>NC_079147.1:183060553-183753784 GCF_945859685.1 Eupeodes corollae | reverse complement strand
AGATAGCCAATTGGTGTAGCCGTTTATCCTTTTTCGTTATAAGCTGTGTCGCATATACAACATGTGTTTAAGTTTTAGATAATGTAAGATCTGACTACAATCTTAATGGGTTATTGGAGCGCCTCCCAAGATATGGGAATTGTAGTCGAGTTTCCGACGAATACAACCCTTATAAATTATAGCCAAATCTGAAAGGGTAAAAAACTTCTTGCATTATCGGAGAAAACCTAAAAACTTAGCAGCGTTTTTAGCAACTTCATATATGTGATCACTCCGCAAAAGATTGGTTTGCAATGCACATACCTAGAACTGAAAGCTGTTCAGTCTCCTCGATGTAAGTAACATCCATGGGTAGTGACATTGGTAGAAATTTACGCTTGTGGGATAGAAGACAGCATTGAGTTTTCGAAGCATTAAATTCTACACGGTTTTTGATCCCCCACCGCTGTCAAGATCAGAATTTAATAATCTGATCATACGCTACCGTTGATAGTCCACATTCAAATGACAAGTATGGAAATCTAAAAGCGAATATTAGGAGCTGAGGGTACTGTCATCAAAGAAACAATTTAGAAGGTTAGAAGTTTCAGGCAAAACATCATTTCTAAAAATAAGGAATAGTGTCAGATACAAAACGGAGCCTTGGGGAACACCAGCGGTTGATATCAAATTTGCATTTGATTTTGAAAGGTTATTTCTAACCCAACAAAGAAGAGATTCATCAATGCCAAATATACGCATTTTCGATAAGAGAACTTCATGCCAAACTCTATCAACTGCCTTTGAAATAGCAAGTGCAATAATCTTACCGTCTCCAAAACGATGTAAAGATTTGTTCTAGTATTCGGTGAGATACACCATGAGATTACAAGTGGACATATTGCTACGAAAATCGTACTACCGGTTATTAACAGGCTTCACATTTGAAGAATGAATGTAAGAGGGTGAGAAGGATTCGCTCTTAATTAAAGACAGGCGGTACAAATGCTGTTTTCCATCCACTCAGAAAAAGACCTGAATAGGGCAAATGAAAAGGTCATTTTCTTGAAGTTGACAAACTATCAAAATTTATCTGTTTAAGTTTAAGATCAGTTTCAATTTTATGAATACACTCTTCATAAAAAGAGTTCAAATCAAATTGGGTGGCGCAACAGTCCGTTGTGAACCAGGGCCTAGTGACTTACAACTCTCAACCATTCCTGTGTGCGAGTATTGTTGTCAGGAATGGAAAGAGTTAGGACTTTGAATATTCATCGAATTTTTGCTTAAGAATAAGGAACGTTTTTTAATCAATGTTGAAAAATTCAAAACCAATTTACACCTATTTCTAATTGGGAAAAAAAAATATGCAATATTCAATTCATAAAAACACGTTGAAATGATTTTGGTCTTGATGTTTAATTTTGTTTTTATTCTGGTAGTATTTTTCTTCCTTAATCATTCCCTAGAAGTCTTTTTTGTTTCAAAGTTTTTTTTTATGCTCTGAACTCATATTTCAGAACATTTTGTATATTCCCTTGAAATTTGTTGAATCAACTCAAACTCATGATCCAATCAATTAATAAAATTGAGTCACACTCTCGTGTTGCTCTTTTCTCATCTTTGTAATATTTTAGCCTTTAAAAAAAATATATTTAATTATAGGCAAATTATTCTATTTTAATCTTTTCGTCTATGCTGTACTGTTATATTTATTTATACTTAACTTAATCATGCTTAAAAGTAAGAACGTTTATTCCGTCACGTAGCTATACTTACCGATCCAACATTTTCATATAAAAATACACCGTCAAGTAGGTCTATAAAAATTAAGGTATCAAAATGAGATTTTCATTGAAATAAAAAATACAAAAAAAAACTTTGACGTCACAATTCAACCTCAAAGTGAGTCGTTACCCTTATTGCAAGTTCTATTTTAAGTTTATAACTTTCAAGAGATAAACCATCCAAGCTACATACATATGTACATAGGCACACATGAATGTATAAAAATAACGATCACAAATAAAATGAAATATAGAAAATCAAATCAAACTTACAAACATACATACATATATATTTGAAATATAAATATGTATATATAATGTATAAAATAAAATTAGTGAAAAAAATAAATAATAATAATTAAAATAAACAAGAATAACAACCTACTACGTCAATCAAAAACCAACAATAATAAATTATTGGGGGTATTGTGGTGTGCCAGTGCCACTTTAAAGAACATCGCACTAAAGCCCTTTTTTCTTTCTATAGGTATAAACAAATTATATTGTAACAATGATTTATAAAACTGATGCATTTCTGTAATAAATTAAAAAACAAGGGCAACTAACTATTAAATTGATGGGAGAAAAAAGCCATCAAACTCAATGATACCTTACCGACTTGACTTATAAGCAAAAAGAAAAAGGATTGCCTTGCATATTTATGAATGTTTTATTTTTTGTTTCAGTTTAAAAAACTATAAAATTAAAAGTCAAGAAAAGAAAATAAGAAATTTAAGTGATTGGTTAATACAATGAAACCATAGATGACAAGAGCAAGGGAAAACAAGAAATAGCAGTTTCGCATGACGAATCTCCTCGACTTGAACAATACTCCACTGACGTCAATGCGGGTTGAGTTTTTTTTATTTGTTTCCAATGCTGGTTTCTTTTTTATGTGCTATAGTAAAAATAATATAATACCCTAAGGGCAAGATATAGAGTCCGTAAAAATTATAATATACTACGCAGCTTAAGATACTCTTGGGGCTTAACGTTTTTTCTACAAATATGTAACTTGTGGAACTTTAACTTTAACAACTCAAAGCATCCAAGAATGACGCTAAATTTTGTGTATCAAAAATAACTTACATTTAAATGAAAAGTGGGCAATTGACACTTCGGAGATCAAAATGAGAAGCAACCTAAGGGACTTGAAAGTAAGGCAAGATTCTAGAATCTGATTGGCCAGCTGCCAAAGAATTGCCTTTCAATTAAGGTAACTCAATTGGAAAGCTGACTGGAAAGTTAGTTAGAAAGAAAAACATCCCAAACTGTCAAGTCAATTCCACTTACATATGTCAAAAAGAAAGCTAATCACAAGTGTTCATTCCATTGAAGACTGAACTTTATTACTCTGTGATTTATTTATTTTCTACACAATTCGATTTTTATTTTTAATGTAGAAGGGTTCCCCGTCAAATTTCAAAAAGTAATAGGTAATATTTCTTTAAAATACAAAACACTGGTAGAGATGGAATTTTAGCTTGCCTGAGTAATATTTTGTAGACATATATGTTGTTGGTAGTTTCTTTCCGGTCAACGGAAGGTATAGGTCGGTGTAGTTAAGTACCGAGTTTGAAGTTTAGGACACTTGGAAAACTAACTATTTGCCTAATTAACTAACTACTTTAAATTTACATCCAAAGAACGCAGTTGACTGTCAATGAAGTTCCTTATGTTCTCTGAACCAATACTATAATGAAAACGTCACGCATTTGACGTTAAAAAGCAAAAGAGAAGGCACATCTCATTATGTCTATTTGCGGCACTAATGCAATTTGTAATGCTTTAACAGGTCCGTTCTTTTGACAAAAATATCCGGAGTGCAGTATGATATCCACGTTTTACATAAACAAAACTCTTCATTGCAGATAACTGTTGTAGTGAATTTAACTGCGGATAAAATTTTGACGTTTAATCGAGACTCGAATGAAAGTGTTGGTGCAATCGATAACTCTTGTGTATCCTGAAGGCTTGTTCATAGAGTATGATAAGTAGTTACTTTTTGATGCAGTTTTTTGAAATTTCATGCTTTACTTGTAATTAACCTAACACAAAACAAAAACGTGACATAATTTTTGTTAAGGTTTTTTAGCTTGTTTAATTTAGTTGCCAATATTTTCATGAGTGTTCACACACTACCACGACAAAAATTCATGTTTTCAATTTTATTGTAGCACTGCATGATTTGTTTTCAGCTCCGTATCAACGGTAGTAAGACTTGCTTTCAGAATATCACCTTAAAGGTACCTTGCAAAGTCTTCAAAAAGGTAAAAATATGAAAATTCAAATCTTACTTCTTATTCTGAAGAGTTGTTCCGTTATTTTCAAAAATATTATCATTAACTTTAACGTCAAAAATTTGGTTTAGATAACATTATCAATATTGTTATATACAATCGTTTTCAGTACAAGATTGTTCACTACTCTGACCCTGTAACTGAAGTGTCAAAATGAAAGATAAAGCTTGTTCGATAATTTGAAAATTTAACCAAGTTGCAATTCTGAAAATTTGCTAGAAATGTCCTATTACCAAGCATACCAACTCTTTGTTTTATTTCTGAATGTTTCCTATTTCCTTTCTCAAATAAATAAAAGTGGTTGAATGAGTTTTTAAGAATGGTTAGATTTCACTCTATCTTACTCGGCCACATAAACTAAAATCCATTGGTAGCCAGGTCTCTAACTTATTATGTTTTCTTGAGTTACAAAGATTTTTCTGACGATAAATGCTTAGTTTGTGGTTTTTCTGATAGGGACTTGACAACTTTTAATTTAATTTATGAACGGAGCATTTCACTGTTTATCGAAATGTCATTGTCAATTAATCCAGTAAAATTAAAATTTGTAGAATGATAAAATACATTAACGAGCAACGTCTACAAAAATATTCCACCGAAATTCGAAGTCATTGAGTGCAACTATAGGAGCCTTAACTCCAGTTTTCAAATATTCAGTATCACAAAACTCGGTTCAACTTTATTTTCAATCCAATTTTTTTTTGTCATTTTGACATTTTATCTGATACCAAGTTCCGGTTTTATAACTTAAATTGTCAATGAAACTATTTTTGACCAGAGCCGTCGTCAAATTGAATAGAGATTAGTGCTGAAGTCAATGTCATTCCAACAACGACCCACTGCCGAGCAGCTTCTTAAAAACATGATTTATTTGACAGATGAGTTTCATCAATTCGTTGAAATTAAGGTTCACAGATTAAAAATTAGCAAATAATCCCTCTCTTTGACACTTAAAACTGAACGAAATAATTGTGTGCAGGAAACTACCAAAAGAAGAATTTAAATGATTGGAAAAGAAACTAAATTTGAAGAACATTTTTCAGCCTACCTCAACTATAATAGAACTAACCGATCTTAAACTAGCTTAAGCGAACAAGCTTTGTTTTATATTTCATTAATAGACGTTTTACTTACATAGTTCAGTGTAGTTCATTTTCGTTAACTTTCGCTAAAATAAGCAAGTGAAAATGATATATGTACATATACATACGTAAATGTCATATTTGTAACGCATTTCAACTCAATTCCAAGTTTTGTTTATGTCCCTTGTAAACTTTGCTCGTGACGTTAATTTTGTGTGAGAAAGTAGGCTTGTGCTATATAAACTTTTTAATTCTTATGAACGTGACGAAAAAGAAGCCATTGGTCTTCTATTGAATTCCGAAAAATTGAAATATGACATTTGATTAAGTAACCGAAATCCATTATGGCACCATTTTGTTTAACGATGACTTTTGAAAACCTTTCTTTCAAGTCCCAATTCGCTGCTTTATATTTAAAAAGTAGATCAAATAATAATTCTATTTTGGCAACAAATTCGTACGACTCAGTTGTGTTTTCGTTAAGTTTTTTGTTATTGTTATTTCATTCCGAAAGTTGGCTTCCATTCAAACTATATTTTCGCAGTGTGTTGGCAATGCAATTATTATTATTGGTAACATGATCCCGTTACAAACAACGAACAGGATCCCATCAGCGAGACAACATGCAACTAGTAACCATAACCACACAAATAAATTGCTGACCCGCATATTAAAACTTACACCACTCCACTACCTGTCAAACAAACATAAGGGAAAGGGAATGAAAGTGTCGGTCGGTTGGCTTCACTTTACTTTGCTTCGGTTTGATTTTTGTTTTGTTGTGGTTTTATTTTGTTCTTGGAACAAACTATAAGACAAAAATATCAAGAACAACGGTGATGACTATGACTAGGTAAAGTATGACGGTGTGAAGAACAACGAACAAACAGGGTAGACTAGACGACTGAAACAAATAAGCAGAGTAAGCGCTTCAACATACATATGTATGTATATAAAATGACAGCTTAAAGGCTGGGAGCTCTATTTTTCAATGCCTCGTTTGACGTCAATAGTCTTTCACATAGGCATATTGTGTGAGAATATGACGATCGCATTGGACTATGGGTCAGAGTGACTAAAATGTTGATATAAAATCACAAGAAAAATTCTTTGTTTAAAATATTGATGGATAAATTTGACAGTAATCAAGCTGTCATTCTACGGAGCTTCTATTAAATGGAACCAAAAACATATAAATTAGTGCAATTAAAGCTATAAATTGTGGTAATATTTTTTGTCGCCTCAGGAGCCTGACGAAAAACCGTCTTTCCTGATTTGTTTTCTTATAGAAAGAAACATTAGAGATATAAGAGCTTTAAGTTTAATAATATTCTGAACTTAGTTATCAAAAAAATGACATCCGAAAAACATAATCTTGACCAGTTATCTAATCGGTTAAGCAAACAAAAAAAGATTTGTTTAGACTTTTTGAGGAGAAGATCCTCTTAATAGCACCCTTCACAGTGTATGAATATTTCATCCCCAAAATATGTTAAGTTTTCATTCCAAAGGGGTTAGTGACTAAAACGCGCATGACCTCCCAAACCTTAACCCAATGAATGGGCCACACTCTCCAACTGTACGTCCCTAAAATGGACAATCTTTTCGAAAAACCTGTATAATCATTAAATTAGTAAAATAGTGTCGAGACAAGAACGTTACCGATAAATCAAAAATGTTATTGGTAAATTCCTTTGATGGATTAACTGAGGTCAATCTTGGTTAAGGGATCATGTACGAATATGTTTTAAAAGTTAACTTCAAGGTTGAGCTAATACTCAACTCCTATTAAACAGCCCTTAAACCAAGATCTGTCCAAATCTGTGATCTTTGATATTTCTTTCATTACAACAAAACCTATTGAATTAATCTTGAAAATATCAGTTAAGAAATAAGCTAGTTTTGAAAGTTATTTTCAAACTTGAGCTTATATTGAACTTTAATTAAACCAACAGCCTTTAAACCAAGACTAATCTGCCCAAAAAAGTGAAATATTCAAAAGTCAAAACCTGATTCTCTATTTCAAAGAAACTTATTGTTCTACTGTTCTTACCCCATCATATTATGTCCCAAGAACACTTAACAATCCATTGTGTTACCCTAGACGATGCAGTTTCGATGGATTTTTATTTTTTTGTATCTGTTGTTGTTGGGCAAAAATCTTGATGTCTCGAGAGTCTCAAAAGCATCACGTATTCATCATGAGGTGTAAGTTGCGGAATGAAACAATGCAGCTGTATGTAGCTATCAAAAGTGAGATGATAAATTGCAAGTACATGCTGAAAATATATTTAAAATCAGTTATTTTTCTTTGTTTTATTTTTTAATCTGTGTAATTTATTTTATGATCGTCCCAAGAGTAGAATGAAACATGATGAAATGAATTGGGGAGCATAAATGCGTCTACAACTTTAAGACGGATTTATCAATATTCTCATACTGTTCAAAACTTATAATGATATAAATGATTAGTTTTCACCATGCGTAAATATACAATATTACACCAAGGAGTCCATGAATATTTATGGTAGTTTATGTATTGTTGTAATAAGCTAAACTTCAAATTTTAGAAACTATACTTTGTCTAGTTGAAACTGTCACATTCATTTCTTTCATTGATATGCTTTTATCATAAGATACTTGACAGTATGATTCATTGTGAGTTTGCATTTATGCCTTGACACGAAATAACCCATTTGTCACACTTCTTAAAACAACCAACGTGTTACGTTATTCTGTTAAAATATTTATTTTTAAAATTCATAACTGTAAAAAAATGACATCTATCAAATGTGTTTCCCTTAAATATGTCTTATTAACTATGAAATATATCAACAAGATAAAATGATTAAACATCAAAATCCGGTACTTTCTGACAGTATACAGTTTTGCCATTTCCTATAAAATACTATATGACTTTTTGATCTACAGCGTTATGAACTATTAACATGATTCCATTCTGACATTTCTTTCACATGGCTTTTCGTCATTACAGATGAACAGCGAAGACTAGAATGAGATTTATAGGTTAAGACGCGTATGAACATTTTATTCGCTGAAATATGGATTGCATGTAGAACGCGAATTGAGTTTGACAGTTCGTTACAATTAGATTGCATCTCGAACAATTTGTTTCAATTTAGATTTATAAATTTGCACAGAGGTCAAATTTATAAATTGTTTAAAATCAGACTTATTCATTAATTCGTCGCATCGCTCTTATGTAAATAGTCTTTTTTGCCTTAAAAGTGTGTTTAAGGAAGTGTATTCCAAAAATCTAAGAAAAGCTAAGAACAGGAAACAAATCCAAATATAATTTTGGACAAACACAATTATTCGGAGAGGTTTGGTCACAATCAAGGAAATTCTTAAAAAGTTTAATAAAACTCTACAAAATTCAGATAGTAACAAAACTTAAAAATAAATAAGACATAATAAGGTTTTTTTACACTTGCATAACATTGTGCAACAATGTTTTTTATCTCTTGTTAGGTTTGTTTATTTATTTTCTTACACTTTAAATAAGGCATGCGGCAACACTGTACTGTCAAAAGGTTACAGTATTATCTGTCCTATTTTCAGTGTTTGACATATGTTTATACACAGTGGTGGACAAGAATTCAGCACACTTGTTAAAGAAAATAAAAACCATTTAATTTTCAATTTGTTTGTTATTATGAAATAAGTTATATTTTATTTACATTACATATACATACATACATAGCACTATATGTTTTCATAGTACTTCATCAATTATGTTTAACATCTGTAAGAAGAAAAAAGTATGGAATGTAGAAACATCAATTTTTCGCTAGACACGAATTTAGCACATCCAACAGTTTATTGATAAAATTTTACTTACCGTTATCAATTCTAAGTTTTCCTTAGTATTTGGTAGGGAACCCTTTATTTTGCAGTACAGAAGCAATTTATCTTGGCAAACTTTGAACCAAAGCCTCACATCGTGACTTTATAATTGCATACCAAGCATTTTGAATCTCCTGCCACAATTGTGTTAAATTGGTTGTTTTCTTTGCTCAACGTGATGTTCAACATCATTCCACAAATTCTCGACCGTGTTAAGATCGGGTGATTGTGCTGGCCACTTCAAAACGTCGATTTTATTCACCTCTAAGGCACACTTCAATAACTTTGAAGTGTGTTTAGGGTGGTTGTAGTACATGAAGCGCCATAATAACGCAAATTGTCTTCTGCGTAGGGTATCATATGATCCAACAGGATAGCTCTGTACACGTTGTGCTCCATTTTGGTGTCAATTTTTACGATGGGGCCAAGGCCGTGCCATGAAAAAGCAGCCCAGACCATAGCGTTGCCTCCACCGTGTTCACCGTCTTAATGGTGTACCTTGGATCATATTGCCTATTTTTTAGAAGCCATACATATTTTTCCCATACAATCCGAACCGGCAGAATTTGGAATCATCGCTACAGAACACGTTTTTCCAAAAACTAATAGGTGTGTGCTTAGGAGAGCTTTGGCAAACTGTAACCTAGATTTCAGATTTTTATTTGATACTAGCGGATTTCTCTGAGCAACGCACCCACGTAGATTGTTTCCATTTAATCGGCGTCTTATGGGCCTTGAGGAAACATTTACTCCATAGTTTGTTGAAAGTTCGCTTCGAATGGCACTGGAGGTCTTAAAAGGATCCTTGGTCGATAACCTATAAATAATTCTATCTTCATTTTTCCTAAAAGATCTTAACATACACAAATCTGCTGGTCCGGATGGTATCCCCGCTATTGTTCTGAAGAGGTGTTCTTCATCGCTGGCAAAACCACTGCGTAAGCTTTTTCATCTGTCCTACTCCTCAGGTCTCGTTCCGAGCGGATGGAAAACCGCATTTGTCCAGCCTATTCCCAAAAAAGGCGAATCTTCCTCACCGTCTAATTATCGACCGATTGCACTTACGTCCCTTCTTTCCAAGGTCATGGAAACGCTGATTAATTATCAGCTCAAGAAATATCTTGAAGAACGGAAGCTTCTTAATGACCGACAGTATGGCTTTCGTAGCAATAGGTCCACTGGTGATCTCATGGTTCATCTCACCGAACAGTGGAACAAATCTTTACATAGCTTTGGAGAAAGTAAGATTATTGCACTAGATATTTCAAAAGCATTTGATAGGGTTTGGCATCAGGCTCTCTTATCGAAAATGCGTGCTTTCGGTTTTCATGAATCCCTCCTTCATTGGATTAGTAATTACCTTTCGAATCGTTCAATACAAGTTGTATTGGATGGATTCAAGTCTGAAAACCACAAAATAAATGCTGGTGTGCCCCAGGGCTCTGTTCTATCTCCAACACACTTTCTCATTTTTATTAATGATCTCCTGTCTGCAACATCTAATCCAATACATTGTTTCGCTGACGATAGTACTCTTAGCTTTTCATATTCGTTTTCAGATTCACACCCCTCTTCTTCGGATGTGGAACTGCAACGACAAAATATGATTAGCTCATTAAATTCCGACCTAAACAGCATTGTACAATGGGGAATAAGAAACCGCGTGTAATTTAATGCGTCGAAAACGCAATGCTGTCTTGTATCGTTAAAGCGAAATATACACCCCCTGCCATTATCCATAAATGGCACTTGCATGGAGGAAACTGAACATCTCGATATTCTTGGTATGTGTATCACCAACCACCTTTTGTGGAACGATCACATACGCGATGTCGCCAAAAATGCCGCAAGATGTTTGGGTTTTCTAAGGCGATGCAAGAAGTTTTTCTCCCCCTCTGATCTGGCTGTTATTTACAAGTCTTATATACTTCCAAAGCTTGAGTATAACTCCCATATCTGGGCTGGTGCTCCTGCAACTTACTTAAGCCTCTTGGATAGTATTGAACGTAGAGCATTTAGATTGATTGGTGATATTACCATCATAAGATCATTTACGTCACTTGAACGTCGTCGAAATGTTTCTTGTCTCACCCTGTTTTACCGTTATTTTAATGGTTTATGCTCTAGAGAAATAGCCAGCTGCATTCCTCCCCTTAAACAGTTCAACCGTAATACTCGCGCTTCTAGGAATGCTCATCAATATACCCTCGAGCCCATCTTCGGTCGTACTGTCAAGTATAGAGATTCGTTCTTTAGCCGTACTATGCGAATGTGGAATGCCTTACCACACTCTGTCTTTCCCAGCTATTGCAATATTCAGGAATTCAAAACCAATGTGCACCGACATCTCCTTTCAACCCCTCTCTCCCTTTCCTAGTGCTCACACTGTGTCTACATAATAAGGGTAATATATCCCCTTGAGTGTGCGCTTATTATAAAAAAAAAAAAAAAGTTATCTTTCTAGGCCAGGGGTTTTGTTAAACGTTTTCAAACACTCCAAACTATTTAAAATGAAAAAGATAATTATAAACTAGCTTCCTGGGGGCTTCTAACAACTTAAAAATGTCTGTTACTGTCCGCCCTTTTGACTTCATTTTCAAGATAAGACTTCTTTTTTCCTCTGAGCACCATTTTCATTTTGCCATGACTAATTAATTTTTGTTTTATTTTTTTAATAGATCATTAAAAGAATATTATTTTCTTTTTAAAAAAACACAAACATTAAAAATACACTCTTTGATTGCAAAACGGGCTAAATATATGTCCAGCTAAAAACAACGCAAATCACAAACAATCTTCATTAACGCAAAACTGTATTTCAATCATTTACACATTTTTATTACCATATAAGGTAGTCATAGTAACAACATAAAAAAGAACCGTTACTTGCAAGTAATAAAGAATTGAAAGTAGAAAAATATATGTACTCTTTTCAATGTGCTAAATTCGTGTCCACCCCTGTATGTATATGTGTCTCCCTTTACTTGTCTGCATATTGCAGTAATTATTACTTTCTGCATTTCAGTCCTTTTTTGTTACAGAAATGTAAACCAACCAAAAGACTTCTTCTATTTCTCTGTGTAGATTTGACGTCACTGTTTTATTCATATACGTCAAAGTCAACTGTCATACGGCACTCAATACACTTAGTTTTAAAGTTAAAAAATTAACTTAATCTGATTTTCAGAAAAAAAAATCCAATCCAAAATGACTTCACTCAATTAATTATGTGATCACAAAATGGCATATTTGGTTTTGTTTTAAATTTAATACGTCACAAGCAGTGACAGACGATAAACTTAACAACAAACTACAGTTATTTGTGTCCGTTTCTTTCCATTTCCAAAATTAAACATTAAAATGTATTTTTACCAAACCAAAACTTAAATTAAAAATAAATTTCACCTAATTTCCGGATAAAAACAAAATTATGAGTTCCTCATTTAATTGACTAACGGGTTTCTTTAAACCAAAATACATGCTACTCAAAATTCTACGTCACTCCGATAAATATTCATTCGAATGATCGAACGAATTAACAGAAAATAAACACTTGTATTCTCTTTTGATGCAAAATAACAATAAGAGGAAATTTAAAAATACCGTAAGAAGAAAAAAAGGGCAAATATCTCCCACTTCCTCTTAATGGCTTTCCACATAATAACCCGTCTAAGCCAGTTTTACCATTTTGCATTATCCAAGCTACCATAAATGCCTTACGAAACTTCCGTTTGATCATTCTGCGTGTTTTTGATCGTTGATTTCTTATATTTCTCTTGAAAAAAAGGCGTTAAAAGTACTTTTTCTTTATTTTTATTTTCTCCCTCGTGATGACCATTATTAAACTCATCGATCTGAAATGGCTTTAAGAAGAAAACAACAAAACAAAACAAAAACACCACCGCCCAAAGGCTAAAAGACTCATACAATAATTTATCCGCAATACCCTAACCCAATTTGCATTGACGTCATTTGAGACCCTCTCTGCGGTTATCATTTCATTTCGAAATTCGCCATACACAAAAACTTAATTAGCATAATCACTTAAAATGAATAAATTAACATTTGCTCATTAGTTTTATTAAATTTTGAATGAAAAAGAAGAAATAAGTGTTACATGTGTTTTTTTATTTATTTATTTATTTATTTATTGAAATAATTTACAAACTTAATTTATAAATTATTTTTAGAAAGGCATCAGGGTATCCAGACCATATGATGCCGTCTCTTAACTATTTACATGTTTACATTTAATTCAAATTATAATTATCAAATTCTTTATTTCAGGTTACTTTAAGTTAAGTAAAACAAAATTGTAAAAAACAAAAATAATTTAGCAAAGTCTAATTATGTTTAATTGAGAAGTGAAAAAAAAAAAAAAAAAATTATATTTCATTAAATTTTTGGTGAGCGGATGTGGCATCTTTTATGTACTGAATGGATCGTTCATCTGATGGATTCAAGATTTCGGCAAGTTTTTCGGTTATGTTGTCTGATGATACTTCAATTTGGCGGGATATAGGACATTCGACAAGGATATGCCAAACAGAGAGTATCGTTCCACAATTCGAACATTGCTCAGGATCTCCAGCATTATAGTAATGTTGAGTGTTAAAAATAGCTTTTCCAACTCTTATTCGGAATAGTTTTATGCTATCTTCTCTGTTTAGAGACCGATTATATGGTAAACGCGAGTAAGTAGGTTGATGTTTTTTTAGAAAAGCTTCAGAGTTTTGCCAGTTTTCGATGAGCTCTTTCTTATGATCCTGAATCAAAGATCTGCGTAGGAGCTTATACATTTTGGGATACTCTACAATGAGTGGATAGTTTGTAGCAGTTCTTGCTGCAAGGTCTGCTGCCTCATTTCCTTTGATTCCGGAATGTCCAGGTATCCATGTAAGAATAATATTTTTATTGGCGAATAAACATCTTCTTATAAGCTCCAGAGAAGGGCATTTATTTGTCGCATTTTTAAGACCCATGAGGATACCAAGATTATCGGTTACAATGAGGGACCGGTTAGAGTATTTTTGGGCAACACATATGCCTTTATAAATTGCTATTAACTCTGCAATGTAGCTGTTCGCAGATTCTGGTAAAAGAGCTTGGTGAATTATAGATGTTTCAGAATTTGGTTGTGACTGAATGACTGCGTATGAACACCAATTGTCTTCTCTGTACGAACCGTCTGTGTAGAAGATTCTATCAGCGTTATAGGCAGATATCATTTCTTGGTGAAGCATTCTAAATATTTCGTCAGCAGTATTTTCCTTTTTGTACTTAGCAAGATTAGTGTTAATGGGAAGTATATGTCTTTTCCAAGGTGGTAGATTACCTCCTAATGTCTGCGTATTATTGAATGAAAAAGAGCTAAGATTGGGAACTATAGATGTCATTTTTATAAGGGCAGATTTGGAATATTTCTTTATCGGTTTTGTTGCGTTAATCACATCTTCAGCAGCCTTGAAGAGGGGATGGACTGGATCTGTAAGTATTTTGCTGACTAGGTTAATTGCCCTTTTTTTTCCAAAGTGTTCAAAAGATTCATAACCTGCTTCTAATCTTAGGGCTTCTATTTTAGTGGCTCTTAAAGCTCCAGAGGCTGTTCGAAAACAATCGTTGATGGCTGAGTCAATATTGCTAATATTTCTTAACGTGGTCCACATAAAAATAGTTACACCGTGTTGGAGGGTACCAGAGACTAGAGTTTTCGCAATTTGCAGTGCAGTTTCTAGATGTGGACCTTTTCGCTTTGAACAGATCATTTTTAAAGCATTGTTCCGTCGTTTAAGCTGGTTAATTAGATTCTTTGCATGTGTGTCCCATTTTAGATTTCCAGAAAAAGTTACTCCTAGTATCTTTATTTCTCTCTTAAGAGGAATGGTTGTTTCCCGTAAAACAAGTGAGGTGGGGGTGCATTTCCTTTTTCGGCATAGATGCAAAGCTTCAATTTTAGATGGAGGAATAATCGCACCAACTTCTTTAGCCCAATTAAACATTGTTAAATCAGCTTTTTCCAGAGTATCTTTTACCTGGGTAGGTTCTCCAGAAGCAACAACGTAAATATTGTCAGCATATACTCCGATAAAGTCGAGATTCTGAAGCGGCAGGGAGAGTTTCACGATGAGCGAGTCAATATATGCGTTATATAGGACAACTGAGAGCGGAGATCCTTGTGGTGTTCCATTATCCATTTTCATGGTTAAGGAGTTATAGCCGTCAACATTAACTCGAAAAGTTCTACCACTAATAAATGACATGATCACTGCAAGTATTTCTTTAGGAACGCCCCATTGATGAAGCTGTTTAATAATTGGCACCATCATAACTCTATCAAATGCTTTTTCTAAATCGGATGACATGATAACGCTATGTTTAGTTTTCGATAAATTTCCAGCAAGTGTGTGCTCTAGAATATGAAGGAGAGTTGAAACTCCTCTTTTAGGTCTGAAACCATGCTGTCCTGGGTTAGCCTTCTCTTCCATTAACCAACCAATTCGTCTAGCAATAATTTTTTCAAAAATTTTTGAGAGAATAGGAAGGAGGGAAATTGGGCGATATTCATTGAAATCATGATGATTTCGCGATGTTTTCGGAATCGGCTTAAGTTTTGCTCTTTTCCAGTCGTGTGGAAAAGTCCCAGTCGATATAATGTCATCATATAGAGAGCAAATTCTGTCTTTGAGGCTGTCGTCGCATAGTTTTACCATATTGTAAGTGATTTTGTCCTCGCCTGGGCTATTTCCTTTGGCTATCTTAAGAGTCATTTCTAGTTCAGTACGCGTAACACGTTCTGTTAGAAATTGATAAGATCTATGGTTTGTGGGCGGTACAAGATCTTGTATACTGAAGTTTTTTTTATTTTCAATAATGCTGGGTCGATAGGAACTATCTGAACTGTATGCTTGCCACTTCTTTGCGAATATATTTGCAATTGTTTCTGGGTCGTTTTGCATTTGTCCTTCTAAAAGCATGTAAGGAAATTGTCTATCTGAGATTGGTGAGCGAACAGATTTAATCCTACTCCATAAGGTTCTCATATCAAGTGACGGGTTCATTGTGTTGATGAAGTTATCCCATGAAGCTCGTTTAGAAATAATTGACTCTCGTTTAAGTTTGGCACAAATGTTTCTATATGCTACACAGTTTTCTGTGTTAGGGTATCTGCGGGCTTTTTTCCAAGCTGTGTTTTTTCCTCTTACCAAAATTGCTATTTCCCTTGTAAACCATATGGGATTTGTCCTTGAAGGTACTTTTTTCGTTGTAGGTATTGCTTTTGCTGCAGCTGTTCTTATAATTTTTTTGATTTTCGCTGCTTCCTGGTTAGTGTTTTTGGTCCTTGGTAATTGTGAACTAAGATCTTTTGTTGTGGACTTAAAAACTTCCCAGTTTGCAAGTTCTTCCTTGAATCGAGGGATAAACTTAGGACTCAAACTTTGTTCGGGCGTACGTACAATGATTGGTATATGGTCCCTACTTTCGGCGTTTGGGAGTACCTCCCAGTGAAGGAGAGGTGCCAGGTCTTGGGTAGCAAAAGTCACGTCGATTGCAGAAAAAGTGTTTCGGGTGCTGAAGAATGTTGGTGACCCATCATTTAAGACGATGAGTCCGCGATCATTGGCAAAGTTTTCAAATAATTCACCTGTCCTGTTTGTAGCGTTGGATCCCCATAGTGTACTGTGAGCATTCATATCACCCATTATAATATGATGGCAATTATCGTTTACGGTAGGTATGCTATTTAACAAGTCGGAATTAATATGAACTTCATGTTCCCTATACACATTTGTAATCTTAATAGGTTTTCTGCCAGGTATCTCAATCGTTTGGTGTAGTAAATTTGTATCAGAGGTGGTATGGGAACTTATTGGTATATGATTTTTAACAAGAATGCCTACACCTGCTTTTGAGTATTCAAATTGTTTGTTAAAGTGAAATGACTTATAGTTTTTGATGTTAAAGAATTTTTTGTTTTTTTCAATAATATGTGTTTCTTGCAAGGTAATTATATCTGGTTTATGTTTAGCTATTAAACGTTCTAGTGCATGTTTATTGTTGCAAAAGCCTTGTATGTTCCATTGGAGGATTAGAAAATCCATTGCCAACGGAGCCATTATTGTGGTTGGGTTTTTTTGTTTAGTAGTATTGTGTTAGTGGTATATTCATTAAGTTGTGCGTTATTTGATTTGTTTGTGAGATTTGAAGAGTTTTTGAGATAGGAGGTAGAAGACTGAGATGAGTTCTCAGTACTAATATCCATCTCAATATCATCTGTTAAAGATTCATCAGAGAGATCTTCGGTAATTTTTTCATTATTTATGTTGTTTTTGTTAAATTCGGAGTTTGATGCGTTGTTGGAAGATGGTTGAGTTAGTTGGTTAGCTGGGAAAATTTCATGGTTGTGCTGTTGGTTGGCAATGAGTGATTTCTTAGTCAAGTGATTACTATTTTCTTGAATAATTGTTGTTGTGGGTAGTGAGAGACTATTTTGAATTGACTTTGGTATGTCTCCGGTGGCTGCTGGTATAGAGTGGGTGTTGGTTGATGATGTGCAGGTGAGAGCTGCTGGTGATGTGGTGGATGCTGTTGGTGTGGTTGTGGTGGAGGCTACTATTAAACAATTTTTCTCTGAGCGGTTTTGTTGGTCTCGCAATCTAGAAATTTCCAAACGAGCTTTAATTGTCTCTGCTATTGTTGGCTTACCCTCTTTGCGCTTGTTCGGAGCTAGAAGCTGGTGAAGAGTGGGATTATCATTGTATATTGCCCAAGCATCGCGAAGAGAACAACGACGATCGGCTTTGATTTTGTTTATCGATTTGTAGCGAAGGAAGGCAGGGCAGGCAGGGTCGTATGGTGTGTGGCTCTCTTCCTTACAATTAATACAATAAATACGTGTGCATTCATCATGAGGTGGAGGGAGACAGCATTCTTTACAAAGAGAAGCATTGGTACATCGATTCTTTGTGTGACCAAGTTTTTGACATGTCGCACAGCGCATAGGATTTTGTATGTATTCTTGGACTTTACAATTTACCCATCCTATCTTTACTTCGTTTGGTCTGCGAATCAAGTCGAAAGTTAGTATTGCGGCACCTGTTGGCACTTCAACACCATTCTCCTTTCTCGTAATTTTTTTGACAGAGATAACTTTGAATCTGTTTAGTTCTGTTGTTAACTCATCTTCAGATATGTCAACTATATGTTTTGAGAAAATTCTCCCCTGAATTGAATTGAGGCTTAAGTGATTAGATACCTTAACTGGGATTGAGTCAATTCGTTTTGCCATGAGGAATTTTTAGCATAGCTATAAGCTTTTTGTGTTTGTGTGTTTTATTACCAAATTTAGATTTTCTTGCAAATCAAAACTTCAAGATCAATTGATTAAATATTGGAAAAAAGATTATAGTAGATTGATCTATTTGTTTATAGTCAAAGAGTTAAGGTTACTTATTTATTTATTAGTAATAATTTCTTTAGCAGTGAGATAAAACGTTATTTACTATTGTAGGCAACATTAAGCTTCCTTTTGTCATTGGAATCACAATTACTGAAAAATTTACAATTGATTTGGCTAATGACATTCTTCCTTTTAATGGGTTTGATTTTTTGAGTGGTCAATAAAATTCTTAAGCCTCCTTATAATCTTCCGATAGTAATATTTGTGTGATGTGTTCTCCTGAGTGTTCTATTTAATGTTATCCCAAGTTCTTTGCTGAATCAACAGAGCCAGGTTCAAGAATTTGTTCAGCTCCAAATAGGAGAAGTGAGCCGTTTCTAATCAATTTTTCGAAATTAATAGGCACTTGGTCTAAGTTGAATTCAGACATAGTCTAGATCCTCATTGTTTATCTCACTAGTACCATTTTCTATAAAATTAACAGAACAATTTATATAGAAGCTTTACGTGAGTCGTAAAGTCCCCTCCATTCCTGACAACAGTACTCGCACACAGGAATGGTTGATAGATCTAAGTCACTAGGCCCTGGTTCACAACGGACTGTTACGCCACATAATAAATAAATAAATTTAAGTCAGCATACATATGAAAGGGTGATTTGAAACTTGGAGACGGAAGCTCATTTATATAAATTGTAAATAGAAGAGGTCTCAAAATTGATCCATGAGGGACACCTATGTCAAAGGGAAAGAATGATGACCTTTGATTAGTTGAAGATAATGCAAACACAAATTTCTACATCAGCTTATTACATAAGATATGGTGGTCAACGGTGTCGATTTTCTTCGAAAAGTTTAAAAGCATGGAGAAAGTAACATTCTTCGTATTCACATTTTTCCCTAGTTCTTCGATAACATTTATAAAAGTTGTAATACAGCTATGATATCTGATTATTCTGATTCAAGTACCTTCTTATCTGCGCATTCACAATTTCTTCCAGAACTTTCGTTATGAATAGTGGAATAGATAAAGGCTGTTTTTTTTTTTAAATAGGAATGATTTTAGCTAGTTTCCAATTCGCAGTAAAAAAATCTAGTCATTATGATAGTATTGAAGTGGTGGCTAATGGCTTTTAATGTATGAAGAAGTTTAGATTTTATAGATTAGCAGAACTTGAGAATATGTAGCACCCGTGGCGTGATGGATAGTGCGTTGGACTGTCATGCCAGAGGTTTTGGGTGTATATCTTCTAACAATAATTCGGATTGGCATACAAAATGCAGGTTCCCTCCATCCCTACATAACTTGTACACAGGAACGATTGAGAGTTGTAAACTCTGGTTTTCTATGGACTGTTGCCCCACCCAATATATTAATATAATTCAAAATAAGATTTTGATGAAGTTTCAAGAATTGTCAAACTCATTTTTTTTGAGAATGTTAACTTCTCAATAGTAAGAGTTTTTGCATAAGAGTCCAGTTTTCACCTAAAAAAAATCAAATAGTTTTGAAACTTGTCACACTTACTAAGGGATGTCTGGTGATGACCCAAAAAAAGTCCCCAAGAATCAGACGTGGGCTCTAGCGGCATTTAAGAGAAACACGGAGTTTGTTTCAGTTTTTCACGTTTACCTCGAAAACTATTTGTCGTATCAAAAAATTTTGTTCCACAAAATTAAAGCTCATTAAATTTAAAAAAAAAAAGCTTTCATTAATTTTTTCCTATCTCTTATAGTTTATAAAATAACTCTAGCGGCAGTGAAGAGAAAGGAACGGTTTTTTGGGTTTATCTTTAAAAATTATTTGGCGTATCAAAAAATAATCTTCTACAAAATTAAAGCTTATCAAACGTCATAAAGAAATATGATGCTAATTTGTTTGTAATTTGTTTGCTTTAGCTTGTAAAATAACTCTATCGGCATTTAAGGAAAACACCTGTTTTTTTCTTAAGAAAAAAAAAACTTATTAAGTATCCTAAAAAATATTTAATGCATTTTTAGTATCTGTAATTGTACCCAACAAAAATGTAGTATTCAATTTGTATGCCCCTTCTTACTTCTGAAACTCGTTGGCCCACTATATGGCTCATTGCCTAGAGAATAAGCATTATAGCAAGCTACTTTATCATCTTCAACGATGCCACTCGCTATTGACATGGTTTCATTTGTAACTGGAAATGAAGGATGAATTTGGAACCAATTTGACAGCTTTGCTATGTCTGTATTCTAATATTACGTGCCTCCCAAAAATCTTCATATTGCTCACTAGTCAAATAGTAGAAAAAAGAATGCCAGTGAATTCTTGGAGTGATGAGCAAATTTCATGAGTAGCAGTCAGCCCTAGAACCCATTTGCTAAGAACGCTATCAGTGATTTCACGGTCTCCCGTCAAGCCCATACTCTTCATTCCCATTAGAGTTTGTTCAATCGTCTGGTCCGATCACACCCCTGTCCAAAATCGGTTCTTCTCATAGTAAAGCAAACCTCTTGCACAAAGTTTTTAAATTCATCTAAGGTCATCAAAGAATGCAGTTTTATCATGTCTTACAAATATTGATTTGGCGTACGAGAAGTTTCCGGCGTCATGGAAATCATGTTCTTCACACAGTTAATATGGGCATTCCAATCGCCGGACCGCTTAGCGTGAATAAAATCTTTAGGCAATGCAATTATATTAAAGAACTTAATCCATAAGGCTGCTGTTGGTTTATTAGATTTGAGTTTGTTAAGATTTGTGTGTAGTTTCTCACTATTGGATCAAATGAGGGTTGTTTTAGTGCACATAATGAAGGAGACTCTAAAAGAACATTTTTCATGAGATTTTGGATTTCCTCTAATGAACAGATATTAGTTATTATACTAAACAAGCCTGTTGTTATTGAGTGCATGTACCCTTTCCATCCTGGAACATCGTAAATGCCAATAAACTTTGATGCCAACCAAGAAGTGTCATATGGTTTTTGGTGTAACATTTCTTTGGAACGCATTTGCATTCTCTGTTTTTGAAATGTTTTTAAAGGAAGTACACCAAGTTATCCAGTTGATTTAGCAGAAGGTAGTTTTTTCAGCTTTTGCCTTCGTGTGTTGGTTTCTTTTCCTATTTGAGTAGATGCAGCTATGAATCTTATTCCGCCGAAAGAATGTAATGTATTAAGTTCATCTAACTTTCCGACATTAAAGTCCACATTATTAAACTCAAATTGGTTAAATGACCCGCTGGAATCTGGTCGATCTGGTCGCGTGTGGCAATACATCTACAACAACTGAGCTTCATAGCATGAAGAACAAAACCCTAAGCTTGATAAAAGGTTTACCAACTTCTTAGAACCAAGCTTTCTGAATATAAATAAGGCAAGGATGCCTATTATTGGAGACATGCATGATCTGGGACGCACAACTTATATAACGCTATGCCCTATTGCGATGCACTTCCTTTTTCTATTTTCAATGTTCGTTTTCTTTAGTATAAGAGTTTCCAGAAACGTTTTTAGGGTTTTAGGTACACAATCGTCATCAATGTGTTTGAAAAAATCATCACATGTTTTTCTTACATGACTATAGAGTAATTTTACAGACTAAAAACTAATTAGCTTTAATTTTGTATAAGATCATTTTTTGATACGACACATAGTTATCAAGAACAAGATAAACCCGAAAAACCTAAAAACGCATGTTTCTCTGCACTGCCGCTAGAGTTATTTTATAAACTATAAGAGATGGGAAAAATAATGAAAGCTTTTTTTATAAAATTTAATGAGCTTTAATTTTGTGGAATAAATTTTTTTGATACTACAAATAGTTTTCGAGGTAAAGTGAAAAACTGAAACAAACTCTGTGTTTCTCTTAACTACCGCTAGAGCTAACGTCAAATTCTCGGGGATTTTTTTTTTGGGTCACCACATGAAATCCTTTAGTAAGTGTGCCAAGTTTCAAAACTGTTGGATTTTTTTTTGAGGTGAAGGCAATTTTTTTCGTTCATTGACTAGGAAGGTTCTTCAATAACACAACATTTCAATTCATGAGAAAGCTCTTCACAGCATAAAAGTTATTCATAATATTTGTTCACTTGTTTTTTTTTATAAGTTCGCTGCTGTGATCAGTTATAAAATATCAACAATAATCTGTAATTTTTTAAGATTCATTATAAGATTGATAAATAGTTTAATTCATCAATCACATTAAACTTTACAATATATGCAGCTTCTTTTTGTATAAATTTGGGACTTCGCTTTCCTTCCATCAGCCCAACAGACAATTGCATATTTGTTATAAATTATATTATATTTTTGTATTTATTAAAATTGTTATCCAGAAAATGCAAACACAACATTTAGAATTGTTTGGTTGTTGGTAACTTTTAGTTTACCTGATACAAATAACACTCTAAAAGATCTGCTTTATAATGTGTGATCTAGTTTACACCTACGAAGGTACATAATATACAAAAAGTAGTTTGCAGTCATTTCCATTAAGTAAACCTCTCGCAAGACGTTTTTCCCAAAATGAAGCCTGTGTTCCATAAAAATCGAGCAACTTCTATGGAAGTGAAAGGTATTCTCCTGGACACACATGTTACATAAAGTGCAGATATCAACCAAATCATTCTTGTGTGGCATGTGATTGAGATTTAACAGAGATCTCCTTTGACTTTGAAAATAGTGCTAATAAATTTTGTAGAGTAATTTTCTTTAAATTAATTCCTTTAATTTAAGTTGTAAATGATGGAATCGTAGATGGGTCTCTCACTCGAAAAACTTTTCTGAACTATTTCATTGATCAAGTTGCATTTCTCATAAGTTTTATGTAATTCAACTATCTACAGCAAGAACAATCTAACCACTGTAGAAAAGAGCATTTCGCCAAAAAGCTTACATACATCAGTAAAAGTTTTGGTAATCTATTTTGAAGCATTTTCAATACTCATTCAAAATGGTTGTTTCCACGGACACTCAAGGGGTTATTGAGACCCTTAACATGTGTAAAGTTTAAACACAGTGCGAGCTTTAGGAAGGATTAAAGAGGAAAACCGATGCACATTGGTCTTGAAGTTTTGACTATCAAAATGATAGAGAAAAACAGAGCTGGGTAAAGCATTCAACATTCTCGATGTGCGGTTAAAAAAAGAATCTTAATACTTGACAGTACGTCTGAAATTGAGCTCAAGGTTAAACTGATGTGTATTCTTAGAAGTACGAGTATTACGGCTGAATTGTTTGATGGGGGGAATGCAACTGGCTTATTAAACAGAACACTGTTTATAAAAATATCGGTAGAACAACGAAAGGCATAAAACATTGCAGCAGTGTTCTGCAAGTGGCATAATTATTTCGGTTAAAGTTCTATCGCCTATCATTTTCAAAGCTCTTTTTTGGATCCTGTCCAAAATACTTAGACTTGTTTAAGGGGCACCTGCCCCAATATGCGAGTTCTATTCAAGTTTTGGACAAAGGAAGGCTTTGTAAATTACAGCTAGATCAGAAGTTGTAAAAAATTTCTTGAACCGTCAAAGAAATCCTAAGCACCTAGCAGCATTTTTGGCAATATCGAATATGTGATCATTTTATAAGATTTGATCTGTAATATATGTACATACCGATTACTGAAAGTTGATTAGTTTCCTGGATGCAAGTGCCACTCATCGGCATCGGGGGTGGGTTATGCTTTAACGACAGTATACAGCATTGGGTTTTTGATTGCCCATTGTACAATGCTGTCGAGATCAGAATTTAATCTGTTCAAAATTGAAATGAAGAGAAAATAGGAAATCTGCTAACAAAACTATATCGTCCGTATTTATAATTTCCTTAATATTTTTCGAAACTTATGTTATAGAATATAGATTATCAGTTTATAAAATAATGCATCTCTAACAATTGTATCCGAAGTTGCTTTTAAATCAACAAAAAAGTTTACAATCAATTGTTATCCCTTAGTGAACCTAGCGCACATATGTAGTTTATTCTTTTTCGTTGTAAATACAAACGTTTTGCTTATAATTGTTGTTTTTTCCATACATGCGAATTTCAAATACAAATTAAACGGATATAAGTTGAATGTTATGGGTAAGAATTTAGCATTGTTATAGAACAAGCGTTTGCCATTATGTTCTTAAAATTATTTTGATTTTGGGCAAGTGACCGCTGCAGCTGGCTTAAACAAGTTTTCGACAATTTTTTGTAGAAATTTAGGCCGCATGTCAGCAATAACACGCCGATTATTTTCTGCGCAGACAAGCGACTTCACATATCCGCACAAAAAATTGTCTGGCGATGTTAAATAGCACGATCCTGGAGACCACGCCAGTGTGCTCACCAAAAGTTTTCCTCAATAAATTGATGTGTTAGGGAACCGTATTATTATTTTTGTAATAAATTTACTCGATTTGCAAGCATTTGTCGGGAGTAGATCTATTAATTATTAAATGGCTAACCAAACGGAGTGACAGCTGTCAAAAACACCAACTCCGAAATAAGTATAAAGAAATTAAAAGCCACCCTCCTTAAAAAAGACAACCGTTATCTTTTATAAAATTTCTCATAAAATGTCTTAAAAAATTAGCAGAATACAAATTTACAAAACCCATCAATAGCTTTAAAGTTGAAGACAATAATAAGCTTGAACCTCGATATAGTCATTCACATTTCCCTATTCGAAAAAGATCACCCTGTGGCTTAAAAGTTTGTTAGGTTAAAACAAATTATTTAATTCTTAGACCTTGGGAATCTTATCAGAACTTGGAATTGGGATTTTCACACTTCTGAATTGAAAAGTTGCGCAACAGGTTTTCTCTAAATCATCTGCAAATGACAAAATAAAAAAATTACTACCATTTGGGTTATTCCTCCTATCCTCAAAGTATATTTGTATAATTGCACCCATAATACTCGGCATAAAAAAATAAACTAACCACAATTTTAACAATTCAAATTAACTCATTTCAATCTCGCCTATATGAGTTTCTTTTTTTGAATGCATTACAACCACACACCTCAGGTCAATCACACGTTAGGTTTCAATTTGTTTTTTCTAAACCACACATATTTACTTCCAAGAATTCAACCACATCACCATAAGAACTTCACAGTGACAATTTAATAATTTTTTAAGGGACAAATTATAGAACTAAATTTATAAAATTTTCTAATGGGTATTTCCCATAAGAATATAAGTTTAAACTTTCTAAGCCCAATTTAAGACATGATGATAAAAACAAAATTTCCATAACGACTTATTGTGAAAAATTACACTCACTGAACGCACACCTTTTGTCTACAATAATAATAATTAAATATTTATCAGCACGCTTATAATTCTCCAAGCGTCACTTGTTATGGAGCTTCCTTCTCGTACACAATAAGATCTTATTTGCATAATTTGTGGAACATTTTGTCTTGCAATTGTATACAATTACGTTGTCTATTGACAGTGACTGAGCACAGAGCTATCTTAATTAGGATCTCCTCAGAATCTTTATTCGAATTCGTCAACTTGCGTACGATGGATTCTCTGTGTACGTCATATGGTATTTTCCCTGTGATTACAATCACTTATGGCCCCTTGTCTTTAATAATGGGGTGACTATAAGACTGCGAGTAAAGACGCGCCGCAATGATGAATAGATACTTTAGCTTTTCTTAGATGTGGGCTGATAATCTATAATGTCTGTAGTGTACATTATTAAAGAATTCAATAGAAAACTAATTGATTGAGAATAGATTCCAAAAAGATAGACCAACACTATAGAATGTTATAGGTTGGAATGTAGTGTTGCTAATTTGATAACATTTGTAGACTGATGAGCCTACGGAAACTACATGGACGCGCTAAGAATCACCCCAAAAAGCTCGAAGGGGAGGACAGAGTAAGTCCAGAATAAAATTTGCCGGCCGTGAAAGAGAAGTGAAAAAGCCTTACTACTAAAGTCCCTAGTGCTACCAACTCCATCTTGGACAATGGGTCGAAGAGATCGGAGCGGCTAGTTTGATGATGAATGTAAGCCGGATGTACCGAGCAATTCCGCAATCATGTAAGAGCACGTGAAAGCGAATATAAGAGGCTCAGAAAAAAATAGAGACAAAATTTCTTACTTTACTTTAGTTGGCGCTACAGCACATTGTGCTCCTGGGCCTCAAGTAATAACTTTCACCAGCTTATTCGATCTCTAGCTTGCTGCCTGCAGTTTCGAATACCAAGTTTGTGTGCGTCGGCCTCAACTTGATCAATCCACCGGAGATGAGGCCTTCCTCTGCTTCTTGTTTCCTCAGGCTTGACGTTGAATACTTTACGGGCTAGAGCTTCGATGTTCATTTGCACGACAATCCCTAGCCATCGAGAAAAAACTTCGCAGACCAAAAAAAAACATCCTAGGAAAAAAATGTTGTCTGTGAATTGGAAAGACATAGTAAAAGCCCGAGGAACGCCCCGGGAAGTTCTACCAATTTTTTTCAAAATAGGACGCAGTATAAACTACGCTGGATGTACTGCTTTATTTAGGCATTCTGGAGCGTTGGAAAGTGCACTTTAATAAAATACTCAACGGACTGCAGCTGAATGACAAAAAAGCCTTTTGAGCTGATGAAATCCCAGCCAATATGATAAAAAAGGTACCAGAAGACTGGTGTAAAGGTTTCATATGTATCATTCATTAGAAAGGAGACGTAACTGAGTGCAGGAATTATAACGTTGTTAAGTATAACCTTAAAATATTATCCTCTATCCTACATAACCATATAGCCCCATACTCGAAACCCCATAATCGACATATATCAATGTGGTTTAAGACCAAGTATGTCAACAACTGATCAAATTTTTAACCTTAAACAGGTAATAGAAAAATGGCTAGAATTTAACATCCCAACATATCATCTATTTATAAACTTAAAAGACGCCTATGAGATGCATAACCAGGGTAGAACTTTGTAAGGCCGTGAGAGTTTTCGGCATCCCAAACACACTGATAAGACTATATTTATTATGACTATGACCAACGTTTCAATCGAAGTAAAGGTATCCGTGCTACTATCCAGACCCGTCGTCAGCATCTTCAACATCGTAAATGCGGAAAAAACAAAGTACATAGTGGCTTAGTCTGCAGGAAGCCTTGGAAACTCAGCAGCAATAACGACACTTACCGTGTGTCAATAGTAGCAGCCGATAATAACATATTGGCCTGCTCCAATCCCACAGAACTTGCTATAACTTATTAAGACTCTTTAAATCCACAAATCTTACCATATATTTCAAACTACTGCTGGAGAAGACTACGTTCATATCAGCACTCACTCAAGAATCCGAGACTTTTCGAGAGAGTCTTCTTGAGAAGTATAACAATGAGTCACACAGAAACATCTTGGTAGACTCCGGTGGGCTGGACACTAAGCACACTTGAGCGAACAGAACTCAACCGGAAAGTATTTTGCTGTACAATTTGATATGGAATACAGCGGTTAAGACCATGACTCCGTTGAAAGGAAGGCATAAAACAGGACGTTTGGTGCCTTGTGATTACCAACTGTATAGCTTCGGTCAACAAACGGGAAAGGTGGAGACATTTTGTAGGAATATACAAAAATTGAAAACATGTTTTTACAAAAAAGATTGAATAAAAGTAGAAAAATACACAAGTAATTAATTGAGAAAATTTAATTAAAAGAAATTGAAAAGACATTTTATAATTCATAGGAGTTCTCAGGTCTATCCTGGGCCTCAACCAACATGCGTCTCCAGCCAGCTCGGTCCCTAGCTAGCTGTCTCCAGTTTCGCACGCCAAGTTGTTCTTCACTCAGCTGCGTTCACCACCTGATTCGCGGTATTTTTCTACTGCGCTGTGACTCTTGATTGGATTCGAAGACCTTCCGGGATGGAGCATTGATGACTATTCGCTCTAAATGACCAAACCGTCTAAGCCGTTGGACTTTAATTCTATTAACTAGGTTAGTGTCGCTGTACAGCCCGTTAAGTTCGTCGTTATATTTCTCCTCCATTCTCCATATATACATACGGAACCAAGAATCACCCGAAGAATTTTTCTCTCGAAGCATTCGAAAAAGCTTTCATCTTTCATTGACATTGTCTAGACCTCAGCCAGCGCCATAAATGAGAACCGGGATGATGAGTGTCTTATAGGTGGTGATTTGAGATGCTCGAGAGAGGACTTTACTACTCAATTGCCTTCTAAGTCCAAAGGAGCAGCGATTTGCAGCATATAATTATTATTCTCCGTTTTATTTCAGCGCTGGTGTCGTTGTCTGTGTTTATAGCGGTGCCTAGGTAGACAAAGTCGTCAACTGCCCATGGTGACGATTTATCCAAGATGTCGTTTTTCAATGTCCTTTTTTGAAGACAGCATATACTTGGTCTTGCCCTCATCGACTACTAAACCCATCTTCTTCGCTTCCGTCTCAATGCTCAAAAACGCTCAACTGACATTACGTTTTGATCTTACAATTATGTCAATATCATCTGCATATCGAAGTAATTAAATAGACCTTTGGAACATTGTGCCTCTAGTGTTGAAGGTTGATATTCGCACCATTCTTTCCAGAACAATTTTGAAAAAGTAGCATGACAGTACATCGCCTTGTCTTAAACCTTTTTTGACATCAAATGCATCGGTGAAATCTTATCCGACGTGCATTTATAAACCATGTTAAGGAGACTGATACCTTTGTAGTTGGTCCAATTAAGAAGGTCTCCTTTTTTTAAGTATCGGGCAAACTATGCTTAGATTCCACTCATCGGGCATGCTTTCTTCCGACCAAATTTTGCAGATGAGTTGGTGCATGCTCCATACAAAGTCATCGCCTGCTGCTTTAAATAGTTCGGCAGCGATGCCGTCAGCTCCAGCAGCTTTGTTTGACTTCAGTTTATATATAGCTATCTTCACTTTGTCTAGATCGGTTAGGCAGAATTGTTGATCTGCGTCGCCTAGATTGAGTGGTTCTATCGCCGTTATATAATTTGAAGAAGTGGTCTTTAAGAAGCCGGTGTTCCTCTCTCCTCTTCTGCTCGTACAGCTCGCGAGCAGCTCAGGTCCTTCTGTGCAGCGCTGTTTTGTTTGCATGTTGCTGGCATTCGTCGTCAAACCAGGGGTTTCGCTGTTGTGGCCGTGTGACACCTAGCACTTTAGAAGTGGCATCTCTGATGGCTGCAAAGCAGTATTGCCACTGGTTTTCAAGGCTTAATGCAGGCAGCAAGGGCATGGAAGTATCTTGCCATTGTAGCCGTCTAACGGAAAGGTTGGATATCCTATATACTGGAAAAGTATCGTGCGTCGATCGCAATGTGGTTAATCTGGTTGACAGTTGATTGATCAGGAGATTTCCATGTCCCTTGTGGATATTGAGATGTGTGAACTGAAACCGATCAGCCTAAATCCGTTGTCGGAGGAGGTGTCGTGCAGGCTTTATCTCCCAATTGTGTCACCAAAGATGTCTTCTTTTCCTAGCTTGGCGTTAAAATCTCCTAATATAATTTTAATGTCATAGCCAAGACACTGCTCTTAAGTCTTGTGCAAGAGCTCGAACAATATGTCTTTGGGGTCTTCGTCTTTCTCCTCTGTTTTCGAATTTAGCCTTGATGCGGATTGTCGTAATGCGCTCGCTCACACTGTTGAAACTCAAGACTTTTTGCCTGAGTCAAGTTCCAACAACAAATCCACTTCTTGGATGGCGGGTATATCTACCTTGCAGAAGTTAAGGGCTTCAACTAATTGTTCGGCTGCACGTGGCCACGTACAGATCCGAAGTTCGTTGTCGACAGTGAATCGGTCCGTATCCGATGGTTGTTGGTGCTTCGCAACTAATGTATTTTTTACGTGGTCAGGAAGTCACCCCCACAGCTCAACACCCGATCTGGCGGATCAGATCCTCAGTATAACTCCAAGGACGGGAAGCCGTATAAACCCCTCCTTATGACCCTGGGCTCCGAAAAAGTCGTAGAAAACCTATAAGATGTTCACTAAGTAGTTCAACCTTACTAGAACTGTCGACGCCACCGTTGATTCCATCTCGAGAATTCGTCCGCTGTCTGGATAAGGAGAGGTGCTTTAGTAGAAACACCTCTAACCCCTTTTCTCGTTTGCTGTCGCCAACAACTTTCCACTGGGGTAAGAATCCAATCTCCAGTTGAGGTACTAGGCACCCGATGTTCACTTTTGTGGCCAACATTTATGTTAAGCTTTTAATAATAATCCTTTTTGATTGAGTCTGCTTGATTTAAATACTAACGTATTCACATTAAACAAGTTAAATAAATACTTAAAATCTTCTTTGAAATTTCATTACAAAGCCTATTGTTTAAGGCTGAATTAACTTTCATAGGCTTTTATATGGTTATTTATTTTTCGACTACACTAAGAACCAACAACTTACAATGTCAAATTATTTCCGTGATATTGTTTTGAAACACCGAACCATTTCACTCATATTATTCATTTTCTTCAAAACCAATGTGCGGAAAAACTGAAGCATAAATGAAATTTGCAAAACCAGCAAAATGTCAAAAAAAAACAGTGATATCAGAGTGACAGCTGTCTAAATAGCGAGCTTTTAAGAACTATACATGGTTATCCATTTTGCGGTTTCAAAAGTAAACGTAAATAAAACACATATTAAATATTTTGTTTATGGTATTTCTTTTTTTTTATAAAGTTTGAATTTTGACATTATGTGTAAAAGGCTTCATCGTTTAAATGACCTCCACGCGAATTGTTACAACCATCGATTCTTTTGAGGTAATTTTCGACCACTTTTTGAATCATATTGGGTGGTATCTCAGTAAAGAGATAAAGGTTTATCGGCGTAAACACGGTTTTTCGCGTAGCATCACAAAACAAGTCCAGCGCTGTCAAATCGATTGATCTTGGTGGCCAGAATTTGTCTCTTACAATATAGCCATATTCACTCGAGTTGTGTGGCACAGTCTTGTTGAAACCACATATTCACCAAGTCGTATTCTTCAATAACAGGCAAAAAGACAATTGTTCCATCGTCGTTTTCGAAGAAGGCAGGACCAAACATAGTTAAGTTGGATGTTCGTGGTGACCCAAATGCAAAATACGCCATAATGTGCCGTAAGACAGTTCCAATTCCTGAGAACGACGAGGAATCGACACATTCGGGTCTTCGACAACACTTTATCCTACAGCAGCTATATTTTCAATGGTACCAGCGAAAAATGTTGCACAGGCCTTACAACATCTGTTACCACTCCATTTTCTTCAAGCTTCTTCACAGTTTTGTAAATTTCTTGCGTAGCTGGACGATTATGTAAACCACAATCTCCCCTTAATGCACGATATGTGGCTGTGGCAGAATCACACATTTTTAAAGTAGGTTTTAACAATTTATTTTTGTTAAAGTAAGACTTTGAACTAAAAAATTTCGTTTAACAACTTAGATAGACATATTTCGAATTCCAGCAATATACTTTTGAAACCGCAAAATGGTTAAACAGTCATAACGTAGTTTGCCTTAAAAATGATAGTCTGGACACATTGAAAGTTTTGGAATCAACTCTCTAGTGTTAACTGAACTTTAGTTTTTACTCGACAAATATCGAAAAATAATCCCAATGGTAATCTCTTTAATAGCGGGATGTTCAAAATGAAACATGCTATCTTAAAATATTTTATCTTTTTGAAAGCACAGTGTTCATAAACCTTAAATCTAGAAACAAAAAACTTCTTGGTTAAAAATTAAAGTTAACCTCTCATATAACAATTCCGTCTATTGCCTAATTCTAATAGAAATTAAAAAACACTCATACGCAACAGTGCACGTATTCATTATTTTAACAAGAATCTCTTAAGACATTGATCCTTTTTTATTCTGGGAATATAAAAATACATAAATGTGGTACGTGATTAAAATCACGAACATTACACGTGAAACTTATCAGATTTTTTCAGAACATTAACGTCCAGAACGAAACAATTAAATTTCGAATAACAATATTTTTTAAATTTTGTTTATGCGTTAAAATACGTAAATAGATATACATGCATACGTTTTTGTGCATAAGAAGAAAAAATTAATAAGAAAACACATAGATAATAATTAAAAAATTAAAATTCCAAAAATACATTGCAGAACAATAATAATTTTAAAAATGGCATTTTAAATAAATATTTAATTTGATTTGCGCATCTAAAAATAACAATTGTGCTATCGTCCTTGTTTAAAAATAAAAATTCTCTAGAATTTCGATTATAATTATAAAATACGTGTAATTTGTATACAGAGGTACATAAATGTATTTCCCACTTCACTTCCGATGAACCAAGTATTTTTTATATTTTTTTGTGATTTAATTCATCACGACGTCAGTTACAATTATCATCAGAAATTGAAAAATGATAACATGTGTTTTTGTATTGTTGTTGTTGTATTGTTCTACAAAAGGAAAAACATGAACGCATCATGCAAATTGTGTTCTTGATTGTTGTACTATGTCGGTTGTAATACAATTACCTACGTCAAAAGCTCATTAGATGCTCATCTTCTATTCTATTTTTAAAATAATTGTAATAGCGAAAAAATATGAATAATAACAATTTGAAAGTGATGAAAAAAAAAACAAAACTGACAGGCAAACAAGGGTTGTAGTAAAGTGCGACTTACATTAAATGTCAGTTGTTGGCTATAATGCAAATGGCGGTGCTGCTTGGCGGAAGCGACACAATTTTGTACAAGAACATTATGAAATTATTCTAATGAGTACAGTAATGTGATACTTTTTGTGAAATATAAATCCCTATCTGAATTATGGATTTATATTAATATAAGACTCGAATGTTGATATGAGGAGGAGGGTTGTGTGTAGGAAACAATGTTAATTATCGCATGAGCAGCTTGGGCCTGATTTCTGCGTCACATAACTAATTTTCCGTCTCCACTTGCTACTCTATGGAGTGGAGTGGGGTTTTAACTTACTTGCTGTGGGTATATGAAGACCAGCAAATACGACAGTGACAGCTGCAGCCGACTATTTACATGTTCTGGAATTTGTTAGCCGGTTATTTCTGGATTATGAATTATTACAACTTATATACCGTATGCTTAGATCCGTTAAAGCGATATAGTGATAATCTCATTTAATAAAACACAAGCTAATTGGTGTTCATTTTTCCCAGATCAATCATTTGCGTATAAACCCGCTTTCTGATGTTTTATAGCCTGGATAGTTAAAGTTGAGTCTTGTACAATTTAATTTTACTTCACGGATGCGATATTGAATGACGCATAAATCCGGTTTTGATTTTATTCTTTAGCCTACATTGGCTATATTTTTTTGTTTGGGATTCCATGCGTAGTGTAGTGAGAAATTCCCGAAAAAACGATCCGTAGTAGCTCTGTTTTTATGTCTGACAGCTGAAATAATTGTACATTTGCCAAAAAAAATTAAAAGTCGTGCACAATTACGTTGAATACCTTCTATGTTCATTCGCTTTTACAGCTCTTATAACTCATGATTATATCTTCTCCGCCAGATGTTACCAAGAGATCCTTCATTTGCCTGGGAGAGGGTGTCTCTTTGATACTTCGCAATAGTGTCTTGTTCCTTACTGCTTGCTCAGGCCAAAGAAACAGCGAATTGCAAGGGTAATTCTACGTTTGATGTCCCTATTTTAATAAATTCGTTTACCACCTTAAAGTTATACCCGTCGATTGTCACGTTTTGACCAAGTCTACGGTGTGAATCGACTCTGTTTGACGACATTAAATACTTCGTTTTGTCCTCGTTAATGTCAAGACGCATTTTCTTCGCCTCTGCTCGTTTGGTTCTTCCCATAATGTCGATGTCATCTGCATATCCAAGATATACATATGTGATATTTTTGAAAGATGGTGCTACTTGTATTGGCGTTGGTGTTGCGCACCACTCTTTCAAGAACAATATTGAAGCAGCTACACGACAGCGCATCGCCTTGTCGAAGTCCTTTGGTGGTTTCGAAGGTTTCGGTTAAGCCTCTTCCAATTTTTACACAGCAATGAGCGTTTTCCAACGTCATCCTGATAAGTCGTATTAGTTTGGTAAGGATACCAAAACTCAACATGGCATGGTATAGTTTATTCCTGTCTACATTGTCATAAACTGCTTTGGTGGATGGCAGATTTTCCAGGCCTGAAGCCACACTGGTAATGGCCAATAAGTTCGTCAGTAAATAGCTTCAGGCGTTCACATAATACTCTTTACAAGATCTTGTATGCGATGTTTAAAAGGCTAATGTCTCTGTAGTTGGCGCAGAGAAGGCGTACATAAAAAGCTCCGCCTGCAGACCGTCATCACCGACCGCTTTTTTCGACTTCAGCCTGGTGATGGCTAGTTCGATCTCACTCTGATAGTACTCTTGATAGTATACGAAATTAATTTTACGTAGCTGCTCGCTGGTGGAATCATTGACTTCATCACCATTAAGCAGCTGGTTGGAATGATCTCTCCAGATTTTTAGCATTAACTGCGTCTCTACTACTCTATTCCTCTCCTTATCTTTGCAATTTTCAAGGCGGCTAGTGAATCCCGTTGTTTTCTTTTTGACTCTTATATAAAAGCTCAGCACCAGTTTCCTGTTAAAACATCCCTGGATCTCCTCGACTTTACGCTGCTCATTGGCTTTTTTCTTTCTTCTGAGCAAGCGGTCCTGATCCCTTCGATTTGGTTGCATGTTTGATCTAAAGGGACCGCCAAGTACCTCTGTGGATATCTAGGAGCGGAAGTCGATAAGCCTGATTCCGTTTCCAGATGTGATGTCGTATAGGCATGTCTTTTGATTGACCTGCCAAAGATGCCTTCATTATCAATTTTGGTATTCAAATCTCCCAGGAGAATTTTAACGTCGTTTTTGGTTACTCATATTTTTTGACGAGGAGCTTGTACAATCATTATTTGGTATTGTTATCCTTCTCTTCCGTCGAGGCATGTGCGCTGATAAGGCTCAGGAGGTGGAATTTGGCCTCAGTTCGGATTGTCGTCACTCTTTCGCCTACTTCCCGAAAGCTTAAAACTCTTTGTCTTAGTTTCCCTCTGACAGCAAAATCACATCCAAATAGCGCTTCCTCCCATCGAGTAGACACTTCCCATAGTAGAAATCACAGCCTTCAATCTTCCTACTGCCTGGCTCATTCCATCGCATTTTCTGGAGGACTGTCACATCAGCTTTGAGTTCGGCGAGGGCATCGGCAAACTACTCTGCTTTGTGTGGCCGGTGGGGTGTACGCACATTCCATGTTCATACACGTAAATCGTTATCCGTTTTGGGGATGTCAACATTATCAGTCCAATCATCCGAGGCTATTACATGTGTTTTCATTACACTTTAAAATTTCCTTTCATGGCCGGCTTGTGACACTTACGGATGACTGAGATCGTTTGCGCTGGTTTTTCAGAGCGATATCTGGTCTTTTGCTCTTCCTTCCTAAGAAGTTTACTCACGTGTCACAGCTCTGGATCCGATGGATCCAACGTTCATAGTTAGTTCACCTTTAAGCTGTCCAACGGGCACCACTAGGAGATGACGATACGATTTTGCAAAAAACATCTGAATAAGAGGACGTGAAGTTGAATAAATTCGTAATTGTTGAGCTCTTGTTAATGACACTATGCTGATTATCACATATAATTGAAGTACATTGAAGGAAAAAACATTACATACGAGTACAATAGACTGGAATAGTTTTGGTATCACAGACAAATTAGCTATAGGTTTGTATTTGATTAATTAATTTTTAGGACCTTTCTTGAGCACAGGTATCATGAATGCAATTTTCCAGATATTAGAAAAAAGCGAACTATTTAAGGACTCATTAAAGTTAACACATAACGGATATGATAAATAAGCAACACATTAGGATTGTACACCATCAGGGCCTGGACGAAAATACTCACCCAATTTCATGATACTCTGCCCAACAGTATCCTCGCTTACTTCAAAATTAATTGAATTCAAATGAGGAAAATTATCTTTAGAAGAAGAGGAGTAAGATCTTATTATCGTTTATATCTGTGAAATCTTTTTTGAAGAAGTTTGGAAACATGTTTGCAAAAACATTAGGCTCATGACTGGGAGACGATGAATTTGACAAAGAATTAGGTTAGCCACCAGGTTTCTGGTTACAATTTATGAGTTTCCAAAAGCTATCTGGATCGGTTTCAAATTTAGAAATGTAACTTTTATTTGAAGAAATAGAACACTGTATTAATAATCGTTTTAGAATTAAAGAAGTTTCATAATCTTCATCAGCTCTTGTTCTATTATATTTAACAAAGGCTTTGTTCCTTTTATTTTTGATGTTTTTAAGAGGAATTGTTTTGTAAAAACAGCTAAAGAGTGTATTGTAAAAAAATGTTACACATACCGTGTAAACCATTGTAAGAGTTTTAGAGGATATGCTCTCTTATAAAGATAATCTAGGATCAGCCTTGACATTGATCTGGATGATATATCTTATTCTTTAAATTGTCTGTTTCCGGAGAGAGTTCGTTCACACACAGCTTCTACCTTCAAACTTGTTCGAGCGTAACGACGCATAGAGGACCAATTCTCGGTCGATGCATCTAATTTATAAAGTTCATTGAAAATACTTATAGCTCCATAAGAAACATTTTAGATATTTAAATTGTTTCCAAAGTTCAAAAATTTAGTTGGAATTTTTTCATACACTTATGTATTACGATTATAGCGACTTAATTTTCTTTTAAGCCAAAACCAAACAAGCTTCTATTTTAAGCCTAAAAGAGCACTTTTGTCGATAAAAATAATCAACAGTGTTATTCCTATTGAAAGTTTGGAGTAATTCTCACTTGAAATCGTGTAACAGAACTTATGGCAAAACTATGTAAATTAAAGCTGTTTAAAATAAGAAATGATGAAAAGGGGTTCGTTCGTTGATTATGGTTTAACTGTGTGTAGTTCTTCGCGTGCAACCGATGGTGCTATATTATTTTGTTGACAAACATTTTTTGCAAAATAACAAACAAATATTACAGCTAATGTCTGTTTCCGTTTAATTAAAAAACTAAGTCCAGTCAGCTTACAAAACCGAAACTATATTTTTTTATAGTAGTTAACTTTAAAAAAGATTACAACGATCGATTATTGCGACACCCAAAGAACTCAAAGATCGATTTTATGCTAAGGGCATTTTGTTTGGCGAAAAAAATTAATTATTTTAAGGAGCTCGTGCTTGACAAATTTAATTGAATTGAGGTAAAATAGTAGTTTGCAGGAAATTTTTACAACTGAATTGATAATTTAGCTTAAAGTCATTATTTTAAAATTCAATTACATTACCAAATAGTTTTGCGGTCAAAATAAATAGGAACTCTAATTTAAAAATACAAAACATTTCAATACCTTGCTCTACAAAAATCTCAACAAGTACATATATCAATCTTAATAACCACAATACCTCAAATGCCTATTTTGTTTCTTGAAGTTGTGATGAAATTTCATCTGATTTCGTTTTGCAAAACAACTTTGTGGCAATTTCCAATTATGTATGCAGCGATGCATTTTACCTAATGGTTTGCAATTTACAAAAGTTATCTTTAATTGCTATCAACCACATGCAGGTCCGTATCCGTATTTACTATTTATCAAGGATTAAGAAAAGTGTTAGAATGCCTCATCTTTCGAAAGCTTGAGTTTATTTTCGTTTATTTTAGGGAAATTAAATTAGCATTGTGGAAACCAGGCTCCTAACGTTTAAAAGCAAAAGGATGTAGGAAGTCTTAAGCCAAGCATTTTAGCAGCTTACTCGGGCAGCTATCTTAAGTTTTACTTCAATCTTTCACTGAAAATAAATCCCCTTTTAAATATCTCTCTAATGCAAATTACCCGAAAAATAACAGCCATCGATATATTTTTTTGGGACTACGGCCTTGATCACTTTCATCAGTGCAGTCTTGTGGTCATTGACTTCCATAGATCTACATTTAAAATCACATTTTTATAACAAGGCCGCATCGCATAGATGAGAATCTCTAATTTACAGTTTAGAATGGAGTACATCCAAAATCTGTGAAAACATCGACTGACGCCACCACCGCCGACGGCGGCGGCAGCAGACAAGAATCTATTTTGCATTCTCGATTTTTGTAGCCCTTGTTATAAGCTTGTTGAAGCCGGCTTGCTGGCTGTTGTCGTGGCTTGGCGTGGCGTGCGGTTGGTAAGGCACGTCGTCGTTGTTGTCATCGTTGTCGTCGCCATGCGTCGTGGTTGCCTTGAAACTCTGGAGGCTATCGATGATATGGATGGGCTGAATGCATTGTATAGACATGAGTTCAATTCGTGTATATTGACGTCAATTCGATAGTCAGTAATTCTGACTTTCTGAGTATAGAAGGAATTTTATTCTTATATGTTTTGTTTGTAAATTATTTCTTTTAGAAAGAAAGGTCTGGACCGAGTTCATTGGGTCTGTCTGATTGAAAAAGAGAATGCATTTTGTGAACTCTAGAGGAAAGGGTATACATATATGATTTATAGTATAAATTACTATTTGTGTCAGTTTAATGAAATGTTTTTGTTGTTAAATGTTTCGATTTATTTTTGAGGCCGAAATAAATCAGTTTAAGGTCATAGACCGGTTGAGGTATTTGGAATGGGAAAAGGCAACGTTTTCTGTAATGCTTTCATATTTAACTTTATAAATACTAGAAATGGACAAATTCCCCAGTAGTAATTATTGTCATAAAAAGCGCTTTTCTAAGCTAGCTTTTCGGATTCGCCATACAAATCGTAGGTCCTTTAAATCCGTGATATTATTCGCACACATTAATGGTTAAAAGTTGTAAGTCACTAGACCCTGCCTCTCTGCAAGCTGTTAAGCCATCTAATTTATTTTTAATTTATTATATAGCTGATCTGCAAATAGTACGTAGGATTTATTCAAAACTATAACTTTAAGTTTAAGCTTTATGCAACTCGTAAAAAGGACTAAATGTGAAAGTACTAGAAAATCTCAAATTGTCTTGTTGTCTGTCGAATCATATTTGCTGTGTGCTTATGACATTTGCTTTCTACAACTCGTGGTCAAAAAATACAATTATTCTAGCTTGGAACCTAAACTCTGTGACGTAATTTATTTTCCAGTTCTTATGTCCATGACTTAATCATGCGATATCACTTTGATTCCTTGAAATAATTTGAAATTCAGATACTATGAATTTTTCCATATACAATTTATTTAATATTTCATGATATTTCGGAGAAGTCATTAACCGTTTTATCATTTTGGTTAGGACGAGACGCGCAAACTCTTCTTTCTAACAGACAGAAGTCAGAAGGCAATAAACTTTTGTTCTCCAGATTTCGGAACCAAAATTCATGAAGGACTTACCCTAGTGGCACCAAGAAAATTGTACATTTGTGCAAATTTTAACTTTTGTGCTTTTGCATTCCTTTTGAATAATTCACTAGAACAATCAAATTAATTCGTATTTTTTGAAGCAGTCTTGGAGTAGAGGTCAAGGAATTTTTTTGATGAGAAACAAATAAAAACTCGAATAAATAATTGGCCTTAATGCTCTTCTAGTTGCAAATAAAATGTCGTTGAGAAAAAATAATGCTATCATCACTGTTGTTACTATCTTCTGCGATAATAAAACCTTTTTAGGTTTTGATTTTTGATTATTTTGGAAAAGTCTCCAAAATTTCCTAGGAAAATTATTTTTTTGAATTTTATTTATATTTCCCTGTAATATTGAAGACCGTGTATAAATTCCATTCTTTTTGACCTTCTAATAAGTCAGAGGGTTACCTTGAATTCTCAGTATAACATTGCATTAAGTATTTACCAATTAAGGGTATCATCCAATACGATTGTGAACGTCATATGAAACTACTAGCTGCCTTGTAGCGTGCGACAAATGCATTGCATCGGATATATGAGTACTTAACCCCAGGAAGCCACCTTTTAAGCTGCAGAATTACTGTTCCTATTTATTCTAAGCAATAATTCTTGGAATACATTCTTTGAAACATCAAAATATTTACCAAACTCAAAAACTACAACATTGTTTTCATTTGAGAAGGAAAATAAAAAGAAGATGTTTACATTTCGAAGGCAAAAGCAAAGTTTTATTGTTTATACTTTTGGTTTTCTTTTTTTACTTGCTAGATTCTAAAGAAATTAGATATCATATTGGAATTTGTGTGTTGCTGATTCAAATTCTTAGAAAAAGTAGGGAAGTCTTTTGCATTTGCTAACTAACTTTGTTTATCATATACGTTTGGAAATGTGTTAACATATTCATAAAGAGCCTTTCAATAGGCACTTAAGTTTTCCAAGAAAGCAGCGGTCATGTTATAGAAACTCTTAATTTAACTTTTATTGATTCAGTCTGTTTTATCCCAAAGATATAGAAAAATTTAAAAAAATGTTTTATCGAAAAGTGTCTCTTTTTCTTTAATAGCTCCGGGCCCTTCTTCCATTGAGCTTATTTTTTTATAATTAACTTATCTACCCCATTACATTTACTGTTTAAGTACATTAGTTCTTGTCCACAATATGCAGGAGAATCGAGGCATTTAATTTTAGGAAATTGACCTTAACGACACGTCTCCTTGGCGAATTTTGAATACTGGTCTATGAATATAGACATAGGCTTGAAGCAATGGAGAAATGGATCATCTCTTCATCTAAAAATTATCTTTAGCCATGAGTGACGAACAAGATCCAAATTTGTTAGAAGGACTTCTAAGCCTGAATTTGACGGTCTCTATCTTCTCTCCTCTCACTCGTTTTTAATCTAGGAAATTTCCTTTGAGGTGTGAAAAACCCCATTCCCAACTTCAGTTAAAAAAAATACAAATATAGTATTACAAACTTTTGCTAAACTCCTGTTCAAAGCATCTTGTGCGACATTTTCAGATTTAATTTCCCCAAGACAACATGGTTTTCAAAAATTTAAGTCTACAACTACCAACCTTGAAAAATGTATATCTTATGCTTGAAAAGGGAAACGAAGTTGACGTAAGCTCTAACGAACTTAGCAAAGCCTTTCGAACCGATTTTATACAATGGATTTCTTCTCATATAGAAAACCGTGTATACATTGTTCGATTTAGGTGCGCTCTTTCGTACCCTTTTCTTGCTACCTATGCCGTACCAAAAGGTAGCCACTATGGTCCTCTTCTGTTTATCTTCTCCCTTAATGATGTGGAGTTGATTTCTAAATTTTCTCATATCTCACTTTAAACATATAACTCAAACTTGTTCAAGTCAGTACGTTTCCTTTGATTTGACTTTTAAAACACACTTTGCCGCGATCGCTAATCCTTTCTCCATATCAAGACCACCTTCAATTAATTAATCTTACGACTCCGAACGAACTTCTTCTTTCTGGCTCTATTAACTGTCCTTATCTTTTTTACTTCATTTTCCTTGATAAATATTCACCTCTTTTACCCTTCCCCACCACCACCAATTCTCATCTCTAATTCTGCTTCTATAAATAAGTGCTGTTTTGCAATATATAAGCATTTAAGACACATCTACTTCATTTAGGAGAGCTAAAGTTTCGTTTTCTGATAAAAAGTCTCTACCAAGTACATTTCTTCTAGTTTGTCTCAGGACTGGACACCTTTCGACAAAATGAAAAATGTCCTCTCGTTCAACCATGTTGCAAATATCACATAGAAGCGGAAGATCTTCGCGATGTGGAACGTAATTTTTGTTTAGCAGTTCACCTCTTAGCCGAAACATGTTGGAGATTTGCTCTACAGTATTTATGTTCTGGCAGTAGTTTTTTTCATTAAGTTTATAATTCAGCTGCTATAGATCATCCGATGAAGTGAGCTGGCTGCCTGTTCTGTGAACACATTTCTAAAATTTTCATCCAGACGCCTAATTACCTGGTACAGTGACGATTTCCATGTACTCTGTTTACTAAGATATAAAGTTACAACTGTATCTTCTGCTAGCCCAATCCACTCTTTAACCTACCCTGTTTTGCTTTGTATCGCTTGAAAAGCTGCTTATTTTGGTAAGCGATTGTTGGGCATATACAGTACTTTCAGAATGTAATCGACTTGCAGTTTCAACGTTTTTATGAAGAGTGGGGAAGGCGGAATGTTTGTTTTAAATAAAATCTCAGGAGTTTTTCCACAGTCTCAAATTTCTTCGCTCCCCACACTTGCGCTGCTTAGAACAGGATTGACTGGGATACTGCGAAAACTTTATATTTACTGCTATGCGCAATGTTTTTGTTGTTGAAATATTCTTTCCATGCCACGTTCATCGCGGTGTTAGCCTTAAAAAGTTTTTCATTGAGGTGTTTTTCCATACTTAAGTTTTGGGTAAAATATACTCCTAAATATTTGTATTCTTTCAATCTTTCTAAGTTCTCATTGTTGAAGTACCATTGTTCACTTGCGCTTAACGTTCCTCCACTTTTCTTGATAACCATCACTTTCGCCTTGTTCAGGTTCACTACCATGCTCATCGTCTACAATATTCCGAAATTCTATTTATCATAAGCTATAAGGATTGCTGTGAGTTTGCCAGCAAGAATATATCATCTGCGAAGAGTAAGGCTTTAATGACACCTTCAACCTTACACCTCATGGTAATGCGTGATGTCATTTATAAATAGTGCGAACAAGCTAGGACTGAGAGCAGTCTTACTCCCGACTGCGTCTGAAACCATTCAGATACTTGCTTTCCATTCCATACCGCTGCTCTCGTGTCTGCGTACAAGTTCTGAATAACTCTTCCAAACTTAAACGACATCCCGGATCCAAACAACTTGAACATCAATGCGTTTCGATCAACTGAGTCAAATGCAGCTTTAAGATCCACAAAAAAAGTGTATTATTTTTTTCCAAAAAAGACTCAGACCCTTAGAACGAATATAAGATTGATGGTTGAGTAACCCGACCTGAATCCGGCGTGAGACTCACATAATAGATTATTCGAGTCTATCCACGTGTTCAGCCGTTTTAGTAAAATCACAGTAAAGATTTAATAGGAAGCGTTCAAATATCGTTGATTACTCTATACTTGCCCCTTTTCCATCTGCTTTAAACAAAATTAATTTGAATTCAATTTCTTTTTTCGTTTTCTTAATACTTGAGTGGAGACCCATTTCTTATCAGTTTTTTCTTCTTTTTGAAGGTTTTCGTTTTTTTTAAAGTTGCCGGCTAAAAATTTCAAAGAAATTAAATAAAAATTATACGAACAAAAGTTAAGCAGTTTGATTTCAATATTTATTTTTTTAACGAGATTTTTAGTCGAAAACCAATTTTTACCAATTTTAGCGGCATATCGTAAAAGTTTTAATTTCTTACGTTAACAAATACTAATTGGATTTTTCTAAGAAAATTTAGCAGAGAATGAAATATCGAGAATCGAACATCAATTTTTACAAAACTTGCGTTTTATTTTCTGTAAGTCATTATTTTTATAAAAATCTGAGTGTCGGATTTTTCTCAAAATATATATATATATATATATATAAACAATATTTTTTATAAGATGAAATTAGTTTGAACCCAATATCTTAAATTTTGAAGAAGTCGCTTAAGTCGAAAATCAATTTTTAATAGATGTCAAAAAAGTTATTCTTTGTTTTGGAGATAAAATTGTTTTTTCTTCGTTAAATATTCGATGTGGCAATTATTTTTTCTTCAGTTCGTTTGATTTATAAAAAAAACCGTGGGCTCAATTTTTTTGAAAGTCCTTTTTGCATCACTTTGTACTAATTTCAGTATAACAACATTTATTTGAAGTCGATATCCCCACTGGTTTTTGAGATATCGACGATGAAAAAAGCTTCCCGAACGTACGGGCGTACAAACATACGCACACACGCACGCACAGACATATCTCTAAAAATCTATTATTTAAAATCTAGGGACCTTGAAAGCTCGATAAATGTCAAAATATTCAATTCGACAAATCCGACCGATTGCAATAACTTGCTTTGGGATGTTAATAAGTAAAGTACTGAACCACTTCTTGCATTGCAGAAACCGAAATGTATTAAAGTGAACAATTTCAAGCAGTAACATAAAAATGGTACATCCATATTTATGAGAGACATTAAAAGATTTTATAGACTTACCCCTATTGAGACGACAAGCCCTTCTTTTTAAATTCAAGGCTTGGTATATCTATGGCAAATCTCATATCACGAAAAAAACATATGACATATAAAAATTGTAGTTGTTATAAAATCATTATGTAAAGGTCTTTCCCATTCTTGCTTTAAAACCACATTAAAACAAGATTACAAAAAAAAACATAAGTCCCCCCCACAGTTAAGTTTGAATAGAATTATTAATTTTGTTTTAATAAATTCATAATTCACAGTTGGTTAAAGCAAAATAAAATTACCAAAACCACATCCAATTTCATTCTTAAACTCAAATTTATGTTAAATTTTGACATTTGTATGCTTTGAATGAAATCGCAATACAAATCCAAAACATTTTGATAAGGTTATAGCAATAAATGAATTAATTTTTATATAAAACGTGTTATTTTTATTTCTTCTTGACAAGAAACTTTCTAAAGTGTCTAAAAATAGAAAAGGAAAAAAGTGATGCATTTGGTGAAAACGTGCATCATTTTGTTTTATATAAAGCTACCGTATTAAAAATATAAAACACAATCAGCAATTTAAGTGATATCAATCCCAATTAAAGTCATGCCAAACGCAAACCAACAAACGTCAAATTAAAACTTGAAATATATATTAGGCGCCATATTGGTTCACAATATAAGAACCAGCACCACACGCTGTTAATATTTTGAAATTTTATTCAATCTCAATCTCATCATGGACCTGAGCCCCATTGGCGCCAGTTTGACAACAAAAACAGAATAAAAAGATTGGAAATAAAACTAAAATTTAAATAAATAATAAAAATGTCTTTTTATTGTCCTTAATGAATGCGCGTAGCACATCGTTTGTGTCTCAATTACAGAACTGTCAAGCATTTGAATTTGAACACACTTTTACAAACAGTTCTCTAATGTAACCAGATTGATATCAGAGCGCAGCGCAGTAAATAATAAATTATTAAAAGAAACGAAACGTATATAAGTTCTAAAGAAGGCTTCCTGTCCGCTGTCTGTTGTCCGTTAGCGTCCCATTCAAACATGCGAGGCATCATTTAGTTCCAATTAAGTGGCATTAGAATCACATCAGAGTCTCATTTCTTTCGCTCTAGGTCATCAGACCCTGCTTCGCTATTTTCATAAGATCGCCCTTCTTAATGCAAAAACATTTTATATTTTAATTTTCCTCTGGAATTTATACACTCACGTATTTTATATATAGTGCAACTAAAATTACATAAACTATCAAATTAACAAAACAAAATAAGAATAAGAATAATTGCTGTGTCGACATTTTTCTGGGGGCGTTTGTTTGTGGATCTTTTGATTTGATTTATTTGAATTTTAATTATTATTTTACACTTGCTTGGCTATGCTCTCTGGATTTGCTTTTTTAACGGGGGCGTATGTACTGCGAAGCGGATTGTTTTGATAGAAACGCTTGTGAAATTCCATAAGAATGAGTCTATTGTTAATGCTAATCAATTAAGCGCAGTTTATCATTGATAATGTTATTAATCTTTGTATTATTTGCAAATAACTTACCATATTTTATGTTTGGATCTTTTGATTTTTTTCTTTCAAAAAATTGCTATTTTGGACATTATTATACTCCGGTTAGACTGTCCATCTCACACATAACGTTTTCTTTAAAAAAAAAAGTCATATGAACACGACTTTAATATCTTTCAATAAAAAATTTCCAATAGTATCGAATTAGTTGACAATTGCTAATTTTCTTTTGGCTGTTTTTAATGTTGATTGATTTAATCAAAATATTAGACCATGTTTTACTAGAAAATCGGCTAACAATTGCCGACAATTTGGTATATTTAATTAATAATAATTGTCTGTTTACACAGATTGAATACTTTAGAAAACAACAAAGTTGAAAATATGAAAATTCGATGTGAAAACAACAGTAGCGAAACAGGCAAAAGGACTATCTTGTAAAAACGTCTCATCCTTTTCTTTTTTATAACTTATTTTTTGTTATTTTGTGACTTATTATTTCTTTCGATTTTCGAAGTTTTCAAAATCCTGTAAACTTTAATTTTTTTTTGCTACTTTAAAACTGTGTGCCAATTTAAAATGGGTCCAATATTAAATTAGTTGACAATCGTCCATTTTTTTTAAATACAAAAAAATGTGTGTAGACGAGTGCTAACGAAGTCTGCCAATTTTATATATTTTTTCTGTCTATTTTGACAAATAAAATTGAATGTGTTTTCATAGTTGATAGAAAATTGGTTAAAATGTTTTGCGAAAAATCTGCCAATATTGAAAGCTCTTATAATCGTGTTTATTTAACTTTACGGTAGAGATTTTCTAGTTGACGTACTTCAACTTATTTTGTCAACTTAAGCTTTGTTTTTGTGTTGGGATTCAATATGTAGTACAACAAGAAACTGTCAAAAAACGATCCGTAGCACTCCGGTTTATATATCTGAAAGTTGTTAAAATTCAACACGTGCAAGTATAATTTATTAAAAAATTGTAGAGAAGATAGTAAAATTCTGACCAGAACTAGTTTTAACATAATAAAATAGACAGTTTCCATTAATAATTTATAATTCATATTTTTTTTCATATTTTGTTAATTGAACTAATTTGTTCGTTTGCTGATTATGGTCTAATTATAAGTTGAAAACCAGAATGAGAAGTAAGATTTCCATTTTCCTATTAACTTCCCATAGAAAGTTATTACAATAATTTCGATTTGTTGAATTTTAGGGGCCAGTTATAGCTATCATAGGTTTTCATCATTGAAACAAATCAGTGGAATTGTTTTGACGGGTTGATTATAGCTTTTATTGAAAATGAGTAGACACAAATTTTCTGATAAGAATCCAATATTTCTTAATTGGAAGTATTTCAAGAAAAGTTTTGGATGAAATAAAACAAAAACTCTACAACTTTTAAGCTTCATTTAAATTCAAAAGATTACACATTGGACTTTCTTAACCGCTTTTCAATCTCGTAACAAAATCTTCAACTATTAAAACTAATGATAGCTATTATCCTCAACTGGTCCCTTAGAGGGTGACACATAATAAGGACTATCTTTAGTTATGCATTAGACAAAATACTACATCATCCATTTTTCCTTCCGAAGTTATATCAACGTTACTATCTTACATAATTCTGGAAATTGTTCTTGAAAAGTATTCTCCTGTCATAAATTTACATCCTAGTCTCTGATAAAGCTTCAATTCCCATCGATCACTGAATTAAAGCATCAGTGAGCGCTGTAGAAAGATGGCGGAACGTCTCGAAACCTACCGAGTGCTGTTGTTATGTCTTCTTTCTGTCTGTTGTTCTTTCCCCTCTGCCCTTCTGTCTTGTATTGTCTTGTGTTTTTATCACCTTATATAGTCTAGTCGCTCAAGGTACTGTGTTCTCTACTCTGTACATTTGTGTGCTGAGTAGTGTGTAATGTGAATATAAAAATGAAAAGTTTGACTTTTCTCGACGTTTCAAGGTCCCTAGAGTCGAAATAAAAGATTTTTAGAAAGATGTATGTATGTGCCTGCATGTGTACGTACGTTTGTACGTCCTCACATCAGTACGTTCGAGACGTTTTTTTTCATCGTCCATAGCTCAAGAACCAGAAGAGATATCGACTTCAAATAAATTTCCACGAACTTGCTCATGTATCCAAAAGGTCTGTTTAAAAATATTTCCTGTATTTTAGGATTTAAAAATGTGCCTGCAAAATCAGTTTGTTTTCATATCTCAAAAACCATGATATTTAAAAAAAATTTATTTAAAAATCTTTATAGCGGTTTTTTAATAAATTAAAATTAAAATATAAGAACAATGGTGAACAAATATAATTGAGACAGAAAAACAAAATCATTTAAATTGGTTTATCAGTTCTTGAGACAACTTAAAAACAAAATAACGGTTCAATACAAAATTATTTTGTATATTTAAAGCAGCAAAAATAAGCAAAGAGATTTTAAGGAAAATTTAAAAAAATCTATTGATTTGTTTTTGAAAATTTGAACTTTCGATTTTACCATAAAATTTGTATCGGAACTTCTGTTATTTTTAGTCTTAAGAAAAATTAAAAAAATTCTTAACGATTTGGCTCAACACTTTAATTTCAAAATTTTAAGTAAATTCACCTAAAGCTTTGGGTTGTAGGGGCCAGGACAAACAGACAGACAAATGGAATCCGGAACCCACTTTTTTCGACTTCCCTACCAACGTAATGTCATATTTGATTAAAATCTTGATTTTGATTGTTACTACAGGAGCCACACTTATCTATCTCATCATTTTATCTTACACTAACTTTAAAGAAAATAAATTTAAGAAATCCCTCTTCATTTAACAGTCAAATTTTGGAAGTTTGATAAATGATCAGCTGTTAAAAATGATTCGCATGAAGTAATTCAAATCCACACTGATAACTTTCCATCCCGTCTGTCGCTTTGTCTTCCTTTTTTTAGGTTTTCTTTTTTTCTTAAAAAAGTTATCAGTTAAATTATTCTAAAAAATTTAAACATAACCAACAATATTTTGGATATGATGAAATAGTTTCAAAATGATTTCAAAATCTTGTTTTTTGTGAACCAGATTTTTAGTCGTTAACTGATTTTTATCAATTTTAGTAGAATTTCTTAAAAGTTGTTATTTTTTTTATAAACGAATACAAATTGGGTGAATGAGCAATTGTTTGAAGTCAACATTTTCTTTTATTCACATCTCGTAAATGGAGAACCGAATAATAATAATAATAATAATTTTGCTTACTAATTTTTGTAGATTTTAATTTTTTATGAATATATTTTATATTTTATATTTTTATAAAAAATTACTGAATCTTGAAAACAATATTTTGTATAAAATAATATTACTTTGAAGTCTATATTTTAAACTTTTGAATAGATATTTAATTCAATTTTTACCAACTTTTAGTAATTATTTGTTTAAGGCTTTTATTTTTTTTGTAAAAAAACTGTTGATTCGATGTTTCTTAAAATTTTACTGAATGTTTCCCAGAATATGTTTTAAAAAATATATTTAGTTTAAAGCGAATGTCTCAAAGTTTTGAAAACTTATTTGAGTCGAAAATTAATTTTTATACATTTTTTTAGCTTCTTATTTTTTGTAAAAAAAACTGTCAATTCCATTTTTCTCAAAATTTTGCCAGATGTTAAAAAAGTTGTTAATCTTCGTTGCACAATTTTTTTTGGAGATAAAATCATTTTTCAATCGTAGAATTTTCTATGCGACAAATATTTTTTGATTTATAATTGAATTTTTGTCCAAAAATATTTTTGTTTGGTATCACGTTACAATGCATAATATAACTTCTGTCTTGTATTGTCTTGTGTTTTTATCACCTTATATAGTCTAGTCGCTCAAGGTACTGTGTTCTCTACTCTGTACATTTGTGTGCTGAGTAGTGTGTAATGTGAATATAAAAATGAAAAGTTTGACTTTTCTCGACGTTTCAAGGTCCCTAGAGTCGAAATAAAAGATTTTTAGAAAGATGTATGTATGTGCCTGCATGTGTACGTACGTTTGTACGTCCTCACATCAGTACGTTCGAGACGTTTTTTTTCATCGTCCATAGCTCAAGAACCAGAAGAGATATCGACTTCAAATAAATTTCCACGAACTTGCTCATGTATCCAAAAGGTCTGTTTAAAAATATTTCCTGTATTTTAGGATTTAAAAATGTGCCTGCAAAATCAGTTTGTTTTCATATCTCAAAAACCATGATATTTAAAAAAAATTTATTTAAAAATCTTTATAGCGGTTTTTTAATAAATTAAAATTAAAATATAAGAACAATGGTGAACAAATATAATTGAGACAGAAAAACAAAATCATTTAAATTGGTTTATCAGTTCTTGAGACAACTTAAAAACAAAATAACGGTTCAATACAAAATTATTTTGTATATTTAAAGCAGCAAAAATAAGCAAAGAGATTTTAAGGAAAATTTAAAAAAATCTATTGATTTGTTTTTGAAAATTTGAACTTTCGATTTTACCATAAAATTTGTATCGGAACTTCTGTTATTTTTAGTCTTAAGAAAAATTAAAAAAATTCTTAACGATTTGGCTCAACACTTTAATTTCAAAATTTTAAGTAAATTCACCTAAAGCTTTGGGTTGTAGGGGCCAGGACAAACAGACAGACAAATGGAATCCGGAACCCACTTTTTTCGACTTCCCTACCAACGTAATGTCATATTTGATTAAAATCTTGATTTTGATTGTTACTACAGGAGCCACACTTATCTATCTCATCATTTTATCTTACACTAACTTTAAAGAAAATAAATTTAAGAAATCCCTCTTCATTTAACAGTCAAATTTTGGAAGTTTGATAAATGATCAGCTGTTAAAAATGATTCGCATGAAGTAATTCAAATCCACACTGATAACTTTCCATCCCGTCTGTCGCTTTGTCTTCCTTTTTTTAGGTTTTCTTTTTTTCTTAAAAAAGTTATCAGTTAAATTATTCTAAAAAATTTAAACATAACCAACAATATTTTGGATATGATGAAATAGTTTCAAAATGATTTCAAAATCTTGTTTTTTGTGAACCAGATTTTTAGTCGTTAACTGATTTTTATCAATTTTAGTAGAATTTCTTAAAAGTTGTTATTTTTTTTATAAACGAATACAAATTGGGTGAATGAGCAATTGTTTGAAGTCAACATTTTCTTTTATTCACATCTCGTAAATGGAGAACCGAATAATAATAATAATAATAATTTTGCTTACTAATTTTTGTAGATTTTAATTTTTTATGAATATATTTTATATTTTATATTTTTATAAAAAATTACTGAATCTTGAAAACAATATTTTGTATAAAATAATATTACTTTGAAGTCTATATTTTAAACTTTTGAATAGATATTTAATTCAATTTTTACCAACTTTTAGTAATTATTTGTTTAAGGCTTTTATTTTTTTTGTAAAAAAACTGTTGATTCGATGTTTCTTAAAATTTTACTGAATGTTTCCCAGAATATGTTTTAAAAAATATATTTAGTTTAAAGCGAATGTCTCAAAGTTTTGAAAACTTATTTGAGTCGAAAATTAATTTTTATACATTTTTTTAGCTTCTTATTTTTTGTAAAAAAAACTGTCAATTCCATTTTTCTCAAAATTTTGCCAGATGTTAAAAAAGTTGTTAATCTTCGTTGCACAATTTTTTTTGGAGATAAAATCATTTTTCAATCGTAGAATTTTCTATGCGACAAATATTTTTTGATTTATAATTGAATTTTTGTCCAAAAATATTTTTGTTTGGTATCACGTTACAATGCATAATATAAAATTTAATTGAAGTTTCTAGAGTTATTGGATCTTGAGATATTTAGGGTTAACCAAAATGTTCACATACACATACCTACGCAAGTTTTTGAGATCTATAAGGTTGTTTCAAAAACTTATAATAAACACAAATTTGTTTGTAACATTTTCTCTCCTCGAATACTGTACTGACTTCATTAACAGGAAGTCCTCAATAAAATGAAAAAAAAAAAAAAATTAATTCAAGGCATCCGCTACAGTGAGTGCAGTTAAGAATTATTTGTTTGTAGAATGAAATTCTTGTACAATTTGATTTATGTGTTTTAATTTTATATTTTGTTTTGTTTGGACAATGGTTGATCCTATATTCCTGAATTGTTTATAGTAAAATAACGAAAAATAAAGAAAACTCAAATTAATTTTTGTTTAAGTTACCATTTTATTCAATCAACACTTTGTTTATTTTCGCAAAATGTTTTTCGCGCATTTCGAAAATAATGTATACAGCTATTAATTAATTAATGATCTGTTCTGTGTTCTTGTGCTCTAGATAAATAATTTTCATTAAATTTAAAGTCTTGTATATTTTCGCAGCAATTTGTTTTTTTTTTCTTTAACAAAAACAGAAAACAGACAAATAAAGGGATTTTATAAAATAATATTATACATTTGTACGTAACATTTACTTTGTTGTTTGGTTTTTTTTATGACGTCATTAAAATCTGATTTGTGTATTATCTTGAAATTGCGTTGGAAAACCAAATAATAATACAAATAAAACACACATTACGCACATTATAGCTGAATCAGAGATTCAATTTAATGTATTTGCGAATTTTTATTGCGTAGTCACGAAATCTGCAGAAATGTTTACAAGCTTTGTTGATAAAAGCCTTAAACTTAGTTTTTGAAAATACAGGCACATAATTTAATTCAATATAATCTAGTTTTAATTTTAACACATTTAAGGCTGAAAGTCAAAAAATTTTGTACTTCTAGCAAATTTTATCTTATTTATAAGTTAGCCCTAACGATACATGCTTCAACAACGTATTAGAATTCACAATAAAAATGGTTTGCTGAAAACCAAATTTCACAGTTTTGCAGATACATTTTCTTCACCGTGCCATTTCTTGAAGGTATGATCACATTCGACCAGTATATACGAAAATGTTCCAATATCGGTTCAAGACTTTGACAAAATGGAATTCGTAAATTCCATTAAATTTATAATTAGATTTCTATGTGCATTTAAATTCAAAATATCGTGACCTTTCCAACAACTTATCGTAAGCGCCAAAACAAATTGTATCGTAAACGACAAATCAAAAGGTTTCTCTTGGTCCTTGAAACCACTTATACCATAAGTCAGTATTGGAAATCATTAATTATGCTTAAGCTAAGCCATTCCAACAAATTTCGAAGCTTCATGTGTTACTATAGCAAATTTAGAAAATTGAGTTTGCCTTTTAACTGAAAATGTCGCTTACGATGAAATGGCGGACAGGGCTGGATTGATTCGATATAGGTTCATGTAGCTAAGCTATAAAGCGAAAAAAGTTGTGTACATTCAGAAGTAGTTATAATGATGAATGAGTTCATACAAGATTTTTAGATTATAACCATATCAATTCTATTACATACCTGTCAAACTTAGGTCCAAACTTTAAGTCTTACACGATTGTCGGAAGAGTTTTAAATCTAAAATGGAGCCAAGCATGGCTGTATAGTACATATTGTCGCTGTGTCTCATTTTAGTAATGAGCTGCAGGTAGCCTTGACAGGAAACGGATTCATTTATATTACACAGGTGATAAATGCTTGCTCTCTCATGGGTTCATTATTCTTCATCAAGTGACAAGAGGAAACGACAAAGGAGCAGACTGTTTCCAATATCGAATTTTCTGAAAAACGAACCAATTATTAAATTTTCTCTAAGATTTTGTTTTTTAACTTGGCTTTTTTCCATAAAAAATATAAAAAAATGTATATATTGCTCCGTCCATAAAATTGTTATTTTGTTTGTATGTTTCCTCAAGAATTAATAAACCGAATTAAATCCGCTCAAGCTCTTATACTGTCTAATTAGTATGTGATGATACAAAATTAAAAAGTTTGTTTTTGATTTCTAAAAAATATTATTTTTTTTTTCGAAATTCGATTTTTTGATACATGATCGAGTCGTGGTCCTTTTTTTTGAGATTTAGAAGCTAGTAAGACATGCGAATTTGACATGTTTGGTGTCTTAAAAAAGCTCAGAAATTGTAGATTTTTGTTTTCCTAAAAAAATACATTATTTAATCCAGTTCCAGTTAGTCAATGATGAAATCATCTTCAATAAACAGCTGATTGTTTATTTCACATTTCGGAACATAATCGTTTCTTTGAAAGCGTTCCATTTTGTTTGCATTCTCATTTGTCAGTTTTACTTTCAATGATCAACTTTACACTAAAATGCTTGATTTTAATAAGAAAATATTAACCTTATGACAGACATTTCCAATGAAAGTGATAACTTACTTACTTACATAAGTAGGCGCTACAGTGTGGACCTGAGCCTCAACCAACATGCGTCTCCAGCCAGCTCGGTACCTAGCTAGCTGTCTCTAGTTACGCACGCCAAGTTGGTTGAGGTCTTCATGGTTGTCTTATAGATGGTGATTTTAGATGCTCAAGAGAGGACTTTACCACTCAATTGCCTTCTAAGCCCAAAGAAACCACGATTTGCAAGAGTTATTCTCGGTTGATTTCAGCGCTCCGATTCCGTCGCAATGCTTAAAAACGCTCCACTGACATCACGCTTTGATCTACCAATTATGTCAATATTATCTGCGTATCCAATTAATTGGATGGACTTTTGGAAGATTGAGCCTCTAGTGTTGTTGTTGTAGTTTTGCACAATTCTTTACAGAACGATATTAAAGAAGTCGCATGACCCTTTTTTTGACTTTAAATGCTTCGGTGAGATCTTTTCCGACGTGCTTTCTCCATCGTCATTCTGCACAAACGGATAAGTTTGACAGTGATGCCAAAAGTAGAAATTGCCCTGTAGAGCTCTTTCCTATAGATGCTGTCACACGCGTGTTTAAAATCGATAAAAGCTATAACTTACCTATGATAACAATGATTGATTTCAATGATAGCTATGTATAATTGATAAATAACTTTAAGCAGTTTGTTAAATCTATACATAGATGGAATAGTCTATTCTACAATTGGGAATTCCATTTCAAAAGTCCGTTTAAGTTCGTGTGCTTTGTTTATTTTCACAAGCTGTCACTATTTAGACAAGTTTGGATGTCTGTTTTTTAATGAAAGAGATTTAGCAATTTAGTTAGCAAAACGAAAAGAAAGGTTTACACTTTTGAAGTCGCTAGTAAATCGCTAAAGATTTCTACATTTCTGCTTAGTAATATGTTAAGCCCTTAACTGTAAGTTGTTTACGGCTTTGGGCCATTGTGTTAACCGAAAGCGAACCTAAAAAGGATATTGCCAGCTGTATCGGGAAATCAAAGGCTGCATTCGGCATGTTGTAGATGCCTGAAAAAATAATTCTCCAAGCCTTCACACTAACTTTGATTAATTTGCTCAAATATTGAATTAGTAATGAAAAACGTCACCTTTAAAAAAATAATAATAGATCTCTAAGAAGGTGTTTAAAAGTTCTCTGACCCAATCGTATTTTCGTAGAAGGACTGCTTAGAAAGATTTATTACCATACATGTACGAAAATGTTATTGGCAGTGGATCGAATACACGATTTGGAAAAGTACAATGAATGCAAAATAATAAAATCTTCTCACTAAAAAAGTTAACAAAGTCGGAAGACTGAAAAGCACCTTGAGAAGGAGAATCGAGGAGAATTTTTTTAACACCTTTAAAAGAGCTGGAGGTAGTTTAAACACACTGCGAGAAATATCAGGCGTTGAGACTCTTGCAGCTCTATAGGTTCTGAAAGTCATAATACTTAAATTTGTACCATCTGACAGTTCTCTTAAATTTTTTACTGTCAGAATTGATGTTGACAGATTCGGAAATTGTAATATTGCATTGATTGTATTTAAGTGCTGTGAGTACACTACGATATGACTCCATCTTGTTTTAACTGTCAAAACCAAGAAGAGAGACAAGAGATAGAGGTTTTCTTTGACAACTGCAAAAGATCTCAAAAGACAAATTGGCTTAAAACTATTTTCTTCATCACTTAACAAAAAAAAACAAGCTCAAGACCGCCTTCTTTTCAGATTATAAACCCAAGGAATGTCAACGATGATGATGATGTTCAAATCTATCCTCAGTATCAATTAACTCATTGTCATTACAGAGAAAGAGTAGGTTGATTCGGTTGTGTGCTGGCTGAGTGCCTTGAACTTGAAAATTATTTCATTCAACAAAAATAAAATACAAAATTAACATGAACAATGTTATCAGTATACTCGTTTACTCTCTAGACTAGACCCACATATTATAATAAATTTAATTATCATTTCATAATTGAGAGGGCGTTCGTCTGTGTCTATTGGTCTGTCTGAGAAACAGATAGTAAAGTTTTAGTCATTGAAAGTTATATTTAAAAACTAAATTGTATTGACAGACAGCTGACCTCAAAACTTAATACAATAAATAATAAACAAACCCATCAACCGGTTTAAATTGTGCCAGCTGCTGTAATGTTAATATTTAATGGAAGTCGCGTGTGTTTTATAACAATGATATAGTTTTTCATTGATTGTTATAATTGTATTTATGAACATTGTACATATTCGTAAATCTACTTATACTATAAGTCTGCGGGGTAGCTAATTTAGTTAAATAATAATTTTATGGAATATAAAACAAAAAATTGGGTCAGGGTTAGTTTATTTGGATAATTACTTTTTGCAAACATTAATGTAAACAATAAAATAAGTTAGTTACAAAAAAGTGTATCCAAAATTACTGAATAGTCAAAGAATACAGAATTTTCCAATAAGAGGATTCATTTTGGGAGAAGGCAAGGGATTATTTTTTTTTTATAAAAAAAGAAGATGATATTATCCAAATGGCTTGAAACATTCCATGACCAAATCGTACTTTTGGGAGTGATGATGTCTTCGACAACTCTACAAAATCCATTTTTAATGAATTAATTATTGGGCATTTTCACAGACCTTGTGTTTCACGCATTTCAAATGACTAATATGTAATGTAGTTTGTTGATTACCTATTTGCGAAGGAAATAGTTGACGAGAAATCGACATAACTTAGTTTTCGTCAAAATTACGGACAACACTATAAGTGTTCTCAATAGTCTTTTAGCGACGGATAAGGTTTCAATTCTCCACATAACTAACTTGTAACTTTAATTTTTGATGACTGAAGATCGTCAAAATTACGGACAACACTAAAAATGTTCTCAGTAGTTCTTGAGCGACTGATACGGTTTCGATTCTACATAACACTTACTAGTCCCATGAGCTCAAAGTTTCTCACGGCTTTAATTTTTAATTGCTGAAGGTATTTCACTACTATCTCTGTTGTAGTAAATTATAAAGAATTCACCTCTTTGTCATAGTTTTTAATTATCACATGTCAAACGAATGAATCTGGAAAAATGTGGCAGCTGCCAAAAAGCGAGATATTCAAAATGAAACCTCTTGTTAGAAAATAAGAAAATTCCAGACTATTGAATTGATTCGTTTAGCATGATCATCCAATACCCTAGCGTCAATATAACACTGGCTTTAAAGTGTACAGGAGTATTTTAAAAAATTGATTTTTTAACGTCCACAAGAACTTTTTCACAGCCTTTAACTTTGAAATTTAGTTTAAAGGGACTTGATCTTGTCAAAAAATTAATGAGGGTCCAAATTATGAATTATATAACTCTAAAATTCATGTTTCTGACAATTCGTGTTTTGTAATAGATAATTCAACAATACTAGTTCTGTTCTTTTAGTGTAACAAATTTGGTCTGTACAAGAATCTCTACAATTTAATTCTTTAATAAAGTAAGAAAAATAACAATTTAAAATATTTTTCAAACTCTGCCAAAAAAATGACCTTACAAGTATCACATTTGAGAAGTAAGTCAATATACTGACGATACAAACATTTTATAAGTAAAACACAAATGTCTTGAATGGTGGCCTCAGTTAACATTGGTTTTTAGTCTTAAATATTAAAATAACAATAAAAGACAAAGTGTGGTAAAGAATTACACATTCACGTAGTTCGGCAAAACAATAAATCTATGTACTTGACAGTACGACTGAAGTTGGACCCTAGTGTATACAATCATAGAGACTCGAGTACTACAGCTGGTAAGATCGCTCTTTCTTACATATATATCAGGGGATATATGAGGCATTGGGAGCCAAAGTAATGTAACGCTCATTTGATCAATTTTGAGTTTTTAATCTAGAATGGTCAAAAATAAATGTTCTTTCAACACAGACGTGATATTACTTACATTTGCTCATACATCAATGCAAAAATGCTGAAATATCGTTTCGGCACGGAATTTTTCTTAGACGAAAATAACATACATTTTTTTTGTTGATTTTTCAAAACGCGATTTTCTCAATAAGTGCATATTGGGGTTACCCCACTTCTTGTTTCAATGTCTAATTTATTATTTCACAAAGCACTTTGTTTTGTGAATTCGTGAATAGTTTCAGCATTTGTTGTCTTTGTACAGCCCCATAGTAGGATGCCATAAGCCCAAAGATGAAAAGTTCGGAGTTTTTTTTTAATTGGCCTAAGGCATTTGGTAGTATTAAGCAAGGTTCTTTCGTACTATTCATAGAAAGTGAAAAACTATTTATCTGTTTGTTTGTAAAATGTATATGCTACTTCAACTGCAATTTGAAATGTTTGAGTAGTCTTTGCTACTTTTGTACCAATTTTGTAATATCATCGCAAAAAGTGGCAATGATAGCGTTCTTATCAACTGGAAAGTCCCTTGTATATACGTTCTTGGTTCTACGACACTTCCTTGCGGTACACAGGCTATTATTTTCATTAGTTTCAGTAATTTCGGTTGTACCGTAACATACGATTTCAGTATTTCGTAGTGCTGTCTGAGAATGTTCCCATGTAGTTTGTGTGCACTTTGTGAAAGTCTTGAACAACATCTGAGAGTATATCCGAGCATGCTTGTTCTTCTTTGAAATTATTTTTCCACCACAACCGTAATTCGATGTACATATTTCGTCTACCTTGGAATGTTAATTTCTACATCGAAATTAATGGTTTCTTCTTCTTTCTTCTATTATTTTGCTGAGCCTTTTCAGTAGCAGTTTGTAGACAACTTTTTCCATGATTGGTATAAGCGATGTTGGTGTGTATAATGTAAGTTCTGTTCGTGGTTTACATTATTTTGGTATACCAATAACTTTTGCAATTTTCCAATAATGTTGTTCACATCTTAGTTAAAGGCATGGGTATTATACGTTTAAGTTTTTTGAAAGCTATCAAAAACATTTCTGTCAATACTTAAGCAGTTATAACATCGTGCTCTCGTAATTTCTCATTAGATAACTTATGCTGTCCAATGTTACCCCTTACTTTTTTGAGTGTGACAAAGTGAATTTCACATTCTTAGTTCCTATTAACAAGCTGAAAGGAATCTGTAGCTGTGTTTGCAGAGAATGCCTTAAAATTATTCGTGAGATGTCCAGCAAAAAGATCAGATTTTTGTTTTAAATTTCTAATTTGTGGTGGTTTTTGTATCTGGGGTCATTTTAGACGTTTTTCTGCCTTCCGTGCAATACCTGGTAGGAAAATCTGTCGTCAGACTTTTAGAATCATTTTTGAACTCACTAGTTATTTTCTCAAGTTTGTTGTTAAGATGGTTACGTTGAACATTGTCACATCATCTGGAAATCTTGACATTTTATTCCAGCACTTATTTTTTCCCAAATCTTACTTACTTAATTTAGGTGGCGCTATAGTCCAGTGTGAACTAGGGCCTCACCCAACAAACTTCTCCGTCTAGCTCGGTCCCTTGCTAGATGTCCCCAGTTTCATGCTCCAAGTTAAGTGAGGTCACTTTCTACTTGTGCGCGCCACCTGATCCGCAGTCTTTCTCTACTGCGCTATCCTGTGGGTGTTGATTTGAAGACTTTTCGGGCCGGAGCATTGGTTTCTTTGCGCTCTACGTGACCCAGCCATCATAGACGTTGGTCTGTTAACCTTCTGGCTAAGTCTACGTCGCTGAACAGCTCATCGTTCCCTCTTCACCTTAGATCATACGAAGAACTTTTCTCTCGAAACGACCCAAAGTGCTTTCATCCGCTTTTGTCATAGTCCATGCTTCTGCACCTTATAGTAGGACGGGGTTGATAAGGGTCTTATATAACGATACTTTGTTCCTTCGGGGAAGGGCTTTGGCACTCCTTACCTCAAAAAACAATGGTTAGCAAGAGTTATTCTTCGTTTGATCTTAGGGCTGTTGCTGTTTTCTGTGTTTATTGCGGAGCTTAGGTAGAGGTAAAGTGACGTTTGTCGATGGTGACGTTTTGACTTAGACGTCGGTGTTGTATGTCTTTTGACGACAGCATGTACTTTGTTTTGCCCTCATTAACCGTTAAACCCATTTTTGCCGCCTCTGCCTCAATACTCACAAAAGCCCCATTGACATCACGCTGAGTTCTTCCGATTATGTCAATGTAATCAACATATGCTAGTAATTGGATAGACTTTTGAAAGATAGTGCCTCTAGTGTTGACGTGTGAACTCTGAACTATTCTTTCAAGTACGATGTTAAAATAATCACATGACAGCGCATCACCTTGTCTAAAACCTTTTTGACATCGAAAGGTTCTGTTAAGTTGGTTCCAACCTTTATGGAGCAGTGTGAATTCTCCATGGCTCGTCCCTGTAGGTGCTGTCTTATGCGGCCTTGAAATCGATGAAAAGATAGTGGGTGCCGTTTGGTGATCTTGAATTTTTCCAGGATTCGCCGTAATGTGACTCTTTAGTTGACTGTGGACTTTCCTGGTCTAAAACCACACTGATAAGGACCTATCAGGTTGATGACGATGGGCTTTAGACGTTGACATATTACGGCAGAGAAGATTTTGTAAGCGATGTTAAGAAAACTGATTCCTCTATAAATGGTGCAGGTTAGGGGATCTCCTTTTTAAAGAATCAGCTCCTTTATTTCTATAAGATATTTTATTCTGGAGCTTACTATTATGTTTGTCAAATAAGTTTGGCAAACCAGAAGAATTAAATTCGCAACTGAAATTGCGGCCTGCTTGGTATAGCTAGTTGAAAAAAAATAAGTATACGCCGAGTGGACAATTGTACCATTGCACCGACATCATTATACTGATTGACCTAACTTGAATGACTTGAGTAAATTTGATTAAGTAGGTATATTTTGAAAAATGATTCACTTAACAGATACTTAACTTTTTTAATTTCTTGTTTGTTAGTCATATGCTTTCTTAAGATAACTTTAAAGAAACGTATTGCTGTAAAATTCCTCAAATTTGAAATCAGATCAGATCAGTGCTCAAACGAAATTTATCATCTACCCATAAAGTGTCAAAAACTTCATTAAGTGAGTGTAAAAGTGTATAATCCTTCTTCTGACTAATCGACATTGACGTCAATCCATCATTGACTCTAAATTAAAGTGTGCTGCTGGGTGATATCAAAGGCAAATCATATCGATCTTACACGGCAAAATAAATTAACACCATTGGAATATTAATTAGGTTGATTTTTTGTATCTCTTTTAAAATACCAAAATGTCGTATTTTGTTTTTCTCGCCAAAAATAAGGAATTCAAATTCCTACACGTAACATCATTTCTCTTAAATTAATGTAAAAACAAAAATAAAAACAGAAGCAAAAGCGAAACAGACAGTCAGGAATGTCTTAAGTTAACACAACTAATTAAACACATAACTTCCATTTCTATTCAATCTATAAATAATACAAACACACAATCTATATTTAAATTTTTCGCCCCCCATTATTTGATATTATTTAGATCGATTTATAAAATATTTTTGATTGAATTAATATCTAATTTGGTTATTCTACGTGTGTTTGATGTTGTTATTGTTATTTTTCAACCGTCGAAATGAAATGTTATTCACACCATTTAAATTCATTTAAAAAAACGCAGAATAAATCCGTAAAGTCTTGAATTTAATCGATTCCTAAAACATTCGAGGCCAAACAACGAACTCGTTATTTTCTAATTTTATATAAGATTTTATTTTTTTAATTATAAGCATAATAATTTCTATTTCGGGGATATTCCTCGCCTGAGACATATTGGCGGCGAATCGAAGAATATGTTATTTGATTTGATCTTAAATTAATGCCAAAGTTAACTTTTTGAGCTACTTTAGGTGTTTAATTTTGTCTTAAAAATTGTGCTTTCCGTTTTGGGGTCTCATCTTATTATTTATATGAAAAAATGCTTGAAGTCAGCGACTTTTGAAGTTAATTATGTCTTACAAAAATATTTTTAGGAGGAGAATAACTGTTTCAAATGTTAATATTCAATATCCGGTTTGAGTGTTCAATTTCGTACAATTCTAGCTATTTTTTTTTATTTTTAACGAGTTGCTATGAGGAAAATGAAATTTAAAATTAAATTCTTCGATTGGTGTCATTATTGTCCAAACAATATTATTCACACCCTTAGTAAAGGTAATACTAACGCATATAAATTTTAAGTTGCACAAAAATGACGTCGCTCGGAGATATCGCATCCATCGCCGCGTTCGTTTAATCTCTGCTACGTTATGATGACTTCAAATATTGCCAATGCACTTCCATTGAAAGCTATGTTAAAGAACGGCTGTGATGATATGAATCACATAAGTCAATAATGATGTTGTCATAAAACACTATGACGTTAATATAAGTCAATCAGATGTAAAATATTTTAACTATAACAGTCAAATCTTCTTTCACACTCGTAAAATTGCAAGAGTACTGAGAGACCTTTGTATACACAAATCAGCTGGCCCGTATATTATTCCCCCATTGTTCTGAAGAGGTGTTCTTTAACGCTGGCAAAACTACTGCGTAAGCTTTTCCATCTTTCCTATTCTACATGTCTCTTTCCGTACAGGCTGTCCCTAGAAATGGCAAATCATCCTCCACCTCTAACTATCGTCCAATAGCACTCACGTCCCTTCTTTCAAAGGTCATGGAAACCCTGATTAATTATCAGCTCAAGAAATTTCCTGAAGAACGGAAGCTTCTTAATGACTGGCAGTACGGCCGGTTGACTGGTGATCTCAGAGTTTATCTCAGTGAACAGTAGAACAAATCTTTACATCGTTTTGGTGAAAGTAAGATTTTTGCACTTGATATTTCCAATGCATTTTATAGAGTTTGGCACCAAGCTCTCTTATCGAAAATGCGTGCTTCGTTGGATTCCTCGTTGGATTAAAAATTACCTTTCGGACCGTTCAATTCAAGTAGTATTGGACGGGCTCAAATCTGATATTCACAAAATAAACGCTGGTGTGCCCCAAGGCACCGTTTTGTCTCCAACGCTCTTCCTTATTTTTATAAATAATCTTTTGTCTGAAACTTCTAACCCACTCGATTGTTTCGCTGATGATAGTACCGTCAGCTTTTCATATTCGTTTCTAGATTCACATCCTTGTACTTCGGATATGGAATTTTAAACGGCAGCGTTGCTCATTAAGTTCTTATCTCAACAGCATTGTACAATGGAGAATCAAAAACGGTGTGGAATTTAATGCTTCAAAAACACAATGATGTCTCCTGTAATTAAAGCGTTACCTACCAATGATGCCGCTATCCATGAGGGGCACTTGCATCCAGAAAATAAATCAACTTTCAGTACTCGGTATGTGTATCACAGATCACCTCTTATGGAATGATCACATATTCGATATTGCCAAAAATGCTGCTAGGTGCTTAGGATTTCTGCGACGGTACAAGAAATATTTCACCAACTCTAATCTGGCTGTAATGAAAAAACGGACTGTTGGGTTTTTATAAAAAAACTACTGAATATCGAAAACAATATTTTCTGTGAAATAAAAAAGTTTGAAGACAATATTTTTAATTTTTGAAAAGCTATTTGAGTCGAAAGTAAATTTTTACCAAGTTTTAGTATAAGGTTTACATTTTTTGTAAGAAACTTTCAATAAGATATTTCTTAAAATTTTACTGAATGTTGACATATATATTTGTTAAAAGATAAAAGTAGTTTAAATTCAATTTATCAAAGTTTTTAAAAGATTTTTAAGCTAAAAAACAGTCAATTCGATTTTTCTCAAACATTTTTCAGAATATTGAAAACAATATTTCTTATAAGTTAAAATTAGTTGGAAGCCATAATCTCAAATTTTTAAAAAGATATTTGAGTCGAAATTCAATTTTTAACAACTTTGAGTCATGTTTTTTTTTTAAGTTTTTATTTTTTATAAAAAAAACTGTCAATTCGATTTTGCTCAAAATTTCACCAGATGTTAAAAACGTTATTTTTCGTTGCGCAAAATTGTTTTGGAGATACAATCATTTTGTATTCGTTAAATTTTCGAGGTGACGAATTTTTTTCTCAGTTTTTTGATTCATACAAAAAACATTAATTGGATTTTTTTCAAAAAATATACTTGTTTGCTTTCACGTTATAATCTATAAAATAACATTTAATTCAAGTCTCTAGCGTTTTTGGTTTGTAAGATATTTAGTGCTAACCAAAATGTCCACCTTTTTTTAAACTGCTATGGTAAAAAAAAACACCCACGCAATTTCCTTGAGAGCCTTTTCTGCATCTTTCTATCTTATTATCTGTAGAACGAAATTTATTTGAAGTCGATATCTCTCCTGGTTGTTGAGCTATAGGTATGTAGAAATGGCGATCTCAAGGCAACCTAGCCTGAGATCCAATTAGCGCTGTAGTGCGCCGTTTTGATACCAAAAACTCATTTGACCGTTGATTGAAAGGGATAGATTGATAGAGAAGCTTCATAGCGATTAAGTTAGAGCCATTTTGTCGCATTGAGAAAAAAGATTTGGTCTTTAATCTTTGTCTTAGATAGCTCATCAAGTTCTTGAAAGAATGATTTTCCAAAGCATTTCATTCTGGTGTTTGCCAAAGCAGGACATTTGCAGAGGAAATCGATTATGGTTTCACTTTCTCTTTGGTCACTACAGCTATGGCAAAAGGTGTTGTAAGAGACATTCTTACAACTTCTCTGCATGAACTCCTATAGGCCAATGTCCGGTACAAAGCGCAACAATCCTTGCTATGTCTTGCCTTGGCCTGCATAGAAGATCGTTTGTACGGGTTTTGTTATAGGTGGCCCATATCTTTCTAGATATAATGCAGTTGGGTAAATTGCTCCACCTTCGGTTTGATTCAGTTTGGTAGATAGAAAAGATTTTACTCTTCATAGCACCAAGAGGAATGTTAACCATTTCCGAAAGTGAGCTATGAAGGGCCGATCCTTGCCTGGCTAGCTCGTCAGCCCGTTTATTTCCCACGATACCACTATGGCCCGGAACCCAGATCAGGGTGACACCGAGGTTAATATTAAGGTTCGCAAGCTCATCGCGACATTGCTGGATCAATTTAGATGAGGATATGGCCGAGTTAATGGCTTTGACAGCTGCCTGACTGTCTGTAAAGATAGCCACATTTCGGTTTTGGTTTGGGTTTTGTTTAAGTATCTTACATGCCTCCCTTATTGCCAGCAGTTCAGCCTGCAAAACGCTAGCAAAGTCAGGAAGCCTAAAGGACTTAGCTACATTTAGGGACTCAGAAAAGATCCCAGAACCAACTGGTTGTGTCGAAACCTATCGACACGATGTCATCCTCCCAATCTTCTCTCGATGGGAAAATAACCTTAAAACCCTTACTAAGGTTCAAAGTAGGAGTGCAGTACTCAGTGTCTACCGAGATAATATCTGAGCGAATCAATTTCGTAGTGTTGCTGTGACCATAAGGTTTTGACAACCAGCTATTTGATTCCTTCAGCCTAATAGCGCTGCTGTATTTAATAAAAAGGTCGATCGACACTGGAAGACAATGATAGGATTTGACCGTTGAGTCGAGGTAGCGTGAAGGGCGGTACTTTAGTTTTGGTGGTAAAGAGCAACAGTTCAGTTTTACTTTGGTTAACTCCTAGTCCACACTTTCTCCAAAGCTGACTCCGTGATTTCACTAATCACAGAGGTGTACTTTCCTGACACCAATAGCACCAAATCATCCGCGTAGGCTACCGCCTTCACTCCACATTTCCAGAAGCCATAGAAGAGGCGAAAGGACACCACCCTGGGACGTTCCCCTACTCACGTGATTTGTTGTGATTGTATTGCCTAGAGTGGCTCGAATCTTCCTACCACTGAGCATGGAAATAATCCATTCTCGAATGAAGTCTTCTACACCGAACTTAAAGAGCGATTTTTCTATGGATTCTGTTAGGACGTTGTTAAAAGCACCTTCTATGTTTAGGAAGGTGGCAAGAGTAAATTCTTTATAATGGATTGTTTGTTCTACAGTACGCACTACTTCATGGAGGGCAGTCTCCAAAGATTTGCCCTTAAGATAAGCATGCTGAGAGCTTTCGAGAGGTCGTCCAATTAGGATTTCTCTGATATGGTAATCAAGAATGCGCTCCAAGGTTTTAAGCACAAAAGATGTTAAGCTTATTGGTCTGAAATCCTTCGCGGATTCGTGACCTGGCCTACCCACTTTCGAGATAAAAACTACTTTGACCTGTCTCCACAACATGGGCACATGTTTGAGAAGGAGACATCCTTTAAAAATTTGTTCCAGCCATGGAGCTGCAACATCATGCAACTTTTGAAGCATAACTGGCAGTATGCCATCCATGCCTGGGGATTTATATGGAGAAAAAGTATTGATGGCCCACAAAATATTTTCTCTGATTATAACGGAATTGACTTACTCCACATGATCTATGTTTAGCTCTGTGGTTTCAAGCGATTCGGGGTTATTACTCTCGCAACCCGGAAAGTGCGTCTTCATCAGTAGCTCAAGAGATTCGGCTGGAGAGGCTGTCCAGATTCATCAGGCTTTTTTAGAAATGTTGAGCTATATGGACGACGAAAAAACTTCGCGAACAAACGGACGTACGAACGTACGTACACACGCACGCACAGACGTCTTTCTAAAAATCCTTTATTTCGACTCTAGTGACCTTGAAACGTCGAGAAATGTCAAAATTTTCAGTTTGACAAATCGGACCCATTACAATAACTTCCTTTGGAAAGTTAAAAAATATACCTTCACAATTTTCCCAAACATGTATTCGGATTGGTAAGAATGTGTCTGTTTGAATTTTTAAAAAATTTTTAGTGTCTCTACTTTCTATCTTCGCTCTTATTCGACTAGCATTAAAAATTGTTGCATCATAAGCTAAACCAGGCCACCTTGCAACCACGTCAATAAACACCAATTTTGCAGTAACCTGCACGTTTATTGAAAAATTACTTTTTCTATGCCACCGTCGAATCTCGTTTAACTTGCAACAATTTTAATTGTGAACTAGGAAACTATATATGTATATATTTTCTGTAAAGCTTTGCAATTTCTGTTGCAAGAATATTGTATCAAAAAAGGCCAGTTGATCGAAGCCAAAAATAATGTTCATTCCTATCGTAAAGGGGATTGCTCATTTTATAAGGGACATCCGGCCCGGAGTGTACACCAATGAATTTGTTATCAAATTAAAGGTTGTTCTAAGCCGAATATATATGCAAAAATATTTTGTCGATAAATCATGGGAGATCCGAGATATTTAAGATTGAAGTTCGAAATGTCCAACCATTAAAAATCAGCACTTTCCGACATAAATGCTAATATCTTTGGATTTTCAAAAACAGTTTTTGGGGTCTAAAACCCCCAATTTTGGGTATTTATCAAAACAGCTTTCCAAAATTGGAAAATCACATACTCGAACGTCATTCAACTCCGGATTCATATTTTTCAGTTTTAATTTAAGCCCTTACGGGCAGCGAATCGAACATTCTACTGAAAGCGAACGTTTTTGAAATCACTCACTACGTGAATATCATTTCAATATTCACTTCAGATATTCAACTTGTTTGGAAAAAGAGATGTTAACCCATTTGAACGTCGAAATTCACCCTATATATTCGCTATATATTGGATCTCTCAAACGTTCGCTTCAAGTCGAACGTTCGATTCGTTTCTCGTAATAAGGGCCTTAATGTCAGTTAAAAATAAGTTTTGTGATTAAAATGTATTGAAATGTCATCAAAGGACATAACCTTACAAATTTCATCAGTGCAACTTAGGGACTCTATGCTCTACTATTTCTTCCCAAAAAATAAGTTCCACTTAGTGCCTTGTATGACGAACTTTAAGTTCCGTTAATTACGTAGAACTTAAATAGTTATGCCTAGTATTAGCAAATGGGCCTAAAACAAATACAAAATTTCGCAATTTAAATATTTTCACCTCAAGTTTTCAAATGCAACCTCAAACACTTGACTATGTTCAGCACCTAAACGATTATCTTAACTTATTAATATAGTTTCGAGATATTATAAAATTCATCCGCTGCTTGCTGCTGCTGCCTTTTGCATAAACATCCGATTCAAATCGAACGTTAATTTCATATTTAATCATTCGATCGATACGCCTTGGCGGTGTGCAGCAGCAACGGATGTGGTTTTTTAATTATACAAACCTTATCTTTACTATTTTGGGGTAATTAATCTCATTGCAATAGGCAGAGAAAAATCGTTTTTACATCCCAGGCACCGGCACCGAATAACGTGTTTTTATAAAATCGTATGTGCGCATAAATCAATTGAAGTTATTGAAAAGCAACAACGCGCTACTTATGATGGAAACGTCATTCTCATTTATTTTTGTATTCAATTAAAATGCGCGATAATGCTAATGCAAATATAATTACTATTTCTTTGGTTCATTGCAATTTCGTTTTATTTATATTCTATGAATAATAACGTGCGATGGGAAATAAAATATGTACAAAGATATTTGAATATTGTTAGGAGTACATGTAGTATAGATAACACCTGCCTAATGGCCACGCCCTTTTTGTCGATGGAGAATTCTAAAATTATTGCGGTACACCCACTGTGTTGTTTTCAATTCAAAACTTAAGCGGTCTTGATTTTTTAATTAAAAATCTGATGATGGTGATGATTGATTTATGTATTTAGAAAATGCGTTATGTTTTCGACGTTTGAATAATAAAGAAAATAAACATCATTTGATTTGATTGAGTTTTTGTTGAATAAGTTAAATTTAAGTTTTAATATTGTAGGCGTTCCATATTTAATCAGAAATCATGATGTAACAAACATTTTTTTAATTAGAAGTTGAGATTGGCATCAATTAATTACCAACTATGAAAGCGAAACTGACTTAAACTGACGAATAGCAGGCAAGGCGTCACTAAACTTAAGCTTGTGGTGTTATGATACGTCACTTAATATAAAATTTCGAACTTTTGCAATTAAGTGACGTATGAATTTACATATTTATTTACTCTTAACACGAACATTTTGGGTTTTTCGCTAATACTCTAAAATCGTTAAAATTTATCGATAACGTTTTTGTGCACCATAATACTCTGACTTTGAAGCCACCTCATAATAATTGATGCAGTTTCGAAAGTGATGGCTTTTTTCAATGTCATCATCAAGATTGAAGAAACAAGTTGATGATAATATTGATTATCCTAAAAAAATGTATGGACAATTTTAGAACCCCTATTAATAAAACAAATTATAACAACTGTCATGCAGAGCTATAAGCACATGCGTTACTTTAATAGATTATTTCATTAAAAGACTCTACATTGTTGCTAGTTGAAATGACAATGGCATTGACACCAGAACAGATTGGGATCAAATTAGATTAGAAATAAAACACTTTCAAGATGTTGTTGTGAAGTTGTGATTATTTCCGTCTGTCGATATCAAGCAGAAAACACCTACATCTTTTTCAAATCATTTTCTAAGGTTGCCCATAAATGAGAATACTTGCGGGTACTTACTTACTTATAGTGGCGCTACATTTCCGAATGGATCTGGGCCAACATGAGTCTCCAGCAAGCTCGGTCCCTAACTATCTTTCTCGATTCTCGTATGACAAGCTGGTTGAGGTCCTCTCCCACCTGCGTGTGCCACATAAGTCGCAATCTTCCTCTACAGTACCGTTAATAAGGCTCGGATTCGGGAGATCTTTTGCTCTACAAAACCCAGCCATCTAAGTTGATGAAATTGTATTCTATTAACTAAATCCGTTTTCTTTTCACCTTTGCAAAATTTTTTCTTTGTGTGCATCCTAAGACGTTCACATTTTTCCTTGACAAGCTCCAAGACTCAGCTCCATATATGAGAACGGGGATAATGGTATCTTATAGGAGAACTTTATAAACTTTACTATACTCAATTGTCTTCTATGATTTCATCGTTGGTGTGGTCTGAATGTATAGCAGTTTCTAGGAAGGTAATGTTCTCAAATATCTTTAAGTTATAGCTTTTGATTTTTGAAGACGTCGTCGTTCGTTCAAAGTCCTTTCTTGATGACAGCATATACGAGTACTTTGCCGTCGCAATCAAATGCAGTTTGTCTTGATGAACCTTATGTTTTACCTGAAAGCGTTAAACCGCAAAATCTTGATAAAGGTCTTTTAGATTCAACTGACCCTCAAGAAATTGTTAAGGCTAGTGAGATAGTGCTTCGAAAAATGGAAAAGCGAGATTCAGCAAAGCTTTTGAAAGATTTGTTGGAAGCTTCGTCCATTTAGGTTACGGAATTGAAAAAACTTTGTAAAAGATATAGTTCTAAGTATGTACCTTCATTGGGCTTTTCTGCTGATGAAGCATTAATATGATGTTTTTTGGCAAAAAGTCAACGCAAAATGCAAAAATCTTTTTCCCTTTTTTACAAGCATTCAAAAAGCAAAGAAAAACTGTTATCCAGCGGAGTTAAAAACCACTGAGGTATATGCAAAAAGTTCACTACAATCATTAGTAAATCATACTATTGAGAGGCTTTGCTTGGCTCAACAGGAGGTTTTAGTCGGGTTAGACGAATGTAAGCAGGTGAAAATCGTATTAATATTTTGATAAAGTGGGGATGCGATGGGTCTCAGGAAAAGCAGTATAAACAGAACTTTGTTTTGCAGGTGGGCCATACAGATGAAAGTTTATTTAATATTTCAATTGTGCCTATTCAAATGAATTTTAATTCTACAAAAGGAAAAATAATTGTTTGTCAACATCCAGCGCCTTCATCTACAAGATATTGCCGCCGTACAATAGAATTTGTTTTTGTCAAAGAGTCCACTAAATTAATTTCTCCAAAAGTTAATTCAATCCAGCAAGAAATAAGAGATTTGTCTCCAGTTCTTATCCGAAAGGGTGAACAAAATGTTCTTGCCAACTCTACGTTTATGCTTACAATGATAGACTGCAAAATATGTACCGCACTTTCATCTGTGACTTCGTCTCCTCAAACCTCTCGTGATATTAAATAAAACTGTCGCCGATCAAAGATCACTGACCTTTGGAATGTCTCCGCTACATTCATGAATGCGTTTTATGGAGTGCTTATTACATATAGCTTATAAGCTTCCTATTCTAACCTGGCCATCTCGAGGACTGGAAAATAAAGCCATAGTGGCTGTAGTAAAAAAAAAAGATCCAACAGAGGTTTAGAAGTGAGATGGTGTTGCTTGTAGATATGCCAACTCAACAAGCAGGTAATACGAATCAACAAGCAGCTAAAAAGAGTTCAGAAATTAGAAGTGTATACAAAGAATTAATTGAACGATTTCACATTATTTTGGAAGTGGTTTTCCAATAAACGAAGATGCTTTAAAAGATTTCATTATTGCAACAGGAACCTTATATTTAAATGAATACCCTCGGTATATATTGCCAGTTAGCATCCACAAAATTCTTTTTCATGGAAAAGATATTGTAAGGTTTAAGGCTTAAGAAGCCAGAAATATGGACATATTTAGAGAGCTATTTACTAGAAAAACGTCGCGAATAGATACAAATACAGATCTTTTCAATCGTCTTTTAATTTCTTCTGATCCATTTATTGCAAGTTTACGTCACAATCTTATTCGAGTTTGAGGTATAATAACAAAAGAAGTTCTTTCACTATTAATTTTTGATGCTCTTGAGGAGGAAGAATCCTTTTACAACGGATATGAAAGTGAATGACGAATGACAAAGTCTATAAGTGTATTTGTGTATTCAATGTAATAAAGTAAAAACAAGCAAATAAAAACAATTATTATAAAATTTTTAATGGAGGCTCTACTGTAACAATAGCAACGATGAACTCCGACTTCTTTCGTAAAAATTCACTTAATAATTGTATTAACCATGAATCCTTGTAATATTTAACCTTAATACAAGCATATAAAGCTAGAAATAATCTTAAAATGATGAAATAAAGAAACCAAAGAAAGAATCATTAAAACAATTGAAATCATTTTGTATGAAAAAAATTAGCAAGAAAGTTCAACCAACGCGAGTTATTAATTTTGTCCAGATTTGTGATCCACTACACAGTGCATCGATGAGATTTGTTCCGATCTTGATGTAGCAGCGTGCATTCTCCATCGATATTCTGCACAAACGGAAGAGTTTGACAAAGCTGCCAAAACTTTTCATTGATACAGTCATACGCGGCCTTGAAATCAACGATTAGATTTAGGATATCGATTTGAAGTTCCTGGATTTTTTCCAAGATCTGCCGTAGTGTGAATGTTTGGTCAAGCTTAATTTTCTGGTATGAAGACACATTGACGAATAGTTTAGACGTTGTTATAAAATGTCAGAAAAGATATTATAATCGATTTTCAGGAGACTGATGCCTCTGTATTTCGGGCAGTTTATAGGGTCTTCTCATCTGACATGCTTTCTTCCGTTCATATTTTGTTGTGTTTGATATAGCTATCCTCACTTCGTTGGGGTCGTGTAGGCATTATTGTTATTCTGCGTCGCCTAAGTTGAATGGTGTTACAGGCAGCACAGGACTTCTTAGTAGGTTGTTAGGGACTTAATCAGAAAAGACTATGATTGTATGAACGCCCGATATTCTCACAATAATTCATTGTTTTGGTTTGAATCGAGATATTCGGTTCAGGTACCCTAGCCCCAAAGCAAAAATCCCCAAAACATTTAATTCAAATCTAAAATATCCGAAACCAAAATAGCCAAATCTTGATTTGGGAATAATTTAGAACAAAGTTAAGTTGTATTTATCTTTTTTTTCAACTAAAACATAACAAATTAATACTATCCATTTTCTTTTTTAAATAAAAAAATACATTTTGAATTCAGGATATTAATTAAACAAATGAAGCAATTAATTTAGCATAGTAAATAATATGATATAAATTTTAAAAATTCAATTTTTTCAATTTTTGACCGAATTGTTTTGTGTTTTTAACTTCTTGTATGTTTTCACGCTCGATTTTTCCAATTGACGTTTTTCACCGCTGCTTATATTTTCTCAATTGTGGTAACTACGTCTATTATTTCCAATTCTAGAACAAAATTCCCAATCCGGGTGCCCCAATGTCCATTTTCCCAAAAATGTAATGTCCCAATTTTTGTAATTCAAAAGGTAATGGTTTCCAATAATTATTTATACCAATGCCAAGTTTTAAATAATAATGTTTTATATTGATAGTAAGGCGGACTTGCAGCTAGGTATGAACGTATGCAACCCCCCTGCTCACAGGATTTGGGGTGGGTGCGAGTTTGGGTATATGCAAAGTACTCTTTGCATTTGAGCACTAAAATCAAAGAAATGTCAGAATCAAACATTTTTGCGTGTGTTGTATGTAAAAAAATGAACATTTAAAATTAATTTCAAATAGAAATAAATGTTTCCTCGCTCTAAAGTTGCAATAATTATTATTTATTTGCACATATCTATAAAATAAAAAAACCGCTTGTCGGAATTCGTGCTGGAAAGTTGAGCCAAAAATGTTATTGGGACACCAATTTTTTGGGAACAAAAATTGGGAAAATATCTTTTTTAGAGCCATGGATTTTGGGGAAAATGAATTGGGAACAATAATTTGGGAAACTTGACCCCCTACGATGATTTCTTTTGATAAATCTCTTGTTAGTACATATAATTCTGAGTTTTTTATCCTTACAATGCACTTGAGGCGGCGATGCCAAGCTTCTACTACATTTTGTGTACGAGGAAAATTAAAATCGGCAACTGACTTTAATTTGGGGTCATGTTCTTTTTGACGCAACCAAAAAAATTGATTTTAAACTAGAAGTAAAGTTTTGAAAAGTCGTAATATTCTGAACTTTTGCTTTGCTCCCAAAAGTACACTCAAATGTTGAAAACCAACATGCATTAACGGAGATTGATAAAATTAGATTTGGGGATTCTGTTTGTGGTTTATCAGCATGGGGATTTTATTTTTAAAGATTTTGTACTTAGGGATAATAATTTAGTGGATTTTTAAAAGTGTGGAGATTTTGTTTTTGGAGATTTTGCACTTATGCATTATGTCGGTATCCCGATATATTCATGGAGCCGTACACCTTTTGCTAGAACAATGTGGTAGTGGTGCAATTCAATGTTACCCCTTCGGAATTTTGAATATCTTGTGCATTAGAGAAGTTTAATGCATCGATTGCCATATAAAAAGTAAGTTTTTAACAATTGCTAAACGCGAATTTAGTTGTACAGAAGAATATATACCACTATAAATGGAATTACTTATAAAGAATTCTTACATCTAAATATTAATAAGACTTCGGATAGCATCAGAATTATTTATGGCAAATCTAAATGTTGACGGTATAAGTAATATTTAAAGAAAATATTAATATATAACTCATCAGTGATAAATCATGAATGATATCATGTAATATTAGTATTCATTATTTAAGTTTCAGAACTAACAAAATAGACTAAAATATGTACAAAGGTAGGCCATTAAAATATAATGCATTCAAAATAAAACTATAATTTCTGCTACTAACTCAATAAAGATAAAGATGCCTCAGTCTAATTACCTTCGACTTTACTATCACAGTTTCAAGCATCTTTTCTTCTTCATCTTCACGAACATTTGATTTTCTTATCACACAAAACCAAAACTAATTAAATATAATAATTGTTGTCAACTGGTTAGTAAAATAATTCATGAATTAAATTTTGCTTGTCATACTAATTTGCACAAGCAACAAAACAACAAAAACAAAACAAATAAATCAGAATAGTCACATCATCAATGTCTAATAAACATATGTTTCGTGTATCTCTTGTTTATAGAAAACAAAATCTTCTCACAAATTGATAATTGATAATTTTCGTACAATGATATTTCTTTTCAGTTAAATCAATAATATTTGAAAATCTAAAAAATAATATGTACTTTCCTATCGAGCCCCCATGTCTCTCGCTCAAGATTCAAGAGTGTTGCCATAAAGTTCCCATAAAATAACACAAGATTTTCTCACACTCAATGCCTTAACTTTGTGCTTTCATGTTTCATCGTCATCATCATCATTTATCATTGTATTCTTTAATATGTGTACGTAAGTGAAGTGTACGTACAGAAGTGGAAGCGAACAAAAATATTTATTCGGCCATAAATTATGCAAAAATGAAACTTTTATAAAGAGTATAATACTCCAGCAGAAAGGCAACTAACACTAATGCAAGTGTTAAGATTGTATGTTTGTATTGGGTTTACTGTATGGTTTCCACTGTCGTAAAATAATGAACTGCCTCTTTTTTTAATTAAAAAATGTCAACAAGAAATGATTTTGACAATCATGACAGTGAAATATGAAACTGTCCACATGGATGTCAATGAGAGACAATTTCACATACTACAGACGTTATTACACTCAAGTCTTTATTTTCTCTATTTAAGTGACATTTTAAGTGACATTTACTCAGTTTGATGTAATACTGATACTGTTCTTTAAGTGATGCCGTGTTTTTTTTAGACAGTGACAAATTACCAAAACAAAATGATCCGCAGTAGTGTCACAATAATTTATTCTAAAGTTATGACCAGATTTATTTAAAATAAAGAAATAGTCAGGAATAATTTATATTTAATTCACAAATTAAAACTGAAGCTAAATAAAATAAGAACTGAAGGAAAGGGTTCGTTCTTAGATTATAGTCTAATTTTGGGTATTCGCGTGCAAGTACACCATGACGTTGTATTTTTTGACGCTAACTTTTTACTATACAACAAACAGATATTACAGTTTATGTCTACTTCCGTTTAATGAAACGATTGGGCAGTGTCAGCTCAAAAACAATTTAAAAATTACCTATGAACAAATTTACAACGACGACCTTAACGACGGTCAGAAAACTTAAAGATCGATTTTATACTAAGAAACGTTGTAAACAAAATGGAAAGTATAATTTGAATTTTCTTACCATTCTTTAAGACTTGCCATGATACTTTTTAGGTTTTTTTTCTGAAAGTTAGGCAACTAAGGGACTTATGTTATGTTAGTTTGGTTTCAGATAAAACATAAGTTCTCACTGAAAAATACAAAGTGATTTACAACAAACTACTTATCATACTCTTCGAACATGGTTTCGAGATACACAAAAGATATCAGTTGTACCAACATTTATATTTGAGACTTGAGCAAAAGTCAAAATACAAATCCCAGTTGGATCCTACATCTACTTTTATCTACTTCTACTTTTATCAAGTTCGAATTTTATGCAATTATGAAAATGTGTTCTATGTCTGTCACTTTTTCCACTTTTTTTAAGCAATTGAACAAATAATATTTCTATGTAAACGTAATATTGGCATATCGATAGTTTAAGTCATTTATATAATAATACACAATGTAGCAAAAATAGTCAAAAACAAAAAAGCTTCTTGTCAGCCGTGTTAAGAAACAAAAACTTGCAGACGAATTCTGTACACCCTTGTCTTTTTTCTTACAATAAGCGCACTCTTAAAGGGGTTTTGTATACCTTTAATGTGCAAAAGACACAGGGTAAGCATTAGGAATAGAGAAAAAGGTTGAATAGGAGGTGTCGGTGTACATTGATTTTGTATTCCTGAAGATTGCAATGACAATAAATTCCACATTCGCGTAGTACGGCTAAAAAATTACGCTCTGTGAATAGTGGGCTCAAAGGTAAACTAATGGGCATTCCTCGAAGAGCGGATATCACGATTAAATTGCTTAAGGGGAGGAATGCAATTGGCTTTTTCACTAGAGCATAGTCCGTTAAAGTAAAAGTAAAAAAGGGTGAGACAAGAAACTTTACGACGATATGCGAGTGACGTAATTGAATTGATTATGTTGATGTCACCAATTATTTTAAAAGCTTTTCTTTGAATACTGTCCAAGAGACGTAAATGAGTTATTGGAGCACCAGCCCAGAGATGATAGACATATTCAAATTTTGGAGCTACATAGGTTTTGTAGATTGTAGCCAGATCAGACGGAGAGACAATTTTCTTGCATCTTTTCAAAAAACCTAGACATCTTGCTGCATTTTTGTAGACATCGCGTATGTGATCGCTCCAAAATAGGTTGTTGCTGATGTTTTCAGTTTCTTTATGCAAATGATAGATAATGGCATGAAGGGCTTTCGAAACATACAATTTCACACGGTTTCTTATAACCCATTGTACAATTCTGTGTAGCTCGGAATTTAATGAGAATATAATATTTTGTCTTCGAAGTTCCACATCCGAAGCAGAAGAATGTGGGTCTAGAAACGACTTAGAAAAGCTAAGAGTGCTATCATGAGATAATAATCAATTGTATTAGAAGTTGCAGACAAGAGATCATTTATAAAAATGGGAAGAAGGGTCGTAGATAAAACCAGCACACCAACATTAATAGTATGCGTTTCAGACTTGAATCCGTCCAAAAAACAACTTGTATTGAACCGTTTGAAAAAACCATTATGATGAGCCTTTAAATTGCGAGGTAGAATAATTACTTTAGCAATAGAATCAAACAAATAGTCAATCAATTTTGTATTAAAATGTGTTTTAAATAGTTTAGTAATAGTAAAATTCAAAAAGTACTTTCTTCCAAAAATTGAGCACTAAAGATATTTTAGAGCGATTTAAAGCTGTCAGATATATTCTAACTGTAAAACAAGTTTCCTTCAAAATCTGCATATCCACAAAAATATCTTTTTGCTATGAACATCCTTCAAATTGTATTAAGATTTTTTAGGAAATCAAACAAATGTCTTAACAAGACATTGACATGGATTCGAGGTATTTAAATGGCTTTGAAACAAATAATGTTTCAATCAGAATAATGATAGTACAGGGGTTTCCAACAAGAGATTTCATTTAGATTCAAAAAAACACTGTTTTTTCAGAAATACTGCAAAATGGAAAATAGTAGTAGATATAGGATGAAACCAAGGGCGGAAAGGGGTCACACACTTAGATGAGTTCTTACTAACCGCTTCAAAATGTTCTTTAATGTTTTTTAAAGGAAGCAAACAAAATTTAAATAACATAATGTGGATCTTAACCTTACATTTACAGATTTCAATTGCTAAAGTGGCAACTTTAGTTATCAAATTATTTTACAACACTGTTGTCCAGCAAGTATGGTCTAACTATTTAATTTGGATGACTCCCTACATATGAAAGGCATTCAAATATTCCAACAGTTTTTTCAATATGTGTTATATTTAAGAGCTAAAACAGAATAGTTTCACGCAGAAATTTAAGATATTGTTTTGAAACGTATTTTTTTTTCGAAAAATAGGATATGCTTTTCGTGCTTCTAATTCTATTAATGCGAAGAACGCTACAAAAATTCAAGTGAGACGATCTGATATGAAGAACTGTCGGGCTTTTTTTGACGTAGTTTTTTGGGGCTCAATTTTCGGGAGTCTATTATTACCATCGCTATAAGTCTGCTAACTCGCATCTATATATATATATATACAATACCACGAAGACTAGTGAGAGTTCACTTCGTACAAACTTTAGAACGTAGTTAATTTGCAGTTGCTTTAAGTGCGTGAGTTTTACTTTATTTTGTTTTTATACATACAATTTTTGAATGGATCGCTGGCTTAAGTCTGGATCTTTGAAAAAAGCAAGTGAATGCTCCGCAAAAGCACCCGAAGCTGCCGAAGAATCACCAACTGACGGGTATGTCCAAAGAAAATCATAATTTACGTAAAATAGTAATCCCCGGTTAACAACTTCTGCTTTCTAAGCATTTAATTGCACAAAATGTTTTTAATGATATTATTTTGTTTGTTCAATTACGGTTTTCCATATACTTATTTTAGTTCAGAAGGTGTTGAGCTTGAAAGTTTGCTTTATATGCGGCAAAGTGTTGCCGAACAGTGCAATGTTTCCAGCAAAAATGAAGGGGTTCATCTAGATTGCAAAAGCAAACCGAATGGTTTCTTCAAAAGAAAGTATGCTGAACTTATTAAATCTCAAACCATTATTACTTATCACTCAAAGACAGTGAACGAAAATGCGTTTATGGCGTCCTATTAGGTAAGTTTCCGGGTAGCTAGAACTGGTGAAGCTCATATCATTACTGGAAACTTTATAAAGCCATGTTGAATGTTTGTTGGGTGAAAAGGCCAAATTAGTTGACACCGTTCCTTTGTCAAATAACACAATATTAAGACGAATCGAAGACTTAGCGGAGAATGTGAAAGCTACTTTACTTACTTTTGCGAATAAAAGTCACTTAATTTGCGTTGCAAATGGATGGTTGGCTATTTTAATAGCGTTTGTGCTCTACCAATATCTACAGCTCTTTCAATAAGATTTGCTTTTCTGCATGACGTTGTCAACTACTACAACTGGTATTGAAATTTTTCATTTTATTGACAATTTTTTATTGTAAAGGGTGATTTTTTTTAGGTTAAGATTTTCATGCATTAGTATTTGACAGATCACGCGGGATTTCAGACATGGTGTCAAAGAGAAAGATGCTCAGTATGCTTTGACATTTCATCATGAATAGACTTACTAACGAGCAACGCTTGCAAATCATTGAATTTTATTACCAAAATCAGTGTTCGGTTCGAAATGTGTTTCGCGCTTTACGTCCTATTTATGGTCTACATAATCGACCAAGTGAGCAAACAATTAATGCGATTGTGACCAAGTTTCGCACTCAGTTTACTTTATTGGACATTAAAATACAGCTCATGCAAGAACTGAAGCCGAACGATCTGCCACAACGTCGAATTTTCAGTGAATGGGCCCTAGAAAAGTTGGCAGAAAATCCGCTTTTTTATCGACAAATTTTGTTCAGCGATGAGGCTCATTTCAGGTTGAATGGCTACGTAAATAAGCAAAATTGCCGCATTTGGAGTGAAGAGCAACCAGAAGCCGTTCAAGAACTGCCCATGCATCCCGAAAAATGCACTGTTTGGTGTGGTTTGTACGCTGGTGGAATCATTGGACCGTATTTTTTCAAAGATGCTGTTGGACGCAACGTTACGGTGAATGGCGATCGCTATCGTTCAATGCTAACAAACTTTTTGTTGCCAAAAATGGAAGAACTGAACTTGGTTGACATGTGGTTTCAACAAGATGGCGCTACATGACACACAGCTCGCGATTCTATGGCCATTTTGAGGAAAAACTTCGGAGAACAATTCATCTCAAGGAATGGACCGGTAAGTTGGCCACCAAGATCATGCGATTTGACGCCTTTAGACTATTTTTTGTGGGGCTACGTCAAGTCTAAAGTCTACATAAATAAGCCAGCAACTATTCCAGCTTTGGAAGACAACATTTCCGAAGAAATTCGGGCTATTCCGGCCGAAATGCTCGAAAAAGTTACCCAAAATTGGACTTTCCGAATGGACCACCTAAGACGCAGCCGTGGTCAACATTTAAATGAAATTATCTTCAAAAAGTAAATGTCATGGACCACTCTAACGTTTCAAATAAAGAATCGATAAGATTTTGCAAATTTTATGCGTTTTTTTTTTTAAAAAGTTCTCAAGGTCTTAAAAAATCACCGTTTAAATGACATACCATGGGAAGTATGCACGGACGGTGCCAAGGCCATGAATGGAAAAACGTCCGGTGCTGAAGTTACAACTTCCTCATTGACGACAACTTTGTTTTGGGGGACATGTTGTGTAATGAACGTTGGTTATTGAAATTGGCATATCTGTAAAATATATTTATAAAAATAAATGATTTTATTGCATCACTCCAGGGAAAAGCAATATCTGTTTTCGATGCCAGTGACAAACATTAAATCCAGTTTTGGACTGAACCTACAAAAAACGAAACAAAGCGGCTTTCCAATGCTCAAATAATTTTAAGAAGAAATAGATTTGGACATTCCCGATGATATTTTAAATTAGTTTCATATCCACCTAGTAGGTTTGCTGGCTGGCTTCATCCACTATTTTCCAGACGAATTCTACTTGAATATTAAGGTACACGGGTAATAAACCCGTACTCTGCCGCGTTGGAAAAGCGGCCTAACCTGACATCGCTGCAGTTTGACCTAACATCAGATTTTTATATTTATTTTAGATAAAAGAACTTTTTGCAACATAGAAGTCTTTATCAGAATTCTGGTGTATTTTGAAAGAAAGTTTACTGTCAAAAAAAGCTAAAATAATTCTTCTGCCGTTTACAACAGCAAATACAAGTGCTACTCAAGGTTATCTGCATATGTTGAAACCAACTTAAAATATAGATCCCGTCTTTAACAAGGGCGGATCCAAAATTTTCATCAGTTGGGGGTCTCAGTGTCTCACACTTAGATAAGTTTTTACTCACCGCTTAAAAATGTTCTTTAATGTTTTGAAAAGGTTGCTAACAAAATTTAATAATTGCTAAAATGCAAACTTTAGTTATCAAATTATTTAGAACACTGCTGTCCAGCAAGTTATTGTCTTACTATTTAATTTGGATGGCTCATATGAAAGCATTCCAAGATTCCAATAGTTTTTTAAATATGGCGTATTTATACATTTAGGAAATTGTTTTGAAACGTTGCTTTTTTCCAAAAACACACTTTTCTTGTTTTCATTGTTATTAATGCAAAGAACGCTGCAAAAATTTAAAAATCCAGAAATTGAGAGAGGATCTGATATGAAAAAATGTCGGGCTTTTTTTGATGTAGTTTTTTTGAAATCAATTTCCGGGAGTCTCTTATTACTCTCATCAGTCAGTCTGCTTACTTTTATTTTGATCTTATAAAGGCGTCAACAAAACTTAAAAATTGTAGAGACAAAAAGGTTTGATTCTTGAATTCAAGGGAATAGGTGCATTTAAGTACATAATTTCTCTAAAAAATTAGATTAAAACAAAGTAAGGTAAACAAATAAGTTGGGAAGAAAAGTTTTGTAGTGCTCACAAATTACACGTTTTAAAGCTTTTATATCAATAGATATGAAACGTTTATTATGTTTTTCACTTAGCCATTAATTTAACAAAAGTGTCACTTGATTTTTTGGGACATTTCTATTATTAAAATTCGTGTTTGAATCTCAGTTCTAGAGCTTCCAAAGCAATTTCACTTCAAAGGTAGATTTATTTAGTTTTTTTTAAATCTTTTGTATTCAACAGAAAACCAATTTTGACTGGGTCGCTAGAACTTGATAATTTCTTTCAAAAAGTCTGTTTAAAAATATTTCCTATATTTTAAGATTTAAAAATGTAACTGCAAAATAAATTTTTCTCAAAAATTTAAATGTCATTTTATTTGTCAAAAAATCTATCATTTTAAATTTTGTCTTAAAAATATTTTTGGTATAAGCACTAAATAAAGAGCTTATAAATATATGAACATTTTACAATAAAAATTTCGTCAAAAAATGTTGTCCCCTTTCTGAAATATCGAGTTTTGTAAACAAAATTAGTATTTTATTAAAAATCAAAAAAAAAATACATTTTTGATCATAAAAAATCATCATCAATTTGATTATTGACATTAAGCTTGCACAGAATGAGACGAATTTTGAAATCGTTCTATTAGTTCTTGAGAAAACTTAAAAACAAAATTAAGGTTTTTTGAATGGTACCCTTCTGGAGCAATACGAAAATATTTTTTCTTGTAGAAAGAAGCCAAATGTAGAACACAAAATTTAGAGAAAGTTTTAGAAAAATCACATCTTGAACCAAAAAATTTGTATGGTTACTGCTGTTATTTTTCGTATTAATAAAATGAAAAAAAAACGCCTTACACTAATCGGCTGAAAATCTTAATTTCAATCAACACAATTGTTTTACTGTAGGGGCCAGGAAAGACAGACAGATAAAAGGAATCGGTGTACCAATTTTTTTCGACTTCTCTACTGTCGTACTGTCATATTTGATTAAAAACTAGTTTGAAATTGTTTACTTATGCAAAACTTGGTATATAGTTCCTATATTTTGCAGTAAAAATCAGTTCAATAATCACTATTTATGTGTTTCAAAAAAAATTAATAATAAAATTGAAGGCGAGTTTAAGGAATTCAAAGGCAACTTAATATAAAATCATGATCTCTTATTCAAGGTTTCTTCTTAAGAACCTGAATATTTGCTCTTTTTCTTAAGAACAATTTTTATGACAATAAATTTAAAGCATGACTAATGTTTTTTCAAATTCTAAATTGAGCGAAAATCAAAATTTGAGTTGTTTTTGACAGCAAACCACTTTTTGGTGAATGTCGTTGAATTACTAATATATCTTTAAATGCAATCTTTACTTATACAACTTTACTATTATAAGCTTTTTGGCTCATGTGACCCCCTCCCCTAGATCGTCAATTGGTCAAAAGTTGATGAATTTGTGCTGTTATTTTGGAATAAGGCTGAATATCCGATTCATATTAAGTTCTTGGTCCAATCTTCAGTCCAAAGTAATACTTTTAGCAACAAAGTTTAAGGAAGTAAAATATAAAGGTTGTTTTCATATACAAAAAATAAATAATTCAAAATAAAATGGGAGTCATATCCATTAACGCAATACGATTGGTTTTGAATTGAAGGGAAGTCCTGCCCTAGGATACCTCCTTTCACAGCTTCCCAAGCGAAGCTAAGTCATATTTTAAGGACATAAAATATCAGCCAGATTATAATTTTTTTTTCTTTAAATAAGGTTTGACTGTTTCCAAAACCCTATATTTATTTTCAGATGACATGGCAACCATAATTTCTGTGTATGGACAATTAAACACACACTCATTATTATTCTCTTCGTCGTCGTATAGCCGTCGCCGTAGTAATCATCGTCATCGTGTTCGTGTGTTCTTACATTTTCGAAACAAAATCGAAATGAAAACTTGATGCAATAACTTGATTTGAGTCAGTCTTCGGCCGCCATTCATTCAAGCAAGCGAGCAAAATTTCATAGCAAACATCTTTTGCTTTATTGTGTCAATTACTACTTTTTTGTTGCATTTTAGTTCACAAAGTTTAAAAAGTAACTACCAATAAAAATAACCGGATTTAATTTTGATTTATTAAATTTCATTTTATAAAGTGTAACGGATTAAAGAGAAGAATAAATTATAAATTTTTAAGGGAAAGCTATCCATGAGAAAAAAAAAAAGATTTTTATCCAAAGTGATTCAACAACCAAAACCAACAACACACAAAAAGAGGAAACAAGCCAGTGAAGTTTAAAATACATATATTATATTGTGTTTGTGTTTTTTCTTAAATTAAAACGTGTTGAAAAAGTGAACAAGAAAAAATGAATTTAAAATTATTAATGATTGATACAAAGGATACAAGAAATCATTAATACAGAAAAAGAAAGGATTAAATAAAAATATAATCCAAGATATTTAAAATAAAATACAAATTTAAAAGATACAAGTTATAAAACAAAACAAAAATAGTGATTTTATTTTTTGTTAAATATTTCAATAAAAATTATGACTTCAACAATTCTACAATCATCAGCACAAGCAGCATCAACAATGGCATGGTCAAATGAAAAACTACGTTTATCTTGTGTCGATAACATTGGATTAAGACAGCTGTGGAAGTTAATTGTATTAAATAGTAGCAACAATAATAATACTAGTACTAATAACAATAGTACTAACAACATTATCAACAACAACAATAACAACAACCAGAACAGTAAAAATGTAAGTTTATTTTTATAACATTTACCTATAATGTTTAAAGTTGTATATGTACTTTCATATTATTTGTAGGTAATTATATCTAATAAATTTATTAATAAATCATGTATGAATGATGTTGAATGTGTATAATTAAGTAATTTTTTAGGTCGTTACTATAATTATGAGTAAAAAAGCGGATATTTATACACTCGTATAAATTATAATAACAAATTATAGGTAGTTGTTATAATTTTGTTTTGTGTTCAATCTGCTGATTCTGAATTGAAACTGTATTCGAGTTTTAAATTTATGCAAATATAAAAATTTGGATTGAAAATGTGAAAAAAATCAATCCACAACCGGATATCCGAATCAAAACCAAATGAAAAGAAAGTTTATGGCATGTTTGACAGTTTTATTTCTGTATTGTCAACTGTCATGTTTCTTTCCATAAAAATACACATCATTCGTTTTTTTTCTCTTGATATTTCAGTGTTGTTTTGACAATAAAACAAAATTCTAAATACTTGTTTGGTATTCATATAATACAATTTTGAACGTGCTTGGTCGTAATGATGGATGTTTTCTTTGGAAAATTACCGAAATGAAATAAAAACTCAAACGTGACAGATCATTATTTTGTTGGGTGTTGGCTTTTTATAGGTTGTTTGGCTTATAATAAGACAGTGTATTTTGTATTTCTGTTCATATACATACATACACCCAACGCTCATGATACCGGCCCAAGTCTTTTTGAAAATTACATTCTCAACCCGAATTCTATTTGAATTATAACGTCAATGTTCTTTTTTTAAACTTGAAAACGTCAAAATTTGCAATTGGAATGTGCAAAGAGAAATTTAAAGGAATTTAATGTCAGTTTGACATATTCTTTGAAAATTCCATTTTTACTGGTTTACATTAAAAAAAGAAAGTTTCATTTATGTCAAAATTTGAAGGTTTTTAATCAAACGAGTATGATATAAAATGCTTCTTATTTTGGATGTTATTGCTTAAAAATGCTTGTTTCCTTATATCTTTTGTTCTGAGTTCACAAATTTTTCATAATAAACAATAATGAATGTTTAATAAATGATAATATGAAGTTTATTGACATATTACGTCAAGGCATCAATTAAAACAAAACAAGGCATCATTAAAAACAAATACAATTCTAACTATATGTAGATACTTTTTGACAGCTTTAAATAATTAAGGTCATAACACAAGGGAATACCATAATCTTACTTATCTGTCGCTTAAAATGATGATTAAGTGACTTGGAATTTTAAATGGATTTTCCAAAGATAAAATCTGTTTTTTGACCTTTTAAACACTTATTTTGCCTTATAACCTTTTTTTCGAGTTAGCGACGCACGGCTTCGGTGTTAGATAATAGTGGTCGCAGTAAAAAAATATTTTTAAAATGAAGATTAATAGATTTTTCATAAAACTATGACTTAAAAGAAAATACCTACTACGCAGTGAATTTTCTTTGATTGTTTAGGGTTTTGTATTTTTAAATTGCGTAAAGCAAGAAAATGAAACGTGGCAAGCTTGTTTTGACTTCGTCACTATATCAACAGATAAGAAAATAAATTCAAAAGTTGCGTATGACCTATGGTTATATATGTATGTACATTTGTATATTTCTATAAATATTGCTCTTTGAATTCTTTGTGGAAACTTTTGACTTTTCTTTATAAGTTTGTGATAAGAACGCGACAATTGAGGTCGACCTTTGATTTTTCTTTATATGTGACGTCAATAAAGATGTTGACTATACTCGACTGTTGCATACTCCAGTTCAACAAAATATTAACCCCATTTCAAATACATATATGCCGAGATAGTAGCTTTTGCATGACCTATGTTCTGTCAAAAAGGTTACATGAAGAGTCAAATATGTCAATAAAAGAATAACAAAGATTATGAAATATGACATTCAAATATAGACTTTGGAAAACATTATGTTGATAACAATTGAACACTTAAAATGTAATTTGTTAAGTGACAGACAATTATTTGGAAACTAACCTAAGGTGTGACAGATAGCAAACATTTGTAAACAATCGAAACTGAAATGTATTACTATTCGTTAGGAAAACTTATCCATCCCATGAATGTCAAAAATAAAACAAATTATAAGAAATGTCAGAACCAGATATTAGGCTAAGTTTGCACTTATCCACAGGAAGAGTTGATAGGCCCATATTGTTAGTTATGCAATTTGTTTTCACATCAGTTCTGTCAAGCGCCAAGTATTGAATTGAATTGAATTGAATTGAATCTTGAATTTTTATTAATGGGTTTCAATGTTACCAGAAAATGCGAGTTATCAAGAAGTCATAAGTTTAAAACTCAAATTCCGGTATTAATCCTTGACACATACATGAGTAAACTATCAAAGTATTAACATTAAGGATAAATACAGTTCTTGTACCATTTAATTTCTCGAAAATTTAATTTCTAGACATAAATGTCAACTCATTAATGAATGAGAAAACAAATGAACACAATATTTGCTCAGATTTACCTTTTATTTCACACTCGCCCGTGTGATATCGCACAATCAAATCTGTTTTTACCTATTCGTGTATAAATATTAAATCAACCAATTTATACTGATAACACATAAAAACAGCATACTTATCTATATAAATAAATAATATGAGATTCTACAATAATTATTATCTTATCATTAAGGCGAGTAAACATAAAACCCACCTCCACTTTGGAATTTGTTCTTTTTGTTTTATCACTTAAAAACAAAAAATGTACCTATCTACTTTACTTATAAGAGTGTCAAGACCCCCTCCCAAGAATATATATCGCAGAAACGAACAGTAATAAACAGACAATTAGCTGGAACACTCCCGATTCACATGTCAGAAATCTAACTACGGCTTTTAGGTCTGTTCCATACTGTGTTCAATCTTATAATATTATTGTTTTTCTTATGTAAATGACAATTTTGTTTAATGGTTTGTTATTGTTTTATTTTTCCCTTCATAGACATCACAGACTTATGCACCTCTATGTATACTTAAGAACATATATCTTATTTTTTCAATTTGACCTCAATTGATTTGTATTGTTACAGAACCAAATCACTTGATGCAAACAAATTGTTTGACAGTTGTACTTAAGTGTCAATTGATTCAAATTTTCTCTGATAAATAAAGAGAGACAACTAATTTACAGCTGTTTATTTTTCTTTTGTTCGTTAATTATTGCAATATGAATACTATTTTTATGAATTGAAAAAATATTTGCAACTTCAAATCATTTTCCATTTACAAATATCCAATGTAATGTCATTTTCAAAATGAAAAGACAGGTGTTGGTAATTTGGTTTAGACAGAAGGATTTGCTGTCTTATCTCATTAAGATTTCAATTTTTGATGTGCGGGGTATATACCTACTAGTAGTAGATACAAGGTGGGAAAAGAATGTGATTTGAATTGAATTATTTCATTCCTTTAGTAAAATATTTGTTTACATAAGTTCGATTGTAAAGAGAGCGGAACTGGCGAAGGAAATGTCAATTTCTGAATACAAAAATATTCAATTGAAATTGTGTCAATTTAAATAATAATATGTTTTTGACGTGAATATAAAGAAAAGCACGTTAAGGCAATGAGTTAAGTTGTATTTATGGTGAAAGGTCAGTTTATATACAATTTACTTAAAAGGAAATGTCTAATGAAGTTTTCACAAGAACGGGTGTTCCTTAACACTCCTTTTTCGCTCTTTATACTTCAAAGCCTAAGCTAATTACGATTCTTTAATTAATATTTCTTTCATTAAGTATTTTGACGAATCTGTTTGCTTATAACAAAAATAACATAAAACAAAAATAACTCAAATGTTATTTAATTCTCTTTCTTATGGATTAAGTTGACACACGTTTAGCAATAAAATTCAAAAATCCATACAAAATTAGGTTATAAAAACAAACAAAAGTTTATCAGACTTTTTTTTATTTTTACTAATTTAGGTATTAAAGAAATGTTTAAATTAGCATTAATGCTAAATATTTTGTTTTATTTATTTTTTGATTGTTGTTAACATATTTTTGTGACATTTATTGCATTGTTACAAATTAATTCAAATACAATATTTTACGACTTAAAGAATGTCATTAGAAAAAATAATATCGTAAAACTGAAGTATAAATTTGTACACGTGTTCACGAATTGTAAACGTCATAAATGTCAAATTTCTACTTAGTTTACGAATCAGTCTCGGTTAAAAGACTTCTTAAAATGATCTTCTTTTAATGTTATCAAACATGTTAATTTAAAAGAAGAGCCAGTTTTGCATAACTTTTTGCTATTATCATCAAAATCACTTTTGTTATTATGCTTCTGTGTAAATCATTCAAAAATCAATTTGACGTATTACCTGATAGCTGCTATTAGTCTTAAAAAATATTGAGTGTTCATGACATAAACGATATACGAGCATATATATTCATATAGACAAGATATACACACATACGTCTTTAACGCATCTGTCAACTTGACTCATACTTAATTCTACCAACCCACTCAACAAAAAACAAATTGACAGTAAATTTAATTCTTTAAGTCATCAATTTTACTACATATGCTGATATTGTTTTTTTTTTTGAAACAGCAGACTTAAAGTCTCTTCAATTCATTTAAAATTCCCATGAACTTCTGACATATTACGTCAAATCAATTAATACAAACTTCTTTTTTTTTGTTGCACTTCAAAGAACAAAAATATACAATAAAACAGAAAAAAAAATAAGCAAAGCAAAAAGCGAGGCAGTTTCCGCAAAAAATGTCTTACTCACTCACTTTAGTATAAATGTGTATATACCTTAATTCGCAAGTGTCCATTAGTGTCAGAGTGATTTTACCTTAAAATCAAAAGTCAAAAGAGAGGTAAATTTCAAATCTGACACAGATTTTTCCTTGAATAAAGATGAATGACTCTTCGGGCTGTCAATTCACTGGAATAAACTGTAATTTTCTGTGAATTGTTTGTCTTTATTTAAATCACAAGGTGAGTCAGAGTAGAAATCATCATAAATGACAGTGACACTTAGAGGTGAATATAGATTTCAAGGAATTCTCTATGATGTTTGAAAAATGTCATGAAACATGTCATCGTGATAAAAACTGGCAAGGTTGTAAACAACGCCCATTTACACTTGTTTAAAAAAATATCAAAAGTATGTAATAGGTTTTTTGCATTCCGAAAGGTAACTAACCTTACAAAACAATTAAAAACACAACAATTTATTCGTTCTCTATTTTTTTTTAATGTTTTGTTGTCCTCTCTTGGAGGTAAATATACTGAAAAAATACCATTATTAACACAACCCTTTCTCAACACTTATACTTCAACAAAATTTGTTTAAGCGTTTTTTGTTTTTTGATTATTTTATTTTAAATTCCAATCCAAGCGCAACAACACTGACGTCAATGCAAAAACCAGAAAATCAAATAATACTACAAAGTTGAATTTGAAATTATGTACATACTTACTTCTTGATTTTATCGAACGAACGGGTCTGGGGCTCTGGATAACGAAAGTAACGACGCTACGACGACGGACAGACGTGGTTGCGTGTTATTTGATATTATGAAAAGATCAATTTTTTTTTAACTTGATTGTTGTAAGTTATGTGATCCGATAAATAATATGAGATAACGGAGATGATAAAAATAATATTTGTAACAAAGTGAAATTGTTGTTGCTTTGTCAAACTTCACGCTAACGGAAAAGACGTTTAAAAGTATCAATCATCTATAACTAAAGTACACATATTTGACTTAAGGAGTTTTCGATTGGTAATTCCCTTATTTAAAGTCAAACTTCAAATTATGACACTGGAGAACTATTTTCATAGACATTTGTCATTTGGAGTGAACCTAGATTTGTATTGACGTCACTTCAATACATTTTGTTCTCTAAACTTATACGAATTACATAATTCTCGAAAGCAAAAATAAACGCCAAAAAAATTCAATTTTAAAAGATAAGAACAAATTACATGATCAATCGTTTTTATTTCTTATTGACATATCATTTGAAGAGTTTTGAAATTTTAAGGAATGTCAAAATCATTGCTTTAAATAATGAAAATTAATAATGCAAATGGTTCCTGGCAGTGAAAAATGTTGTCTCAATGTCAAATTATTTTTGTTTTCAATCAAAGACATGACATTTGCGTTCTCCTGTGTCTGTATTTTGTTTTTGTTGTCATTGTATTAGTGTATCTTCGTAAAAGCGCTAAAGGGTGCGGTAGAACTTTCAAATTTTCAGCCAAACATTTTTTAAAACTTGTATTAGGATCGGTGCAAATTTACTCCATGGAATGCAAAAACAAGAGAAATTTGGTTTTGGCAGCTGTAGATCAGAAATAAATTGATTTACTTTACCGATGGAAACCCCCAAAAGAAAAATGTTGACATTTAAGCGTCAAATCCAACTGAAAAGTGAAATCAAATTTTGTTTAAAATAAATTAAAATGGACAAAGTTGTTTTAGCTCCATATAAAAATTCTCATCAAAAATTATTAATAATAAACAATTTAATGAGACAAATAACTCAATTTCCGCAATAAACTATAAAAGTCTCATAAAAAAGTAATAAACTTAATGCGCTTCTATAACTTTCTACTATATACTTATATTTACAATTCTCAAAACTGACAATTCAAGTATATTACACGGAAAATATTAAAAGTCAAGGAACTCAGTTTATCATATTGACACTGTGTTGTGTGGCAGTATATAAATGGTATGCTCTCTATAACTTATAAATAAGTAAGCAAACAAAAAATACACTCCATACTAAACTTAACTTGTAACTTAACTGTAGTTAAGTTCATTATTAAATTAAATGCAATTTTTATATACATACATACATAAACATAAAACAACAATAAATCACTCACAATTTTATAGGTACAGGTTTTTCGAACTCCCTCTAGCAACGCACTATTTTCTCTTTTTACAGAAGAAACAAATTGACATAGAAACTTGTGTTTTTATAGCTAATTATCAATTCTTATTTTATGTCAACACTTAAACTTGGTTAAATAGTTAGAGACAGAGAGAATATAATAATTTTGTTAAGTTGTTTAAACATTTATTGCATTTTAATGCATTGCATTTTAATGCAATATACAACAAAAGACTAACATTGTACAAACTACTGAGTTCAATGAAGTTTTTATAGGTACATAGTTTACTATAAAATATTCAATTTTAAATGTATTGTGACGTAAAGTTTTACCTTGATTTAAGCTCACGTCATGTTTTTTATGCTATGAGTTTTTATTGTTCTAAAATATATTAATTTGGCAGACACAAAGTTCGAGTCTTGTTTGTTATTTAAATATAACTTTTTGAAAAAAAAAATCATTTATTTTTGGGGGCTTAATTTTTATTTCTAATAAAATTCTATAAAACTTATAATGTGCCTTCCTAATTTATAAGTGAAGTATGATAATTTGACAGGTGGTCACAGCAAATTTTAAACCAGTTTTGTTTTCATTTATTTAATATATTGACAGCTGAAATGTTTCTAATTATAAATTTAATTTATATATGTGTAGCTTAGAATATATTTAAATAAAAGGTTTTTGTTATTTTATATTCTATTTTAGTATCACAGTTTAAGGTAGTATATACATATGATCAATGACATTTTGACATTTTATTTTTGAAGTCTTATGTATTATGCATATTTTTTGTCGGGCTCTTTGAAAAAAAAACAATCATTATTTTTGAATTAAAAGAAATTAATTTAGACCGACAATTGAATAATTCCCAATGTTTTAATTCACTTTCATTGAGATAAGTGAGTATTAATTTCATATATTTATTTATTAACATGGAGCTTAAAGTGCCGGGTGTGAACATGGCGTTAGTTAAAAGTTATGTCACTAGTGAAAAGAACAGTTCAAATTCTTCCCAAACATGGTTATAGGACAAACAGAACTTCAACTTCAAAAGTCATGTGAAATAGATTACAACTTCAACAGCATTTTTGACAGCATTAAAACGAATAAACGAAACAGTTGAAAAATGTGCTTCCATTTTGTTTGCTTGGCGTCAATGTTTTTATAAAACTTGCGCCTTTTGAAATGTGCGTAATTCTTTAAGATTTTTTTCCATATCCATTGTCAAAACTAAAATAAATAGACAAAAAACAGAGATGGCTGTCACATTTTGATTTAAGTGACAAAATTCGTCTTAAAAGTTGTAGCTTTTGCATAGTGATATCGAATTGAGGGATTAGGTTAAATGTCGATTGCAGTGTTGATTGGCCAGATTTCTAAGATCTCAGAGATTTGTATTTATTTTTGATCTCGATTTATTTTAATACAAATTGTTTGTTTTTGCATTCCATAGGGCAAAATAAATTCATTTGTTTTTGATCTAAGATCAAATCTGCAGATCTGGATTTTATAGTAGATTTACCCCCATTTGCACCAATAATAACACAATTGTTTTTATATAAATGTCAGCTCTGCACTAATACAATTCCAACAAAAAGCAATTCCAATCGTGTTCCATTTGCCATAAATCAAAAAAAAATCAATTTTTAAACGAAAACTGAATTTACCCATGAATAACGATAGTTGTCAAAGTTGTTGTGTTAATCTGCTTTATTGGTAAAAGAAGTCAAACCAAAAAATTAATATAAATATTTATATTTTTCAGATTCACTAAAGTGATAGCTATAATTTTTCTAACCTAAAATGGGAGTCGCATGGCTTCTGAATGACCAAAAAAGATTTTGCAGGATATATTAACATGAAAGCTATCATTTTGTTGAGAATTACAGATCCAAAAATGGCATTTGTTTATGTTTTTAAAACAAAAATATCAACTATGCATTCTGAATACAATATTATTATTTTTAGTGAAATACATAATACACTTTCCATAAAAAAAAAACTAAATTAAAATTATAAACAAGAATGTCAAATGTTTGTTTATTTCAACTAAAAATCTTCAAGAGTCGCATTTAAGAAATAATATTATGACTTTATTTGTTTTTCGTTTTAACGCAGGAAAAGAAAAATATTGACTTTCATAGCACGTTCTTTGCAAAAAGAAAAAGTTATGACTTTATTTTTACGACAACTCTGAAAAAAACAACTTTAGTTTACTTTATTTGAATCACTTTATTATTGATATAAACAACAAATCATTAAAAATATTGTGCATATGAAATTAAAACAAAAAAGATATATGTATGTACATATGTACATACTTCAATTTGTATATATGTAGATGCACAAAGTTATATATTTGCAATATTGTGAAATTTAAATTAAATTATTCTCTATTCCAATCAATATTCAGAACATAAAAATTCATTTGAAAAAAACGTGACAATATTGTTTTCTAACATTCCTTATAAGTAAGTATTAATTTGATAGTTATTTTAACTCTTTTTTTTCTATCATTGCCGCCGGTTCTTAAAAACAATTAAGAATCCCCTAAATGAGTCACAAAACGGTGGTGTGGTGTGGCTTGATTCTATTTTTAACAAACATTGTTTCAAACGAAAAAGTTTAAAATCTGCAACTTTTTGACATTGATGTCGCATTTCCATGTTGAGATTCCTTCACGTCAAATTTGGAATGACAGAAACTCCTCTCTATACTTCTTAACATCAAATCAATCGAAAACAACACGTTCTCAAAATAATGTAGGCATATAAAAATTGTTATATTTTTAATAAATCAATTTGTATGCACATAACAAAATGTTTCAAGAAAAATAACGTTCGTTGGTGGTCCGATAAAATATAAATAAAAAAAAAACAAAGCACTTAATTTTTAAACAGTGGCAGATTGCAAACAAAACAAAATAAAACAATGTTTTTTTTAATTCAACTTAATAATCACTGACAGTAAATAGGTACAGAGGTGAGTTCTAAGAAATAAGTAAACAGTTAACTTTTTAAACTTTAATCAGCTACGAGCTAAATTAATTAATTACAAAATACACGCCCCCTGTTTAAGAGACGCAGAGACAAATAATAATCAGAGATAAGGTGATAAATATTTTTCATATATATGTATGGATAGCATACAGCTAATGTGTAATTAGGTTTTTTAAATAACTGGCGCGTATTTGCGCTTATAAAGATACACCCCACACGCCCAGAGGTGAATTTTAATTTAATCTGTTTTTTATTTTGTCATACAAATCAATTTCTTATGATTCTGAGAATAAGTCAGTGTACGAAAAAAGAAGTATTGGTATTTTTATTTTTGAAGTTTGCTGACCCATAAAAAACAGTGGGAGGTCTTGAGTGGTGAATAATAAGAAATTTGTGGCATAGATTTACTCGACCGAATCTATTTTTATGCATATCGAAAGTCATTCAAACTAATTTGTTTTTCGTGAGCCAACATTATAAATTATGACAATATCTTTCTAACCTCCAACGGCTTTAACAAAATGTTAACCATGAGGCACATACTTGAGTTGCATTATTTTGAAATAAAACTGTAAACAGTTATCACTTCAATGAATTTGACAGATTTATAATTATAGAACAGAATACAAATCAAGTTCTATATTCAAACACACCATTTTATTTTGAAAACAAATTCAAACGAACGAATTCATGATGTGATTATATGTGTGCGTGGCATTAACGCTCAAAACACATAAGTTATTTCTATGTATGTATGTATAAAAACAACGAACAAAATTTGTTGAAATTGACATCTTTTCATCTACATTACAAACACAACAATGTAAACAAATGAGTTTTGGAGGGTGATACGTGTAGAGTGTTTTGTCACATATTCACAATCTGTCAAATTAAGATTTAGACGTTAAGAAGAAAAACTCCAATGCCGAATGTCAAAAAGTTGTCAAATTACATTAAAAATATTATTGTTCTTCCATATATTGTTATAATTTATTATTCTTTATATCGTTTTTTTTGAAAAACTATACATTTTTGGCATTTATATTTCTCACAAATGTCAAACGTTTAAGTTATATTTATTTAATGTCTAAACAAAACAAAAGAAACACATATTAAAAAATACATTTTAAAGTGAAGAAAGAATTTTTCAAGTCAAAAACAAACGTCATAAAATTATTTTGTTCCATAAATTACACGTCTGGGATTTGGAAATTACGACTGAAAACAAAAGTGATTTGATTAAAAAACATTGCATAATTTAAAACAACAAATAATACCTAATGTTTATTTTCACTTACATACATAAACTTTATCGAATTGTATAAGTACATACTCAAATGTCAGTGTCGTGCTCACGACACAATGTTCAAGCTGTCAGAAAATATTTCATTGAAGGAATTTTTTGACTATAAACATTCCTTTAAGTTGTTATTTACTTTTGTTTTTTTAAATTATTTTTGTGAATAAAAACAATTAGCATACATAACATCAGACTGAATTAAATTTAAATAAAGTTCAAGACAATTCTAACATATTTTTGTTTTATTGCATTATGTTATACCATTTTCTGATGGTTTGTGATTGAGAAGAGATAAAAAAGAAACAACTTTGATAGATATGTCCATAAATTTGACAGAGAACTGATGATTTTTCTTTTCTCATACCTTTATTTTGTATTTATAACAACTGCCAAAAAGCAAATAACTTTAATATTCATTTAAACTGGACTGTTAATGTATATAAAGTGCTAAGTAATAGAACGGAATTTTTTTGAGTTTATTTGCGAAATATTTTGGACGTTTATGTTAAATCTTGAACAAAGGTGGAATCCATATTTGTTATTTGTTGACTTTTTGTCTACTGCAAATTAATTGCTCACGATTTGTATTTTGTTTTTGTATTATGTAGATATTTTTATAAAAGTCTTTGATTCTTTGTTGTTTTATTTATGGATTTCAATGGAATTTAAAAAATCTTAATATCATCTGTTTAAATATAATTCCTAACAGCTGTCAATTAATATCAATATTTTCTAGAAAGCTTCATCTGTCATAATTAATTTATGTAAATTGGTTTACTTTTATCCAAAAAATCTCTCATCTAAAATGCCATTTAGCTATTTTATTATTTCCATCAATCAAAGTTTGTTGTTATCAAAAAATAAAAACAAACACACCTACGACGACGTATGACAAGAACAAAAACAAAACAAATTTATGAATGGATGTCTTTCCAATTTACATTCTCTAGCTAAAAGGCGTAGGAGTAGGATACTCAATGTGAGAAAAACAAAATCAAAATATTCAAAGTATTTTACACAAATAACAGATACGTAACGTATATTTATCTATAACTTGACGTTGCCTTAAATGTCAATGTCACTCTAAATCAAGTACCAATCTATCTCTCTATAAAATTCTATCAATTGATCCACACTTATTCCAACAAACGAGAACTTGTTGACAATTCTTAATTCAACAGAAAATATCTTACATGATCAATGAGGTCACTGTGAATCTGTCAAAGAAAATCGAACTAACCTACAAAAAAATCACGTTTTCTTAACGCATGCATGTGAACCTGAACACCCATCATTGACAAGTGCATCACGAAAACACCCTCAAATCATAAATGGAAAAGAAAAATGATTTATTATTTAATTACAATATTTAATTATCTTATGTATATATTCAATGTATGTATGAGAACTTATGTATATGTATTAGGGATATATATGTACATATATCTATTTAATCGAATAAGAAAAGTGAACGAACGGGGATGTGTTGTGTCAAAGTTATGACGTTTTGTTTGAAGTGTTCCCTTTTGGGTTTGATGATAGATGAATATTTTATTCATTAAAATAAAGGTGTATAGCTATGTTTGTATTTTATTAAGATAAACAGCCAATGATTTATTGATTTTTCTTTTATATTTTATGGATATTCAATTGGATTCATATAAAAAGTGATTAGACGGGTTCTTTTGTTAGTCCGTATAAAATGTTTTAGTTATGGTTTGAACAAAGGCATTTCAAGTTTAATAAAAAGATAAATTTGACAGATATTCGAAAATAACGTATCAAATGCTTCCATTTCTTTCAAGTGGCAGAACTTATTTCGAGTTTTCATACAGATTACTGAAACAAACACATGCACTCCAAAAAATCTCTAACAAATAGATAAACAACCATAATTTAATACTGGCCTTGAACTGAATATGAACTCATTTACCTCGAGTCAATCATTGAAAGTTAAAAAAAAGTGATCCGTAAAACGTAAATGCGTCATACCTAAATAAACACCTTTAAAAACTAAGTTTCGTTTACAAAATTATCTTTGACATGATAAAGATCACTTCAAGAACGGTAATTTGAGGTCACATGACAAGACATCTTCATCCATAAAAAGAACTGTCAAAAAATATTATTCTTACATTGTCATAATGCCTGAATAAAACGTAGTGTAAATATTACTCACCACAATTTATCTTTTTTACCTCTCTCGTGATTATAACTGTCAAAAAACAAAGAAAACTTATTAAAAAAAATACTCTGATATCAAAAACAAGGCTATAAATCAATCTGCCATACTTGAGTTCTTGCCAAGAGACCAACATTAAACGATATCATCGTAAGAACTTCAGAAAATTAATTATCAGTTAACTGTTGTTCGTGTCAGAGTTCTCTTTGTGGTGTACTCCTTCTTTGATACTCCTTCTAAAATAATTTAATTTTCAACAAAAATAATTAGATTTTCCTATAATGAGTTCCAAGGTAATTCTTTCATGGTTAAGTAAACAACTTGTTTTCTTTTCTCATTGAATTATACAAATTATTGTAGACACACAATTATAGGTCTGTCTGATTGATGGATTATGATAAAAGTGTGAAGTAAATGTCAGTGTGATTTTATTGCATTTCTTCACATCACGATTTTATTTTCTATTTTGTTGCTTTTTTTATGAACCATTTAAATTTTATTTTTAACTAATGAGTATTTTTTTTCTTTCATTTGCAGAAAAATAGCGAAATAAACAGTGAAAATTTAGCTGAGTTTTTAACAAATCGTGACATACTGCCACCAAGTGAAATGTCATTGCTGAAATTTTTAGCAATTGTAAGTATTTTTTTATATTTATTATTCGAAGATGTATTATGAATTGTTATTGTTATTAGTTAAAATGTTATTTAATTTTCGTTTTCAAGACTGCGTGTTAGTCTTAATAAAAATATAAGTTAACTGACAGCTTTTTATAGATTTGACATTTTGTCTTTCTATTAACTGACACAACATTAAAGTACAGAACACATATAATTTGTTAAACTTCGGTCTTTTGTCTTTTGCTGTTCTTAAATTAGTATCTTTACTTTATTAGAATTTTGGCAATTTCAAAATAAATCGTAATTCGAAAACAAACAGATCTTTAATTTTGTTTGATAGGTTAGTTAATTTGTAGAATACTCAACAGTAATTTGAAAATCTCTTGAAATTGTAACATACAAACAGTACTTAATACTAAATGTCACTATCTGTAAATTTTGACACATACCTAATTTATTTAAAAAACAAAGCCAAAATAATACAATGTATGTTATCCCCCATCGTATTCGAACAGTGTCAAACATCTGCTCTGTTAACAATCTAACCATCTTGCTTCCAGAAAAATGTCGCCAATTAATTCTTATTATGGCATCAATTTAGAATGAATTTTAACCTTGTGCTCTTGTTTTTTAATGTTTTCTTATCAAGCGCCAAATTTTATATAATTATTAAATATGAAATTAAAACACAGACATGCTTCTAAAGCATGTCTCTTACGTAGGTATGTTTGTATTGCTTATCTAGACGTAGAGGTAGAAGAACTATTTTTATTCATGGTTTATTTAAGTGTCAAATATAAATATAATTAATTTGACATTGACATTAAATGTCTGACAAAACAAATATGAATGTATATTGTGAACTTACACGAGAAGAAGGATTCATTCAGAATGGACAAAATCTTAATTATTCAAAAGTTTTGCAACAATGTATGCATTTAAAATTGTGAAATAAATGTCAATCGATAAATGTCAAAAAGTCACAATTATTAGTTTATTTATTTGCTTGTCACCTCTCGTAATTATCTATCTACTACATTTTATTGAACACATATATATAAATATGTATAGGGCTCAGAGAGCGATAACATTATAAATATCATGACGCGCCTAATCGACTTATTATGCAAATCAAAAGGCGTCTATTAGTCGTCGATAATTTAGTTAATTTTAATCTTGTCTAATCAATGATTTGTATAAAAATTTACTAAATTAAAAAAAATGTAAACAATCATTTGAATGATTGTTAATTCTTTATTTTGTTTTGATATGTTTTTTAAATTTAATTTGGAGTTTAAAAACAAATAAAACATAAGTCTTGTCTGCAGCACGTTCCCCGTTTTTAGGCGGGAGGTGAAAAAGGAAGTTATACAAAACATGTTTCCTTTTTGTCTCAACACGTAGAAAACATCAACACAAAATAAAAATAAAAACAATATAAATGTACAGATAAAATTTGCAAATCTGTTTTATGAATTTTTCATAAGGCAATAAAAAGAATTAAGTTTAAAACAATGCTACTTTTTTTTTAATTTTTTGACAAATTGTATGAATGTAATCAAAGTGGAGAAGGTTAGCAAACAAACAGTGGCGTTTAATTAAAATTATTATTTTTTGTTTTGTTTTGTGTGTTGTGTTAAGGAAGCATCATTAAAAGAATACTAATTTTGTATTTATTGTTTATTTGACAGATAGGAAATGTGTCATTCAAGAAATCACACAGTAAATTTGTGATTTATTGTTTAGAAATATCTTTTGATTTATTTTCATTGGAAAAAGTGTTTTATTCTTTTCATTCTTCAAAGCAAGGAAGATAAAAGATAACAAAACAAAAAAAATAAATATTGCTTAAGATCACTGGCGCCACAATAAAATAATCTGCTTTGACAGTTACACAATGTTGAAGCTGTCAGAATTTCAATGTGTTCTTATTTCATTTATTTTTTAACAGAGAGAAACTGTTATCTAACGTTTTAATAATTTATCTGTCTTAAATTATAAAATTGTATGCTTGACGATAGACTACTTGAATTAAAAATAAACTCTAGATCCCAATGCGTCAGTGAAGCAAACATAAAAAAAAAACGTAACACTTAGAAAAATATCACATTTTAAATCTAAAAAGAAACAAACACTACGTCAATGCCCCCAGGTTAACTTTCTCTTTCAAGCAAAAGAAATGAAAAAATGCCTAAATAAAGACTCACCAAATAATTGACGTCTGTCATTGTAGATAGACAAGCATTTGACATGAAAGTGAAGTTTATTTTTAAAAACCATCACTTACGCACAGAGAAAGTTGTGGCCTGCTTTTCTTTATTCCTCATTTCTAAAAGAAAACCAAAAAATCAGGCCCAATTTTGTTTGCAAATCTGCACGCAAAAAGAAAAGTCTAAAATTAAAATTCATTCCGCCAACGACTGGTGGCGCCTCTGTCCCAAATAAATTGATTCTATTCTTATGCTAATTCTGACAGGAGTATTACTACAGAGTAACCTATTTAAACGAACTCGATCCAGATCTGTTTGTATTTTTTGACTTTTTTCGCCGTACACTCACATATACAATACTGCTACATCGTACATTGTTTACTTTCGTTTCTATTGTAAACTTGAGAAACACGCGCTAAAACATTTTTAAAATGAGTTTCCAAAGTAATAATAATTTCTATAGTCACATAATAACAAACCTATTTAAATATTTGTTTATTATTATTTCGTAAACATGTTCTCAATGTTGTTTTTCTTTATCTTTACAGAATGCCTTGGAATTAAGTGCCCCTGCTTCGCCTGTTTTATTACAACAACAACATCAACAGCATACAGCTGCAGTAGCAGCTGCAGCGTGTAAACCAAAAGGTTGGATGCAATTATCGGGACATCCAGAGAGGTAAGCATCAACAAAAACTATTTTTTATTAAAAATTGACATAAATCATGTTATAAAAGTTGGCTGAGAATTTATGAATTTACCATAGACATTTTTGTTGTCACATTTTGACAAATCTGTCATCTGCTAAATACTTCCTTATTATTTGATTTGGAATCGGATTCTACAAACAATTATAGCCCTAGCTCCCTGATCCATTCACAAACAAATATAAGAACTTCTAATTTCTGAGCTCTAGTTTTTTACAATCTGTCAGAAAAATTTGCTCACCACATTTGGTGGCTCTGAAGAGGAAATACCTCTAAAACGCTTCAAACAGTTCTAATAGTTTCTGGCATCAAACAAACAGTTCTCTTCTTTTTTAAGAAGAAGAACTGTCACACAAACTCATCACATTTGGTGAAATATAGAATTTTTGATTAGTATTGAGTTAAATTTCTTTTAATTAATTTATATCTAAGAAGAACTGTTAATTTGTTTGGCTTCTTGACGATACAAGCTTTAAGACCATGTTCATATTTTATCTTATTTTGTCTAGTTCAATATATTTATATGGATATTGACAGCATAAACGTCAAGAAAAACAATATCATTACTGCTCTTCTAAGTTTAAAATGTTGTTTCTCATTTCCAGTCAGCTCTTTTTAATTTCATTTTGACATTTCATTCAACTTCATTACCAATTCTTGACATTTCAACACGATTTAATTTTGACTTTTTTTGTATTTGCAGCATTGTACCAACAACAACTGGCATCGTCCGTAAACGCGTCATCAGTCCCACAGATCATGAAGCAAATGCCTACGAATTCATAACGAACGATCCGTCTGCCAGTAAACTTGTCCCCAAATACTATGGAGTTGCCGAATATAACGGCGATGCATATATTGAACTACAAGACCTGCTAACCGGTTTCAAAGACCCAAATGTCATGGACATAAAAATGGGTTGCCGTACTTTCCTCGAGTCCGAAGTCACAAACAAAACACTCCGACCCGATTTGTACCAGAAAATGATTGCTCTTGACAAAGACGCACCCACTGCCGAAGAGCACGAACTACAAGCCATTACAAAACTACGTTACATGCTTTTCCGTGAAGCCATGTCATCGTCTCATACGAAAGGTTTTCGAATCGAAGCCCTTCGTCGTCGTGGTGCCAGTCCTATAAAAGATCTTAAAACCGTTCGCAATACCGATCAAATTGAAGAGACAATTCTGCAGTTCCTCAACTCAAATAAGACCATCACCAAGGAGCTGATCAAGCGGCTGCGCACAATGAGGACACTGATGGAGAAGTCAGAATTCTTCAGGCATCATGAAATAGTTGGTTCCAGTATTTTCATAGTTTACGATGACGAGAAGGTTGGAGCGTGGCTGATTGACTTTGCCAAGTCAAGACGTCTGCCAGCCGATGTTCAAGTCAATCATCGACAAGAATGGATTCCTGGTAATCGTGAAGAAGGCTTAATCAAGGGAATGGATGAACTCATTAGGGTCTTTGAGGGCGTCTATGAAATTCAAACTGGCAAAAGGCTAACTAAATGAGTTTCTTAATTATTATTATTAATTTCTGCAATCTAAAATTTATATAATTTATTAATTTTGCCTCAAGACTGATCATATAACCGCATCTTTTTTTATTTTAATTTTTGTGAAATTTCAAAACTGCAAATTATTTTGCCTTCATTTAGCGTTGAGTGTTTGTAGTTTTATTTTTATAAATTTGTATTTATCATTTTCTTTATTTCTTTTATATTTTCTGTTCCATATTGGAAAAAAAAACAAAGCTTTGTCGCAGTAACAGTAAAAATGCGCTTTCTATTATTATAATTTCGAGGAGTTTTTATCCTCTTTCTAATCTGTAATTAAACGTATTATTTATGATGTATAATTTTATATTAAACAAAATAAACAACAAAATTAAATTAAGTAAAAAAAAAGAAAAATCAATAGAATTTAAATATTATTTTAGTTTAAATGAAAACAAATTTTCTTTTTTGTAATGATTCATTTTGTTATTTAATTATAAAAGTTGTTAAGTAATAATTTAGAAAAAAAAAAAACAAAGAATAGAAACAGCCTTTGATTTATTATTATTATAAAGAAGAAAAAAAGAATGAAAAGAAGTGTATTTTTTTAATTGTATGCAATAAAAACAAATATTAATGAAAATGTTACTATTTTTTTCACTTTATTAGACAATTGCTAAGATTCTTTAAAAAGTGCTGCAACATGAAACCCTATTTCCTATTTCTGCGCGCAGCCTTCATTTTGAAATTAAATGTTTCATAAAACCTCATATCTGTTCTGTTGTTCCGATACATGTATGTAGTTTTTCTGTAAAAAAAATCCCTAAAAAGCCTATTTTTGTGTGCCTCTGGGGTGGCCTAGCCCCCTTAATAGCGCTCGATATAAAACGCCCTTAATCCTAACTAAATTGCTTTGCTGTAACGTACTTTCAAATTTAAATTCTTGTCTTAAAAGTTTCTGCAACAAAAAATTTCATTGAAAATTTTTCCGAAAAAATGTCATGAAGTACCAGGCAACCATAAAATTCAGTAGGTATTTGCACTGTACATGATTTTATGTGAAACCCCTAAAAGTATAATACAAATGACAGCTACTCAACCAGCAAAGAATTTTAAATGTGTTACACTCCTAAAAGTATGCAAACCAACTCCTTGAAGTGTTATACAAATATTATCTACTCAACGATATACGGATTTATGAAAATCCTAAAAGTATAGTAACAATACAAGCTACTGAACTCCTAAAAGTACAACTCCAGTTACAGCTATTCGAAACAGGAATTTAGTCGGAGTGCACCATTGAAACAGCCTATAAGTGCACTACAGTAGAATGAAAAATATTTGTTTGTACGTGTTATTTTTATTTAAAATAAAAAAACAAACATTTTAAAGTTGAATTTATTGATGAACAAAAGTTATCAAAGAAGAAGATATATTCAAGTGTGAGTAGTTGGTTGTCCTTTACATTTTTCCTGATAGTGACATGACTGCAAATGGCTTTGAAATATATTCTCAACGATGAATTCTTGACATTGATTGATGAATAAATTATAAGATGATGGTGATAATGGTTTTTGCTAAATAAATATGAAATTATGTTATTAATTATGTAATTAAATTGGATGTTTTTTAATTGATTCAACAAATTAGAATATTTATTTGGAAAACGAAAAATAAAATATTTATTCTAATTTGTTGCCGATTTTGCTTTATTTCATGCTAAAGGACTAAATATTAAGGCAAAATTTTTGTAAACACACAAGAAAAAGGTAAGTTCAAAAAATACTCGGACCTTTAGATTCAAAATGACTAAAAATGACATAATTGAGACAATTAAATCAAAAGACACAATCAGAAAATATTTTGTAAGATCTTATAGCAAAATATGACTCTAGAGCGTATACAGTTTCACATCTTGATTCTATTAAGAACTTGCAAAAATGTATAGTTTATAAATTAAAAACGTCTGATGTGTATTTTTTGAACAAATCAATTCTTTTAGTTACTCATTTTGTGTACCAAAAATATATTTTACATATAATGTTAATTTAAAAACATTTATTAGTTAGAAAATATTGTAAATTCGATTAAGAAAATATTTGTTAAACATATTATTTGATATCTAACAATAAAAAATAAAACATATAAAAACAACGGCACAAGAACTTAAGGTGATGGAAAAGGGTATTAAAGGTGTTCTTTTGTTCTATCCTCGTACTCTGGAAGCTTTCTTGCTCTTGTCTGCTTTTGGTGGAACTGGTCCTCCACGACCATTTTGTATATGCCGATTATACAATCTGGAAAAGAAGAAGTAAAACACGTTAGAAAAAAAACCATTAATTTTGTATGTTTCTAACTCACATCTTGTATGTCTCCGTCTTTAAATAATCAATAACATGACTAATTCCCAACAAATACTGTTCGGCAATTGGTTGCACCCATGGATTCTCTTCCATCTTCATAACTGACTTATTGCCAAGCAAATCTAGTTGTGCTACTTCCGGTGGTAGAATTGTCAATCGGTTATTCTGAATATGCAATTCCCTTAGCCTTGTCAATTCACCAATTTCTCTTGGGATTTCCAATAAATCATTATCCCGAAGACCAAGAATTTGTAAATTCTTTAAATTACCCAATTCTTTGGGTATAAATTCAAAATCATTATCACCCAAATACAGGGCACGTAGGGTTTCCATCATGAAAAAATTCCCTGGCAATTGGTGTTCATTTAAATTATTGTAGGATAAATCGAGTACTTCGAGAACTGGAAAAGCACCAAATCCACGAGGCAGTGTGTCCAAACGATTGATGGAGACATTTAGAATTCTTAGCTTTGGCATCGAAGACAACGAAACAGGCAATTCACGAATAACGTTGTTGGAGAAATTTAGAATTTCCAAATTGGCTAGATTGGCAATGCCAGCTGGTACTGTGCTAAGTTTATTGTGACTTAGAGTGAGGCGAGTTATGTTGGCCATGGACACTGTAATTAAATAAGTTAAACAATTGAATGACATAATTTAAACAAAGGCAACGGCCTAGTTACTGATAAAGCTTCGGTTCCCATCGATCACCGAAATAAAGCATCAGTGAGCGTGGTTAGTAGACATATGGGGGACCGTCTGGAAACCTACCGCGTGCTGTTGTTATGTGTGTCTTTCTCTTCTGTTATTCTTTCTCTTCTGTCCATCTGTCTTGTATTAAAGTCTTGTGTTGTTATCACCTTACATAGTCAAGTCGCTCAAGGTGCTGTGTTCTCTACTCTGTACATTTACGTGCTGAGTAGTGTGAAATGTAATGGAATGTAATAATTTAGACATTTTGAAGGTGTTAACATAAACATTCAAACAAACTTGTAAAAAAATCCCGATTGAAGCCTTTTTCCTGACTGCAGAGACTATTGGCTTTTTTGCTTGGCAAATCAAGTTACAATTTTTGCTTTACTGAGAAACTCAGTGAAATTATTAATATTTGTTAGGCTGGGATTTTTTAAAGATTTCATTTATGGAATTGTTTCTGAATTTTTTTTTTATTATGGGCTGCGACAATGGACAAAGTCCCAAAATATTATTTAGATCAAAGCGGGTTGCATGTTGGGAATATGAAAAGACCACTTCTCCAAATTATATAACGACGATGACGAATCGAATTCCGCTGCAATGGAGATAGACCACTTAACCTATTCGACACAGATAAACAATTCCGCCTACCCGACTTCGACGAAGTGGTCGGAAGAAGGCATGCATATTTTACCCAATAAACAAGAAAGTAGACTCTCTAAATTGCGCCGACTACAGAGGCATCACTATCCTGAACATTGCATGTAAGATTCTTTTTGCCGTATTATGTGAACGTCTGAAACCATTCGTCAACAACCTGATAGGCCCTTATAGGTGTGGCTTCAGACCAGGAAAGTCCACTATTGACCAAATATTCACATGACGGCAGATCTAGGAAAAAATCCAGGAACTTCAAATCGATACCCACCATCTCTTTATCGATTTTAAAGCCGCGTTTGACAGCATCTATAGGAAAGAGTTCTACAGAGCAATGTCTAGTTTTGGCATCTTTGTTAAAATTATCCGTTTGTGCAAAATGACGATGGAGAATGCACGCTGCTCAAGGTCGGAAATGATCTTACAGGTGCTATTGATTTCAAAAAAACAAGTCGATGCATTGTCATGCGACTTCTTCAACATCGTTCTGGAAAGAATTGAGCAAAACTCAAACGTCAAAACTAGAGGCACAATCTTTTAAAGGTCATCAAATCACTCGGATACGCCGATGATATTGGCATGAGTGGAAGATCAAAGCGTGATGTCAGTAGAGCCTTTTTGAGCGTAGAAGATGGGTTTAGTGTTCAATGAGGACAAGACCAAGTATATGCTTTCATCAAAAAAAGAAATTGAACGACGACGTCTTTGACAAAAAGTCATCATGGACAGCTATAACTTTGGGGTGGTTGAGAACTTTGTCTACCTGCGCACCGCTATAAATTCAGACAACGACACTAGCGCTGAAATAAAACGAAGAACAACTCTTGCAAATCGCTGTTTCTTTGGACATACTCGTAGAAGGTCATTGAGTAGTAAAATCCTCTCTCGAGCATCTAAAATCAACATCTATAATACACTCACCATCCCGGTTCTCATTTATGGCGCTGAAACCTGGACCCTTTCAAAGAATGATGAGAACGTCTTAGAATGCTTCGAGAAAATATTTTTCTGGTGATTTTTGGTCCTGTCTGCATAGATGGAGAGTGGAGGAGGAGATACAACGACGAACTGTACAAAGTCCAACGACTTGTCCGGAAGGTCTTCGAATACAATCCAGGGGGAGGAAAATTGGCGTTAGGTATGAATATTTAAATCTGGGAACTTGGATCATTTTAGAGAATCATATAGCGATTTTTATTACGTATAGCGGCCTCAGAAATCGTAAAATTGATTTATGTAAGACGACTGTATTCTTGTGTGTTAGAGGAAATAAGAGAAGAGTTTACAGAACAAAAATCTTCAAAGACAGCCTTAAACTAATCTACGAAAATATTCAAAATAAACTCTGGAGAAGATTGAAAGGTCATACTAGCTGGATATCCGTAAAATGTACGCGTTTACTATGGACTTATCTCCAAAACATGTGAAAGTTCTATTTTTTAAAGCTTTCAAATGCAAACCAAACCATGGCAGCTTACTTTTTAAACTTTTTAATTTGCTCAATGGGACAGTGTTTGATAAGTAATTAAATAAGAATTCATAAATCGTAAAATCATTTCATCTAGTAAATTTCGAGTAATAAGTAAAGTTACTTAGGCAGGATGGTGGGGATCTTCAAATTTCAAGTTCCAAAATTATCAATTTTAAATAATAATTTTCTGGTTCCAGATATTAGATTTCAATGTAGATGTAGAAAGAAACTTAATGAAATGTGGCAAATTATCGCCTTCCTGTTAATATCCGAAATACAATTGCAACAAAAATATTACATTTCTTCTGAAAAATTGGACCCGACTTGTTGTTGGCTTCAGATTTTCAATTAAAAATCCAATAGCAGTTTTAGCAAAACGGTCATCTCAGAGTTTTGAAATGGCAAAAAATAGTATGATATGATAGAGCTAGATGTACAAACAGTACAATTGACTGGAATGACTACAAAAGTTTAAGAAATCAGTTCAAAAAAGAAATAAACAAAGCTAAAAGTGATTTTATTAAAAATATAATAAATAATTCAATAGATCAGAAGTCAATGTGGAGAACTATTAACCAATTTGTGTTAAAACAAAAACAAGCTGAAATAACCGAAGTTGTTTTGGAATATATAACTTACAGTAAAAATACCCTTTATGCAAACAAGTTTAACAAGTATTTCATAGACAGCATAGCTGAATTAAGTGTGAAGATTTTAGACCAATTAATGCCCTCCTTCTCTATGGGAAGGTACTTGAAACTGGAATCTTTTTTTCGATTGTCATAAGTTGATAATTGATAACCAGTCGTTATTTAGAAAGCATCATTCTTATGAAAGTGCACTTAATATGGTCATTGCAAATTGGAAACAACACCTCGACGCAAAAAAAAAATAATATGTGTTTTTCTTGATTTAAAGCGGGCTTTTAGACGGTAGTCAGATCAATATTATTTGAAGAACTTGAAAGTTATGGAGTGCGTGATAAATCACTATCTTGGAATATTTCGTATCAGGTATCAGGTCGAACACAAAAGACGAAAGTGAACAATATTTTATCAGATGAAATCTTTAATGATATTTGTGTACCATAGGGGTCCATCCTTGGCACTTTTCTGTTTAACGTTTACATCAATGACATCGGCAGTGTAATTCAAAACAGTGAATATGCTTTATTTGCGGATGATAGGTTGTTGTATGTTAGTTGTGATAATTTAAAAGATGAAATTCAGGAAGATTAAGATAATCTAAAAATTTGGCTTAAAACAAACAAGCTAAAATTAAATGTATCGAAAACAAAATTGATGATTATTGGTAATAATACAAGTGAAATCGTGACAAACATTAAAGTTGATAATGAAAACTTAGAAATAATAACAGAATTAAAGTACCTGGGTGTTGTTATAGAGACAACAAGCTTTCATTTAATAAATACATAGGGTATGTAGTGAAAAAATATCAAAAAAGACTAACTTATTGAGAAGAATTCGAAAAAATATTTCAACCATTAGTGCAATAAATATCTTCAATGCTATAACAAAACCACACTTTGAATACTGCCCATCAATTCTGTTTTTGTGCAATTAAGAAACGATTAAAAAGCTTCAACTTCTCCAAAATAAAACAATGCGAAAAATTTAGTTTATGTGGCTACGTTGAACAAAGAATTTTAATGAATGTTTTACAGTTTGTCTTTAAAATAAAACATAATTTAATGCCTACTTTCTTTCTTGTTTACTAAACTATGTAGGTAATGTTCAACCATTCTCTCTGAGAAATAACCAAGACTTCCGCTTTCCATTTGCAAGAACAAGTGTAGCCCAGAATAGTATTTTCTTTAAAGGACTTCGAATTTTCAACAGTTTGAAAAATGATTTAAAAGTCGAAACCAATTACATCAGCTTTAAAAGGAACATTATAAATTTTGTTAAACTCCAAAATTAGTAATAACATATTTTAGTTATTATTAAAATTATTTATTTATTATTTAATTTAATTATTATTAAATTATATATTTGTTATTAAATTATTTATTTATTGTTAAATTATTTACATCTTGCTCTTTTTAAACACGCCAAAAAAATTGCTCCTATTTTTAAGAATGTAACGCAAATAAATCGGAAATTATAATTAAACAACAAGAACTTAAAGTGACATCACTGGCTGTCCCCCTACTGTCATTCGAATTCTGACATTTGCAAACCAAAACAACCTACACATACACAAGTGAAATAAAAATAAAAAAAAATGCACCCACAAAAAATTAAATTTTTTGGAAACAGATGATCTCATTTTTTCAATTTCATTCGCATTTTCATTCACAAGGATTTATTTAAATTATCAAATTCCATCCACTCTTGTTTTAAAATAACTATAAATAGAATCACAAAACAATAAGAAAATGTAAACAAATTGTTTTCTTTAAACAACAAACACATTTAATATGTACACAACCTGTCATTTTGTCATTTCACCTGTCATTCAAGGCATAGGTTGGAATTTCTTCCAAATATGGTCAAGAAATTTCACTTGCAGCAAAGTACCAAGAATTCACACTGCAAACAAAACTAAGGAACACTTACACAATCCTGGCATTTCTTCAAAGGAAGCAATGCCCTTTTCCACCAAATCGATTTCCCGATTTTGTGTTTCACGGGCTTCGTCTAGAACCTTTTTCGCCTTCGACATTTTCGCGTTGACTGGTAGACATGATTGGCTCATGGTGTTGCCTTAGCTTCGAAGTGTCGCGTCGTCGCTCCCGAAAAAAGTCTTCCAAATCGAATTCCCCTCTTTTTAGTTGCACACAAATGTGTTCTTTGTATTCTAATTTGTTTGTCTTTCTATTTTACTTTTTTGGATGTTTCGTTTCGTTATCGCTCTCGTTATCTTATCTATTTTATATTGCTATTGCCCCTTTCTAATAGAATGTAGGTTCTCCGACTATGAGGCAAGGAACTATATCAGCTCCGATGGTGACAGTGTGGTGGTTTAGAAGTTTTGGTTTAATTTGTTTAGATACGAGTACGACGACGAGATACACTTTGAACACTTGCTCTTGCAGCTAGCTAGACAAAACAGTCGCAGAGAAGAGTTTTCTTTTGAGAACACCAAACAGAAGGGAAAACACACCACGATAGAAAATAATAGACAAATAAATTGAAGCACTTTATTAAAATGGATGATATGCTATAGACATTCGACGGCGATGACGATTTTGAACCGAATTTAGTTCACAGATGGCACAAAACAAGCAACAGGAGACTGGAGCAGATAGAGGAATCTTGTTTAGAGGAATGAGTCAGATTTGTGGTGGGCATTTGGCAAATGGGCGTAGCAGTTGAGTGTTGCGGCTGGCGGGAAAATTCTTCACTCCCAAACAGAAAAAGTACTAAGATGATTAATGACTCCAAATTGGGAAAAAAATGTTTTGTTACTTTGGACGAATGACATTAGGTGAGTTTAGTAACATGAAATGTGTTATTAATTTGAATTCGTTTTTCACTTTGGTAGAGCTATCAAATGGGTAAAGTCGTTGTTTTTTAAACTCTTTTTGACATTTTACGAAATCAAGGGCTGTGCTATTGTGAGAACTTCATTTTGACGTCTTGTTATTTCATTTCGCCCATTACGTGATGTTAAAAAAGATATTGAAAATTGGCTGCGTTCAATCTTGTGTTGGATAGGGTATCATGAATCGGTGGATCTTAAGATACCTTGTTGAACGAGTTGGATAGCTGTATTGAGATAAAAACAATTTTCAGCTGTTCACAAAAAGCAGAGAAACATTTAAGCTTCAAATTGAAAATTGTTGTAATATAAACCATTTAATGGATAGTTCAACTGATTCGTCGGACGATGAGGAATTGATAAGTGGGTAACAATTTAATAACCTTAATCTGTAATATATGCTAAATTCCCTCTTAGCTCAATTGGAAATCTATACGATTAATAATATACGTAAGAAATCCCCGCTTTTAAACGATTTACGTTTAACAGAAAACTATCCTAACAGAAACGCGGACTATTATGAAGTTTAAAAAATAGATCAAAATTAACTTCTAAAATTCGGAGGCAAATAGCTTCCTCATCCTCAAATATAACTTCAACTAACATTTTGTATCTTTTTGTTTACCAACAAATACAAAAAGCTGAAATCAATTTCTAAGTTTCTTGAAAGTCAACCATGTGTTGAATCAGCTGTTCTGTCAGAAATTCTTTGATACTTTTGGATTCCTTCTTTGACATCGCAGCTGTTTTTGATCAGTTGTTCTTTTACACGTAAGGAACTAACAAAATGGTATCCGGATACCCTATCTGTCTGCGATTGAACGCAGCCATTGACACATAATAACATTTGGTTTAAATTAAAAATAATACTTTATTAATTTTGTCCATATAAGAACTTTGTCAGTTTCTGTGTTTTATTGGGATTTAATAAGAAGTACAGTGAGAAATTGCCAACAGTCCGATTTTTATATTTGAAAGTCGACACAATGGAACATTAGTCAGAAAAATTCAAAACAAGATTGTAAAAAAAATAGAGAAACCCAGAAATAATTTTAACTTTATATAATGTACAATTTTTAAGAGAATATATGTTAAGGAAATATCAGGGATAATTTATATTTAATTTGTTTTAATATTTTCTATTTTGTAAATTGAAGCTGAATTAAATAAGAACTGAAGGAAAGGGATTCGTTCGTAGATTATGGTACTTGTAAGTAAAATGGTTTTCCAGATGGCACTATCATTGATTAACTGAAATATTTTGTTTGATACTAACTTTTTTGCAGAATAACAACAGTAATATGATTATGTATTGTAAAATTAAGAAACTTAATAGAGTCAGCTTACCAAAACAAAACTACATATATTTAAATTTTTCTTTACAATTAATAATAAAAAATAGCTTAAGGAAGCGCAGGAGATTGATTTTATGGTAAGCTACTTTAAAAACAAGATTAAGAAGTGTGATCTGAGTTTTGTATCAGTATATTTTTCGGACAACTCAAGAAGATATTTTAGAGACTTTTTTCTGATATGTTGCCATACAATTTTGTAGAACTAATGAGAAACCAAAAAATATTAGGCAAAAGTTGATACTGGTTGGAAAAACACACAATTAATTAAATTGGTTCAAAAACTCAAAATATGTTCTGTTGAAATATCAAAGTTCATATTCAGTGAAGTCGTGTTATGCATGTCTTACACTACTCTATGATCACAGTCCCAATCGATCCAGTGTCAATCGTACCAATTGGGATGGAAAACCTCGAAAAGTGTATTTGGTACTCAGATAAAAGCAAATCTCTCTCCACAGCAGGATTTAACATTAATTTTTATCGGCAGTTATTCTGCTGTAGCTTTTCCTAAAAACGTAGGTAATATTGCATCAGAACATTCTGAGTTGCTGGTTTTGGTGGAAAATAATAACATAGAAATGTATTATGATTTTTCCAGATCTAGAAATTCTATGATTTCAATTTTCAAGTTCGGAGGGTTTATATTTTCTGAGTGTTATCAATACTAAATTAATCAAATGAATCAAACCGTACGTCTAAGCAATTCAGATTGAATTTTCTTAGAGCAATTCACTTTGATTTTTGGTGCACATTATGCTATCATTTTAAGTGAAATATACTTCTGGCATAAGAATATGGGGAGATTCAAATATTCGCTAGAGATAATACTTTAAGAAAAAACTCTGCTACAAAATGTCATTAATTGTCTGTTGCAGTTTTTTTTAAACAGTAAGGCTACAATTTTCAATTATATTTATAAGAACCCTTATCTATGTTGATCCGTATTAAGATTGCATATATTTGTATGTAACAAAATATGAATATAATTAGTTTATCAAATTGGTACTGGCTCCGTCGTGCGTCTTGGGCCAATTTGGACCGTGTCCAAATGGATTTGATCCAAATAGCTCGGTCGTATATGGGCAGCTTGACTTAATCTTTTCTCGTATATGGGCAGCTTGACTTAATCTTTTTTTATAATTAATTTTAAAACTTAATAAAAATTAATTTTTGTTATATAATCCGAATCGACTAGGTTGTACGATTATACGGAAATAGACAAGATGTAATATTTTGTGCTTTTCAAAAAGATAGTGTCAAGCACCATCTGTTGTACACGAAGTTCTACACATAGAAAGACTATAATCTGTGAACGAAACCATTTCCTTAAGTTTTTTTTATTCAGATTCAATTTACAAACTGGAAAACAAGAAAACAAATTATATAGAAATCATTCCTGACATTTCATTGACATTTCCTCTTTAAAATTGTCCATTTTATTTTTATTTTAAACTAGTTTTTGTCTGAATTTCGTTCAATTTTTAATTGTGTACTAAATTAGTCTGACAAATGATTCACTCATAAAACCGGAATTCAGTGTATCGTTATATTTTGCATAGAGAAATATACTCTATGATGTTTTGGTGGCAATTTCTCACTGTACTATATATTTTATCCCAAAAACAATTTTGAAGTTTTGTTCTTAACTGTCATTCATCGAAATCATTAAAACATGTAAAACACTGGGAAATAAGAATGACTACCAAATATTTACCCAATAACATAAATAAACGAGAAAGATAGATGCGAAACACACATTTCACTAACAGGATGATTTAATTTTAAAGTATCACTCAGAATCAGAACTTTACTTTAACATTTTAAACACACCCTTATTTTCAAGATATTCAGCTTCTAGCTTATTTTAATTTTCCGGATCATATTAATTTTTCTCTACAAAATGCGAACAAAACATAACTATTTAAATTAAATAAATACATACTATATCAATGATAAGAAAAAATTTCTAAAAAATAAATAATGATACATTCTAACAATAAATTATTTGCGATGTCAGTGGCAAGCATGCCTTATGTTTGAGCTACAAGAAATGATCTTAAAGTTTACCCCAGAATGTGACTTGATTGAATCGGAACCTTTATAAGATTGCATGTTCCCAAACAGACCTACCTGTTTAGGCATTTTCTGGGGAAGGGAAATGTCAGCATTCTTCAATAAGTTTATAAATCCGTTGCTTACTTTAGCTTGTAGGAAAATTACCGAGAATTTATATGTTTATTAGAGTGTTTTTGGTCTTAAAATCATACTTTTGTTTTTTAAGTAAACACGAAAATTGATTTAAAAATATTTTTGTTTATAATTCACGCTCTTGAAGGAAAAGAAAAACTTGTTTTAAGGCTCGCAAGAATGAGTTTTGTAATAATAGAATAAACCAGTATACGCTACTAAATCCCAGAATGGAAATACAACACAAAAATAAACCACCAACTATGGAAAAGTAAGAAAGCACTGGTTTTAAGGTTTTTAATTGAAAAATGTTTCTTCCAGGAAAAAGAAAGTTTGGTCTAATGATGAGACTCTTGGATTTCTTTACTGTTACTTTGCTCGGAAACACGAATTTCAACAAAAGGGCTACCAAAAATGTGCCTATGAAAATGTGTTAAAAGACATGATTGATCAGGGATTCACGGTGAACAATTTGGCGCCATAAAAAATCCTACCTTGCTTAATCTATTTCTTTTGCAGAATTCGTCTACAACGATCACGGCATTGCGATACAGAATGCGTCACTTACTCGTGTCTTACCGAGAAGTAATTAAAAACCCACATAAGCTGGAAAACAATGCAAATATTATACATTTGTACATGAATGAAATGGACGCGATTTTCGGGGGCCAAGATTTAATCAACGATACAGTAGAAGGCGACTCTGAAGAGCTAGAAAAGGTGGATGCTCCATTGGTAATGCCAATGGTTAAAATTTGTGTAGATAGTCCTGTTTTCAAAGTGCATCCTGTTAACAACAAATCAACTCACATTGACAGTTCATGTGAAGATTTATCTCAGAGTTCATTGTGTTTGAACAATTTCACAGCAGAAGAACAGCAACTGCATATGCAATTGTGTCCAAAAATAGAAATAACAGAAACAGATGAAGAAACAGCTTTAGAAACGTAAGGGAACAAAGATATTTGTTTGTTAGGTTTTTGATTTAAATCTTCTACTTCCAGAAAAGGAAACTATTGGTCGAGAGAAAACGTCCTTTTGCTTCTAAATTGTTACAATGCTCGAAAAGACGATTTTAATATTAAGGGAAAGAAAAAATATGCATATGAAAATCTGTTGAAAGACATGATTGAAAAAGGCTTCACGGTGAATAGTTCAGGTCCATAAAAAGCCCTACTTTTATTTACATTACTTCTTTTACAGTATTCAGCTCCAAATGTGTCCTGTGTGCGATCCAAACTGCGTAAGTTACTCTCAGATTACCGATCAGCGAAAATGGATCCAAAAAAAGCAGAAACAAAAGAAAATATTAATAATTTGTACTTTAAAGAAATGGATGCGATTTTCGGAGATCAGACAACAATGAACAAGTCGACTGAAGTTGATTGTTTTGTAGGAGTTTTTAAGAAAACCCCAGTGGCACCGAAAATCAATATTAAAACCCGCTCCAGAGCCACTAAAACATCCCAACAGACCAATTCAACAGATAAGGATGAACCTGACATCTCATCACAATCCCAACCATCGCACCATTCGAAGAAACCCACCGATGAGGATGAACTTCACACTCCTTCACAGCATTCCGAGAATATAGATAAAGGAACATCGCTGACTCCAATAGTTCACCGGTCACCACGGCAAACCACCGATGAGGATAAACCTCACATCCAATCAAAGCATTCCCTAAATATGGACGAAGGAACACCGCTTAAACCAACAATTCATGGGTCACGACGGAAAGCGACCGATGGTGATGATACTCACACTCTATTACAGCATTCCGAGAATATAGATAAAGGAACATTGCTGACTCCAATAATTCACGGGTCACCACAAAAAACCTCCGATGAGGATAAATTTTCAGAAGAACAACAACTGCACGTACAATTGTGCCCAAAAGAAGAAACAACAAAAACAGAAACGTAAGAAAGTATAGATATATTTATTATTTAGGTTTTTGATTAAAATCTTCTACTTCCAGGAAAGGAAAATGTTGGTCGAGAGAAGAGACACTTGGGCTTCTAAAGTGTTACTCTGCTCGAAAAGACGATTTTAATATTAAGGGAAAGAAAAAATATGCATATGAAAATCTGTTGAAAGACATGATTGAAAAAGGCTTCACGGTGAATAGTTCAGGTCCATAAAAAGCCCTACTTTTTTTACATTACTTCTTTTACAGTATTCAGCTCCCAATGTGTCCTCTGTGCGATCCAAACTGCGTAAGTTACTCTCAGATTACCGATCAGCGAAAATGGATCCAAAAAAAGCAGAAACAAAAGAAAATATTAATAATTTGTACTTTAAAGAAATGGATGCGATTTTCGGAGATCAGACAACAATGAACAAGTCGACTGAAGTTGATTGTTTTGTAGGAGTTTTTAAGAAAACCCCAGTGGCACCGAAAATCAATATTAAAACCCGCTCCAGAGCCACTAAAACATCCCAACAGACCAATTCAACAGATAAGGATGAACCTGACATCTCATCACAATCCCAACCATCGCACCATTCGAAGAAACCCACCGATGAGGATGAACTTCACACTCCTTCACAGCATTCCGAGAATATAGATAAAGGAACATCGCTGACTCCAATAGTTCACCGGTCACCACGGCAAACCACCGATGAGGATAAACCTCACATCCAATCAAAGCATTCCCTAAATATGGACGAAGGAACACCGCTTAAACCAACAATTCATGGGTCACGACGGAAAGCGACCGATGGTGATGATACTCACACTCTATTACAGCATTCCGAGAATATAGATAAAGGAACATTGCTGACTCCAATAATTCACGGGTCACCACAAAAAACCTCCGATGAGGATAAATTTTCAGAAGAACAACAACTGCACGTACAATTGTGCCCAAAAGAAGAAACAACAAAAACAGAAACGTAAGAAAGTATAGATATATTTATTATTTAGGTTTTTGATTAAAATCTTCTACTTCCAGGAAAGGAAAATGTTGGTCGAGAGAAGAGACACTTGGGCTTCTAAAGTGTTACTCTGCTCGAAAAGACGATTTTAATATTAAGGGAAAGAAAAAATATGCATACGAAAATCTGTTGAAAGACATGATTGAAAAAGGCTTCACGGTGAATATTTCATCTCCATAAAAGACCATTTTTTTACATTACTTCTTTTACAGCATTCAACTACAAGTTTGCCCGCTGTGGTAGGCAAAATGCGAAAGTTACTCTATGCTTACGAATCAGCAAAAAATGATCCAAAAAAAGCAGAAACAAAAGAAAGTATTAATAATTTGTACTTTAAAGAAATGGATGCGATTTTCGGAGATCAACCAAGAATGAACAAGTCAACTGAAGGTGATTCTTTTGTGGCAGTTTATAAGAAAAAACAAGTGTCACCGAAAATAAATTTTAAAACCCGCTCCACCACTAAAACATCCCACCAGACTAATTCAATAGATAAGGATGAACCTGACACCTCTTCGCAATTCCAACCATCTCAGCATTCCGAGAATATGGACGAAGGAACACCGCATACTCCAATAGTTCACCGGTCAACACGGAAAACCACCGATGAGGATGAATCTCACATCCAATCACAGCATTCCCTAAATATGGACGAAGGAACACCGCTGAAACCAACAATTCATGGGTCACGACGGAAAGCCACCGATGGTGATGATACTCACACCCTATTACAGCATTCCGAGAATATAGATGAAGGAACATTGCTGACTCCAATAATTCACGGGTCACCACAAAAAACCTCCGATGAGGATGAATTTTTGGAAGAACAACAACTGCACATGCAATTGTGCCCAAAAGAAGAAACAACAAAAACAGAAACGTAAGAAAATATAGATATTTATTATTTAGGTTTTTGATTAAAATCTTCTACTTCCAGGAAAGGAAAATGTTGGTCGAGAGAAGAGACCCTTGGGCTTCTAAAGTGTTACTCTGCTCGAAAAGACGATTTTAATATTAAGGGAAAGAAAAAATATGCATACGAAAATCTGTTGAAAGACATGATTGAAAAAGGCTTCACGGTGAATATTTCATCTCCATAAAAGACCATTTTTTTACATTACTTCTTTTACAGCATTCAACTACAAGTTTGCCCGCTGTGGTAGGCAAAATGCGAAAGTTACTCTATGCTTACGAATCAGCAAAAAATGATCCAAAAAAAGCAGAAACAATAGAAAGTATTAATAATTTGTACTTTAAAGAAATGGATGCGATTTTCGGAGATCTACCAAGAATGAACAACTCAACTGAAGGTGATTTTGTGGCAGTTTTTAAGAAAAAACCATTTTCACCGAAAATCAATTTTAAAACCCGCTCCAGTACCACTAAAACATCCCACCAGACTAATTCAACAGATAAGGATGAACCTGACACCTCATCGCAATCCAAACCATCGCAGCATTCTAAGAATATGGACGAAGGAACACCGTTGACTGCAATGATTCTCGGGTCACCACGGAAAACCACCGATGAGGATGAATCTCACACCCTATCACATCATTTCGAGAATAGGGATGAAGGAACACCGCAGACTACAATAATTCACGGGTCACCACAAAAAACCACCGACGAGGATGAACTTCACTCCTCATCGCAGCATTCGGAGAATATAGACGAAGAAACACCGCTGACTCTAATAAGTCACGAGTCAGCTCCGAAAACTAACAATCATAGTTTGTTGGGCAAACGGAAAGCGGCTGAAGAAATGTATTTCGCGAAAAAACTGAAACTAAAAAGGGAAGAAATACGCGACAGAAAATTAGCCAGAGAAGCCAATCACAACCAGAGGGAGAAATTCATGCGAACTTATTTGGATGGCTTGCAAAACAAATGGAAAAAAGATCAAGAGTTGGAAATGAGGAAGTTGGAACTTTTGGAGAAACTAATTAATAAAAAATAAAGAATAAATAAAAGATTGTTTGTATTTTCAAAAAAAAAATTATCCTGGGTTGTCTTAAATTATTTTCAATGTTTGACTTAAAATAGATTTTCCAGCTCCATTAATGTTTAGGTTTGACTTATGTATGTATATCTACATAAGAACTGTTCCGGCATCAGTAAGATCTGGAAGAGTACTCAACTAGGAGAACATTGCTTATAAAAGTTAGCTATTATATTTTTCATTATTCCTAGAAAATATTAAGTACTCACATGTTAAGTACTCGATGGCTATTTGTTAGGACTACAATTGTCGATGGTTTGTATTAGATTTGAGCAGGTAGGTTGCCATGGTCATCAAATTCTGATTCATCAGAACTGGAACTTGAGCTGGAACTATCTTCAAAAACTAGCGAAAACAACTCCTTTATATCTTCTTGGTCACGATCTCTCGATTGACCCATCAACAAATCTATTAGCTGGGATAGAAAATAGTATAAATTGAGGGGAAGGGCTCGATATGATGCAGCATAAAATAAACTTGTTATTTTACCTAAAACTTCTTACCTGTGTTTTTTCAAAACTATCCATTTTAATATAAACTTTTGTTTATTTTGTTTTTTTTTTTCTTTTTTTAAAGTATGTGTATTAAAATTTCAACAAGAACTGAAACTCAAAACTGACATCTAAATTAGCAGTGCTGCCAATAATACTTTTTCTTAAGGTGATACTTTCATTGCAGTGAGAAACTCGTAAAAATTACAGCAGTAATGCTTTTAACAATTGAATATTTACCAGAAAAAATATCTCAACTTTCCTTTACCGAAGCACGAATTTTCACAAAATCTTTTTTTTATTTTCCAGATATGAGCAAATGAATAGTAATTATCACAATTTCAAGGCTAAGAAACATTTAATTCTATTTTCAATTACTTTTTAAAGTTAATTTTAAATAAAAAAACACACAAAACTGTTTTATTTCGACATTTCTTCTGTGTATATTTGTTACACTTAAATGTTCTCTGAGGTTTTCTTAAAAATTTTGTATTTATTTATAAATTTTAAGAAAATTTCATAAATTTTAGGTGTAGGCATTTTTTAAAATAAAATAAAAATAAAGATTTTATTTACATAATTCCCCAAAAGTGGTTATGTGATGTTAGATTTCACAATCTTAAAGGTCACACCACAAACTCACGATACGAGATATTGCGCTCACAAAAAGTTTCCTTCAAAAAATTGATTGTTCTGTTGCGGCGCGCAAACCGAACCTTTTTATTATTATTTAATAAATTTGGACGATTTGTAATCGTTGTTGGGAAGTAAGTATATTCATTATGAAATGGTAAACCAAATTGAGCACGATACAAGTGACAGGTGTCAAAAACATCAACTTAGAAAAAAGTATTGCCAGATTTCTAAAGAAAAACAGCAGTTCCAAAGCGTTATCTCAGTTCCAATTGTTTTAATACTTTACTGAGTTTTCATAAATTTGTGTTATTTATGAATAAAGTTGTCATTTTCTAGCTCATGTTTGGCTTAAGTGACTTATGAATTAAGAAAGAATTTATTCCTGAGTCAGTTAGTGACTTATGATTTTATATTTTATTCATAAGCTAATATTTAATTCTGATTAGAAAAAATATTACGTGGGTAATTAATAAGCTGGGCCGATTATTATCCGATTTTTAAAAGCTGGAAATCTAATTTCGTTTATAATTAAATAATTATATTGTCAAAAAAGTTTATGAATTAAATAATTTTTAATTCATAAGTCACTAAATAGGTTGCGGATTCAATTTTTTTTAAATTCATATGTTACTTAGTAAGTTCTGAATTATTTATAAAGTTATAAGTCACAATGCCCTAGTTCTTAACGGACTATTGCGCCATCCACCCAGTTTGTTAAAAAATAGGTACTCATCCCAGCCTATTTTTTAAATTATAATCAGGTTTTTAGCAGTCAGTTTCGATTTGAAAAGAAATGAAGCCGGGTCAGATCGACATTAGGTACCTGAAAGTAGGGCAAGTTTAAAATCACATTGTCCAACTGCCAAAAAATTATATTCAGGAAACTTTATTGGAAATGTATTACAGGAAAATCTCCATTACTTTCACTTATGTCAAAATGACAGTTAATAATTATTTTTCAATTAATTGAAAGCCAAACTTTATTACTCTGTGAATTATTTATTTTCTGCACAATTCCATTTAACGTTTGATCAAAAAGGGTTCCTTGTCAAATTGGAAATGAAATAAGTAATATAGAATACAAGCCGATATGGTCTTGTAGCTTGCCTGAGAAATTTGTTTGTAGAAAATTGTGTTTTTTGCTAGTTTTTGCACAAACAAATGAAAGCATAGTTTACTCAAGAAAATCTCCCTTTTTTAAGTTTGACACTTGGCTATCCAACTAGTTGACTTGCTTAAAATTGGCTAGCATAATTGACTTCATTTGCAGTCAACTGCATTCTTTGAACGTCTATAAAACACTCCCCAGGCAAGCTAAGTGTAAATCGTGTGTTGTGTTTTGCATTGTAAGGAAATATAACTTATTTAACAGGAAACCCTTTTAAAATAAATAAATCATACAGAATCAGGTCAACTGTCATTTTTTCATAAGTTACCTTGGCTTGATAGTTAGCGACATTTTTCTTGACTAAGTTTCCAGTGAACTTTCCAATAGTTTTTATTAAGGCAACTAATTGGAATGATATTTTTTGGTAGCTAGCCAATTGGCAGGTTCAGGCAACACAATGGGCGCATTCACAAAGCTACGTAGTCAAAATTCAACTAGTTTTGTGAATGCAAAACTACACTACAAAGCTAGTCAATCTGGAACTGTCATATTATTGACAAATGCAAATATATAAAATAAGAAACATTTTTGATTTGATAACTTTAACTTATCTTTTGTGTTTTTAAATTCAATGAAATCACATTTAAGACACAATTTGAATGATTTATATTTGTACAATTTATGTTTTGAATTCGTGTTACTTTACCGAGCAGCTGATTGTGAAACGTCAAAATCACTCTCCACTAACTTTGTAGCCTAATTTTTTACACTACGTCAGAGGGGAAATTTCAACTACTTTTGTAGTTAGATTAAGTCAATCAGAATCCCTTGACTACGTAGCCACTAGCTTTGTGAATGCGACCAATGGACTTCATTTGCAGTCAACATCATTCTTTGAACGTAAATTTCGACCAAAACATCTAGTTAATTTTTCAAGTGCCATGAATTTCAAATTCAGAACTTTAGTTCGCAAACTTCTACATCCCTATTATGAGTATCAATTTGATAGTTGATAATATCTATCAACTATTTGATGAATCGGTATTATGAACATCAACTTTTAATTTTTGAACCGATTGTGAATAGTTTATTGTGAATGAGATTTTTTTTCTCCTTTGACGTTTTCAATTATTGTTTTAAAATTTTGTTATGTGTCTGGACTTCTGGAGTTAAAATTGTTTTGCGAAAATGTAAGTTGTTCTAATAAAAAAGTTTTCATATTTTAAAAAATATATTTTATTTAGGAACAGAATAGTAACAGGAAGCAATTGGAAAGAATGGTAGAATTGATGGAGCAAAATCCTGAAGTGGCAAGGGGGATGTTGTCCAAAGTGGACCTAGGAAAAAAGTGGGAAGCTATCGCAGTGGAGTTGAATAGTTTGGGGCCTCCACAACGCGACTCAACCAAGTGGCAAAGAGTGAGTATAATTTGCTTAAGTATACATTCAATTTGTAATGTTTTGATTTTAATAGGTATGGATTGATCAAAAAACAAAAATTAAAAAAAAAAGTTACAAAAAATAAGATAGAGACAATTGCAACTGGCGGAGGACCAAATAAAACAATCCGATTGACTGATGATGAAGAAGCAGTAAGTCGCCTAATGCCTGTGTTAATCCCCCGGGTGTTGAATTTGGGTTGCAATTAACAAATTTGACTGACGAAGGTGTTATTGCCGACGAAGACGAAGCAGTGCAGGTCGAAGAAATTGTACCCTTAGTGCAATCACCGAAAAATAGTCAACCAAGGACCTCAAATAAGGACCAACATGAAAAAAAAAGACTTGCATTGCTGGAAAACCAAACGTCGGCACAAGACAATTTTTACAACAAAATGATTTCTGAGATGAGTAGCATGCAAACAACATTGAATCATCTTAAAAAGAGTATGGACAATATTGAATACTACAACAAAAAAACTTATATTTTGAAAAAAGAAAAAAAAAAGTGAAATCCTTAAAATTAAAAAAGAAAAGTTATTGCTCTACAAGGAAAACATCAAAAACAAAGAGAACGACAGAAAAACAAAACTAAAACTTAAAAAACAGCTCTTGGAAATCGAGCAAGCGAAGCAAAATTTAATGAACCATTATCATCCAGTTTGATTATTACTGTGTAATTAGTTATATGACTGAATTTAATTTAATTTTTAAGTTTTTATATGAAGTAAATTTTTAGTTTTTGAGTTTTTACGTTATTCTGTTTAAGTTTTCAATAAGTTATCTTTATTTTGTCTTTTAAGTTATTAAAACAACCATGAAGTACAAAAATTCCGCTTTTTTATTGATTAATTATTCGCTAGACATTTATTCATTTCGCATAAAACTTGCAATGGAATCTCTTATGCGGCTGCCTTCAATAAATGTTGGGTTTGCAGGATCAGGGGAAACATGATGGATTTCAAGAATGTTTTCTTCATAAAAGTCTTCAGGATTTTCCAATCTATACTTTATACAAATGTTATGCAGCGCTGCACATACGTTGATTATTTGAGTTGCTTTTTTTGGCGTGTAGTGGAGTTCTCTTGCTTGCAGTAGACAACGAAATCTACTTTTCAAAACTCCAATAACTCGTTCAATTATATTCCGACCTTGGGCATGCTACTTGTTGAATCTTGCTTGTAGAGAATTGTCTTCAGCGTCTCTGTACGGTGTAATTAAATATGGTGAAAGTGGATACCCTCCATCACCAAGAATTCGAAAGTCAGTTCTTCCATTCCGATAATCACTTTCTAATTTTGTTTTTATTTGTGACACATTCCAAACGCTTGCATCATGCGACGCTCCCGGATGTTTTGCATTAACATACCTGATGTTCATTAGGTGATCACAAATCTTTAAAAAAATATCTAAATTAAGTAAAAATAGTAACATGATATGGTGAAACAAAACGTACAAGCATAGCATTTATACTATAATAGCCTTTTCTATTATAATAAACATGCCGAAGATCCTTTTTCGGTCCGAGAATTTTAACGTGCGTTCCATCAACAGCTCCGACTACATTTGGAATGCCACATTTTTCGAAAAAATAAATTTTAGCCCTACGTTCTTCTTCTTGGGAGTATGGAAATTTAATCCATTTTGGACAAATATAATTCTCCAATACACCAAGCAGTTCACTAAGAACGACTGACACTGTTGGTTGTGCCATACCAATATTAAAGTCGTTTCCTACGCTCAATTGGTAACTTCCTTGGGCAAAGAATTTTAAAACCGCTGCTAGTTTTAGTACATTTGTAATGGACTGCTGGCTTTTGATCGGTTTAAGTTTTTCCCCAATATCGTTTAACACCTCGAGGAAGGCTTGTTTGGAAAGCCTGAAGTTTTGAATGAATCTACAATGAAGTTTCATCAGCCAATGGAAGAATTAAAGAAAAGTATCTTATTACATGTGTTCGTCCAAATCCATTGGGTTGGAAGAATCACGTAATGCTCTGCGTATTTTGAGCTGCTGACTTGCGTTAACTTCATCATAACTCCCTTCAAAAAACAATTCCGTCGAAGTCATAATATAATTTCTTAAATTTTTTTTTGCCTTTGAAAATCCTGAAATATAAGTTTTTTGTTTGCATGCGAAAATATTCCTAAAGCAACCGAATTAAAAATCGTCAATAAAAAGTAATTTAAAAAAAAAAATGCGTACAAATCGCTGTTTCTTTAAATTTATATTTTATTCTATGGAGAGAATGAAAAAAACGTACCTTTTATAATTTTTTCTAAATTTATTTGAGACGTATCAACCAAGAATTTGTGGTTGATATGATAATTGATGTGTATCTATTTTTTTGATATCCGTAATACCAAGTAATCTCAAAAAATCATTCACAATAATGATAAAATTCACAGTTCATCAACAAAGTTGATAGTTGATAGCCATAATACCAATGCATCAAAAATATTGTTATGTATCAAGTATCTAGTTGATAGTTGATAGCTATAATAGGGCTGCTAGTTTTCATAGCACAAAAAGCACAAACAAAATTATTGTGTACAAAACACTCCTTAGGCAAGGTACAACACCATCACGTTTTATGTATTGTGTCGTCAAGACATATTAGTTATTTCTTTTCAAAATCAACAAGGAACCATTTTACAGGAAAAATTAAATGAAGTTGTGCAGAAAATAAATAAATCATAGCCTAATAAAGTTCAGTCTTCAGTTGAATGAAAAAATATGATCACCTATCATTTTGACATGAGTATACTTGACATGATAGTTAGGTAGATTTTTCTTGACTAACTTTCCAGTCAACTTTCCAACAAAGTTGCCTTAGTTGGAAGGCAATCTTTTGGCAGCTGACCAATCATATACTTAAAACTTACCTTATTTTCAAGTACCAGATTGGCTTGTCCCTATTAATGTGACGTCATGTTCTTACTGCCTCCGTGTTACACAATTTGTTTTGTATTATGGAAGTGAAACTCCTTTTCTTGGGGACGCCTTCTATTTCTTCAATAGTCAGAACTAGCAAGGTTTATTTTTGTTTCATCATTCCAAAGGATGTGGCGAAACGTGCGTCGTTTTGACCAGCCAGGCACATATGTTTTGAAATCTTTTTCCTCGAGAATCATTTGAATAAAAAAACTGTTTAATTTTATTTTTTGTAATCAAAATTGTTTTCATTTATTCCTTCATTCCAAAAAAGGTGCTTTTTCTTTCGTTTTCTTTTTGTTTGTTTTTGTTTCAATATATCATGTCTCAATAAATTCACTTATTATCTTCTGTATTTTATTATTAATTTTTGCGCACTCTTGTTCTTTAACTTGCATCTCATTATACCATCGTTTCTATCAATAGTAATAGGTTTTGTTTTTTTAAATGTTTTATTTGAGTTTATGTTTTTGTTGTTGTTGTTTTATTATGTATATGTATAATTTTTGTTTGTTTATTCACTTTTTACATTTAATTTGAATAAATTTTTAACTTTTTTTATTGTTTAAATCAATGGACTTAAATAAGTTATATAAGTAATATATATATATATATAAGTATTTATATGTTTTTGTTGTTGTTGTTTATACCTAATCTTAGGGAATTCTTAAATATTCCTTGTTTTGTATGTTTTACTTTATTTTTATTTTTATTTAATATTAATTTAAATCACAATTAAAACACATTTACTTTTAGTTTTCTTGTTTTGTTTCCACTTGGGGATGTTTTTCTTTTTGTCTTTACTTTAAATAAGTTAATTTATAACTTTGAAGAATCGCTAAAATTATTTTATATTTTGTATTATTATTATTTTTATTATTTACTTTTCATTACTCATTAATTTTAAAAATAGAAAAAATATTTTAGTAAAATAGAGGTATGTATATATCTATAAATATATATATTTATGTATTGTATATATAATTTTATTTATTTAGAATTCAAAATGGAACTAAAAAAACGACGAATTTGTTCTTAATTTTTTCTTAGTAACTATGTACATCAATTTGTGTTCTTTTTTTGCAATTTTTTGTTGTTGTTAAATTATTTATATTTTTTGTTTTTTTTTGTTAGCATGCAGTTTAGCGCTGTTGTAATAATGATAATATTAATAATAATAACTATAACTGTTTTCCTTCTTTTTATAGACACTTAAAAATGAATTTATTTATTCCATCGCAGAATGTTCATTTTATTTTCTTAGCTTTGTTTTTATTTTGTTGCTTTGATGATGAGAAAAAATTTAAATATTGAGGAAGTGGTTATGTGTATATAAATTAAATAGACACGCATTTTTGAAAGCAGGGAAACACGATGATAATAATTTATTAATTGGTTTAATTCAGTGTTGGTTTTCTTTCTTCTTTTATACATATTTATTTTACAATTTTCTTTTTAATGCATTTTTAACAAATATTTATTTTTTGCGCGATTAATTTTTCTTTTTGTTCTTGTTGTCATTTTTGTTTCTTTTTTTTTAAGTTTTTGGTCTTGGAAGTTTGATTTTACATTTTAATAATAATTTAGATTTTTGTATCTTTATGTTTGTTGATTTAAGTAAGCGTTAAGTAAAAATTAAGTTTGATTTATTTTTCTTCATTTTTAAATATGTATTAATTTTGCTTAACATGTTTTTAATTTTTTTTACAAAAAAAGTAGTACTTATGTGAAATCGTTTAGTATTTGTCACCATTTTTTAGTTTTTTTTGAATATATACAGAAATATACATTTTTGTGTTGTTTTTTTTTTTTCTTCTTCAAAGAATAATTTAGTGATAATATTCTTTACTTCTCAGTTACATTTGAATTCCCTTATGATTTGTGTATTTTTCTTCTACAAAAAATACAAAATAAGTAGTTTTAATTTTATTAAGTCACGAAACATCGATAAAATAATTAAACTTTAAAACAGTGATCACAAGTAGTGGTAACATTTTTAAAAACAATATCATAAAATAAATAAGCAAATAAAATATTCCTAAAATTTTAATCATAACTAAGAATTTTATATATGTCCCCGCTCTCAGAAGGAAATTTATTGCTAGAGAAATTTTGAAGTTTTCACTTAATCTCTTTTAAGTCCACAGCTTCCGTCGCTTATTTGTTAACTTTTTTTTCTTTTGACTAAACGATCAACATCGAAAGTTTGAAAATATCGTTATTAATAAGAGTATTTGACCCCACATCTGGACTGAGACCAATATGACTAGGCCTTTTAAAGTCCTTTGTACTTATCGGATGTGGAAATTAAATTGTTCGCCTTTTTTATCCGCCTACCATCTAAAAGTCAATAGAAACACAGTTTCCTCTGATCAAAGAGACTTCGTTTGATAATCGAAATTATTATTTATTTCATTAATTAAGCTAAGTGAAAACCATGTGTAACTATTAATAGACCTTTTTCGCATTGGGCTTCAAAAATTAAATAAAAGTTAAGTACAATAGAATTTTAAATGAACCATCCAAATTCCTGAATGGCTAAACAAATATATTTATTATGAAAGTCTTACATTAAATGCCTTTGAAGATTTTTTCTAAGTTGGACATTGGACATAGACAGAAACGAACTCTATTGTTGTTTAACTCCTCCGCAAGCCAAATAGCTTTAAACGAAATAAGCCAGAATAATATAAAAAATGAATAAGGTGGCGAATCAGTCCGTTGAGGACTACGGGATATTTCATTTACTAATTTAATTTGCAGTTACTTAACACTTTGATATACATTATCTTATAAAATAGCGAAAGTAAAGAAATATTTGTAAAGAATAATTTGATATTTTACTATAACTGTATATGAGAAATAATAGTGGCTTACAACTCTGAACTATTCCCGTCAGCGAGTATATTTTCAGAAATGGAGGGACCTACAGTTTTTATGACAAAAATTACTCTTGTCAATTGCTCTCCCTTGTCTTTTAGAAGAAACCGTGAAAAAAAGTTTAGATAACACAGTCAGGGAATAAACCCAAGACCTCTGTCATGAACGCACTAACCATCACTATAAATAATAAAACAAACCAATAACCTAAACTAAAGGTTCTATCGTTAACGGCCAACTTTAAAATATAATTTATAATAAATGAATTTAAACAATTTACTTTAAGAACGAACAAAATAAAACATCTGTGGCACCATTTTCTTTTTGTATTTATTTTGAAAAAATAAAAATTTATTCAATCTAGACTAAATAAAAATAAAAAAAATTAAAGGACATAAATCGATATCCTTAATTCTTCTTAAAATTCTATGAATATTATTTAAAGATAAAATATTTACATTTACATTGGTACATCATTATTCCTTTATAAAATAATATTAAAAATTAATTAAAAAAAAAACAAAGAATCAACAATTAAGTTTGACTTTTGTTTTACATTCATTTAAAATTTTCTTTTATTTAAATCATTTATTTTGACTAAAAACTTAATTAAAAAAAATAATCTACTTAACTAAATTAATTAAATTTTTAGACATCTGAAGATAATCTTTTTTGGAAAATAATACAATACAAAATGAAAATACACTGTTTAAAATAGATTCACAAAATGAAGGTATGTTGTTGGAAAATGAGATTATGTATTATGTTTAAATACAAATTTAAAAATTAAATGTTTTGATCTTATTATTTGATAATAAATAGGAATTAAATATTCGTCTTGAAATCCAAATTTCATTGTGAATCAAAACAAAATTGCAGTACAAATTATTATCTTTTTTTAACTGACTTATACAGACAAAAATATTGAGGTAAGCGTTTCAAACGCAATAAGGCTAAGGTTTAAATTTGTATCTAATACTTTATACCACTTGCAAGAGGATGCTTACTTTGTTTGTTCTTAAAAATTGTTTTAGTCTATTATTTCTCAAAAGTTGACACTTACTTTTGAAGTTGAACGATAAGGATTTTGTTAAAATAATATTCGATTTTACGGCTTGTTACCTTGTATAGAACAGATTAAGAATATTGGATTACTACTTTAGGGTAGGAGAAAAGTATCGGTGTCATAGACGGTTCAGAATTCTACTGAATAAATAAAAAGCAACGAATATACTAACAATACAAAAAATTGGGTGCAATTTCAAAAAGGTAAACTTAGACGAGGAAAAAGTGGCATTGGAAAAATGTATACAATTGGTTTTATGCAATTCAAATGTTTTGAATTTATTTTTCAAGGGTTTTATTTTGTCAAGAAACAAAATCTACTAAAATTAGAAGAAAAAATGACCAAATAACATGTATGAGTTATCATATAATGGAAAACTAAGTTCAGTTTTTGTTTGTACAGACAGGTCAAAGTAAAAATTCCTTACACCTTAGATTTTTAATTTAGCAAACGCTCAATAATTCTTGATTTTTTTCCTGATTCCTCAAGATTGTTTTTCTTTTTCAGTTCAATTTGAAAAAGGAGAAAACGTTTTGGATATCCGTATATCAACGATTCTTTTCCAATTTTCCAATCCTTTAATTTTTGTATTTTTCATATCGAATAACTTTAGCAACACATAAACAAGCACGTCTCAAAAAAATGGCAGTGTCTCTTAAAACTTTAAGAGAAACTTAAATTAAATGAATTCCATCGTAATCGGAAACTTTTACAAACTCTAAATACGTTCGTAACGGAAAACCTCATACAATTTTGCATAACGAAGGGATTTTATGACACAGTTAAAGTTTCTGATTACAATGGTAATTGTGATAGGCTTGACTAATTCAAAGATTAGGACAAGATTCTCCAAAAATCTCTCTAAAAAACCTTTGACTTTTATAAACAAACATTTTAAAAACGATTTATTTCATATGATGCTAACCACCTCGAGCTTGAGATTAAGCACTTGATAACAGACCAAGATTTGATGGATGTTGTAAAAATTCAACTTGAGTTTCCTGCATATAAATAAGTATAAGCATCGAGTTTAGATGGTTAAGACAAACAAAAGCAATTTCTAAATCACTTCAATTGAATCAAGGACATTTTTCGAAAATTCATTAGGAACTCTTTGTGTTCTTGATCTAAACGGCTAATTCGCGAATATCAAATTATTTTCAAAAACAAATAACATCCCCTCAACGAGTGGTAACTGCATCATCTTAAAGAAGTTTATTTAAGACCTAAACAAAATTATATATAATTTTTATTCCCGAAATTTAACTAAGAGAGCTAATCTGATTAAAAAAAAAAAGTATTTTTATAGAGTATTTTATCTTTTTGCGAGCTTTTTTGAAAATTATAGTTTTCTTGAGAGTAAAAGAAAACTTAAAAGATCTAAACATTGAATATTGCATAAGATATAATTCTATTTTTAATATAAAATACAACTCAATAGCAGAAGACTTACATTAAAATAAAAAAAAAAACACAAACACAATCTTAGAAATTATAAATTTACATTATAAAATCTATTTTCTAGTTTCACTAACAAAAAAATTAAAAAAAAAAACAAATTCAATTTAATTTAATTTATCTAAATTCATATTAATTGAAAATAAATGAATACAAAAGAAAAAAGCTCGTTTTTGTTTTGCTTTGTTTTGTTTTAACTAAAGCACAATAAATTTGTATTTAAAAAAAGAAAATACAAACGGTTTTTGTATTCTGTATACTGGACATTGAAATGAACATAATATTTATTTAGACACGATAAACATATGACAGTACAAAATAATAATAACTAAACATTTATCTCAATTGAACACACAAACAACTAGATATAAAGAAATTTTAACACAAAAATTTGTATTTAAAAAATACAAATTAACATTGAAATATAAGAGACAATTAAAAAGTAAAACTAAAATTAAATTTATTATTTTTAAAGTTTTCCTAAAAATCTTCCAGCTTTGGATTCTCGAAATCATCAAAAAGGAATTCAATTGAAATTTGATTATTCTCATAAATTTTAGTTTTTTTTTGTTTTGTAATTTTTGTTTGTTTCATCATTTATTATGTTAATTTCATTTTTGAGTCATCATCATCATCTTCAAGGCTGTAACACTACATTTGTTTGTTGTTGTTGTGACTATGTATTGTTTTTTTTTTTAATAAACATTTACGTTGATATTATTTTAATTTTCAGCAATGTTGATGATGATGATAAGTATTTTAAAGTTTTAAATTTAAATTTAACATTAATTAAAGTAATAATAGCATTAATAATAATAGTAATTACAGTTTGATGATTTGTTGCAGTTGCAGTTTCAGTTTCAGTTATTGTTGTTGTTGTTGTTATTCTTGTTGATGTTGTTGTTGTTGGTAGTTTTTGGTGATTATTATTTTTATTTTTATTATTATTTATTATAATTTGTCCGTTTGGTTGTCAAACTTTACTATTTGGAACTCGTGAGGGCGGCGCTTCATATGCCCCTCGTCCTGTGTATGCTTCTGCATAAAGTTCAGGATTGTGCAACGATGGCGGTCGGTTATAATTTACTTGTTGCGGACCGACGGCTAAGTGACGATAAAAAAATAACACAAATAATTTTAATTTATTGTTAGTTTAATTAAAAGAATCAATTTTAACCATGGGAGAGTCAACATACAATGATGTGCACAAAAATGGAATGGAAAGGGTGTGGATAGGTGGAATTGTTTTATAAATGATGATGATGATTTTTAATTTTCTTATATTATTATGAATGAGTTAAATTAAAGTAGGATTCAAATTTTGTTTTTTCTCACTCAAACTTGGATACAGGATATCTTTTTGCTTTACTTTTGAGAACACGTTTCGTAAAATATACAATTAAACACTTAATTTTGTTCCTGTTTTGGGTTGTGTACTTCTTTTAGATAAGGTTAACAGGTATGGATGGAGGCATAGAAGTAAGAAGTTCTTCTTCACACTTAATCTACATCTTATATCCTTAAATACTCTTGAAAATAAACATTTTCATAAATAAATTCGTTTATTGAAATGGTAAGTAAGGGTATTATGGAATAAGCTAATTAGACGCTTTAGTTTCATTACAGTTTTTTTGAACTAGTCTTTTTAAGAACTTATGTTACTGCGACCAAAAATTGGCTATAGATCCATACACATTCACCGTATGTTATTTATTTTTTCAAAACATCTTCATTAGTTATAAGCCTTCACATGTCTTACATTAATCTTAAAAGAACCCTGAAGCGTTTATGCGAAGACGGTTCTGAACTAAAAACGCAAAACGTTATAATATCAATTTTAGATAATAGTCTTAAGGTAGTAACATATTTTTGGAATATATTAAAAGAATATAATTATAATGTTAAAAATGGGTTTTTCTGAATTGTGAGATTCTAAAATGATTTAAACTATATAAAGAATTTAGATTTCACACTTGACATGAGAGGTGTTTTCACTAAGGCACCTCTCCTTATCCAGACAGCAGCTGAGGAATTCCCGAGATGGAATCAACGGTGGCGTCTACACTTCCAGTAAGGTTGAACTACTTAGTGAACACCTTATAGGGATTCTACGACTTATTCGGAGCCCAGGCCTATATGGAGCGGTTTTACCCGGCTCCCCGTCCTTGGGGTTATACTAGCCTCGGATACGGACGGATTTACTATTAAAGTGCTCTCTCGAGAGGAACCAAAGTGTCGCTATATAAGACCCTTATCATCCCCGTTCTGCTATACGATGCGGTTCGAGAGAAAAGTTCTTCGTATGATCTACGGTCCCGTAACGACGTAGACTTAGCCAGAAGGGTAAAAATCCAACGACTAAAATGACTGGGTCACGTAGAGCGCATAGAAACCAATGCTCTGGCCCGGAAAGTCTTCCAATCCACACCCACAGGACAGCGCAGTAGAGGAAGACCACGGATCAGTTGGCGCGCACAAGTGGAAAGTGACCTCACTCAACTTGGAGCTCGAAACTGGAGACATTTAGCTTGGGACCGAGCTAGATGGAGAAGTTTGTTGGTTGAGGCTCTAGTTCACACAGGACTGTAGCGCCACCTTAAGTAAGTAAGTAAGTGCTTGACATGTTACTTTGATATTAAATTATCTTGTGCTTGATGTTTAACCGTGTAATTTATCACTCAAATTCGACATCAATGACAACAAAAACCTGGTTCCAATTCTCATACACCTATCAATATCTATCCTTCCTATTTTAAAAACCTACCAACTGATAAAAAAAGGTCGGCAAAATACTAGCAATTTTAAACAACTTTTAAATCAATCTCTTTATAAAGCCTGCGAGACTTTTGATTTCGAAATTACTTAAATCATTATAGTAGATTTAAATTAAGTTTAAAATGATGTAGTGACACCTCTAAGAACAGTCAAGTAAAGAATAACTGAACGAACTTAAAAAGCAAAATAAGCGAACGAAGGAGCTTTTTTTAGAATTTGGTCTCTGAAAAAAAAATAAACTGGAACGGAAGACTATGTTGATTATTGGGCGTCCTGCACTATCAAGATGTTTTTAAAACAAATGATGTTTTCGATATTTTTTTAGACTTTGTCTAAAGTATGTACATAATATAAAACCTCATCTAAGCTAATTTGGTTTAATAGAAGACTGACAAAGCTCTTAAATTACTTCAAAAATAATGTCATTTACAGAAGGAGTTTGATTTTTTAAATACTTTTCTTTACGAGCAATATTCCTTATACTAATACAAACTACTAATACAAACAAATTGTTAATATTTCTGAAAATTTTAATTAATTAGGTGAATCCACTACCGACCGGCTCAAGATATACATCATACATGTATTATTTTGTTTCTTTCGTTTTGTTTAGAAACCTTCTAGTTTTGATAACATCTTAAGGTGCAATATTTCCAATGATATAATTAATATTGGTGACTTGCAGGTTAGTACAATTGATTTTGAAATAGAGTAGGGAAAATTAAATGATGACAAAAACCAACGACTTGATGGCTCCGAACCTTTTTTTCTCAGACAATGCTCAAATATAGTGGCGGTTCCTCCTGGATATATTTCTAACCGTTCACTTCTTAAATTATTTTTTTTTTTTAGAATAATGGAAGTATTTATATTTGACAACAATTTTCAAGTCAGTTTTGAAAAAGATGTAAGATTATTACAATTACAAAGCTGTATGAAAAATGTTTATGTTTCTTTATTTTAACACAAGGTTTTATAAGTGGCAGCTCTAAAATCACGAACCTTGCTAATATGTTCTTAATAAAAAAAACAACTCGCGTTTCGTTATAATTTCTGTTTAAGTTTTATTAGAAATCTTAATGTTTGCAGTACCTTGATCTAAACCTCACTGACTCACATCATTCAAACTTAAAACTCAGGTACCTACACCCGACGCTCATAGTATAACCTTAATGTAAAGGAGAGTCAGAGAGTAATAGAATAGATTTCAGTAAATGCATCTTCTATGTAATTTACACTGATAATTCAAAAGCGTTCGATAGACTTAATCATTTAATTCTCTTATCGAAATTACAAAATTTTGGGTTTCATTCAAACTTGCTCAGGTGTCTATATCATTGGTAGTGTAAAATTGGTCAAAAATTAACAATATTATATCTGAAACTGGAGTTGTAACGTCAGGTGTTCCACAATTAAGCCATTTGGAGACAATTGCTATTAATATTATTTATAAATGATATTCCTAATTTTCTTAAACATTGTAAATTCTTAATGTGCTGAACCAATACGAGACTAAAACGATTGAATCTATTCACTGCTTAGTGTTGCTGACAACCAACAAAATTCTTTTCCTGCTGAATGGGACAGAAATATGAACCATGTCAGAAGCCAATGAAAAATGACTTCGTTGTAATTATATGAAGGTTATTTTTGGAAAGTACAAATCCAAGAAGTGCAATTAATGAGATTTATTTTCTCTGTTCAATTAGAAACAACGAAGAATTGTAGGTGAATGTACTTAAATTCTCAGAATTTTAAGCTATCATACATTTCTTATTATCACTTATCCAGAATTTTTTGTTTAAATAATAAGTTTATGTCGTAATAAAAATTTCCTTAGAAAAGGAACTTTTAATACGTCTTCTGAGTTCTTTTTAATTCATAAATCATTGCTTATCATTTATTTATTTTATATATCGTTTTTACAAGAGTAACACAATAATTTTTGAAAACATAAACAAAGCCCTAAAATGCATTGAAAGGGCTTAGAAAAAATTTTGTTTGAGTTCATATATAAAACAAAATACAATAAATAATTCTCAACTTCTAACTTTCATATGTAATTCCTTGAAAACTTCATGTCTGACCTATATTTAGGAATGTTAGAAATCTCTTTTGAATCAGCAATTTTTCGAGAAAGTCTCGACATAGCATTTTATTTGGCACAACACTCTCGAAATAAAGTTCTATTTAGTTTCTAAACTGTATTGCCAAAATTCAATTCAATTTCATACCCAAACCAAAACTTCAGAAGAAAGAACTTCTGTTTATGAAATGAGAACAAATAGATCTTTAGATATTATAATAAAATTCGCTGCACTCGTATGACTCATCAGCATTAATGACAAAATACAAACTTAAAGTTATCTCCCTCCACAACACAAAAAAGTAAAAACAAAATAAACTTTTACATTTTGCAAACGCAAACTAATGTGTGTAAACTTAGAGGAAAATTCTCGTAATGCACCCGAGAAAGGATTCACACCCAAAAACAAAGTAAACAAATTCTGTGTCTGTGTTTTTTCGAAGGACGATAGAAGCGAATATATAAGACAAGACAAGGCAAGACTTAGAAGTTCACACTTTGGGCGTTCTATATATGTCGTAGTCATCGTCGTCGTCGTTTCATTGGAATGTGTCGTTGTCGACACTAAACTTTTTGGATTTTTTTAAAAAATTAAAAAAAAAAACATATATTATACATATACTTCTCACAACTATGCCATTGAAGAGCTATGCAATGGAAGTAATGAAGATGAACTGAGCTCCTGGGATGTGGGGAAAAAGGTAATTGGTTAAGACTTCTTTCTTCCTTTCGAAAGAAAGAAAATTGAGTATTTTGTGTGGGTTTTTATGTTTGGTTTTGGGGGAAGTGCATGCAAAAATGGAAATTTATATGAATACATTTTTTCTTTTAATTAAAACAAAATGGAAAAACAATAATAACTGCATAAAGGTTGGTTCTAAAAGCCATCAAAATAAACAAACGAATTAAAATTAAAATACCGCCAAACAAAAATATTTCGTATCAGGCAGATGAACGGTATGATTTCATTCACTCGCTCTGCTATCACAGAAAATCAAAGCTTTTTGTAAGAACTCTTAAAATAATCCCAACAAATTGAATTCCACATTACATATGTACAATTTCTGGGAATTTAACTGGAATTCTCACTTTGATACATTGAGATTCTGTCATAGGGATTATGTGAATGCTCTTAAAGCTGAATCGACATTTATGGTGACAAAGGAAACACATAGTTATCAGTGCTTTAAATGAAAAACTAAAAATAAAGAAAAATTGAGTAATACATTTTTGAATAAAATTTAAAAAAATTGCGATTGACTATTTCGGGGGAGAGGCTTATTAGAACACACCTTTCGGCGGATAATACTGTTGTGGCGGTTGGCTTGGGCCTCGCCCATCACCACCCCCAACACCAACACCAACACCAACACCACCACCACTTAGATCTGCATACCCGTGTTGTGGTCCTCTTGAGCTACTCGCCGGTCGTCCACTATGACGACCACCCGCACTGGGCGCTCCTCCTCGACGGCCGTCATTTCTTGCACCCGGCCGACTGGGATGATGACCTATTGGAACACCACCAGGTGGTGCACTACGATCTGGATGTTGTCGCCGATCCCAATCCGAAGGATGCCCTCGAGATCTTTCATGAGCTGGCGGTGGTATGCTTCGAGGACCGGCACTTCGATGTTGTGGATGACGCTAGAAAGATACAAAATTATATCTTAAATGAACAGCAAAGGAAAAACAAATATGAATACTTACCATTCGTCGAAGTGTGTTCATTGGGCCACGTAGTGTTTCACTAATTCGCCGCGCAGGCCTCTTTTTGGGATTCGAACTTGGCGTATGGACAGCACAACATTTTATGAACGCACCCATAACAATGATGAAACCGATAGCCATCAGCACGCAAATGTACCAATTTTCTGTGACCCATTGGGCCACCGTCAGCAGAGTTTCCTTGTTCAAAAGGAGATTCTTTAGTCGAACCAATGGTCCATCGGCATCGACGGCTCGGCACTTTAGAAAAACATCACAATAGCCCTGGAAGTTGTCACATGGCGAACCGGGACGCAAATTAATCCCCCCATCGGGCAGGCCATAGAGGTGAGCAAACTCACTGGTGCTGCGGCAGGTTGTGGTGTCATTACCATTTTGGCACGCCAACTCACACAGACGCCTCTTATCTACCGCAGGCGTCAATGTCGATGTCAGGAAGCATTCGGACATATTCCAAAGTAAACAAATCGAACCCGAGCATTCGCCATTGATGCACAACGCTGTGCCGTTATTACATTTGGTCTTATTATCTCTTGGCTTGGGCTCGGGACACTCTGGCGTTGTGCCATTGCACGTACTCGACCAGGAACATTCTGTTTCCTCTTTGCACTTAATATGCTGATGTGCCGGAACAAAAGTACACGAATGACTCAGACAGCATGGTCCTTGGCTAGGACTGCACTGAGTCTTGGTACGGCGAGAACATCCTGTCGCTGAGGCATTAATCGATTTATCATATTCGTTAATTAATCTCGGGTAACAGCATTTATCGTTGCATTCCTCCTCATTAAAACCACAATCACACTCCTCGCCACTTTCGACGATTTTATTGCCACAGAAAGCACCCTCCGAGACCTCGAAACAATCACGTTTCGGATTGCCCACTAGGACGTCGAGGACATTTGATATATTTCTAACGGAACATGGTGAGAATTTACTATTGTTCGGTCGATCGCCACTTGTGGCACTCGCGAACATAATATAATTTCCATTTGGACCACCCGGCCTACATCCGTCAGGATAATCGTGCTATAGAAAATACAAGCAAAAATTAATACATATATGTTGAACTACAAATTGTTGTTATATATCTTACTGGTGATCCAAAATTATGACCAATTTCATGGGCCAACGTTAATTGTGAGACTTTGGGCGGTACCCGACTATTATAGTTTACAAATGTGATGATCCCTGTGTTGAGGGAACGTTTTGTGCTTTGATATTGGCCACCAACAGTTTCGGTGTAAGTCTTATATTTTTCACATATACCACCGGAAGCACCAGAGGCAGACGCAACCCATGCTAAACCAAGAGTTCCGCCAGTGAAATCTCTGTAATAAAAAATGTAACCATAAGCGGTTTCATGATAACGTTTGAAAGTTAGTTTCTTCTCTTACCTGTAAGTGAACACATAAGCCAGGCAAAAAGTTGAATGATCTTCTAATGAGTGTAGATTAAGGAAGTTAGACACATCCATGTGTTCATTGCAAAATGCATTATGTGGACCATTGTAGAATTGTCTACACGCTGTGTCATCGTCAATCTTAATTCTTTGCACCTAAAAATTAAAAATATTTATAATAATCAATTTAAAGTAAAAAGAGAATAATTCATAGAGTTTTGAAAATGTGTATAATTATGATTTTGTTTTTGAATGAAATAAGTTTTTAATTTGTTTTATTAGCTTTATACTTTTTATACAATTAAGAAGATGACACTGTGTGTCATGTTTCGTGGATAGTTGATATCAAAGACAGGTCAACACTTTATACAATATAATTTAATTGAATATTAAATTAAGGTACACTGCCATTTGAGTAGCAACTTTTATATAAATATAATACATCCGTCGTTGCATCGTCGCGGTCGGTCGTCCATAGATAGATAGGTACATACATTTAAGAGAATATGAACTCAGAATTGTGTTTAAAAATGTTAATTGGATTTTAATTTATCCAAAAGTTTGATATTGAATAATTTTTTAATTAAATAACAACGAAATTATTAAAGTCCTCAGTAGGGAGACATTCATCCATATGTACAGTACAGTATCTACATAGATATAGGTATAAAAGAAATCAGTATCTTTCGCAAGTGGGTGAGGAGATTATGTAAATTAGTTTGGTTTTTTGATTTGTATTGAAAATAAACTTTGAACCTCAGAGCTGGAAGATTGGAAGGACCGACTTTTTTGTGAGGATTAAAAATTCGTTTCAGTTCAGTTGAGTTGTTTAATTGTTGGCACTGTTGAGCTAAGTGACGTTTAACAATACTGACTTGGATACTTCTTTTTTTGCACCCATTAAACTTTGAGAATTTTTAATAGTTTCAAATGGTTGCATAAAATCTACTGGAAATTAATATTAGGACTACTCAACGGGATATGAATACCCTCATAATGATTAGACACAATTAGGATAAGAAAGATTAGATAGTGATGAGTTTATCATACGTTGTCGATGCTAGTCCAATTTGAAAGACAATAATGAGAATCTAAAAAGGAAAGAATTAAAAGCTTAGAGCACTGTTGCCAGCGAAGCAATTAAGTCGGTTAGAAATTTCAGACAAAAGATAATTTAAAAAAAAAATGGAAAAGTCTCGGAGACAGAACAGAGCCCTGGGGCACACTAGCGTTTATTCTTACATTAATTTAATTAAAAAGGTAATTTCTAAGTCAACAAAGGATAGATTAACCATAAGACTTGCATTTTCGATAAAAGAGCTTAATTTGGAACCTTATCAAAGGCCGGTCATTAAGAAGCTTTCGTTCTTCAAGATATTTTTTAAACTGATGATTTTTCAGTGTTTTCATGGCCTTGGAAAGAAGGGACGTATATGCAATTAGACGATAGTTAGAAGGGGAAAAGCTTCTGTTTTTCATCTAATCGGAAAGAGACTTCTAGAATAGGATTGATAGAAAAGCTTACGTAGTTGTTTTGCCAACGGTGAAGAACACCTCTTCAGACCAATGGCGGGGATACTATCCGGGACAGCAGACTTGTGAATGTAGCGATTTTTAAGAACTCTAACAACTGTAACAACTGTGTGAGAAAGAAGATTCGTCCTACAGACTCGTTTACGTGCAATCAAATCTGTAAAGCCTATAAAAGCAGTGCCATTGGAAACAAGCGTAGAAACTGACAATGACGCAGTGTTATGCATTTTTTTTTAAATTACAAGCAACTTTTACTACATTTGGGACTTTGTAATATTTTTGTCTGTAATTTCGGATAATGCAAACATTTAATGCATCAAATTCTTTCTATTTTTTTAAGCTTATTTCCGTTTTAATCAGTGAAGTTAGCTTTGTAAATCTAGCAACATCTTTGATCCTAATAACCTCTTTACAGCTCGAATCAAACCATGAAATTTCTCGAGTTTGTTTGATTTTAGTCTTATCTTAACAAAATTTTTCATTCTACAGAAAAGTAAGTTTGTAAAAGTACATTGGAATCAGCCTCGCTATGGAAGAAGTAACCAGTTAAACGAAAGGTTCTCATAGGAGTTTTACCTTTAATTGGATTTTTCTTTTATGAGAAATTGCATATTTATTGAGATCAGAATTAGAAACAAGTCTTGTGCACCGTCAAAAATCCTAGTTGACTCGTCAACCAGCAAAAATTCCTTAAGCTGTTGCCTGAACTCACTGTGTGGAAAGTGAATTTTAAAGACATATAATTAAAATTTGCGTTAGTAAGCTGGCTAAACTGTGATAGATGCTTAAAGCCAACACAATTCCCTACATAAACGACTAAAGCATGATGAGAAAATGTCAAAATTTGGTTCAAGACTCAGAAGTGAAGAGTTTTAAGGACTTTGTCAATAAATTCGCTTAAAATTCTATTTTTATTTTATGTGGCACAAGTTAAGTAGAATTTACCAGCCCAAATACGCTAGAGATCCAAAAACACTCAGATCGCATATTGCACAAATAGGATCTTCAGTAGAAACTGGGAACTTAATCTTAAAATCTTATGGTAACATGGTAGGTAGGAAAGCTCTGTAAAAACCTTAAATTATTAAAACCCGTATAAAGGTACACAGAATGGCATGTATAGGTACAACGAGGGCGATGAGGAAAACCCCAACTGCGAGATTGGAAGCAATACTCAATGGCTCACTTGTACAAAAAACCGCTGAAAACAGCGCCCTACGGCTCAGTCAAACCAATTGCTGGAAAAATAGCCAAATGGGACATGCACGGATTTTACTGCAGTACGTAGGTGCCTTGGAGTGATGGTTATTGCGTAGGACTGTTAGAGGTCTTGGGTTCAAACCGTGAGTGTGCTACGTAAAGATTTTTCGACAAATCCTCTAAGAGAAATTGTTGTCATGTAAAGTACTTACTTACCCGATGTTCACCACGGGGAAGTGAGAGTAGGAGTTGATAGACAGAGGTGGGTTTTAAGAAAAACCTGTGACGCTTGAGCCTTTTGAATGCACTTGTCTACTATTTGAGCATCTGTTGCGTCACATACTTCCTTTTTATTTTTACTTAGGAAACAATGTGAACACAGACTACATCTCACCATATCTGAACTTCAACAAACCCTTCACGACAACTTTTTCGGATAGACAAGAATATCTAAAATATATTGACGGCTTGAAAACGGATACTAGGGTAGGTGCTGGTTTCTTTTCGAAAACAATTGATATAGCAAACTCCTTCAGATACCCCGATAAAATCAGTGTCTTCCAAGACCAGTTATTGACACAAATAAACGCTGAAAAATAAGTCTCAATAATGGTTGATGAGTTGATTAACTTTTCGAGGAAAGGCACCAATGGACCAATCCAATATTGTCTCTTCGATAAGCATCTCATCATGTGAATTAAAGAAGATCCTTTGGAGCGAGTCCAGTTTATTGGTTAAACGATGGAAAAGCCTTGTAACCTGCGCCACGGCTACAGCAAATCTCTACTATTACTTGTGAACATACATAATAACCGGCAAATGTTTGGGATACAACAGTGAGAAAATGCGGCTTGTTGACGTCGACATAAGCAACAATGAAGAAGACCTAGAGGACACTACTCACTTTATATACCTTTGGAATTGATTCTTAATACCTAACAATCACGGAGTGACCAATGTTGTTGTTAATCCACTGTGACGAAACTTTGAGGCGAATAGCATAGCTTAAAGCTATTTGTTTGCTAAATATATCAGGAGGTGTAACGTAGAGTAAGGTGTCGAGTGCCGCAGATGGGGTCGTGCGAACCGTTCCGCTTGTACATAGGCAATCTGAATTGTGCCACACAAGACACACATTTTTTAGAAAAGTAGTATTGAAGACTACAGTCTCTTATAGATTTAAATAGAGCCTCTAGGTGGCTGGAAATGACAGGATATAATAAGGGATCTACATTGATCTAAGTATTACGATAACCAAATCAATCAAAAGTCCATTTACCTAACGTTAACTCACACAACATATGGAGCAAAGACAACGATTTTAAAATTCTCAAAATCAGAGCTGTTGCATATGTCATGTAAAATTACTCAGAGGACATTAATCAAATACGCAGTTTTTTGTCCCATCAAACCTTTCATCGTATTTCAATTATTCCAAAATAAACATTATCTACATTTGCATAGGAACCTAAAAGCCGAACTTATTTCACATAATAATAATTCCCTTGTGAGCTAATAGGTTGGTTCATTATAAACAACATTCAATTAATTTTCAATTTTATAAATATTATTTTTAATATAAAATCGAACGTAATCAAAAATCAAATAAACATGCAAATTATACATTAAAGCATTTTGTTTGTACCCATTATTGGTTTTCAATTAATTACTAATTTTAATATATTTTTTTTTATTTTGTCAAAGAAAAATTCTTTTTTTTTTTCCAATTAAATTTTTATTTTTTTAGTGTTGATTTGAATCAATGAAAAAGATAAACTTTTAAAAATCAATCTTATTGATTTTCTCCTATTTAACTTTTTCCTGATTTTTTAAATATTTAACAGAGGTCTTTTTTTATTTATTTACAAGGAAATATATATATGGTGTTTTTGTTGGAATCAAAGGAAGACTCACCTCGAATCGAATGTTTCGGTGCTCTACCTTTCCATCAAACTTTGTATTACGATAGATATAGTTAACGGCAGTGACATGATGTGCAATCAACGACAAAATCTCCTCCCTTGTCTTCTCATCCGTTATCCGTCCCCTGTCATGCTGCAACAAAAAAAAACAGAAATAATTTCAAAAACAAATACGGAAACAAAAACAAAACGAAAAAACGTTCAAATATAAACACATTCATTCATTTATCTCCTCCTCGTCTATAAAGGTAGGTACATATTATAGAATCGCAAAACCCAATTGCAATTCCATCAATATTGCGCCACCAACATACAATCATCTTTGATATGGCTCAGGCTCTGGCTCTGGCTCATGGCTCTATGAAACCATGGCTCATGGCAGAGCAGCAACCGTTCATCCGTTTTATTTAAACTTACATCAGCTATCCCCTCCCGGATGTGTCGCCATATTAATGGATCCGTTTGTATAAACAACGAACAGGTATTCTTTTTATCATCTCGCTGACGTGGAGAGTGAGAATTGGATGAGGAGGCTCGACGCACCCGCTCGTGGACACGCTTGTGCCAATCATCGTTACCGGCTATGGCAGCAGCCGCCCGAGCGTACCCATCGTCCTCGCCGTTTGGCATAAATTTCCAATTCGCCTCCTTCGTATATTTCTGATAAGGATACTTGAAGTCGTCGTTGTTGTTGCTATTTGAATATTTTTTCGGCGGTGGTATTTGTTTTGCATGATGGGTTCCATCATCATCATGAGTATCATCAGAGGATGAGGGCGCTGATGGGGATGTGGATGTGGATCTAGATGATGATGGTTGGTGGTGACTACTGCTATTACTTCTACTAGGACTATTCTGGCTCTTGTTTCTTCTTCTTTCTTCCGATTGCTTATTCCTGTCATTTTTCTGGGTTCTGATGTTGGCTTTTTGTTGTGATGCTGGTGGAAGAACTATGACTTCATCCGGCTCTTCAACAGCCGAGTTTTGTATATTCTCCATCCATTGGGAGACTTTCTCATTGATACCACAACCAGCTACGTGTCCTGTTTTACAAAAAAAGACAGAAAATAAAAAAGGAATAAGAACATTGACAGTTTTTGTGGTATTAAAAACAAAGATAAAAAAAATGTAAAACAAATATGGAAGTAGATTTGGAATGAATTCTCATTTCCAAAAACAAGAACAAAATATGCGAAACAACTAAAAAAACATGAAACTTATACTTTTTACAAATAAAGTGTCCCTTCAAACAATCTCTTTCCTTTGCAATCCTTTTTGTATTCTAATTTAAAGGGCAGGTTATGGGTTGGTAAATAAATTTTGAAAATAAACATGCATTATTTTGTATTGAATATGTCAAAAGTGACACTTAAAACTCTGAACAACTGACAGATAGGTAATAATGAATCCCAGATCGAGATTTGTTTTTGTTTACAACTTTACTTAGGGATAAGTCAAGGTTTCTTATATTAGTTTTATTAAAAAATATAATAAAAACCATTGGCCAAATGTCACTTTCTCAAGTATAGATTAATAACGTTTTCGATTGGTGATCTTAACGATAATTTTGGTATGATGCGAACTGACAATCATCGTTGGGCCTGATATGTTATCCAAAGTCTAGCCCCATCATGATGTAGGCCAACGAGCTTTAACGATAAATTTTTAAATTAAGAAAACAATCCTAATCCTTTATCTTGAGGTTTTTGAATTTTGAAAGTTTTTGGACTACTTCTCTTCAAGTGACATTCAGTATTTCAGAAAAGTTTTTTTCTAAATTTTTTGAAGACAACACTTAAATGTAAGATCTAGTGTCTATTTGTATTGGACGTTGAAATTCGATCTGCTGAAGCAATCACCAAACTGATTATTTTCTATGGTCAAATTCATATTTACTTGACGTAAAATAGATTTTTTTTGTGGCGCATGGAACACGATTGGAACATTAATTTTTTTTATCATTTCATGTACTAGTTAACGAGAGCGGTAGAGCTTTAAAAAGTTCAGCTAAACTTTTCTTTATTATTGTATTAGTATCAGAAAAAGCCGCCAAATCGATCGAAAACTCAAGATCTGCACATTCGATTTTAAATTTAAAAAAATCAATTTATTTTGCCCCAATGGAACGCAAACAAAATTTCTGTTTTGACAGATCTAGTTTAAAAACAAATTGATTCTGGTTGAAATAATTAATATTTACTCTCTAAATGTCCAAAACCTCAACAAACCTATGTTAACTGATTTCTCATGGAGTTTATGATTGGTAAATCACATTGAAAGAAAAAAGAAGTAGAGCATTCGAAACAGATCAAATCGCCTCTGAATTTTGTACTAGTGACATTTTGAGAGTGTAATTATATTAGACCTTCAAATAAATTATTTTAAATGAGTGAAAAGAAAAGAAATAATAAATGTACATATAATATTATTTTTTTGCAAAAATATCTTTAGGAACCCTAAACTGTGAAAACATTGCAGACTAAAGCAGAAGTAGAATCCAACATCGGATAGAATTTTGACGTTTGCTCGAGTCTCGAACATAGATGTTGTTACAATTGATAACTCGTGTGTATCTCGAAGGCATGTTCGTAGAGTAAGATAAGTAGTTTTTTGTTTAGCACTTGTCATTTTTCAGTGAGAGCTTTCGCCTTTCACTGACTGTTGCACGTTTTGAGACTTCATGTTTTATCTGCAACCATACTAACACGAGCAAAAAATGCTACTTAAAATGCTGCTGATTAAAAACGCTGTCGACAGTATTTAAGTTTTAAACGATATTTAGCATGAAACCAATCTTTGAGCGTCATTATTAACTTGGAAAAGTTTGTGCATTGTAGTCGTTTGAGGCAATTTATTTTGGCGTTCAGGAATCACAAGGGACTTCATATGCAGCCAACTACATTATTTGAACGTACATTTTTATCAAGGCAACCAGTAAGTTTTTCAAGTGCCATAAACTTTAAATTCGGAATTTGACTTCACTTACCTCTACATTCAATTGATCATGGAAAAACAACGAAAAACATTATTGTCTTAAAAATACTTCTCAGGCAGGCTACAAGTCCATCTCAAAGGAATATAACATATTATTTTTTCAATTTCAAAAGGAACCCTTTTACATGAAACATCAAGTAAAATTGTGCAGGAAAAAAAGTTGATCACAGAGTAATAAAGTTTAGCTTTCAGTTGAATGAACTATTTTGATAAGCCGTCAATTTGACACAAGTGGAATTAAATTGATAGTTAGATTTGTCTTAACTAACTTTCTAGTCAACTTTCAAATGAAGTTGTTTTAATTTTAAGGCATTTTTTTGGTAGCTGGCCAATCAGATACTAGTATACTGCTTAACTTCCACGTCTCTTATGTCGTCCGATCCTACCTATTATGAAACGTTAACCATCTTGAAAAAAGTCCACGGTTCGAACCACACTTGTTTGTAATGTAAGTGATGCCAAATTTAATACTTATTTAATTGCAAACGTCGCAACAAAAAGCTTCTTCAACTATAAGAAGTTATTTTATGTGGCCGGAAAATAGTTAAGGCTTACGATTTGAAGTTATAAACCAATGTTACATAGGCACTCTACGAACACTTAAAGAGTTAGAAAAGATTTTAAATAGTTCTTGTATTAATATTTTTTATTGATATCTATAAGCAACCAATAAATCAATAATCAAATACAAAAATTAAGTTCAAAATCATAAAAATAGGAACATAATATCTAATCAGCAATAATTTGTCTGTCCATAATATAAAAGCAAGATAGTGCAACACAACCTATCAACTTTATGTCATATACAAACATTTGTTTGTTTATATGAAAACTTTTTATTCTCTTAAGTTTTACAGCTTCAGGGTCTATTTGATATTTGCTGTATAGATAAATATATAAATGTTTATTAGCGCGCATCAAAACTTTGAATGGGTCCACTGAATTTTTTGCAACATCTACATTCAAAATACTAAAATTGAATATAAAGGGTGTTTATTTTAGACATATGGTTTTCAAGAAAATTTTAAATGCAGATCCATCTAATTCAATATTATGGCAAAGAATTTCGATTTATTATATAAAAAGGGTTTGCCATTAAGTTTTAAAAATGATTTCGGACGGATCGGCTGGCTCGAATAAATATCAGCCCAGAGGATCAATTTTTGACCACTTATTATAGCAAGAAGACAAACGCATCAGACTTATCTGAGTAAATAAGAGTCTTCACATAACCCCACAACAAATAGTAAAATGCTGTTAAATTCTACGATCTTAAAGGCCACGCTCACACGCCCACTAAGTCTGTTGATTATGAATTGACAAATCAAACATAGCAAAAATCAAACAACACCTGTCAAAAAGACAAACTCAAAAAAAAGGGCTGCCAGATTAAAGAATTTCAGAAACTCTACCTTCATTATTCCTAATTTAATATTCGTTAAAACGACATGTAGTACCCGTGGCATGATGGTTAGTGCGTTGGACTGTCATGCAAGGGGTCTTGGGTTCAATCCCTGCCTGTGCCACCAAATTAATTTTCGCGGGTACTACCTCTTGCGAGGAATTGACAAATCCTTCAAGAGTAATTCTTGTCATGAAAAAGTGCTTTCTAAAAACTAGCCGTTCGGATTCGGCCTAAAATTGTAGGTCCCTTCCATTCCTGACAACAGTACTCGCACACAGGAATGGTTGAGAGTTGTAAGTCACTAGGCCCTGGTTCACAACGGACTGTTGCGCTACCCCATTTGATTTTTTTAAAACGACATGTGTTTAATGTTTTTTTTAGACAAGTTTCCTGAAGGAAGACTGCAGTTAAATATGTAGATCTATTTTAAAAGGAGGTCTATTTTAATTTCTTTATCTTTCGTTAAGGAGTTTACATTAGACGTGATTAGTTTGAGAATCATGGAGAAAGGGGGGAGAGGGAGGCAATAAAACATAGATAGGCACCCGGTTTGTGGTATTCTTCGGGCGTTTTAAAATGAGGCCAAAAGCTTCTAATTTTTGATATGAGAGTCGCTATCGGTACCATAAAAAGTCTCTCAGATTTATTTAAGAAGTCTACTATACCATTGGGATTGTCTGGCTTAGAGACCGGACGTTCAATTACAACATGAAGTGAAGCTGAGCCTCTTAATTTGTCAGCATAAGATAAACCACTATGTGGAATGGGTAAATAGCATTTGGTTATATGGTTAGAAGCATGATTTTTATATGAAGACAAGTGGTTGTTGTCTGTTTATTATGTTTTGACAAATCAAACAACAAGACAATCAAGTGACAGCTGTCAAAAATACAAACTCCAAAAAAGTGCTGCCAGATTAAAAACCAAGTCTAAAAAAAAACACCCGTTATGTACAACTTACGAGCATGACAACGAAGAGAATATCCTGATGCTTCCCATACAAAGTATTATACCCCTATCGACGAATATGAACATCCCATTTTCTAAATATTTATATGAATATTATGTAGCCCGTGTGTGAATTGAATTTTATGCTCGCTCAAGTTTCACAAAACCCTAAAACTATGCTACACATACCTCTATTGGCAGCAGAAAAAGAACAATAATAAAAAAATTATCGGAAATCGAGTTTTTTTATATCATAGCAACTCGTGTATATCTAGAAATTGATGATGGAAAACGATATTTTGTTTTTTCATATTTTATTTAATAATAATTTCATAGTTTTTTCTATTGAATTTTGTATTTTTTTTTGAAAATATATTTTTACATGAAAAGTTTGAAAATTTCGAGTTTTAGCACAACGAATGCGCCGGCCGCCATCGCCATGACTCCACGCTCGGTTGCTCGGGCATGGGAACGTCAAAATGGGACATTCATACGGATGAATAGAATTTCATTTTTTGAATAGAGATTTTAAATTATAGCTCAAAGCAGATATTACATTTCTTTGTTTTATACGTCGCCATGCAAAGAGGTAGATACAGAGGTTATTGAAAACCTATAAAATTCCAATGCTTATTCGCTATATCATGGTGGTTCCTGTGAAATATTTTTAAAAAATGTAACAGTTTCACATAAAATGTAGGTATTTCTTAAAATATGAATACAAAAGAGTCTTTATTACCGTCACACATACGTGTTCATATACATATCTGTGCCTGGAATGAAATGGTTTAGATGGTAGCAATATTTTGTATAAATGTATGAACATTTAATGTGAGTTCCGTAGAAAACAAATGGAAGTAAATTCTCATAATGGTTTCTTTGGAAAAAAGGCTCGATAATGTTTTATGGCAAATCTGTGGAATTTTAATATGAAAAATTGCAAAAATAGGTAGATATTTTTTAATATCGACTTATGAACTAAGAGTCTTTTTATAGCCTTTTAAAGTTTTTTTTGATCACTTCTTCTTAAGTTCGAATTTAAAAACTTTTAAAGAAATTTGTTTGGGGCGTATGAGTGATTTTTTGTTTACTGACTTTTTGGTTTAGTTTATTTCTTGCAGAAAAAATCATAGTCTATGTGGGTTAACTATACTGACATAAAAATAACAGTTGTTGCAATTTGTATGTTTCAGTAGTCGAAATATTTAATAATGTTGGCATTTAATACTGATGAATTTCCGGTCTGTTGAAAATATTGAATTTAAATATTTAGTGTGAATAGACTTTTTACTTTGAGATACGCTAAATTAAACATCGCCAGAGGCAAGCCTAGTTTTTTAAAATAGATGACCGAAAATAGTCGTTGATAATCTTGATCGGAGATCTAAATAGTTATAGGATTTTATTTTATAATTATCACACACGTTCTAAGCATTAGTAAAAAAGTTGCGGTTAGAAAAGCAAAATCAGTACGTATTTATATGAAATTATATTAAATAAGATACAAATAACGATAAGACGTTTCCTATTCAAGTCGTTAGATTTAATGGATTGTAACTTTTTCACATTTACAAAGCATTGCTGATTTCTTTACTTTTTTCTTTTCTTAAACACTATTTTTGAAAGCTTACGAACGTTTTCGTTCGCTGTCGTACATCTTCAGTTGGGCATAAAATTAAACTATTAACTGTCTTAAAAATTAAAGCTTAAAATTTATTTAATTAATTTTTTTTAGAAAAATGCGTGCTCTGTCAGAAAGTTAATCGCACACTTCTTATATTTTATGGTCAACTTCACAGAACTACTCAGTTGGCTATTCAAGTAATTATAACTACATTTCGTTTTGTTCTTGAAGGATTTTTCAGTTCCTCAGAAGGGGAAATACCCGTAAAAAATGTTTTAGGTTACACAAAAAGGGATTGGACCAACGACCTTTTCCAAGATAGTCCTACGCACTAACCATCACGCCACAGGTACTACGAGAGGAGAGTACTGTAAACAGATGATTTCACGTTTAGGGCCGGTCAATTGGGCGCCTTGAACATGAGATTAAACGTCTCTAGACTATTGATTTTGGGGCTTTGTTAAGGTTCGATTGACGCACTGGAAGCCAAAATTAAATTATTTATTCTTGAGATAGATTTATTAATTAATTTAATTAAAGAATCACTCTTTATAATTAAATTTCACAAAAGTCGAATTCATGAACCAAGAATTCTTACAAATACCTTGATTTTTCTTACGTAAATTCAAAATCGAAGACGGGAACTTTAATAAAGTTTGAGCTAAAGGAGACATTCCTGTCAAAAAGTTTCAAAAAATCGTCTTTAATTTGCTTAATCGATTAGGCAACTATTCAAAACTATGCGTGTAAGGTTTTTGCTCGAAATTTGAAGTATTTCGGGAAAGACATAAGGATATTCAGTCGGTAATGCATGGCTCCTGGCGGTTGCACAAGTTAAAAAAATAGTAATAATTACTATGCATCTGTTAAGACTTATCAACATCTTTTGAAACTTTTTACATTTCCCAAATCGCTGTTCTTGGTTTTAGAAACCTGTTGGAAGGTATACTTGTGTTCGTGTGTCAGACGTGCGTCAGAGATGTATAGATGTTTTTGGAGACCAGCATCTAAGATTAAAGAGCTTACTATTGAGTTATATTTTTACACTTTAAGGATAACTAAAAACTTCTTAACCTATTTCTTTAAACCAAAGTTTTTTTTATTAAGTATGAAATACTTTTCTATGTGAACGGATTTAAAAAAAATTAGTTAACTACTACCTTTTTTATTAAGAAATAATCTAAAAAAAATGTCCATAGTTCAAATATGCCTAACGAAGAAAACATACACAAATTGCTTTCAGCTGAAAATACCAGCTGATTTTTCGGATGTAATTTCGTTCAAAGTGCTTATGTCTCTGGTTTTTCTTTCTGTAAGAAAATTATCAGGAAATAACTATTTTTTGTTGGACTTTTCTTAGATTGTGCTTTTACTCTTTGGCTTTGTCAAAAAATGGATAAAAATAAGAGCAAATGAATTAAGTATTTATTTGTTTTCATCAACAAGTATTTTAACAGCTAACAGATATTTGGCACTTCAATAAAAAGTTAAAATTTGAACAAATATAAGATTTCTGATTTGAATTTTTTACGAGTAAGACATAAAACATCAATAATTGACGGCACTTCATTGAAGCAATGGACCTGGATAAAGGCTCATTATATCCATATCTAATTAAATGTGCTCTTTAAAATAATAAAATCTCGGTGTTCTAGTTTAGACATAAGTAGGAACTAGTATTACACTATGAGCTTTTCTACAGTATTCCAGGGATTTTATGCCAAACAATTGACACCTAGGCTATATTCTGGACAAAAGCTCCAATGCATATGTTGGAATATTTATTAGGTAAACCGTCTCTGAAGTTTTTCAAGCCGGTGAGAGTGAACTTTATATGCGGGGTTAAAAATAACATCTGCATATTCAAGAATCGATCTAACAAGAGATATACACATAGTCCAAAAAGTCTCCATTCAGCAGCGTTTTTTTGTTGAATCTAAAATATAATATTTAGGTATTATTATTGAACAAGTATTTTGAAAATCACAATCACAATTTTTTAAAATTTGGTAAAAAGGTAAAGGTGGAAACTAAGTTTTTTTTAATGTTACCATTTTGATTTTTACATTAATTCCTAGCACTTTTCTTTAAAAATCATTGAAACGAGGCTGCTGTATGGAGACTCTTTAGACTGAGTGTACATATATAATGATAAAGGAACGTATGGACTTCTAAGATCTTTACCATCTTCCTAAACGAATCCTATCCACGAATTTAAAAGAAAGGACAGGGTCGAATATTACACCTAAATAGTTAATCCTTGAAACTCAATTAATAGGTTTAGACTCAATTGTATAGTCAAATAGTGTTTTTTGAGAAAGAGATCACATTACATTTTTTAATATTAAGTTTAAGACCACAGCAATAGGATAAACTAGGTTAGATTGAACTTTCCGACAATCTTTCAAAATTTTTACTTTTAAATACAGTTTGAGATTATCTACATACTTCAGACAATCGCAGTAATTAATCACTGAAAGACTATCATAGTACAAATAATGAAAAGAAGTGGACCAAGATGGCTTCCTTGGGGAACGCCTGACGTGCATGAAATGTAATTAGAGCATACGTTATTTATCTGAACTTCCAAGTTTTTTTTAGTGTTAGGAGGTTCACTGAATCAAATGCCTTACAAAATCGGTATAAACCCATTTGAAATCTTTCTTCCATTGTATTTGAGACATATGATGTGAAATAGATAAAATTTGTCACAGCAGTAACAAAACCGCGCTGTTCTGCAGCCAAATACTCACACGTAAGAAAATCTTGATTCTTTTTCATTAAGCTTTTAAGTAACTTCGGATTTCTAGAGTTTACAAATACCTCTACATTTTTAAATTTTTTTATTTTAGCACCCGAAATTATGAATGGGCATAAATTGCGAAATTTTCCACTTATTTAAGAAGTTACCTTCCGAAAAAGATTGATTGAAGTTAAAGATAGTAAATAACTGGTCTGATTTAACACTTAAATATAAATATAAATATAAATATAAATATAAATATAAATATAAATATAAATATAAATATAAATATAAATATAAATACCAAAACTTTCATAAACTGGTGGTTTTGATCTTCAACAGTGAAGTTTTATCAATAACTGACTGGTTTGGGAATAAAGTTCAATCATAATATTTACAATATTTTCTATTGTTTAACAGAGTTTCAAAAAAAAGAGAATTATATGTCAAGCCATTGAAAATGTCTAAAAGGAAACTTTCGACAATATTTTTGAAATAAAAATACTTTCAAAAACAATTTTAAAATTCCTTAAGCAAAGGTTACTGAAATTATTGAAGTATCCAAAGTGTTAATTGTCAATTGTGACTTTGGCAGAATTCTATAATTCATTTGTTTAAATATTAATAAATGAACTGAATATCATTTCCAAAACAAAAAAAAAACGATTTATGTCAGGATTATAATTATTTGTGCCTCATAACACTATTTGGATTAAACAATTATACGAGTTGTCATCAAATTAAATGTCAAAAAGAGAGTGAAGGAAGTTCATTTGTGTACGATTATAACAATCGACAAAAGCAATATCTATTATGAAAGCTACATTTTGAAAACATAATAAAATACTATATAGAAAACATTAATTTAGCATGAATTTAAAACAAAAACAAATCCAATATATTCACCCTTTTCCATTAGCAACAATCGTCCTCCAAAAAATTCAACCAATACCACTACCACCATCACCACATCCATCGTCATTCATTCAATAAAAAATATAAAAGCAGTTAAAATTCCATATTTAATTTACGATGCTATAATACCAACCATATAAACATATTTATATATTTTCTGGTTTTAATTTTAATGTTTTCATAAATTTTAAAAGGGACGAATTAAAAATGTTTTTATTTCTAAATCCTTTAATATTTTAATGTTCACACACATCATAATATTAATAATATATTCAAGTGCACGTTTCATTTTGCATCCTTTTTATTATTATTTTTTATTTCTTCTGAAAAAATGGAATTATTTAAAAGAGAAAACTATTTACATTTTAATCACACTTAACCCTTTTTGTCTTTTCGATGAAAAATTAAATGAGAAAAAAAAGAAAAACATAAATTTGTGGTAAATTATGTATAGAAAATAGATACACCATAATATTAATATTAAATTTAAAACAGTGGTTAAAAATGGTACATAAATCGAAATTTATAAAATCTGAGACTAAACCATTCACTAAGTTTATAACATTACAAAGAAATTCAAACTTCTGAAAAATGTTCACTGAAGAACCCAATAACATTAATACACCTGTCATAAGAGAGAGAAGGTTTAAAGGCCTGCTGATTTTAAATTCCTAAATATTGCAATTACTTGGAAAGACAGAAGAGTGTTGTAATTTAATTCACATTCGCTAAGTACGACTCAAGAACAGATCTCTATATAATTTACAATACGACTTAAGTTGGGTTCGAAAGTATACTGTTAAAAAGCTTAAGGGTGCGAACGTAACTAGTTAATAGCTGGAGCATAATACGTTAAAATAACGGTGTTATAAAGGGTGTTTTTTAGATGTATGATTTTCTATCTGATGTATGATTTTCAATCAACTCTTCGAGTTGGTATTTTTGACATCTGTCAGTTGAATTATGCTTATTTTGATTTCTCGCATTAATTTAACAATGAATAGACAAATAGGCAAGTCTTTCAAATATATTACCAACATCATTTTTCAGTACTCGCGATAAAATTTGTCTTAGCGCATTATCTGACGACGGTGGAGTGGCCTCCAACATCGTGCAATTTAACACAGGTGCTCTTTTTTATGGGGTTATTTAAAGTCCCATGTCTACTTAGATAGGCCTAAGACGATTGACGCCTGTACAGAGAATACTCGGTGCGGTATTGCTGACATACGGCTTCAATTTTTGCAAAAATTGGCCCAGCGGCGGTAGAAACTTGTGCGTAATCATTTTAAAAAAAATAATGGCAAACTTTAACACTTTATTAAACAGCTAATTGCTTTTTCTTTTGATTGGCAAAAAATAATCTTCTTAAAAATTCAAAAAGCTTAAATTACATCTGCAATAGACAGAATTGAGTTTTGGACACATTGAATTCTACTCGATTTTTTATTCTCTATTTAACAATTCTGTGAAGGTCACATCCGAAGAGGTTTTGTAATTCAAATAAAAAAGTTAACGACTTAAAAATTTTTTGTAATACACCTCTAAGGTCTGAACGAGTTTTTCCTTGGGTATTTCAAAAAATTCGTAAAATGTATGATGAATCTTTACGAGACAAGAATGGATGTTTCTGACTGGGGATTCACATTAAAAGCACATTTTAAGAATCATGAACAAATCTCAAATGTGCTTCAGTATAGCTTTGAGTCATAAATCTTCAAAACTATAATTTTGTTTTACTCACTAGGCGAACATAATGACAAGCAGGTATCCCTTGAGCATCACAAGCGAAGATTAAAGCTATTCAAAGAAGGGGAAAAAGGAAAATAAACAATTATGTTTAAGAGAGTTCGCCCAGATTTGGGGGAAACTTACAAGCACTTTGAAAATTTACTTTTTATTGTGCAGAACATGAATAAAAGCCATTTCCTTTCAGAATTAAACACTCATTTGATGAATCTTGTGAAATTTAACAAAAGCTAAAAGTCACTAAACGTCATAAATCTGTTAAGTAAAGATGTTTTTACATTTGAATTTTATTGTTTTCCATATATAAATATTAAGATTACAATATTAGACATTCTTTAAAAGATCAACTTTGGTTGAAAAACGAAATTTTTAAAAAAGTGATAGTTTTGAGGTTAATGAAAAAAAAAGAAATTAGAAAGCTAAAAAACTTGACAGAAAGCCGAACAATACAAATAATATTGGTGTTGAAGAGATTCAATATAATTTTTTTTTAATGATTTTTGTCCCTATTTTCTTTTTGGCAACATTGATTTTGACAGCTCACGTACGTATCATGTTTTGTTTCACTGTCAAGCATATTCAGTTTGGTCTCAAATTTGAATAGTTCTAAGGTGTAGTTACACTAAAGAAACATTTCTGGAAATATTGTTTAAAAAACATTCATGAAATTTTTACATTTGTTTAAAAAACAGTTTAGAAACTTTGCAGAAACGTGTTCCTCTGTTTTCTGAAATGTTTCAAAAATGTTTCTTTGGTTTGGAAATGCTTGCAAATTATGAAATTTTGTTATTTATTTTATTTTAGACATTTTAATCGTCCTATTGAGGTTTCTATTCGGAGGGTTAAATTTTCATAAAACGTTCTATGAGATACAATCAGTATAGGTTTAATTTGTTCTATAAAGAGATATTAGTCTCAATTTAGAAGAATGAATACATTTTGATTTTCTTTAAAAGAAATACAGAGCTTCAAGTTTAAAAAAAATAAACCTAAGGTAATGCCCACATTTATCTAAGTTTACCCTACTATGTTATCGAATACATCGATAGGTTTTTATTGGGAGACAAAGTTATTAAAACTTTTTTTTTTAATTTAAGAATCACACGCAAAAATATTTACTATATGTAAAATTACAATTTTCCATAAAAAAAGAAATCTCAATTTTTTTCCATCCACCTCACATATCCAGAGCCACTGTATACGCTATTAAAAGCAACTCGTTTGTATGCTCTGGTCGGTCTGTGTACACTACAGGCATTTAATATACAAATCCCACCCATCGCCATTGGCAAAATTTAACAAATTTTAATTAAAATGATTAAGCCACCAACCGCACATTATAACCTCATTTCCGAAAAATGACCCAACCTCAACCATACCATCATATTGGGCCCAATGCCAACATTATCATCATTATCATTACCATCATCATCATTTCATTCCGATCCAATTTGATCCCGAATGGCGGCCAGGACAGGACAGGACAGGCCTGGCCAGGCCAGGCCATTCATAACCTCGAAAAAATCTGTGTGTTCCGCATTAAAAATACACCTACCTTCATATTTATTGTATACGAATTTTCTATTTTAACTCCCTATAATATGCAACATTAATTAGTAACGCATCATAATATTCACGTTGGTTTTAATTTTTTTTTTATATTCATCTCGCGTTATTTTTATTTATATTTTTGTTTTATATTTTCCGGATCGATTCAGTTAGCCTTCTACAATTTTTATTAAGGGTGAATGCATTTTTCATATTAAATCAATGGCGGTTGGGTGAGTTGAGTTGTAGGATAACAGCGGACTAGAGTGCGGTATTTGTGGAGAGGGGCTTTTGTCCATCCGACATCCATCGGTATCAGAAGGGGAGACAAATTGAAGAGATATGTATGAACACATGTAGCTACATAAATGTATGTTTAAAAATAAAACGTAGAAAGAGGAAACGGAAATAATGGAATACAAAATAAGCTCTTCATTTAATAACGGTGATTGAAAAGGAAAAGGTAGAAAACTGATTTCTACCATAATACACCTCAACACAAGGGTTGTCATTTATGCTTTCTATATTTTGTTTTAACTCAAGAAATACATTTTGCAAGGTTTTAAAACTAAATATTACTACATCCATTAATCAAAGTATTACGTTTGTTTTTGATAAAATTATTCGTTCAGAACTTATACGCATTTTTGTTAATTTTTATCATTAGGGGTGTTTTTTTTTTTGGAAAAGCCATCTGTAGTACAGAAGACATTTATTTACAACATCTACAGTAAAATTACTGCAGATAAAACGTAAAGTGAAATTCTGCTGAGGATAGAGATATTTTTTTATTCTAATATCGAGTTTTTCATTCAAAAGCACTCTTATAAAGATAAACATCCTCGTTAGCCATCTTGGTTTGCCTACAAGCTAAACCGGAAATCAGATTCATAAACTCATTCAAGTATTCGTGACGTTTCTCCTCTAAATTATTACATTTCCCCTATAAACTCATAAGTTAATTCTATGTATGTGTGAAAATACAACAATTTTGTTCGTTTAAATTCACATCTATTCGTCCAAATTACAAATGTTAACAAATAAGGTTTGGGGGGTGATACGTACGAAGATTTTATATCTTCATAAAGTGTGGTTTGGTTTCACGTTTTAGATGTGTTGGTACGTTTGATTGGTTCTTGAGTCTCAATGGATGTGTTCGTAAAATAGTGCCCAATATGGAAAACACAATGACGTTACTCTAAAAATCAAGACGAGCTCTGATATTCCGACAAAACTCTTTTTCAATTTATTTTAACTTTTATTTAATCATTTATGTAAATGCATGTTTTTAATTTTTGTATAGTGCTTTTGTGTGGTCCGTAAAAACTGAAGTACAACAACCTTTTAGAATAAAACATGTACTTTACATGTGCTTCAAAAAAAAGATACAACAAATTAAATCTCTCTTATAATTTTAGTTTAAAACATTGTTTAGCAGAAAATTGATTTTTGAGTTCTCTGCGCGTCTTTGTAATTTTTATAATTAACTGTAAAAATAATACAAATATAGTTTTCTTTTTGTTAGCGGACTGAAGTAATTTGTTTTATTATACGGAAAAAGACATAAGCTGGAATATTTGTTTGTTATTTTGCACAAAGTAAGTGTCAACAAATATAGCGCCATCGGGAGATCACATAGTTGGACAATTATTAACGAACTAGCCCCTTTAACTTTGTAATTTGCCGGTCAATTTAATCGTTCAAATATGCGTACAATCGGAAAAATCGTGTGCAAAACTTGAGCAAACAGGGTCTGAAAGATATGTGAAATCACCAGTTTATGATCGTACAGCAGGTACTGCAGAAAATAATACTGGTGTTAACGATGGTGCGGCTGTACTTACTAAAGCCTCTTGACTATTGAAAACGTTGTTAATGGTCAGAATGGTGCCAAGAAATAGCAACACTTTATGATAAATCTTCCGGGAAAATTATCTTCTGTGATTGTTAAAAAACCAATGCGTCCACAACGAGTGAATGTTTATGTGATTGATGGGCTGGTGGCATCATCAGGTCGTATTTTTTCTAAAACGAGGCCAGCTAGGCAGTTAATGTAAATAGTGTTCGTGAGATGATAACGAACTTTTTGTGTCCCAAATTGAAAGATATGGATGTCGACGATATGTAGTTTGAACAGGACAGTGCCACTTGCCACATAAATTACGAAATAACGGCCTTTTTGGGGAAAAAATTCAATAGCCGTGTTATCTCCCGTGATTTCTATGTCGATTGGCAGCTAAGATCATGTGATTTGACACCGTTGGAATTCTTTCTTTGGGGGTTATTTAAAAGAAAAGATGTTCGTCGATAAGACAACGACAATTCAAGAGCTAAAGAATAAGATCATTCAGCACACTACCTCAATTATGAGTTAGCGTCATAAAAAATTTGGACCATCGGATGAAGGTGTGCCGCCGATGTAGCGGCAATTATTTGGCTGATTTTTTGTTCCAAACATAATTGAACCATACCAATATTATCATAATTAGAATAAATGACAGTTATTTCCTGAATAATTCGTGTTTAATTCAATCAATATCGGTCCTTAAAATTTAACCACCTTTCATATATAAAGTCCTTACAAACACGGCTATTAAATTAGCTCAATGTTTATTATGTTTAAATTCAAACTTACTACATACAAAAGTGGTGGTTTTGGTGTTGAGATGATTATGGTCGTCTTAATCGAACGACTACTCGGACATTCGGTAAAGTCGAAGAAAATCTAAGCGTTAATGTTGTCTTAGAGCCTGGGCATCTTCGTAAAGAAACCTTACACAGAAAAAAAGTTGTCATATTAACAATCGTCGATAGTCAACTTGAAATTTCGCCAAATTTTTGCATTGACTACCGAAATAATCAACATAACAACCTTATTTTTAAACATTGACTACTGGATAGTCAATTGATCAATTTTCAATTGTCAATTTTGGGCAGTCATTGTCAAAAGTACTCAATAGAACAACTTCCGTAGTCAATGACAATTTGGTTGTCATATTGACTAACAAAATTGACTATCAAGGATTGTTTAATTGACTACGCGGTAGTCAAAATAGATTTCGGTTTTGAACAAAAATTGTCATATTGACTACCGCAGTTGTCCTATTGACTACCACATTAGTCAATATGAAACCATAGTTTCAATTTACTTCAATCAAAGTTGTCATATTTACTACAAAATTGTAAAAAATATTTCGGATCACAAAATTGACAACCGAAAATTGTTCTATTGACTATAGCGGTTAACGGCTGAAAATTGACTACCAAATAGTCATATTGACTACCAAAATAGTCAATATGATGACTTTTTTCGTTCTGTGTAGTGTTAACCATTTTTTCTGCAAATGCAACTGTTGCTGATCTTATGATTATAATTTATTGATTTCCCGACGTTCGCGACATCAAGTCAGGAATCAATCCAAAACATCATGGTGCTTAAACATAAGTCGAACCCAAGAAGCATTAAAACCAGAATTACTCAAGTTATGTGAGAAAAGGTGTTCAAAATTTCTTAAAAAAATTGTTTGGAAATCTTTCTTTGTGTTTATTTGACTGATATTGCCTTTTCAAATTTGGTTACAAAGTGTAAACTTTATAATAAAGTAAATATTTCACCAGAAACCTGCAATTTTTGACATTGTTCCCTGAATAACTCATAATGTCCACACCATACTTTAATGGACTTTTAATTTAACCATTGATAAATAATATTTATATCAAACTTATCTTTTTTCTTCTTAAAATTTTCAAAGCTGTCTTGTGGTAACCCTGTTTAAAGCAATCTAGCTCTAGGTAAGTGCACGGTAGAAGCACACTTTTCAGATGATTTCACCCTCAGGACATATCTACATGGAATTGTGAATGCATCGAAAAACAAAATGATAATAATCAACGCATTGCGCAGCAGGTGGATGAAAACAAGAGGCTTCGTTATTACGCTGCCAGCACTGGCACTGGCGCTTTCACTGGGGAAGGACGGGAGTTCTGATGAATCCTGCTGCTGCTGTTGCTGCTTTTACTGTTGTTGATACCTGCGATGATGATACTGTTAATGAATGTCAAGCACATTTCAAAAAAAAGAACACATCAAAAAAAGAATCCATTGAAAAGCTATTGTTTCCAGTTCAACAGGACAATGAGGTAATTTTGATTATCGTCCTCGTTCCTGGTAATATCCTTGTGTGTATTTATAAGCACTCATAGGTATACGTGTATGCATCATAATTCTGGGAACTAGGGACCTCTTTTTCAACTGGTTGAGTCTTCGGCCAGAAATAAAACAATGCAGCAACTATATAGGTATAAAGCTTCTATACTTTATAAGCCCATTATTATAGACCCATTTTGCAATTTAACCCTTTCTACTCTTTTGTCAAAAAAACCTGTCGTTTATTATATCGCATTAAGTGGAGCGGATAAATTTATTTTGTTTTATATCAAAATTATATATAATATGTATCTATACTTTATATGAGACCTGATAGAAAAGGACATCACAACACAGCAGAGTTCGAATGGAGATTGGTTATTGTTTAAAGTTTGTATTTTTATTCCGCACAGCGCGGGGGTGTTTGCATGGATTGCTTTTAACCGGGTAATGGGATATATGTTGCATTTTTTTATTTAAACAATTTTTCATGTAACTTTTTATTTGTTAACGAAAACAAAAAGGATTGAAGGCCAATTTATAATTTATATACCACCAGGTGTTCATTTTCATTACAACAACAAAAAAATCACTTACTATGATGATGATGATGGGGGTTAATGTTACGACTCTTTTTTTTGTTTTTGATATTTTAACCACTTTGTTGAAATTGACGTAGATGAAAAATGTATGGTTACAAAATTGATTATATTAAAATTGTAATACACATTACACAATATATGAAATGTACAAAGTCAAAGTGAAACCACTCGAATTAATCAAGTTGAAATGATTATAAATCTCGAAACTGAACCTTTGAAGTTTGATGATGGTGATATGACAAAAAAAGAGACCTTTTTAATAATTAAATCATAAACAAACGCTGACATGGTTTTTTTTTACGTTTTCATCAACAAAAATCAATTTGACATCAATTCTTTACACAACAAATTAGTACAAGCTACAGCTTGTAAGAAAACCATGGCATCATGACTATTCCTAAGTGGGAGTAATTTAAGGAATGGTAGGGTTCTCTGGTTTTTAAGCCAAATCTGAACGCTAAAGTTGAAAATCACTTTTTACGGCAAAATTCGTCTTGTTTGAATCCTTGCAAAAGGCAATAATTGTGGAAAGAAATTTTAGTTGGCAATGGCAGGAACCGAAACCAAATCTCAGGAAGGACGCCTATGGACATCAACTTTAGTACCAGTTACTACAATTTTTTATTTGACAATTGTTGTTTACATAGCGTTTTTGTAATAGGGTCTTAATAACATTGAATTCAGTTTGTGAACACACCCTTTCAATAATCATCGAACTGTCAATGTCAATTTATTGAGTAAACTCAACATTATCATCATTTAATTTTGTATTGAAATTCGGTGTCTGCAGTGACCACAACTTTTAGAGCTTCAACTCCAATTTTCAGTATAGTAATTTTAGCCTTTTTAGACAGACCATAGAAGTTTAGTGCAAAAACTTGAGTCTAAATATCCATTGTTTGATATTGATGTGTGAGTAAGACAATGGGTTGGTCGAAGTGTCAAAAATATAGCTGGTGTTTGTTGTATATGAACGATTTTGTTGTAGAATCAAGTATGGAATTCAAATAAATCACTGTATGTATTCATTTATTTTATATTTCAAAGATGGGTGCACTAACTACTGAATTATTGTGCTACCAACTTATTATGTTGAAAGTAGATCTTAGCTTTTCCGGACTCTCTGATTGGCAACGAGGATAAAACTAAAAATTTAAACAATTACATTAAAAAAGTCAATCATACGAAAAACGTGTCAAAATGCCGTCTTATCATTTCGTTGGCAAAGTGGAAGAATTCGAGATAGGAGAATATTTCGTTTCTTACGAAGATAGATTACACATTTTTTTGTTCAAATAAATGAAGTGAACCTAGAAAATAAAGCCTTAATTCTGTTAACTTTAATTGGAAAAAATCGTTATACAATTCTAAAAGACTTAGTGCAGCCTAAAGAGCCCAAAAATATGAAATTTGAAGAGATTTTGGGATCATTAAAATCACATTTTGCACCGAGAATTAATATTCGAGCTGAGCGCTATAAATTCAACAAAACTTATTAAAAAAGAAGGCGAAAGTATAAACGAATTCATCATGCATCTCAAAGCCTTAGCTAGCACGTTTGGTTTTGGAGGCTACTTGTTGTCGTTGAAGCCTAATAGTGCACAGGTTGTCAAGTGCTGCGATAAGTTCGAAGAACCAGAAATGATAACCCCAGTTCAATGGAAAGCTCAAGCTCTAGATGATGCGTTAACAGATAGGTTCATCGCTGGTATTCGGTCAGAGGAGATTCAGAGATCATTGTTGAACGATACAAGCCTTGATTTCGAGAAGTGCTGTAATCTAGCTCTCACTATTGAAAAGTCACACAAGGAATCGCAAGCAATTTGTCCAACAGTTAGTAAGTCGGAGATGTGTCAACGCTAAGACCACATTATTTCGTGTTTTGCGTAGGGATCTTGATTAACATAATACAAGATCAATTTGACTAAAGAATTAAGACCTATAAGCCATTTGAAACGACCGACGTTCTCTATCATAATTTAAAAAAACCCTATATTTGAAGGAGTTGTCAACTCTTTTAACCCACAAAAAGATGAACATTAAAATGTTGTGGAAATTTCTGAGACACTTTTTATGAATATATACCGGAAGTTATCGGATCTTAGATTTTGTCAAATATGACTATGAAATATGATTGACCTGAACATGGCTGATGAATAATTGATAAGTAAATTTTTAAGTGTAAATGCTCAGTTCTAGACATCTAGAAATTATCAGAAATAATTTGAGAGAAGTAAAATCGAATTTTCTTATATTTATCTTTTTTGAAGACGTTCCAAGTTAGTTGGTAGGTTTTATTCTAAAAAGTATTCATACTACAGTTGATACGGAGTCGCCACATATTTTGAAGGTACATACAAAAAAAAAAAACAATTGTAAACATGCATTTTCGTAGCGAATAATAAAAGGTGTAAGCTCGGACTGAAAAATGCCAAAAACAAAACTACTAATTATCTACGGCATGCCTTTGAGATACACAAGAGTTATCAATTCATATTCGATACTCGTGTAAACTTTCAAATTTTATCCGCAGTTAGATGCCACTTCTACTTTTATCCGCAGTTAAAAGTTTTTTTATTTGCAAAAATATTTTAGATATGATTGCCACAAACGTACTTATATTTGTCATATCGTCGTCGTTCTTTGAAAACTCACCAAGTTCATGCAAATGCCAACATTTATATTTTCTCAAAACACCCTAAGCTCTATGAAGGACCATATTAAAAATATAAAGAATTAAAACTGCCAAAATCTATTAATTCGCATATTGATTTTAAACTTTAAATGCAAATATCTCAAACACACAAAAAATGGACAAAGGGAGATTTAATAGAACGGCGACGATATGGCGTCAAATCATTGTAGGGTTTTCCAATCAAAAAATTAATGGACGGCTACAATTGCAGCACCACATGCTTTACTTGAACGTTGGCTCTATGTCTCCGATAACTTCACAAACTCCATCTTTAAGGTCTTGAGGCGGTTGTTAAGAATTGCCATAGACTTTATCTTTTGCGTGGTCTAATCAATAAAAAAAACCTCAAGGTGATAAATCACAACATTTCAGTGCACAATTATAATTGCGTTTTTAAGAAATAAAAACACCTGAAAAAGTTACTTACATAACATTAAATTTGGATTTTTTTTGTTCTATTTTCACGAAAAGAGATGTCGAAATACGTGATTAGCAAGAAAAAGAAAACTTTGATATTGCAAATTATCTCTCATTTCATCTAAAATGACTTTGACCAGTTAGTGCAGGAGGCTTCGAATGCAAGCAATGCAAATGTTTTTGGAAAGCTATAAGAGGGATAATTGGCAGGCCTTTCACTATTGGTGTTAGTTTACATCCTAATATCCTTAAAGACCACTATTACAAACTTCTTAACCCTATACATATAACGGTTCAATAATCCAATATGTCAGTCGCTTCATACATAGAATATTGCTAGAACTAAACATAGGAAAGCACCAGGAGAAAACAGAATACCTTTTGAGTTTTACAAAAATTTAACAGAAAAAGCTTTAATTGTGACGGATTCGTTGAATCAAATATTTAGGCGATTTTATTACCACTTGACAAAAAAGGCGACTTGGAGTCAGTATTAAGAACTGTAGAGGTATTTAATTAGGCCCTAGTTCACACAAGACTGTAGCGCCACCTTAAGTAAGTAAGAGGTATTTCCTTCCTGAATTGTTAATTGAAGTTTTTCGCATATGGGTCGATAACGAGAACCTTACAAGTGATTTTAAGGCTAATTTTAGACAAAATCGTTCAACAATTGACCAAATTTTCTCACTTTTGAATATTGCGAAGTCGTTTTAGAATCGTTGTAGACATCAAAGCCGCTTTTGATTCTATCAATAGAACGTCACTATTCTTCAAACTTTCATTGATATGAACGTCAACGAAAATGCTTTATGTTCTTGAGCTTTTGCACTTGGACACAAAACCAACGGCAAGAATCTGTCAGAATGGTTTCCAACAACAATGGGAGTTAAACAGGGTGTGTGCTTAGTACCCTCTTGTTCATCCTGTTTCTTGAAGGCCTAAATAAAGTGTTTTGTGGTGGAATTTTGTGCGCCGGAAGGAGGATTAAAGGACTCATGTATGCTGATGATGATGTAGTACCCGTGGCATGATGGTTAGTGCGTTGGACTGTCATGCAAGGGGTCTTGGGTTCAATCCCTGCCTGTGCCACCTTAATTTAAAAAAAAAAAAAATAATTTTCGCGGGTACTGCCTCTTGCGAGGAATTGACAAATCCTTCAAGAGTAATTCTTGTCATGAAAAAGTGCTTTCTCAAACTAGCCGTTCGGATTCGGCCTTAAATTGTAGGTCCCTTCCATTCCTGACAACAGTACTCGCACACAGGAATGGTTGAGAGTTGTAAGTCACTAGGCCCTGGTTCACAACGGACTGTTGCGCCACCCCATTTGATTTTTTTGATTTTGTATGCTGATGATATAATCTTGTTATCGGATATCCCCCAAGGACTAAGTCGCATGATTTTGGACCTTGACCATTATTGTTAGTTTTGGAATCTCACAGTGAATTTGATTAAGTCCAAATAATGATATGCCAAAAGGCTGGTGGAAGTTATGTCAGAAACGAAAAGTAGAAATTGGTCGGAAAAGATATTGAAATCGTTAATGAGTATCATTATCTAGGAATACAAATGAACTCAAACTTAAATATGAATGGCCATCTTTCAAACGAGCTTCAATAAGGAAAAGCAGCACTTATAGCACATGGAAGACCTGTATGAGTAAAAATTAACTCAGTTTTATTGCGAAGTATAAACTGTTCGTGGCAACTTCTAAAACAGTTTTGTTTTATGCCGCTAAAGTTTGTGATTTTAAGTAAAATGAAGAAGTTGAAAAACTACTTAGATTGTTTCTGAAACTTTCATTCAGTTCCAAAATTTAAATGCTTTTATTGGAGACGGAAATGTCTCTATTAATTATTTCAACTTTAAAGCTTCAAATCGATTATGTTATTAGGGCTGCATCTCATCCAGAAAACCGTTTAACAGAACTTATTGCAACACAAAATCTTTGTTTTATAAGTGAGACTTTTTAGCAGAGAGATACAATGTACAACTTATTGTTTTGGTCAACAATATGGAAGATTGGAACAATTCAAATCTAGCCTCATCATCATCAAACCTAATAATCTAAATTCTCAAAGTTGGAACTTTTAAAATAATGGTAATTATTCATTAAATATTTTACTTAAATTTAAAAGCAGCTAAACTAAAACAGGATATCCCTTTTCTCAGAACTTTTTCTCTTAAAACTAAACAAAAATATATATCTTTCTTGAAAATCCTTGAGGCAGCTTAAACTAAACCAAGAACATTTTAAAACCATATCATCCTTAAATAATTTAAAAATGTATCAAAAATTCCAATTCCAATATTTCTAAACTTCAACTTCTAAATTATAAAGAATACTATTTTGAAATAAACTTATATAATGTAGGTACACACGTTAAATATTCAATCTTAAAGGAATTTCTCAAATTTTGAAAATCCTTTAAAACATCACACACATACATATATAGAAACTAAGTGCTGCGTAGGTGGAAAGATATCTACGTTTACCTAAGTTCGAAACATTCTTTTATTTTCTTCTTAATAAATTCTGAGAAATATAAATTCAATCGAAAAATTTCATCAGAAAATGTATTTCAGTGGGTGAAACCCTCATTCCAAAAAAAAGAAAAAAACATGATGAAAGTTATCATTGTTTTTCAAACGATATCATTCTTCTCTTCAAAGAAGTTCATTTGAAATTCATTTAGGTATCAAAATTTACTTCTGGCTGTCTCAAAGAGAATTTCATCAAAAACTGCATCTTTTGAACACTAAAATATTTGGAATTTCCAAACAAAAAGTCTCCATCTTTCTCGGTCTGCAAAATCTAATCTTGATCTGCATTAGAAAAGGAAGCCAATATTTTATATTAGAAACAACTTTATTAAAATAAATTCCATTTGAAAAACTGCATTTATATGAGTCAAGTTTGGGACTTCTATATAAATACGCATCTTCACAAGACGAAAAGAAGATCCTCCCAAAATGCGATAGAAATATAAAAAAGATAGATTTTTCCACTTGACCATACACAATATTCTTTATCTTATCTTCTTTCATTGCATCGCACTTATACTTCTCCTTCTTCTTTTCTGGCATTGTGTACCTAATTCGTAATGCCTTACAGAAAATGGCACAAGATATAATATTCATTTCCACTCTACCGAATTCATATACTCAACTCATACCAATTTATAAATAATGCATTTCACTAAGGTTAAACATTGGTTATGTGCAAAAAGGAAGAAGTTATACATTTTGCCCAAAGAAATAGGAACTCTCAAAAGAAGACAAAAAGAAAGAAATATATATTCCCGAAGGGTAAAGACAAAAACAAAGGCAAAGCCCGAGAAGGACTCAAGAGTCAAGACTCAAGACAAAAAAAGGACCTAAGTAAATATATCAAAATTTACATTTAACATAAAGAACAAAAAAATTAGGTAGCTACTGTACAGCTTCTTAAAAAGGAAATGTAGAATAAGTTTAGCGAAAGGTAGGTAGGATAGGAAAAAGAACCTACTTTATGGACCAACTTTTGAACTTAGCTTCACTCTTCTTTTACCTATAACCTTCCCTACCGCTTTGCTATTCTACCATCCAAGCGGCACTAAGTCAAAATAAGAACAAAATTGCAAAGGAACAACTATAAGAAAGCTGAAACTTGAAACCTGAAACGAAAAACAATTTCGGCAACAATGTCAATATTTATTCAAAACGGGTCATTGGGTGCACTTTTCGGCTTTTTTGCCTTCAACTTTTGTGGTTATATTTCTTGTTTTTCTTTTTGTGTTCTATTTTTGTTTTTTTTTGTTTTAAGTCTTTGGCAGCACTCTGAAGATATCCTTACAACAAAATGTTTCACATTTTAAGTAGCAGTAGGTAAGGTATACATAGGTATGGGTATATCCTTTTCGTTATCCTAAATTTTGTAGCTATGCGATAGGAATACCATAAAACAGGAGGGCTAAAGGAGCCTCGCAGTTTTGTGTTGCTTGCACAGAAGTGAACCATACTTTGTTTTTTGTTTCGTTTGCGACTTCTTATATCGAGGGAAAAGTTTTTCGACCCACTTTAACTTTAAGTAGTAGTAGTAACAGCAGAAGAGGGTGGGCGGTAGGTGGTGTAATGGCAACAATGGCAGTTAGGGGTGGAGGTACAGAGTTGCCATTGTTTTTATTTTTTTTTTCTTAAATGAACATAAAGTTCGTGAACCTCGAAAAAGCGATTTGATTGTGGTTTATGGTGTTGGAATATGATAAGCAGTGGTACCTGATAGACGAAGGCAACAAATGTGTAGATTCAGGAGATATTAAGTTTATTTTTTAAAAGTCAACAAGCGTCCGTCTTAAATCAAGAAAAAAAAAACTGTATGATGGGAAAGAATTGCTTAAAACAAATATTTTCAATGTTTAGCAGAGTCAAAATAGACGAAGTATTTATCAAACCTAAGAATGATTCACATATCGATGAACATTTGAACATAGTCTGAGTCATTAACATTTAAAAAAGGCCCCAAAAATCCCACGTTTTAAGCCGTAACTTTGATCAATTGATCAAAATTTAAGCTATCTACGTAGAGAGGTTTTTCTCCTAAGGCACCTCTCCTTTAATACAGGTGACAGCGAAGGAATTCCCAAGGTTAGGTTGAACTACTTAGTGAACACCTTATAGGGCTACTACGAGACATCAATGCTAAATTCGACAACATAAGCCTGATATGCGCACACGCCCCCACAGAAGAGAAGCATGACAACACCAAGGATCTGTTCTTCAGCTCTTAGAAAAAAAAAACATGAGCAGTTTCCTAGCTACGATATGAAAACTGTAATGGGCAATTTTAATGCCAAGCTAGTAAGTAAAGACATATTTGGTGGAATAATAATGGTGGAAACCTCAATATCCACAAAGGAACTTGTGTTTCTACCGTCAACCAGATTGACCATTTGCGATCGACGATAGACACGCTTCCAGCATCATGGAACTTTCAGAGGATCTAACATCGACTCGGACCACTAGCTCGTTGTAGCCAAGGTAGCACTTCGGGTTTCCAGTTCCAAGGCAAGACATGGAGATGTTGGGAGAAGATATAACGTCGAACGTATCAAGAGATCGCCAAATACTTTTCCGACCGAATTACAAGTAACTTCTCTCGACGTTCTCTGCCGCCAACACAATGTATCGAGAATCAGTGGCAACATTTCCAAGATGAAATGCCTCTGATTTGCCGGGTTTCAAGAAACTCCCAACAAGGAACCCCTGGTTTGATGAGGAATGTCGGTAGGCAAACACAGCCAAACAACAGGCACGCAAAGCGCTGCATAGAAGGACGAAAGCTGCTCACGAGGTCTATGAGCAGAAGAGGCGAGAGGAACACCGACTTATCAGAAGGAAAAAGAGAGAGCTTAAGAAGCGTGCGGTCGAAGATGTTGTGATGGCCGCAAAGACGAAAGTGGAAACAGCGTAGTGGAACCTTAGTCAATGCTGAGGATATGGAAGTGGTCCTTTCATATCCTCAGCATTGACTGCAGACTGTATAACGGCGACGACGCACCGAATTTTGCTGTCAGACAGGATGATCAATTCAACATAGACGACAAAAGCCAAAATCCCGTCCTCCCGACTAAGACGAAGTAAAGATTGCCATATCTAAGTTTAAGTGGGACAAAGCCGCTTGAGGAGATGGATCAAATGCCGAGCTCCTCAAAGCAGCTGGAGAAAATTTGGTTAGGAGTATGCACCAACTTATCTGTAAGATATGGTCGGAAGAAAGCATGCCCGATGAATGGAACCTCAGTATTGTTTGCCCGATCCTGAAAAAGGGGACGCTCTAAACTGCACCAACTATAAAAAGCATCAGTCTACTTAACATCGCTTACAAAATCTTCCCTGCCATCTTCTAAAGCCCATTGTCAAGAACCTGATAGTTCCTTAACAGTGTGCTTTTATACCAGGAAAGTCCACAGCCGATCAAAACTTCACATTAAGCAGATCCTGGAAAGAACCCAAGAACATCAAATCGACACCCACCATCTTTTCATCAATTTCAACGCCCCATGTGACAGCATCTACAGGGAGGAGCCATGTCTAGTTTAAACATTCTTGCCAAACTCGTCCGCTAAAGGTTGGAAACAACAGAACCTTTCATACTGTCATGCGATTTTTTTAACTTCGTATTTGAAAGAATAGTGCAGTGTTTCCAAGTCAACACTATGATGATGACATTGACATAATCAAAACAAAGTAAATGCTGTCGTTAAGAAAGGACTTACAAAAGTCACAATAGACAGACGTAACTTCGAGGTAGTCAAGGACTTCGTCTAGCTAGGCTACCCTGTAAACGCACAAAAAAACACCAGCGCTGAGATCAAACGAAGAATAACTCTTATTAACCGCTGTTTCTTTGGGCTAAGAAAGAAATTAAGTAGCAAAGCCCTATCTCGAGGGACCAAAGTGTCGCTATATAAGACCCACATCATCCTCGCCCTGCTATATGGTGCAGAAGCATGGACTATGACAAAGGTGATCAGAGCTACTTGGGTCGTTTCGAGAGAAAAGTTCTTCTTGTGATCTACGGTCCCGTATGCATCGAAGGGGAGTGGAGGAGAAGATGGAACGATGGGTAAAAGTCCAATGACTAAGATGGCTGGGTCACGTAGAGCGCATGGAAACCAATGCTGCGGCCCAGAAAGTCTTCGAATCCACCCACACCCACAGGAAAGCGCAGTAGAGGAAGACCATGAATCAGGTGGCGCGTACAATTGTAAAGTGATCTAACCCAACTTGTAGAGCGAAACTTGAGACATTTAGCCAGGGATCGAGCTAGATGGAAAAGTTTGTTTGGTGAGGCCCTATAGTTCACACGGGACTGTAGCGCCACCCTAAGTTAGTAACTTCAACTATCACTTGAAGCCCTTTGATATAAGATGTAAAATATACCAGCTTCAATTAACTTCAATGACTTCAAAAGAACGCAAAGACTTCAAAAGAAAGCGAACTTTGAAAGAATGCGAAGACTTCAAGTGAATGAAGTCTGAGATGATGGCAATCAATTGTTTGTATTTCAATGAGTGGGGCAAAAATTATTGTACTTTTTTTTAAGGTCAAACTATTCAAAATTTTAAGTCCTAATCTAGAGTTAAATTTAACGAATGCAATCTTTATATTGAAGCCATACAAAAATGTACTTAAAAAAGATTACATTTTTTTACAAGTGTAGTCTTCAGTCACTTTGCCAATTTCCATCGATGATATGCGAATTATTCCCTATAATTCATAAATATCATTTTTGACTAGACTAGTTGACCAAGAGCCGAGGACACTTCCTCCTGTGAGGAATTGACGAATCTTTTAGTAAGATTAATTCAAAACAAGATTCAAATTCTGAAAATAACTGTAAGCTTTTACTTGTACATAGGAATAGTTGAAAGTTGTAAGTAATCATGTCTTTTAATTATACCAGCTTTTAACTGGTTTAAAACGAGTTAAAGCGACCCGAGACATATTAGGTCCGTTCGCGCACCTTCCTAAAATCGTCTTATTTTCCCGATCGCTTACTTTTTTGTAGTTTTTAGTTTTTGTGAGAGAATTTTACCCCCAATCTTTAAAATTGTTCTTTTTACGAACGGATCTATTAATTTACTTAAAACTCGATCTATTTTATTTACTTAAAACATGATCAAAATCTGGACACAGAAAGGCTTGTTTATAAAGCTTTATACCTGAGACCATTGCCTGTAATAACTATTTCAAAAGAAATATGGTCCGATTATGCAGAAGTGCAGTAAATCACATTCAAAAATAATCTTCTGATTGAAAAGTCAAATCTGATAAATCTAAACCTATTCGAAAACCAACTTTGAAATAAGGTCTCCTTTCGTGTTGTTAGCTCTTAATTGTAGTTTAGGATCAAAAAAGTCTTACAAAAATCCTTATCAAAAACATAACTATTTTTATAATGAATCTGGTCCAATACAACGCCTTTTCAAAAGTACGTTTAATTGAACTAATTTTTTTTTTTGAAAATTTCATATTTTATAAGAAAGGGATTTGAGAAAAAAAAGTATCAAATTTTCTTAAAGATGATTTCATTGCCTTAAGAGTTGTTAATAGATCCTTTTTTTATAGTATTTACTGTTTTTTAATCTTTAATAACTCATAATGCATCAAGGTCAGTGTCAGTGGACCTTTCAGTCTATATATTTTTTGTGTGTCATTTTTGTATTGTGACTTTCCTTTTGTTTTATTATTCTTTGGTGTTTTGTGTTTTTCCATCTTCCTGTTATTAGCTCCAAAAATAAAATTCTACTTAAAAAACTCTTCGCAAATCCACCTTTCTTTTTTTTATAGAAAGGTTAGGTATAAAAACCCAATCATGGTTTAAATTTAAAACTAATAACAAAGGAAGAGGCAAAATCCCTAAAATCTAAATTCCTACAATATCAACAACAAGAAAACTTGTTGATAACAGTGGTACGTATTTATACTTTAAGGATATAATCCACCGTACTGTTTATAAATACAAAAAAAAACTGTCAATATCGGAGCCCTCTTAATAAGGTGACATAATGTTCAAAATTTCATCAAACCATAATGCTAGCGGCAAATTTTCAAGACATCTGTTATCCATCATGTGGCGGCATTATTCGACCAAAAAGTATAATGTGCAATGAAGTGAAGAATTTTCGTTCTCCCCGCCTCGCCGCTCAGCATCACATAACGGCAACCTTGTTGTCTTTTAAGTGGATTGAATAGGCCACAAAAACAAAAAACTTTAATCTAGAACAACAAGTTCGAAAGAAGATCCGGCTCCATGAGCTATGACAATGGGTGACAATGATGATGACGAAAAAGTCAAACTATAGCGCGATGGAGAAGACTTTTTGTTGTTGTTGTAGTATCTCAATCTGAAACAATGACAAAACAACAACAACAAAGAAGTATCGAGTGTCCTTTACATTCTATGATGTTTGAATGTGTGTGTGGTTAAATGTAGATACACCTTATGCCGCTCTCAAGAAACAAAAAAAAAAAGCTAAAAAAAAGAAGAAAAAGGAAAAACACAAAGCACCAAAGAATAATGAACTATAAAACAAAAGGAATGTCACAATACAAAACTGACACACAAAAAATATATAGAACCACCACCACCTCCCGCCTCCACTGGGGCTCCACTGTATCTTTAGTTCGTTCGGTTGGTCGGTTGTCCTGAAAAGAGCTGCTCCCGAGAGCGAAAGCAATGAATGACGACGACAACGACGACGAGGAGGACGACAAATAACGAAAAAAAGACGTATTTGTATTCACTAACAGAACGGTACAGATACTCGTCCCTGGATCTACCTTAGTTCTTTTGTTCGTCTTTTCCTTCCACCTAAACTTTAGCGAAACTTACAATAAATTCATTTATCTGTTCTTTGGAAAATACACGAGCCATCGCTCCATCTATCTATCTGCATCCATCCATCCATCCACCAACCAGTAACCACCCCCAGCACAGCAACCATCCCAACTGGAGCTGTCCAGGCCCAGCCCATCACTGGTGTACTCGTAGTAGTATACAATCTTGTATTGAACATAAAAGGAAATGCGATGTGGCGCAGAAGGCTAACACAACGAACAGGATAACAGAAAAAACCAGCCAGGAGCAGCATCGCACTACCATGCCACCAAGACCAAGACTAAGACCACCATCCTCACCACCATCAGTACCAGCAGCAGACATAATAGGGACAAAGTTAAATAGATTTCACTTCACTTGGTGAAATTTTTCCTTCACTTTTTTTTTTAAGTTTTTGTTGCTGAATTCGGAACTTATCTTAAAGCCCAAACTCTAGAGTTTTTAGTTGGTTCACCGGAAAAGGAAGACGCAGAAGGACGCGCAGGACAGGATATTTCATTCTATAAAGATGTATATACATAGATAGGTTAGGTATACATTCTCTCAAACTCACAGAGATAACCAACTCTCTAAGGAGAGTGCGATAGTGAAGAAGATTGCATTCCCCGGGGCGGATTGAGTTGATTTTGAAAAAGGATCCTAACTTTGTTATGACAGTGAATGAACTATACGAGTATAAGCCTGGCCCGGCGAAAAGGGGTTTAAATGAATGACAATTTACCCAGAAAGGATTCTTTAGATTTTTTTTCTTAGTTTTACTTTTTCGTTTGTTAATGTTTTTCTTTTTGCAATGAGCGACATTTTTGCTTTTAAATAGATTAATTATTTTTTTTTAAGAAGAAGACAAATATATAATAGATAGTCCAGGTTGGGTATCATTAAAGAGGGTATACATTAGTTTAGAGTAAATTGTAAGAAACTGTGACGGATTCGACAAGGAGGGTTTTTGAAGGGTTTATAACCTTCTTAATCTTTATCGGAATCAAGAGTGTTCCAACTTTAATTTTCTGTCATTTGTGTTTGTAACAAATCCCCAATTCCAAAAAAGCGACAATTTGACACTTGACAGGTTTTAAGTAACCGATAATAGAGTAATGATGTTTTAAAAAATTATGATTTTTGTCGGAATTTATTTCCATGATATTCAAGCTGTTTAAATCTAAAAACGGATGCAGGACGTTAAAAATGTCTTTGAAAGTTTTGGAGTTGCAAGCTTTGAGAAATACAAATTCAAATTTGGGTAAGCAAAGATCAATTTTTGGATGTGGAACAACATGCACTTTTAAGCTTAATATTTGGATTGTAAAGAACTTAGACATTCCAGCGTCATTTCCAAAATTTGAAACAAATCGAGCCCTTCCCGCCAATTTATCGTAAGCGACAAAATAAATTTTATCGTAAACGACAAATCAAAAGTTTACTGCTGGTCCTTGAAAAAACTTGTACCCGTAGCAGTATTGGAAATTATTAATTATGCTTAAGTTAAGACATGACAATAGTCTACAAGGCTCTATGTGTTACTAGCAATTTTTAGTAATTAAGTTGGCTTTTTTACTGAAAATGTCGTTTACGATAAAATGGCGGGAATGGTTCAAAATACTTTGACAATAAAAGTGGTTATTTTCACAAGAAGTTTAGTGCCAAACGACAAACTTGTCAAACATGACATGCATTGGCTTGCTTTGCTTTTAGCTCAATCATAGTGCTGAGGCAAGAAGTCTTTTAAAAGTAAAATTTCTCGAAAATTACATCGTATATATTTTGCCAAAAGTTTTATTATAAAAGTATTTCCATTTCAGTCTATTTACACTTTATTTAGTTTTATGTGCAAGAAGCCAATCAAAGCTACGAGATTTCCAGATGATAAGACAGTTTTTAAACGTCTAAACAACAAACTTAAAACAAAGGATCAGTGAGTTCAAAAATCTTCAGTAATTAGTTTTTGAAAAGTCTAACGAAAGATGTTTCTAAATGGTTTTTCAAATGGCGCCCCGTAGCGGCCATTTTGTTTTAGTGACATATGTCAAATCTTTTGTTTATTATTCAATTGTTTATGCCAAATTATAATGCAAATTACACGATTTAACTTCACATTCAAATGATAAAACTTTATTATCAAAATCAGTGTTCGGTAATGTTAACGTTGGGCGCATTGCGAAAAATTTACGGTAGACGTAGTGGCCCTTCATAGTCGACTCTTCAACTTGTGGTGGCCAAATTTGAGACGACCGGTTCAGCAAACAAAAGTTCAGTAAAGCAAGATCGGCCTAGAACATCGCAGGGGTCCGTAAAAGTGTACAGCAGAACCCGAGGCAGTCTATTTCTCACTGTACACAAGAACTCGGCCTTTCGCAGACTTCAACTTGGCGAATTTTGCGTCGGGACTTGGGCCTACACTAGTACAAGATCCAACTGACCCAGGAGCGCATAGTTCATGAAATCATGACTATAGAAAACGGCCGGCGTTTGTTCGGTGACGAGTTTTATTTTTGGATGAATGGCTGTGCTAAAAAGCAAAATTACGGTATATGGGACGACACCAACCGAGGTCCACCAGGTAATACTGCATCCTCAAAAAGTTACCGTTTGATGTTGATTTTAGATTTAGATTTAATTAATTCAGGGGTCGATATTTCAAAGATTGGTCCTGATTAGCCAAAGGAATTGGTGCGGTAAATAACCCACACTACTCAGTATCGATTCTTGCCGATTATCTTTTGAAAATTTCCATCACCGGAGTTTTTGGCCAGCAGAAAAGTACGCTAGACTAATCAAAAGCTCATTCAAATAATACCATTTCTATTTTGGTTATCACAGAAAAAACTTCCGTCGTAATGCTAATTAGAGAAGGAGTTTTGAAACCCCCATTTTTCAATACATTTCCCATCCGCTTACTTTCATCAAGCAGATGGAACGCTAAGACTATACCACACATTATGGATTTTCCAAAAGTTACCTTAACCAAACTAACAACAAAAGACGACTAGACTGATAAAAACCAAAGCCTTTTTCTATTGTTTTAAGTAAACAATATTCCTTTATAGTGAATAAGTTTGTTCCATATAATCTGATAAATGAAAAAAGGAACAAAAAGGAAGGGGGTAGCGGTGGCTTTTGGGTGATGGATGTATTTTTCTAGATTGTTATTAGAAAGCAACCTATTTATTGCGGATGTAGACCTTAAGTATAAAACACAGTTCAAGTAGAAAAAGTCTTCTTTAAAAAAAATAACGACGAAGACGATCCACAGAAAAGACATCTTTTTTGTTTTTGAAATGTAAACTTTTGTGTTTCTTGTTTTTTAGTGTGTAACAGCTTTGTTTTGCTGACAGAATTTCCATTAATTTTTATAGGGATGTAAAATGTGTTTGTATTAATGTTTTTAGGAAATTAGGTTAGCAAAAATTGTCTGGATTTAATGAAAGAATGAGGGAAATGAAAGGAAAACAAACATCATTAGCATGATTTACAAATTATATTACAAGCTATTTAGATTGAAGACCGCCGCCGCCGCCGCCGCACGCAAGACTACTTCAGTGATTGTTTAAATGTGTGTTTTTTTTAAGAAGTTAAATCAAATAACTTACATTTTTGTATGTTGCATAAATTGTCCGGCATGGGCTTAAAGACGGTCATTAATACAATGATACTCCAGATTTGACATGGAAAATCTATTACTTGGATTAGATTTAGATGAAAATTTCAATTTCAAAAAAGAACATTTGGTCATTTTTAGAAATTTAGCTATTTAAATGACTTTTGTCCCATTAGAAGCTCTTAAGATTCAATATTTTTATGTTCACAGTATAATCACTGATTTAACAGCGTGCTGAAAGTGGAATTTTAAAGTTATAAAAATGTCGAACTAGATCTTTTAAAGAACCTAGTTTTATAATACTTAACTTTAACCGAACCGTTTAAAAGTTTTGGGAGTAGCGGAAAAAGTCTTTTTTTATCACCAATAGACTCAATAGGTCACAGAAATGTGAACTACCTGGAAGATCTAACTTATCAGAGATTTGCCGAACCTAGACAAAATATTACGCCCAGACTATAAAATGGATCTTTTATTGCTAGAAAGCAGCTGATTACCAAAAAAAATCAATTTAGTCAAATCCATGTAAGGGTCAATGCTAAGTAAAAGACCTTTGTAAAAAGTCTTTAGGTTAAACAAATGACTGAAGGTTTCAAACTTTCTATGTGACTTTCGGGCTACATAGTTTACCCGAACTATAATTAATTATATACCTATTGAATCGGAGGCGACTAAAAAGAAATTGGCTTTTAGTGAAGACAAAGCTAAGACCTTCACCATCCCAGTATCAAGAATTAACACTACCGCTTGAAAAAGACAAATTAGAATGTAAAAGTTCGAATTGTCAAAAATTTAGTGAAATGTACACATTGGAGGTTTCTAAGCTAAAGGGAAGATCTTTCAAGCTATTGCGAATACAAAATTTATCGGAATTGTCCCCGCAACTACCGTCAGGAACTTCCTCGTAATTGTTCCCACAACTACAATCGATAAATTCCTCGGGATTGTTCCCACCACTACCATCAGGAAACGCTAATGCTTTTAGTCCCTAGTAAACGTTCGACATGTGCTACTACAACAAAAAACTGCTGGTTTGATGAACAATGTCGGTCGGCAGGAAAATGTTGGAAAAAACAAACAAAGCAGCAAAAATGGGCTTAGCAGTTAATGCAGTGTTTTAGTTATGAAGAATGAAGCTACAACACCAACATGACTCTGTCAAAAGTCACTATTCATAGACGTAACATTGAGGTAGTCAAGGACTTACCACCAACCTGTGCTCTTTCATGAGCATAGACATCAATACCAGCGCTGAGATCAAACTGAAAATTGGACTTAGAAAGCAATTAAGTAGTAAAGCCTTCTCTCGAGAAACCAAAGTGTCCCTGCATAATGCTCTGATCATCCCCGTCGTGCTTAACGGTGGAGAAGCATGGAATATACGTGATGGAGGAGAAGATGGAACGACGCGCTGTACGAGCTGTACGGACTGTACAACGACGCACGTGGAAACCAATGCTGCAGCCCGAAAAGTTTTCGAATTCATACCGACAGGAAAGTACAGAGAGGAAGAGGTGGCGTGCATAAGTAAAAAATTGACCCCATCAATTTTGGAGGGCGAAACGGAAGACATCTAGCTGGGGACCGCGCTAAAAAGAGAACTTGTTGTGTAAGCCACTAGCTAACACAGAACTATAGCGACATCTAAAGTAAATAACTAAGCAAGCAAGTAAGTAAGTAAGTAAGTAAGTAAGTAAGTAAGTAAGTATTAAAGTAAGTAAGTAAGTAAGTAAGTAAGTAAGGTAGTAAGTAAAAAAGTCAGTAAGTCAGTAAGTAAGGTCGTAAGTAAGTAAGTACGTAAATAATTAAGTAAGGAAGTAAGTAGGGAAGTAAGTAAGAAAGTACGTAAATAAGTAAGCAAGTAAGTAAGTAAGTACGTAAATAAGTAAGTAAGTAGGGAAGTAAGTAAGTAGGAAAGTATGTAAGTAAGTACGTAAATAAGTAAGTGGGTAAGTAAGTAAATAAGTAATAAAGTAAATAAATAAGTAAGTAAGTAAGTAGGGAAGTAAGTAAGTAAGTAAGTAAGTAGGGAAGTAAGTAAGAAAGTACGTAAATAAGTAAGTAAGTAAGCAAGTAAGTAAGTAAGTACGTAAATAAGTAGGGAAGTAAGTAAGTAGGAAAGTATGTAAGTAAGTACGTAAATAAGTAAATGGGTAAGTAAGTAAGTAAGTAATAAAGTAAATAAATAAGTAAGTAAGTAAGTAAGTAGGGAAGTAAGTAAGTAAGTAAAAAAGTACGTAACTAAGTAAGTAATTCAGAAAGTAAGTAAGTAAGTACGTAAATAAGTAAGTAAGTAAGTAAGCAAGTAAGTAAGTAAGTAAGCAAGAAAGTGAATAAGTAAGTAAGTAAGTAAGTAAGTAAGTAAGTAAGTAAGTGAGTAAGTAAGTAGTTAATAAAATAAGTAGAAATTAAGTAAGTAAGTTAATAAGTAAATAAGTAAGTAAGTAAGTAAGTAAGTAAGTAAGCAAGTAAGTGAGCAAGAAAGTAAGTGAGTAAGTAAGTAAGTAAGTAAGTAAGTAAGTAAGTAAGTAAGTAAGTAAGTAAGTAAGTAAGTAAGAAGGTTAGTAAGTATGTAAGTAAGTATGTAATTAAGTAAGTAAGAAAGGAAGTAAACATTCAATGGATGAGAAAAACAAGGAAGAAACAAAACAACAAAAAGAAAACAAACACTTTTTCTGGATCTACAAATTGAAAACATGCGTTTAAAATATGCCTTATTTTCGAGACATTGATAAAATTTCATGTCTCCGAGAAAAATATAACTAACAACACATCAGTGTTGAGTGAGCTTACAAGATGCTCCAAATAAAAAAAAAATTGATTATTAATTGTCCACAATTAAATTAATAGCTGCAATTATCGTTTTATTGAAACCAATTTCCACTTTATCTTTATATAAAAATCTATTTCAAACAAAAAAAAAGGTCTAAATAGTTTGCATGTATCACAGACAATTTTATGGAATAAAAATAAAATTATAATATCTAATAGTCATAAATGTTAAGGTAGCGCATGCTTGTTGCATATTAAATAAACTGTATATACTGAGGTACAAACATAGATAGATATCCTATAACTGATAACATCACTGTCCCTTATGAAATTTAATGAGTCCCTCTTGTCTCTAAAGTACCTAACCTATATGACAACTTCTACATATAGTTAAGAGTTTATACATAGAGTATGTTGATATGTGCATGTATTATATAATTGTTAAAATTCTATTTAATATTCTATCAACGCCAGAATATGAAATAAACATAAAGATAATATATTCTGACTGGGTTCATGCATTTTTCAAATTAATTTCCATTCATTATTATACAAAGGAGCAAAACAAATGTCAATGCTTATGGTTTTCACCTGACTGCAATTTAATTTATCGCAATACTCATATCTCATATCGCACTCTTTTCGTTTTTTGTTGTTGTTGTTCTTTGGTAACTACCTCCCTATTTTATATGTAAAACTATTAAACTCACTTAAGGCTAATTCATTTCATCACCACATTCCCCCTTGATCTTCTTGCATATTTAAAAAATAAACAATAAAGAAAAAGTACCCTTGGGACAAAGACAGAGGGACACACTTAACGCTTATTACACATTCAAATCAACCCCATATCTTTCAGAGCACCATAATAGGGTTGAGTTGCATATAAACAGTTACCTACCCCTATGACAACAAAAAGAGAACTAAAGTAACAACTACAATGGCGGTGGCAGCGTGAGGCATGCGGGGGCGTTGGCGGTTCGGTGTTCCTATCAAGCTTCTATCGCACCATATCAACATTAATATGATGCCCCCTGTTGCAACAAACAAAGAGAACCAGAAAATCAACAACAATAGGTCTCTGTGTACTCCAACTACCTTAACTACAGCTAAACCTAGACCTACGTCCGTCGCGTCGCCGTCGGTCGGTTGTCGCGTCGTCGTCGTAGCTTTTAACGTATAGACCAGGACGATGACAACAATTGAGTGCACCCCTGCATGTAATTCCATGATTTGTGGTCGGTCTTACGGTAAGTGCTACAGCTCTGCTACCATAGCAGTTCTAGGTATCCCTTGCAACCAAAAAAAAAGGAGATAGAACAACACACAAAAAGTTCCGTGATGTCGTCTCTAGAATTTCCATCTCTTCGTCTAGACAAATTCATTCTATAGTTCAAAATCATCAGGGCCGCATCTAGCTGTCATTTTGGATAAAGTGAGAAATGAATGACCAGGAATTGGATATTTCTTTATTAATAAAAGTGAATTAGTGACAAATGACGTGGACTAGCGTCATATAATATCATTTAAGAACTAAGGCGGTATTAAATTAAATTAAATGATAATTAATGACAGATTAGTTTTTTTACAATATGAAAATGATGAATTGATAAATAAAAAATAAATCTTCAACTTTGTTACTATTGTTCAATTCCAGTTTTAAATTTATGTCCCACAGTTAACAGCCCTGTTTTTTTTTGCGACTGCATATAAACTATCGGCAGTAGTCAGATTTGTAATACAATTTACATTTTTCAACATTAATTTATTACACTAATTATAAATAGATAAAGTGGACAATTTTAAGGAGGATGTGTTGAAAAAATATCAGAAATAACAGATATATATTTTTTTCATACTTTTCATTTTTAAAATTGAAGTTAAATGAAATAAGAACTGAAGGAAAGGAATGCGTTCATAGATTTCTCTCTAACTGTGTAAAGAGTATTTTTTGACACAAACTTTTTTAAAAATAACACACAAATATTACAGTTTACGCCTTTTTCTATAAAATTATAAATAAAACTTAGTCGAGTAAGCTTACAAAAACTAAAATATACTTTTATTTAATCTTGCTTTTTTATTATACAAAAAGATGATAACAATTCGCAGAGACCTCAAGTATTAATTATAAGCAAAGTTGAACATTACAATGATAAATAAGATTTGAATTTTCATAACTTTATTTTAATTTTGAAGACTTTCCACGTTGATTTTTAGGTTTTATTCTAAAAGGTACTAATTAAAAAAATTGGTACAGAATCACCACAAAATTTTGTTGAACTATACAACTACTTAAAACATGCATTTACAAAATAGGGTAAATATAAATTATGTAAGTTGGGTTGTTAGCTCCTACGTTGAAATAAACTAAATAACACAATCAGTCGAAATATCAGAGTTCATATTGAGTCTTAAAATAACGTTATACTATTTTGTAAGTTGAACTCTACTTCACGAACACATCCAACGAGCCTAAAGAAGAGACCAAACGTACCAACACCTCAAAAATTGATTTCAATACGCAAATACAAGTTAAAACTTCATCCGTAGTAGGATTTTACTTTTCATTTTATCTGCAGTGGTTCTAATACGGATGTTGTATATTTGTCATTCATATCAATACCCGCGTTTTTTTGGCATTCTATAAATAGTAAAGTAGAAAATTCTCAACTGAAACTAATAAAATGGACAATTTTCAAGAAGAAATGGTAAGGAAATTGGGATTTTATAAAAAAAAAGTTAATTTAACAATTGCAGTTAAAAACTTCAAGAAGGGGGTTCGTTCATAGACTCCTACATTAACATGTGGAGTAGAAGCGAGCTTGAAGCTCACCTCAATGTTTTATATACCTGAATCGAGTTGAAATGAGCCTGATTCGGCTCGATTCCAGTCGGGGATCGGAGTCGAGTCAAAATTTGAGAAGAAAAACCTGTGTGGAGGAGTTGATTTTACAGGAAATGCATTATGGTCTGTTTATTTGCATGTTTGTGTACAAAAAATTCTTATATGGTGCAGAACTATTCAGTTCTTCATTGCTGGGCATGAATCAAACTACCTCACTTGCACTTCATACGAAACATCGAAACACCATTTGCATTTTAGAAAGTGCTGTTAAACTTAATCATTTTTAAATTTTCTTGTTCGGTGGAAAAACCAAAAAGATTTTTTTAATCTAAACTGAAATAAAGCTTTTGTGGAAACATAGCAAAACTTAATTATCTTTTCTAGTGGTTTCTCTTGCAAAATAAGCCCAGTTAGTCCTTTTTCATGAACAAAATTAAATAATATCCACAGTAACAGATTAATTTTATTCATCAATGGAAAACACATGATTCTAAATACACAACTACTCAACGAACACAGTCATCGAGATACAAATGCAATATCAATCGTACCAATATTTGGGAATGAAATCACATAAGATCCATGCGAGACTCGTATAAATATCAAAAACCCATCCGTAGTAACATTCTACTTTAACTTTTATCGGTAGTATTCATACTGCGTATATTGTTTTTCTTATTCGTGTAAAATCCTACGATACTATTGATAGGTTTTAAAACAAAACACGGGTAATTTCTACTAAACGACGGATGCATTTTCCAAAAAACACTTCTAATGTTGACCAAACTTCACTGTCACACAGAAATGTATTCTTTCAACAAGATTTTTTCTCAGGTAACTGCTGTCAGTGATCCGCGTCGCTACGGCCCTGTTTATCATTCCAGACCTATTACAACCGGAATCAAATAGCCAGTAGCTTTTGCGGTGTGGCGGTGCAGGTGGTGATGGAATAGGAGGTGGCGGTGGCAGAGGTAGTTGTGGGTTATAGTTGGACGAAGAAACAAAGTAGAGATGATGGATAAAACAATAGTGCGTGCAAATGTATTACTATCTACCTTCTGCTATTCAAATTCAAACTTCTGTCGTCCACAAGATGGCTGTCAGTGATAACAACACGGCAACGATTAAAAGCGGGGAAAGGGGTGCTCTAGGGAGTTGAGTGACAGGAACAAAGGACAGCATAGTTTCTGTCACGCAATCTGACAGATATATAAGAGTTTGGGTCTACATATAGGTACCGGAGAAGGAGGGAAAACGGGAATGACAAAACAAACAGAATAAAAAGAAAAGCAAACACAAACACTAACAAAAAAAAAATAACAAGAGAAGGAAACTAAATTCTATTCTCCGGTCATGGTTTTGACAATCACCAATTAACTACTTCCGGTTTCGTGTTCTACCAGTTAAATTCTATTTTGCAATCAAATTGACATAGACTTTGGGTGTCTTTGTGATTTTTGATGTTTCTGTCCGTCAAACTTTTCCAACCGAGCACCGACTACTGCCAGACCAATATGAGTCGGGTTTGATGGTTCATTGAGTTTGAGTTGAAGTTGAAGTGGGTTCTGCATTTTCGGATGAGTGATGGGAGTGTATGTGTTTGCATGTGGTTTACACACTTGCAATTTTACATAAAAGAAATTTTATTATGACGTTTCTCGTTTCGTATGAATGACATGAAGTAAAGGGGAGTATTAACATTCAAACATATACACATAAAATTAAATTAAAATTGTATTTTAAACAAAATTGAGAGAATGGAGATTATATCAATTATAAAATATACCCGAAATCTAATTAGTATCCCACTAATGCATTTGTTGCGTGTGTCATAAATGCAACAAATTTGACACATCTGTTGTAGTTTAATGACAGATACACCATCAACTATTTGATGGTTTAATGAATGCATCAATGGATGCTCCATCACGAATGTGTGATAGTATAGCAGATGTTTTTCATGTCAACGCAACTGCAGCGGTGGAACGTGTCATTAAACCTTGCATCGTGTCATCGTTGCTTAATAGGTACCTACACATAATGGGATTATAACGAGTCGATGATAAATAATAGTGAGTCGATATTGTATGTGATTTAGTTCGTTCACTCTTTACCGTGTGAAGGTTGGTGGATTTGGTTGTTTTAATCATGGTGCTTGAATAGGGAATCCACTGTGAACCGTCCACCGAAGCTACAACTACGATAAAATTGCAGTTCGTTGAACTATAATGGTCACTTGGTCAATCATCAACCAAGGCGTATAGTGTAAAGGGGATAATGGCAGATGGAGGAGAGAGATGTGTTATTAGAAAAGTTATTTTGCAAAAGTTTATATTTGCTAATAAGGTATAGTATCTGATTAACACAGTTCCAGTTAATGGATATAGGAATAGATGTTAAGTTAAGATTGTGCTGAGTTGGTGAGTTGAGTTTTAAAACAAAATATCGTGAGTATTATGTCCGAAAGTTGAGCTTTGAAGCAAATGTTACGTAATTCGCAATTTTGCGACTAAGTTCGGCAATAAACGCATTTCAACTACTGTGGGATTTTTAGAGGCTCATGAATAGGATATTCGCAAAAATAAGAGATATTATTTTAAAAGTGTGTAAATTGTAAGGACTTCAATAATTGTTCACTAACATAATAAATTGTGAATGGATATTAGATTTGATTTTTTTTGTTCGAATTACCCAGTAACCCATTTCATAATTGATCAATGAATTACTGGAGATATATTTTGGGCTAATATCCTATAAACTGTGGTACTTATATACAAATTATTCAAAACATTAAAGTATTATAGTATTCAATTGGTTGCATGTGTCGAACAAGCCGCCTACCATTCCATGGTTTGATGCAGAATGTAAAGCAGCTAGGAAAAAATATTTCAGGGTTCTTAAGCTAGTCAGGGCAATCAATTCAAACTCAGCCAATGTGATGTACCAAAACGAAAATGTGGCTTACAAAAATCTCTGCAAGGAAAAACAAAAACAATATTCCCTTTCCCTCATGGAAAGGCTGAACGCAGTAAGAGATAGCAACTCTTTTTGGAAATTGGCGTGATAACTAAATGGAGTACCTTTCGTTAGGAAAACCGAAATTACTACGGAACTATTAGCAGATCATTTTCAACGATTACTAGGAGGGCCAGAAAGACCTTTTCAAATACAGTTTGTTTATCCTTGGATTGAAAACGAAATTCTGAATTCGAAATTCACAATTCAAGAAGTAGTGACTGTTCTTCAGAGATGCAAAAACAACAAAGCTCCAGGAGATGATCGCGTTCCCTATGAATTTTAATTTTAATAAAACTAACAGATGCATACAACTACATCTTCATGAGCGATGACTTTCTAGAAAGTTTTTGAACGAATATCATTTTCCCAATTTTCCAAAAAGGTGACGTAAACGAACCAACAAACTATCGTGGCATATCTTTTATAAACTCTGTCATGAAAATCTTTACAGGTGTAATTTAAGACAGAATTACGCTATGGGTTCAAGATAAGATAACAATCTGCTAAGCGAATATCAGGCTGGTTTCAAAAAACAATACTCAACGGCGGACAATATCTTTTCTTTGACGTGTATTGTCAGATCAGTCCTAACGAAAGGAAAGAAGTTATACAATTTCTTCGTTGACTTCAAGTCAGCTTTCGATTCAATTAAGCGGAATGCATTTTTTTACAAGCTAAGCTGCTTAGGCATATCCACAAAAATATTGAATAAGCTGAAAGGACTCTACGAGAGCAACTAAACAACGATATGGAATGGAACAGAAAGATATAGTATTCAAATATCTTGGGCATGTTCCCAAATAAATAAAGTCTCGGAACTTATTTATACTTTGTTGCGATTTTGTTGCTATTTTCTTTTTGCACTTTCGGTTTTGACAGCTCACGTTAGTTTCATGTTTTGTGTCATTTCAGTTTCGTCCTTAATTTTACCACGAATCGTCTTAAAAACGAACTACATTTGCACTTCTTCCATTTTATGATCAATTTAATCAGCTTACTGAGGAGGCTATTCGGGATTTTGTGATAAAATTTCACACCAAATTTACATTTTTGGGCATTGAACTACCAACACGCTTATGTAGAGTGAAACCTAGGGCGTATATTACAGGTGTATCGTTCAGTTTTGGTGATGACCTTAAATTATCGATTTGGCTCCATACACAGCAATTGGAACTCTTTTACGTCGATAATTTCGCGAAAGGATTAGGTGTGAATCTTTCAAAATACTGTTGGTACAAAAATTGAATCGAAATGACCTACCAAAACGTCGCATATTTGGTGAATAGGCTTACTTACTTCTTCTGCTATTGACAAAGACGACTTGGAGAGCATGTGGTTTCAACAAGATTGTGCCACATGCCAAACAATTCGAGCGAATATAGCTTTATTGCAAGAGAAATTTCCTGGCCGAGTCATTTCTTGCCAAGGCGATATCAACTGGCCCCAAGATCTTGCGATTTGACACCACTAGCATTTCTTTTTGTAAGGCTACGCCAAAGACCGTGTTTATGCAGATAAACTTTCAACTCTTGCGAATTTAAAAACTAACATTCGTCAAGCTATGGCTGAGATACCGAATGACCCAAAAAATGGTCAAAAATTACCTCACAAGACTCGACGCTTGCAGCAATTCGCGTGGTGTTCATTTGAATGATTTATTGTTTTACCCATAATTATCAACGTTCAAACTTTATAATTGAAAAGAAATATTATGAAAAAAAAATATTTCATATCCCCAAAATGGAAAACCCTGTACAAATACCAAGTTCGAAACCAATTGATACACGATTTTCAGCTTAATCAAAAATCGATGAAATCTTATATACCAGGGTCATTCAACATCTACCCACTAATTATAACGTTCATTAAAATACCAAGCTTATAGAAAGAAGCCTGATAGAAAAACTAAAAGCTGGATAATTAGTATTTATTTATTTTACCCATCTTGTCAACAAAAAAAAAAAGAAAAAATCATTCAACAACATACAACTTTTTCAACCTATTTCACTAAAAGCAAAACAACCAACAATACCAAAATTTCTACATAAATTCATTTCCTCCAGAGATCATTCAATATGACTCAACCATTATTTGACCTCAATCTAACTTATAACTTACCCAACTCTTCCTTCGTTCCCTGGTATTGTGTGGTAAGTCTCAAGTGGGAGTAGGGGGGTGGGGGAGGTATGTATTTGAAGTTTCCCTAAAGTAATCAATTGGTCAGCTCATTCCCTAAAATAATATATACTCAATTTCTCCATATCTTAATTTCAATTATCCCAAAACCAACTGATGCCAATATTATTTGTAGCAGTAGGATAGACCTATACTAAAGGACAAAGACAAGACAAGACACAACTCACAAGACAAGAAACATTAAGTGGCATTATTCTCTTGACACCTACATATACATACACACAACTTCTAAATCCACAACAAACACACACAAACAGATTGCTGTCTTATCTGTCAGTAAAGTCGCCATTAATTAATTCATCTTCTATATCTCTGCATAATATTCAAGTAGGGAGTAGGGATATTGAAAGAGACACATTGTACAATTCTAATTATTTTATTTTTTTGTTGTTATTGGTTGGTTCTTACTTAAATATCCTCATTGTCAATATTAATCCCAACACTCAATAAAATTCGAAACAATTATTTAGTTAAAATACATAGAGAAAAAGGATATAGATGTAATTTCCCAAAAGATAGTCGCTTGATACCCAATTTCCTAATGTGTTTTTTTTGCTCTCTCTCACTCTTGTTTGTATATATGTACATAATTATATTGTTAATTCCTTTACCATATATGGAGATAGCTATATTCGAAATATTTGCTATACTGCTGCTGTTTGGATGCTTGGAAGCTTTTCTAGAAATGCCATCACTTTAATCTATTAAAACATTTCTCAAATTGCCCACAGGACATGCAGCAGCAGAAGCAGCAGTAGAGCAAAAGGCTCTTCGGGTCTTTGCTTCTCTCGTGTGCGTTTGGTTTGGTCGTTCTCCGTACCCGCATCAAAAACCCGACAAAAATACCTTCATATCCCCTTCCCCGTTACCTTCTCAAAATCCCATCCAAACAATTCATAATAAGTTCACACCAAAGCCCTCCTGAGATCATCTCTTCTTATTTAACCTGTCTCTCTCTATACATATCGTTCTCTCTTTTGCTCTTTCATATATCTTTTGTTTTCTCTTCCTGTTGGCCATCAGCACATACTCCTCTGATACCATCATCGTCGTTACCAATGCTGCCCTCTTTTGTCCTAATTTCGAAATTAATCTGCTCTCAAGCTTATTCGTATCTCATATCCTCTTTAGCCCAATCTAAAATATCTCCACATACACATAGCTGTGTATAGGTTATACATCGGTATAGAAATACAATACATATAAATGTATGTAGGAAAACTGAGAAAACTCATTCGTGTCGGTTTGAAATCCCAATCCAAACGAATAATAGGGAATTTGGTGATGGCCTAGATTTTGAACTTCCGAAATAGGTACACAAACAAATTTAATACACCTCCAAAAAACCCTTTCTCCTACTCAAACTCGTTAGATATACTATCCAGAACCAGTATCCGCCTTCCCAAGTCCCAAATCCCAACACCGACCGTCACGATATATGTACATATACCCATATTCTCTCTCTAACAACCATCCAACCAGCAGATGTGACCCTATTTTCCAAAAATCGCAGTCACATGAGATTTATATTTTGTGCGGTCAGGTTTTGTGGTATGCGGTTTTAGATTGCATATAATAACGGTGATTCGAGTTTCGAGCGGAGTTTCGAGGGCACAAAAAGGGGGTGGTAGATTGGAAAACTACTCTCTTTTATACGTTTACACGATAGAGGCGGATCTCCGTTCAGGGTTGTTTAAAAGTCCTTCCGGTCCAACAATGTCAACGACGACGATGACAACGACAACGACCAAGAATATTCCTTGTCTCAAATTAAATTTTTCTATATGACACAAAAACCAAGTATTTTTTGGTCGGCTCGATATTCACGTGAAGTCCTTCCGTTTCTAAGTGATAAGTCAACATCACTTTGGGCCTTCACTTTTTACCTACATGCATAGCTGTTTTATACGTAGCAACTTTAAAGGATAGAAACAAAAATTCAAAAACAAAAAAAAAAAAAACAACTGAACAGATTTTGAAAAGAAGATACCTTGTGCTCCTAAATATTCCTATGTCCGTCACTAGTCGTCCTCTGTCCTCCGCCTGATGATGGTGGTCTGGAAGCGACTTACACCACATTTCTCTACATGGTACATCAGCATACAGCACAAGAAGAGGTTCACTTGCCCTGCCATCATGAACACACAAAGGTATACGTCCATAAAGCGGACCTACGAACATACCTCACCTTCCACCAAGAGAAAGAAGTTTCCGGGTGTCGAGAATTAGGGAAATGTTTTTGCAGGTCATTTTGCATTCACCCGGCAAACATTTCATTTCTAAAAGTTTAATTGAAGCATTTTATGGACAAAATTTTATGCAAGAACCTTATGTATGCAATCCACCTATAGGTATAGCCAATTTTATGTATGTAGGTAGGTCTCTCTCTGGACAGACAAGACTTTGATGATTTAAAGGTTCAAATGTAAAATCCAAGGAAAGTCAAAATCTCCATATCGATGAGTTTCTTCTTCTGCTTTTTTTTCTTGTTTTAAATTTGTAGTTATGTAAAGGTATGTGTGGTGTGTATGTAGGTGTATTTGTTTGAAATCCCAGAACGAGTTAAATGTAGGTTTTAGGTCGTAAAAGGTATAAAAAAGAAACAAACTTTGCTTGATTGTATATAATTGGATTTGGGAAAATTGATATAACATGACAAAATAGGTAGGTAAAGAGTCGAGTTAAAAGGTGATATGTTGTGTCAAAATTCTGAAACTATAAGATACTTATTCGTAAAGGTATCTGTATGTATATTAGGGTACTTCTAAATTTAATTAAGTTAGATAAATAGATAGGTAAGGTATCTATGTATCTGTAGTTAAGAATCAAATGACAACAAGTCTTTAAATCGAGACATAGTTTTTGTTACTACAATGGATCAGAAGTGGGATTGTATTTATATAGGAATTGTTATAAATTTTTCGTTTGATTGTAACGATGCGATGATGGGGAAGAGAATGAGAATTAAAGACTTGTCTCTTGTTAAATTTAATAGATGGTTTTTGTTCAAGGGAAGATGAGAAAAAGAGTATATTTATACATAAATGTTTTATATACCTATAAACAATAAATAGGTAAAATAATTGTGAATAAAATTAAATGGGGTGGATTGAAGTGTGACAAAAGAAAGTACCTATATCTATTTAGAGAAAAAAGGGTATCTTTGTGTATGTATACAAATGAGGTAAATAAGGCATAGAATTGAATATTTATTAGAAAATCAATTAAAATTTAATGACACAAATAAGGAAGAAGGACAATGATATATAAGAATATAAATAGAGGGACAAAATGAAAGAATAGCATTTTCTAAGATAAACATTATACATAGTACGTTATGGGGTATAAAACCTAGCTCACTTTAAGGACATAAAGAGGATTTTAGGGTTATATTACTTAATAAATTGGTCTATACAATTTAAAAGACTTTAAAAACCTTTGTTTTACGTCTATGGTGAAGGCTTTTTAAAGACCTGATTTATTACAGTCTTATTATTATAAGCCCACTCAAAAGTGTATCACCTCATTTATAAAAAAATTCTTATCAATAGCTTTACTTAAACATTAAATTCGGTAATAGGATACGTTTGATGTACAAATTAGGGGAAAGTTCTCTACCTTTGGAAATGCGAAAGGAATTTTACATAGAAAGTACATAAAATCAAACTCAACTGACTGAAAAGAGTTCCATAGTCTTCTAAAAATGTAGGAACTTCCGCATTGGTTTATGTGACGGACTAATTTACGGCTATGCGTAAGAGATTCGCTTGACGCGGGCTTCAAAATAGAATTCAATTGTGTGAAGAGCTCAAAGTAAATGAACTTTGCAGCTACCCTTTTTTCAATGACTAGGCTTTTTGGGCCTAATTAAACGATGCGGATATGAGATTTCGATAGCATAGGTTATTAATCAATAATCTCTTAGTATGGTCAAGAAAATCAAGCGACTTAATAATGTTGAAATATTTCCGAAAATTTGTTTTAATATTACCATAAACAAATGCTTAATTATCGCTTCTTATTAAAATAATTTATAGTAGATCTCTTAGAGCTCTCCCAAAATATTTCCGTGCGCATTTGACAAGTGTGAAATGAACAAGTTTTAAAAAAAAGTGTGAAATACGAAATTCTACTTGCTAAGTTTCAAGTACATAGTGAAGTATGATAAGCAAACTCCAATACAATACAAAATGTCAGCTTAAAACCTGAAAAACTAATAATTTTTCGTGCAAAATTAGGAAAGAGTACTCCTTGAGAAATAAAGTACTGGAATATCTTAATGACGTTCCACAGTAGCCGACTTAGTTATTAGCTTTTGTGGATCGAAAGGTATCAACCTGATATCAAGTACATTGGTTTTCGTTGTTCTGGTAGTCACATATTTCCGGAAAGATTTTATAAGCTTTCTAATGGGTTTCTAAAACATCCTCCAAATAGTTTTCCAATTCCAATTGGACAGCTTTTATGGAAATTTGAAAATTATCAATTTCCAGATCAGGTGTAAGTGTCAACTGGAAAACCGTTTTACAAGATCAAAGTCTAAGACTTTTATATCAGGTAAAGCAGAGCAAGTTCTTGTTCCTCATCCACACAGCTTCTACAAAATTCATTTGAGAATACGCTTAGCCACGTGGGGTGCTTTCCTATGAGATAGTGCCCGGTTATGACACCGATTATCGAGCTCATATGGAATCTGCTAAGAGATAGCAAGCACCTTGATCGCTTTAAATCTAGCGTAGGCCAGTGACCTAACACGTGGTGATTTTATTCCACCTGTTGTTTTCCTTCTTCATAGCTTCCTGCAGTACCAATAGTTTACATGTAGCGATTGGTATACCAGACATAAACATGGTAGAATGGGTTTTACTGTACTATTTCTTGCGATCTGATTTGCTAACAATTTCCTGGAATGTCTCTATGGCCCGGTACCCAGCAAAGATGAATATTGAACTGTTGAGCCATCTCTATTAGAGATGATCAACAGCTACGGACTGTTATAGAGTATGATATCTGATATTCACAAAATAAACGCTGGTGTGCCCCAGGGCTCCGTTTTTTCTCCGAATCTCATTCAATTCTGATCTCGACAGCATTGTCCAATGGGGAATCAAAAACCTTGTAGAATTTAATTCTTCGAAAACTCAATGCTGTCTAACTTCACTAAAGCGTAACCCTCTCTTGCATCGAGGAGTCTGAACAGCTTCCAGTCCTAGGTATGTGCATTACCTACAAACCATTTGTTGTGGAGTGATCACATATTTGACATCGCCAAATATATTGCTAAGTGTTTAGATTTTCCCTGAAGATGCAAGAAGATTTTTATCCCTTCTGATCTGGCTACAATCTATAAAGCTTATATTAGTCTGAAAATCGAGTACAATTCTCATATCTGGGCAGGTGCTCCAATAACACATTTGAGTCTCTTGGAAAAAATTAAAAAAAGAGCTCTAAAATTGATAGGTGACCGTTGTTTTACTGAAGCTTTTGTATCTCTTGAGCACCGCCGTAAGGTTTCATGTCTGTCATTGTTTTATCGCTATTTTCATAAACAATGTTCTAGTGAAATAGCCAGTTACATTCCTCCCCTCAAACAATTTAACCGAAATACCTGTTCTTTTAGGAATGCCCATCGGTTTACCCTTGAGCCCAATTTCGGACGAAAAGTAAAGTACAGAGATTCTTGTTTTAGTCGAACTGCAAGAATGTGGAATAATTTACCATACTCAATATTTCGCCCTCATTACAATGTGCAGGCGTTCAAAACCAATGTGCATCGGTATCTCCTTTCCAATCCTATCCTCCCTAATCATTATAAGGGTATTCATATCCCCTTGAGTGTACGCACAATATAAAAAAAAAATTAAGAGACAGAGTACAGAGATTTGATAGCAGCGTGACTATCTGAGAAAATATGGATATCAGATGTTCATATCACGAAGCTTTTAAGCTTCGTGGCCTGACAAGTGGTGATGTTATTTCACCTAATATTGGTTAAAGGTTACCCTATTGGCTTCAATTTATTTCGGGTTCTATGCGGTTAGACCTAATTGTCTTAATATTATTTTTTATTCGAAACGAACTGGACACCAGTATCTTAAGGAAAATGCATTTCAATTAATCCAAATACTTTAGTACTAGAACCAGCCTTCTTTTTATTTCAAGTAAAGTAAGCAAACAAAATATCTTAGGATTTATTAAAAATGTTTGGTTATAACGCGAGTGAGCTCCAATACCATAACATCTCCATTTCCAGTAACGGGACGTTTTGTAGTCCTTTTAAAGTCTCGATACAAAATGTTTATTGATGAAAACCAAGGAGTTAGAGTTTTTTTTCAGAAGCATAAGATTTGATTGAATTCTTAGTTCGGGTTTTGTCATTGTTTTTATGTTTCGGCACAACACTCGACAACCTAATTTACAACACCGGCTATAGACCAATTTTCTTCGATTCAGTTAAAGTTACTAGAAATACTTAGACCAAAGTCATGAGCAAACTTATTTAGAGCCCTTTCAAATGCATGGACATTTTTAATTCAAATATCAAGAAACGAAACGGAATTAACTGAATTTGTAATGAAAACTAATTTTTGTAGTATTTCAAAATAACTTTAATTCTGTTCTGAAACTGAATAGTGATTCTATGCAGAACAAGAAACTGGCTTAAAGTAGAAAACTATGATAAGAAATTTCTTCCAATTTTCAGTATCACTCGGAATAATTTAAAAAACCAATTGAAGTTGAATATTTCCAACAAGTGAACAAAATAAAAATATCTTTCCAAATGCAATGCACATACAAAAGTGTGTATTCAAATGTATTGCAACTTGTACACCTACCTACATTGAAACATGCATAACTCTGGTGTTATTGGCAAAATTTCAACATCATTTGTTCAAACGTTCGGCAAAAGGTACCCTACATATGATCGATATATTTCAAATACCCATCAATTTTGTTTTTTCGTTTTATTTCCACAATTGCAATACCTAAAGTATGTGGGGGGCGGGGGTAGGTCTAGGCAGGTATACCTGGTGGCAGGTATTATAAAGCTGAAGCCGAAGCCGACCGACCAACCGATATCACATATAGAGAGAGAGCTCAACTTGCAGACAGTTTGGTTTCTCATTTAAATCTGTTCCGCTGGCAAATATGTATAGTAGCAATGTTGGGGGCTGTGGAAGTGCAGGCTTTTGGGGAGGGGGTGAAAATATCCCTGTGGGGTGTTTTCATTTTTAATTTTTTTTTCTCCCATTTCTGTTTTTGTTGCAGGCAAAACCATTTACGGATGCGATGCAGAATATTGAGAAGGAAGGAGTGAGCAGGGGAGTGGGGGGGGGGGCAATGGAAATTTCAAAAAAAATTAGGGCACATCCCCTTAAAACATTGTTGTACCTGCAGCACCATCTGGCTTTGGCTATATACATATATTTATGTTCATACATAGAAAAAGGACGAAGACTCAAGTTGAAACTGAAACTGATGCCGATGCTGTAGGAGGTGAACCAATACACAAAGTATATGCATGGAGGTATATGGATGAAGCTCCTGCATCATGCATGCATTCTTGCATAGGATATGCAATTGATTTGATCCCGTAGCCCGAAGTCCCACTGCTGGCACTGCTGATGGAACATGAAATAGCAAAAAAAGGATGAAAAACAACAACAACAAAAAGGAACGAGTGCTCCAAAAATGAATTGATGCTTTCGGTTGTTGCCTTGCTGGTCGACAGTAGAGCAGGGCTGAGTAGAGCAGAGCAGTGCAGCGCAACTCAGCGGTGCGATGTGGCGGAGGTTAGGTGAGGTGCACTTCGGTGGGGGAAAGGTTCGACTGGATGATGGTTAAGGTGGTAAGTTGGTTAGTTGGTTGGTGGGTATTCGGATTTCGGTTGGTTTTGGTCTGTTCGAATGGGGGTTTTAGAATAGGATGAGTGTTGGATGAGTTTTTGAATTAAAATTTAGTACACAGAAGCTACACAGTATAGAAAAGGGAGACCTAAACGACTGATATGCATACATCTGTCTATACCTACATTTATACTATACCTACATACATATATAATTCGGTGTTAAAATACGTGTTTTTGCTGTGCAAGGTAAAATTTCTAAATGTATTTGTAAAAAAGGTGAATTGCAGTAATGAAGTGAACAATGTTAGTTTTCTATTAGAAGTTTCGGTTTGGAGGGAGAGGTTTAAATGTAGTTGAAGACCCGTATCTGACATTCACCCCTTATACATATATTACATACATTGTATATAGATAGATGTATTCAGTCCATACAGAGTGTTTTTAGAGCTAGAGCCAGAGCAAGCAGCCATGCGATAATTCTTCCTTCAAAATATGTTGCAAATGTTTGCGAATTTTCCTAATTTGAAATCCCTTTAGGATAACAATATGGTTCCGAGAGTTTTTGCTATGTTATGAATTTTTTCTTGTATTTCTATAAATTTTAAAATGTAATGTTTTGGATGATGTTGAGTTTTGCTATTTTGATATATGTACATTTTGCATAACATAGAACTCGTAAGTAATCTAATGAATTTTAATATGTTAATATGGAAACAGTTCTTTTATGAATATATATGTATTTTTGTATACGATACAAAAAATTTAAGCTTAATTAACTATTTTTCTAAAAATCATAACCTCATTATTGCAAATATTCACGGTATCGAAAATTAGTTTTTAAAATCAAAATTAAATTTTTCAATTTTAATGTGAACAGATTTATAAAACTTTGGAAGGGTCTAACAAGATATTGTGATTTAACACCTTCAGATTTGAAATTTAAGTTACACAAATATCAATGTGTATGAATCAATTTGATGCCTTCAAGATGAAATTTTTAAAGTTATCGAGAACATAGAGCCAAAAATATGCTAATTAATTGGATTGTACGACGACATTTACCTCAGAAAGCTGTGGACATTTATACCACTCCATTTAACAACGTTCTGAACAATGCATATTATCCGGTCCGTTGGAAGCCAGCTGTGGTACATCCTCTTCCGAAAAAGGAAAAAGGACTACCCCAATTCGTCGAATCTCCCGTCGATAAGTGCAACAAATTTAAAAGGCAATGTACGGGTGCTTGTCTGGTGGACTTGGAGAAGACCTTCGACATCGTATGGTTAGAGGGTCTGTATCTAAAGTTAGCCAGACTTGGCATAAGTAAACCACTGTTTCGTATGATTTTTGACATGCCTAATGGTAGACGGTTTAATGTCAAAATTGGCAATATAACATCTACCAAAATCTTTGATATTAAAAATGGTCTTCAACAATGAGCAGTTAACTCAACGATCTTGTTCAGCAATTACACCAGTGATCTGATAGCAAGTATGACTCAGGCAATAGCGTACGCCGGACAAATTGATTGCGTACAGAACGGCTACAAAAATTGATGTTATCAAGACACTTTTGCAGGGTGATTTCGACAAGACTCGGCAATATTGCGATGACTGGAAGTTGAAAATCAACATTTAGTAATGCGAAACTATTCTGTTCAGGACTCCGCTGTATGGAGCCTCAAGGGATACGAGAAAGAACTGGAAAAATCTAGTGATCGTTGGACCAAATCGACTGGCAAATAAAGAGAGTAAATTCGTCGACTAACAGCTTAATTTTTGGGGCTTAGTACCCCAACAATGAGTACTACGAAAGTGCACGTTTAAGTGACAACATTCCGCCCGAAGCTTTCCTCTATTTAGATAATCGAAGGCTGATCCATGATAGGGAGTGCCTTTGGTTCAGTAGGACTGTTTCCGATAGGGATAGGGAAGAGATAGGTTGGGGCAGGAGAACCAGTTTTGGGGGCTTCAAATTGAGAATGTCATGTCATGTCACGTTGTCTAGGGTGTTTGGTCTTGGCCGTCTTACATAGGTTTAAGGATTAGGTCAGGGACAGTCAGGGTGGCACAAAAAACATAAATATCTAAAGAAACGATAAATATAAAAACAAACTTACTGTTCTAGTTTTTAAGTATGTAGTTTTAAGTAATTTTAAGTAGTATAATTGGTTTTGGTTAGTTTAAGTAGTTTAAGTATTGAGTTTGGTTTTTTGTTTTATTTCGTTTTAAGTTTTATATAAGATAAAAAATAATGACAAAGATACCAATTTTCTTTTCTAATTTTCTTGGTTTGAAAGTAAGTTATTGTTATATAGTATTAAAATTATTTTTAGGCCAAAAGGAAGTAGTTATAAGATAATAGATTAACTAAGTCCGCATTGGGCCAGTAAAATATTTGTTCTAAGTTTTTGAAACTGACGCTAGTTTTTTTAAAGAATTTTTCAATAGCTTTAAAATAGTTTTAAGATTTTAATAAAATAAAAAAGATATGGTAATTAGTTGGAATAATGTCATAAAAAGGATATGATGCTGCAACCGTAGTAATGGCTGCCATTTAGCGGATATGTTTTCCAATTGCATATCTCTCTTTAAAAATAAACATACGTCTTTTAAAAAATAATCTTTAATTTTCGAAACTAAACCTTTCCTTGGAAAAACCTATTCTATTTTTAAAATCCATTCCTGACAACATTACTCGCACACAGGAATGGTTGAGAGTTGTAATTCACAAGGCCATAGTTCTCAACGGTCTGTTGCGCCACCCAATTTATTTATTTTTAAAATCACGAACAAAATATACGAACTCATAATTATTTTTTCCAAAATGGTTAACTTGGTTAATTTTCAACAAAGTTAAAAAAAGAAGCGTGTATTGGTTCATATTTCATCAAAAATGAAGCCTGTCATAGTGTTACAATTAATGGGTCATGACTTTTTCGTGCCCTAATTGGAGGATCTTGGTATGGACGACCATTAATACCAACAAGAGAGGCCGTTACATGCCGTACAGCCAACAGAACAATCTATATATTCAAGGAAACTTTTTTAGACCGCATTATCTCTCTTCCTCGTGGCTACTCTATCTTGGGAGCCCAGAGGACGCGAGATTTAAAACCGCTGGACTATTATTTATGAGGTTACATTGTTTGCTTTGAAGTTTTTGCTGTGGATTGCTGCAAACAGTTGTCAAAAATTGGTCCCTTTGACCGTGGCCCGAAATAGTTTTAAGAACACTATTAAAACTCTTTGTCATCATAAAGCAAAATTCTTGGCCATAATATTCAATAATATGTGTTTTGTTTCATTTTCAAAACCAGAGGTCTAAAAAACACCATTTTTATTGACACATTTAGAAAATAAAATATAATCCAAATACAGGGTGATTTTTTAGCTATGGTGTAAACAGCTGATGCACGTTTCGTGTTTTGTTTCACTGAAAAACATCTTCAGTTTGGTCAATAATTTAACCATCGTCTTACAAACAACCTACGCTTTCAAATTATTGAATTTAATTATCAAAATGCGTGCTCTGTTAAGAAAGTTCATCGCGCGAAAAATTGTGTTCAGTAATGAAGCTTATTTTTGGCTCGTAAATAAACAGAATTGTCAATTTAAGAGTTAATATCAGCCAGCCGGCAGTACCCGTGGCATGATGGTTAGTGCGTTGAACTGTCATGCCAGAGGTCTTGGGTTCGATCCCTGCCTATGCCATCTAAAGTCTTTTCACGGGTACTGCCTCTTGCGAGGAATTGACAAATTCTCCAAGAGTAACTCTTGTCATGAAAAAGTGCTTTCTCAAATTAGCCGTTCGGATTCGGCATATAAACTGTAGGTCCCCTCCATTCCTGACAACATTACTCGCACACAGGAATGGTTGAGAGTTGTAAGTCACTAGGCCCTGGTTTTCAAAGGACTGTTGCGCCACCCAATTTATTTATTTTTTTATCAGCCAGAAGCATTGCAATAGCTACCAATGCATGCAGAAAAGGTCACAGTTTGGTGCGGTTTAAAGGCTAGTGGCATCATTGGACATTGAGCGCTGCCGTGATGTGATATATGATATATTTTGCCAAAAATGCAAAAGCTTGACTTGCATGACATGTGGTTTCCAGAAGACGGTGCCACATGATACACAGTACGCGCAACAATAGATTTATTGAGAGGAGAGTTCGGTGAACATTTTATTTCACGTTCGGGAACGGTCAATTGGCCGCCTAGATCGTAAGATTCAACGCCTTCATATTATTTTTTGTGGGGCTATGTTAAAGCCCACGCATATATAGACAAGCATGCTTCAATTGACACATGGGAACACAACATTGAAGCATTTATTCGTGAGATACCGGCCGAAATGTTGGAAAGAGTATGCCAAAACTTAACTAAGTGGATGGACCATTTGAAGCGCAGTCAAGGTCAACATTAATAATCTTCAAACATTAAAAATTTATGGACCGTATCGATTCAAATATAGATTTCATGCATTTTTCTGAATTGTATGCGTTTTTTTTGAAAAACTTTCCTATAGCTTTTAAAAAATCACCCATTACATAATGTCAGCAATTTCTACATAACAACTACTTTGAAATCTGTAAATAAATGATAAAAGCGAGTTATACCATTTGTTATCAATTGTTAATTAATTGCGTTAGAAAAAGAAAAGTTTTAGAAACTCTCATAGTCAAAAGTGACACCTAAAACTTAATTCAACACTAAACCAAATCAGTAGGTAATATAGATAGAGAAGGTCGTCAATATCATGTACAAATTATTAATTTTAGTCCCTTAAATCACCTCATTCGTCAAAATGCTGAAAGTATTAACTGATAAATCTCGTCCCTCATTCAATTTGTCAATATGATGAAAACAGTGTGAACTTAAATTTTCCATAAATATGATGAACGTGTTTGAAAACTTTTTTCATGACATTGATGAATTCATTGATCAATATTATGAAGAATTTTTAATTTTATGAATTATTCAACAATATGATAAACAAAATTTCTTCAATTTATAATTAAATTAGTTATATTGATCAATATGATGATTAATTTTATAACTATGATAAATTGTATAAATGTGAAGAAATGAAAAATCAACAGAAATTTGTTCATCAGGCAAATTTGTATCTCATCCAATTTCTTCATCAATAAGATTAAAAGTATTCACATGAAGATTTTAAATTGATGAACACCATTCATCAATATGATGGTAGATATATTTTTCAGAAAACTTAGAGACAATATCTATTTCCATTTCCGAAATTTATATTTCCATCATAAAAATGGTTAATAAATCGGAAATGGTTTCAACACTATCCCAACTTTAATATCTATGAATACGCAAATTGTTTGAACATCAACAATCTTTCTGATTTTATAATTACCACGTTTCCAGTTTAAGAAAGTTTATCGACTTTCAAATTCTCAAGTAAGCGTCGATACTTTGTTGAATCTGTGAAGCTGACATCTATGCAATTGCAAAGTAAATATGTACATAGCATAGTATATAGACAATACAGATATATAAAAAACTGAACATAAATAATCTGTCAGCTGTCAAATATACAATTCCCAAAAATGTCCTCATGAAATTGAATACCCTTCAAAAGTGACAGCAATTTATTTGTCATTCCTTAAAAGATGTTCAAATGATGTAAATACGATTATTTTAAAATAAAAGGACAAAGGGTTCTTTCAAGCATTTTGATCTTATTTTACCAACATAAAAGTTTCCTGCCGGCACAATCATTTGACATCTGTTCACGCTCGTAACTAATAACAATAAATAAAGTTATTATTCTAAGTCTTTCAAAAACAAAAACAATCCTAACATTTGATATCCATATCTTAGGAAATAAATTGATTGAATCCTCATATAATATCTGAAACACACAAAAAAAGGAATCCCTTCACTTCGCACCCTTATAGCATCCCGTTATAATGCCGTATTTGATCAGATATAGGAAACAACACCCTACTACAACCTCCCGCAATGGTGCGGAGGAGCCTACACACATCACAAAAACGTATATATACACCAACCCTTATAAGAGGAGCAAGACCACCCAAAATCTATACACAACAACCTGACTCCTTAATTTGGTTTTTACGAGACATTATTACCATTCAACCCCATGTGTGGCACTCTCCTGAAACGTGCAATGGTTACTTTATGTGATTATTTCGTGTTCTAATATTCCCAATCCAATTACGCCAAATGGATAATTAAATTAAATAATATTTATATTTAGCTTAACGCCATACAGTACCCCATATAAATGTATGCATGTAGGTATATATTATAGCCAAAGTAGAAATAGCAACAGTAAATATAAATATACCAAAATACGTACACATATATATTAAGAACAGGAAGTGGGTAGGGTATGAGCAGCGAGCAATGTGAGTAGGAGTAGCCCATCCTGTGTTCCTGATGATTCGACAAGCCAGGTCACCGCAGTAATTACAAAGATTGGCTATAACAATAATGTGCTTTCCTAATGCTCTCTTCATGCCTACTTCTACATTTCCTGGCTCTGTACTGTTATACAATGTATAAACAGTATACGAATACGCCCGACGCCTCTGAGCCAGACACTAAAATTGTACAAAGAAACCGCAGTCTCTACTTCTCCGCCACACAACTGAGATAGTTATAGAAATTGGAATTTGATTCTTGATTTTGAGTTTAGAGCAAAAAGTGGATCAGATTGAAAATTACCAGAAGATTACCTTGTGATGGTTTTTGAAAATATGTAACTATTTTCAAAATGGATATAATAACACTTTTGAAAATACTCTTGAGATTAAAGGCAGGAGGTTAGGCATCTAGTCTACCAATGCAATAACAAAGACGGTGCGCAGTGCTTTTACAAGAAAGCGATGTTATCAGGAGGGTTAATACCTTCATTAGGCTTGCAATGAAAATTTTAAACGATCGATTTCCAAAGTTTGGAAAAGACTACAAAAAATATCGATGTGGTTTTGGGTGCTGTTTGACATCAGCTCTTAAAAATCATTGCTTTTTTATCTAAACTTCAAAATATTGTATTGATTGTTTTGGAAAAAAGGGCACATTTAAAACCAAATATATTTTTCGCAGGTAAAACAAAGTGATGACTATGAGGCAGTAAGTTTGACAGTTGAAAAGAAGAGACTTGAGTGCTATTGGACCACAGTTTGAACAAATGCTGTTTTCCATCCGCTCGGAACGACCTATAAAGTAGGAAACATGGAAAAGCTTACACAATGGTTTTTTCAAAGTTGTAGATGAATGTTCCTTTTTGGAACAAATCCGGGCCAGCAGATTTATGTATGTCAAGTATGTCTTTCAGTATTATTTGAACTCGAAGTGTACAAAAGAAGATTTATCTCGTAAAATTGTTTAAGAACTCGAGAACAGGAAGACTCATGACAATCTCTGGTAGCGTCGAATTAACAGCAAAAAACAAAATTGTTTTTATCGATCGAGCTTACATAAAGGGAGTGTCATACGAGTTGAAACGGACGAACTCAGCGAGATGTCAAGAGGTTTTTTGCGAGTATTAAGACAGAGGCAAAATTGGCTTAGAGGGCAAAATAAAGTCAATTCAGTTATCAAGAAAGTACCTGCAAAACCGATTACGTCTCGGCCAAAACGTTACCACCGGAACTTTGAGGTAGTTCAGAAATTTGTCCATCTAAGAAATGCAATTGAGTGGTAAAGCCCTTTCTCGACCAAAGTGTCATCACATAGAATTTTCATAATTTTAAAAGCATTGACTATGACAAAAGCAGATAAAAGCAACTTGGGTCGTTTTGAGAGAAAAGTTCTTCTCGTGATCCACGATCAAATGTAAAACGCATGGAAACCAATGCTCCAACTCAAAGTCATCGAATTGAATTCCACTGCAAAGCATAGTACGCAACTGCAGACATCTAAGCAGAAACCGAGGTAGATGGATGTTGGCGAGGCCCTAGTTTACAGAGGACTGTAGCGCCACCGTAATAAAGATAATAAGTAAGTACATTGCATAACTGTAATGGCTGTCAAAATCCTACATTTGATGGACAAATCTTTTTCTTGATTTTTTCCCACAAACTCAAAATCTTTGGGGCTGGATATAACATTTGTTAATTTAAATAACATTTGTTAACTTACAGACATTAAACTCTTTTAAATTAATTGAGATTTAAAAATTAAACATGGCGTAACCAGACATTGTTGTTTTTTTTTTGATAAGTCAAAAAATTAAATACATTAATTGAACAGTTGACAAATAAACTGTGTTTTGTATATTTTATGGATTTTAATGGATTTTATAAGTAATTTGTTACCAATATTACAAAATGCAAACATTAGAAAAACTTTTAATGAATGATCTGTCAGACAAAATTTAACTGATGACTATGAAATAGTTAGTATATTATTTTTCTGCTGAAGTCGAAGTAAATTTGATAGATGGCGTGCGAATTGCAGGTTTGCATTTCTGAATCTCATGTAATGACACTTCTTCTTCTGGATCTGGATAAAATTAAAATGGTTATAATCGATAATTGAAATTTAAAAATTAAACATGGCGTTACCAGACAGTGTTGTTTTTTGTTTATAACTCAGGTTTAGCAGCTGTCAAAGTTACAAATGACAGCCATCTGTCAAAAAATTAAAAATTAATTTCGCAGTTGACAAATAAATTGTGTTTAATATATTGTATGGATTTTATTACTATTCTGTTACTAATATTACAAAATGAAAACATTAAAAACATTTTGAATGAATGATCAGTCAGACAAAATTTATGTACATATATTATTTTTCTGCTGAAGTCGAAGTAAATTTGAAAGATGGCGTGTGACTTGCAGTTTGTATGCATATTATATAATAGCAATCATTTTTAGTACATTTCTTAATCTCATACAATAACAGTTCTTTTTCCGGACCTGGATAAAATGGTTATACATTTTAATTTGGAATTCAAACATCATATCAAAACAAAACTCAGATTACTAATAAATACACTTGGCAGTTTATTCACAAAACTTCAATACTGTCATTTTGTAGAAACTGACATTTATTTAAAGTACCCACGAAATACTTTTTCATTTGTTGATAAGTTTAAGTAAGTTTTCAAAAACTCAAGTTCCTATCTTAAAAGAGATCCTTGGACTTCTTCGGTTTGTTGGTGCAGACCAAGGATTTAACGTATCGCACGAAATTGGAGGCCAATAGGTGGCTCTTTGTTTTGAGATAACACGCTTTTCAAATTTGTTCTTTGATAAATCTATTTTTTGGTCTACTCTGTCACCGTCCTTTTCAAACCACATGTCGCCTACGTCTATTTCTTCATATTGTGACCAAAAATATTCGGTAGTCATATTGCGATAACAATGGCCATTCAAAGTAAAGTGACGATTGTTTTCGTGGACGAAAAAGTATGGTCCAATAACGACGCCGCGCTGGCAAGCATGTTGATAAAGTGGTAATTCATGAAGCAAAATTTGGATAGGGCTAGAATTACTACGGAAAATTGGAGTTTATACTCTAAATGTTGTCAATGAGTCCGAATTTTGGTAGACGTTTCTCGTTCGTAATCCTAAACCATAATGGAAATGTTAAGTTTATTCAATAAATTGGCATTGACAGTTTGATGATTAGTAAAAGGATGTGTTCATAATTATTAAAAAATAAAAAGTCCCCAATTCGATAAACCGGCATTATGCTACTTTTCCTAAAGTTTAATCCACGCTTTCTGTTGATCTCACTTTAACAAAATTAAGACAATTACCTTATGAAAAGAAACTGTCAGAGTAATAATAATCCATCACTTTATCAAGTGTCAGTAATACATACAACATACATAAGTGAAAGCGATTTTTACCTTTTTGAAGGGTTGAAAAGGACATGCATCCTATATGTAAACAGCAATATTTGACTATTAGGAACAAAACACATGTTTCCCAAAGACTACATGGGCGGTTGTCCAACAATTATGAGTATTCTCTTCCTAATAAATCCCAAATCCAATATTCAGCTCCGACACTCTCATCGATAATCATGTCATCAACATAGAAACTAATTAAACTCATGTTTAAAGCGAAAACTCATTTATCTATTTTCTAATTTTTTAATAACTATCTGACCAACCCGAGCTTAACTACTGCTGTATTATTCACGTCTAACTGGAAACAAAAACTCATTTCAACACTAACACTAGGTATGTATGTACAAATGTCACAGATTCTTCGAATTTCAAATCAAAATCAATTATTTTCGAAATTATGAATTATGTAAATGTGAAGTTATACATTTCAAAACACCAACAAAAATCATCCCAAAGCTGTACGCGAGTACCCTATAAGTTCTATAGCTAGCTGGGCTCGTAGGTATCCATCTAAATATACACAATTTTGTACGTTGAAGGTAGTAAGAGCGATGGTGATAAAATGAGACTTCCACTGACGTCAAATTTTAATGTGATAGATGTGCAATTATAATTGTTGTTCAACCGAACCAATGACAACCTAAACCTAAGCTTTTGTGTTCCTCATGTAGGCTCATACCATGCCCCAAGTTATATTGTCCGTCGCAAATTGTCGTCGGACCCAGGCGGTAATTGTCACTAACCTAACCTATAGGAGCATATAACTTTTTTGTACTCGTAGGTTTGTGTACGTCCGTCGCGTCGATGACGACGTTGACGTTGTCGAAAGTTTGTACGATTCAGGCTGTAGTTGAAGTGAATTATGTTAAATTTTGTGTTTGAATAGAGGTTGAGGTTTATTCCAGGGAGCGACTACGAACAATTCTCGCATTCCAAGCCTGATGACTGATAAGTATTCCAGCCATGGTACGTGAACCACATGAATAGAAAGAGCGACATCACATCATATGAGAGATTTGAAACTGATTTAGATATTAAGCTCAGAGGCAAATGAAATGAGTGATGCATGCAAAGTGATTAGCCATGTTGTTGACCTTATATATGAGTTATTAGAACTGACATAGTACACAGGAGGTACACGGAACTCCAAATTGTTATATGAATGACCAAAATGCCAACAGCGACAACGACAACAACGCCACCTACACACATTTGTGGTTGTAGTTAGTATTATTTATAAAATAATGAAGTGAGAATTTAGGCATAAAATATATTATCCAGCCCAATTATGTAATTGATGTTAGTTGGATTTAAGATAATATTTAGAGTTGTCATCGTCTCAAAACACAGTCAAACCTCTAAAATCCGTTTCTCAAACCCATACAGAATGACAAATCTTAAATAGATTAACCTTTGTGCTTTGTTGTTTTTTGATAAAGTTATAGATATAGAAATTTAACAACCCTCTATAAAGCTGAAGTCTTCTTAAGGCTATGTTATCAGTTTATATGGATATGAAAAACACCCTTTTATTGATTGATTGATTGATTGAGTGTATGAATACCTTGGTATTTTCTTATTAAATTTATTACATTAAACTATAATAGGGTTCAATATGTGTATAAACATATATACGAGTATATGTAAATATGTACTTTAAAGTCTATAAAGCACACACAACAAACAAATACATAAATAAACAATTATAAAACTAAACTAACCACAAGTAAATAATGCAAAATTGATAAACCGACTTCATCATAAATAAATTTCTAAATTCGAAATATCAAATATCACTCAGTATTAAAATACATATTTTATGTTCATTTCCTATTTCTTCCCTTTCTTCATTCTTGTTTTATCCCCCAAAACATTATTGCTATTTTCATTTCTTCCTTTATTCAATCTTCCAAACGAAGAAGAAGAAAGCAACAATTAAATACACGACAAGATATTATTGGATTTCGAACAAGATTACCTAAAAGCAATAAATAGATGACTCTTTACATCAGGAATTTTTAAAGAACAAAACTATAATACACAAATTACAAACACACAGCAACAAATATTGATTATAACATACATATGTATGTACAGCTATGACCAAAATAATAGCAACACTCCCTTTAAAAATATTAGTTTTAAATATAGAGGTAATTATTTTATTAAATGAAATTAGTTTGTCTATATACATTTTTCTGACTTTGCAACAATAGCAACATTCAATAAATTTAACACAAAACAAGAGAATTCGATAAACCAATGGTTTGTGGTAAATTCTTATCAAAGAATCTATACTAATATTATCAATGGAACAATCAGTTTGTTTGTTTGCTTGTTTGTTTGTCTTTCGCTTCGCGACAGAGCAATATTATGACATGAATTTTTATGTGGAAGTAGTTACAATTATCAAGAGTGTTTTTAGCTACTTTTTACCACTGTAGAATATTTCATTTACAGCTAATTCGATCAAACTCCGCTGGTAACCCTTATAATTAGAAATTCAATATTTTTTTTAATAACACTAATTAGTAGCATATCATTAGGTGCAGACTATTATCAAGCGTTTCTTATAATGACATTAATGGGTAGTTTAAAAATTTTGTAATTTAGTGCATACTAGTTATGAACTTATTGCAAGTGTTTACCCTGATTTACAAAATAATATACATAACGACCAATTTCTCTATCAAATGCCAATTCTAGCTAAATTTAAGGGCCTTTTTGTCAATATGCACAGTCATGGACTCAGAACACAGCCCTTCATACCCAGTAGAGTTTCTTAACTCACTTAAGCTGTCCGGTGTTCCTTAGCAAAAGTTGCCAGTGAATTTTCGTGCTAGTAATGCTTAATGTAATGGTACAAGACTTCGTGTCACAGAATTGAGGCAAAACATTATATGTGCTAACACCTTAATCGGAGGCGATCGAAAGGGTCCAAATAAAATTGTTCATAGAATCTTAATAGGTCCAACAGAATTACCACTCCAATTCAATTTTTCATTGAAGTTAACATTGCTGTGATAATTAATAGGGCGCAGGGGCAAACACTAAAGGAAACGGGGTTGGACCTAGAAAAGCCTTCCTTCATCACTTAAACAATGAAGAGCGTTAATTTTGATTCTTCTTTGTTTCTTTTAATTGTAAAAAGCTTATCGACTACCTTATGTATACAAGTCTCTTGAATGCCTCTATGCGATATTTTGATTCTATTTTACCACGCGGTCAAAGCCGCGTTGAAAAACTTATATATTTTGACGCTGCATTCATTCGATTTGGCATAGAGCCAAAAAAATCCTGGCATTTTTCTTGGGTAATCGATTACCACACTTTTTATACAATTCTCCAAAAAACTGCTTTAGTGGAAAGTTTCTGGTCGCTAGCCTCAATATTTAGCTCATTCTAAAGGTTCTTAATGGAATTTAGATCTGGTGATGGAGAAGGCCACTCCATTACGTTCAATTTGTTTCGTTGAAGCCAGAGCTTTGTTGACATTGCCGTATAGGGTCGTTGTTATGCTGGAAACGCCATTTAAGTGGTATATTTTTATCGGCCCATTATTGTCATCTTTAAATAGCGTACATTCGCAAAAACAACCTCATAACATTATGCTGCCTTCTCAATGTTTCACGGTTGCTGTTGTAAACCGCGTATTGTAGGTCTGGTACTTTTGGGTGACAAACAAACAGTTTTCCATTCATTCCGATTAAATTAATTTGCATTTCATCGCTGCAAAGCAGAGTTCCCAAGATCTTCTGGTCTTAAAGTGGATCGTCTCTTATTAGATACATTTTCGCAAAACAGATCCGCTTTTGTGTGTCTATATTTTTCAGTAAGGACACATTCCGTGGAGATAATGGGTGAAGGTCAGTATTTCACAAGATACGACGAACAGTGCTAGAACGAACAGAATCTAGACTTTTTTAAGCTAATTACAATTTGCTTAGAGCTTTTCGAATGTTGCAATGTTTTTGACCAGCAAATTGCAAATTTTTTGGTAGCAAAACATTACAAAGAACTTTTTGTTATTCAGAAGATACTAAAAAATTTGAATACCTGAAGTAAAAGTTACAATATTACCTCATAAGTAAGAAGCGTTGCTATTATTATGGCCATAGCTGTATGTATCTGTTTAGCTATAGTTAACTTCCTTTCATGTGTGCATTAACTTAATATCTATGAGTACATTATACTGTACATACATATAAAAATACTCATAGACACTTCTTGTATAGATATTAAAAGTTTCAATATAAGAAAGCTCTTAAAATCCTATCAATTTATAAAAAGAGGAAAAACACATTTTCGAGAGTCAATTTAAATATAATCCACACACCTCTCTTTTTCAATAATATATATATGTACATTGTATATACATACGTATGAATACTCGTATGTAGGTTGAATAAAATACATACATTCTCGTTAAATCTGAAATTCGTACACATTTTCGTTCTTGGAAGTTTGAAGCATCAGCACAATGTTCTGATACTACTTATGTTCTGATACTACTTATAGGTACTTTACCTGTATACAGGATGTTTCCAGTTGAAATTTTCCGTTTTATCGGTTAAGTTTATATGACAGATGAGTTAAACAGCAAATTTTGCAAATGGCGGAAAATGTCAATCTAACTTTGACGTTTGTCAAGTAAAACAACAATACAAAACATTCTTGAAAATAATCCAAGATTTCTTTTAGGAACATCAATTCTTGGGTAAGGACAACTTATGAGCTACTGTGTACTTCTAAACGTCAAATTTGACATAAGTACAATAAGAACATCTTCATCGCTATCTATCTTTGATTTTGAATCTATCATATGACGCAATCCTAATCAGTCAAACCCAAACGTTTCGACTCGAAATCTATTCGTGCAAATTGTCGATTCTTTTTACCGTCAGAAGTTTAACCAAAAAATAAATTTAAGCCCCTTAAGCAAAATTGATTAATAGCCTGTATTTGTATATTTTTTTGTATTGTGTTGATGTGTTATCTGTCGTAAGGCAAAGTGCTTTTGAAGTACTTAAGGTCGGTGTTATGAGGTTTTCTATTTTTGTATAGTCTTATAAAGTATTTTGGCAATTCTCCAATAAAGATACAGATTTGTTCATTCAAAGCTTACTTTTTATTCTAGCTTTCAAAATTAAAATATAGTTTTGTTTTTGCAAGCTGACTTGACCAAGAAATAGACATAAGCTGTACAATTTGTTTGTTCTTTTTTAAAAAGTTAGTATCAACAAATAAAGCGAAATCTGTTGCATGCAAAGATCTACTTAAACTTATACCATAATCTTTCATTTCATTGAGCTTCAATTTACAAATTCGAAAATATAACAACAAAAATATTTCACACAAATTATTCTAGATATTTTAAACCAAACCTCTTCAAAATTGTCAATTTAATTAAGTTAAAATAAGTTCTGGTCTGAATTTCACTAAATTTCTTAAAATTTTGAAATGAATTATTTGACCAAATGTTCAACTGCGACTTATATGGAGCTTAATATGAAACACTGTTTAAGATTCCCTGAATGTTTATCCCTTTAGATATTATTTTTATTGACGAAAGGTCATTTAGCTAAATCGATCTTTTTCAATCTATTGTAAATAGTTCATCAACGGAAGCAGTCGAAGAAATAACAACTCCACCATTCACAGATGTCAATTTGGGAAATAGATTGGAGTTGAGTAAAGCTCGTAGATTTACAAACCTCCCGGGAGTTTTTTTTCTAATACCAAAAAAAAAACGTTTATCCATCGGAAAGATCACATACGCGATGTCATGTGACGTTTGGTTGACCAGGTTATTTTAAAATATTGTATACGACTAACCAAGTCAATCAAATTTTGGCTTCTATTTAATATCTTTAAGGCTCGAAAACGACATTCATCTCTTGCTTGCTTTGGACAGTATTCAAAGAGATTCAAAGAATGCCTTCCAAAACGAAGTAACCTAGGCCATCACTGAAGTTCAATCCTTGTCAGTTTTGGAGTCAGTGGTTGAACGATTTCCATACGGAGATCTCACTTAACATAAAATTGATGAACGAATAATAAAAAAATCTTTTTCTAGTCAAAAGACCATCTAAATCTTATATCTACTCGTTTTATGTATTTCGGTTTTCACTAAAACACCCTGCATATACCGAATGTTGTAGACAACATTTTCCTTTGCATCGATATCTTAGAAACGAAATTATATTTAAAAGTACATAACATACACAAAAAAAAGAAAATATAAAAGAAATATGAAAAGGAGGAAAATAAGTAGGAAAGTAAAAAATAAAAAAGAAAAACTCTCATACTATTTTTTTAGACTTACCCTCTTCTCTAACATCCTTATAAGGATCATCCACATGTTTTTCATTGTAGATTATCGAATGAAATCCATCTGTTTTGTACGTATGATTTGGGAAATAATGCTTTGCATTTTCCACATAGTATGCATCACGTTCTGTTATAATTTTACCCTCAAAAACGCCATCTAATATTGAGCCAAATACAAAACTTTTACGTTCACCTATCACATCGCCCGCATATATGTGTGATGTTGATACATCAATGGGCTCATTTGTTGAACTATGTATCTATAAAAACAATAAGTAATTAAATGTAAGATGTTAAGCTTCAAAAGACATAAGTCAAAACTTACCTCTAACTTATCACTAAATGTATCTAAATCACGTTTTAATCTAAGATGGAATTTCTTTCCATGTGCTGAAAATTTTAAATAAACAAGATGATCTTTGGTCACTGATCGTTTAGCCCTACTGTGACTAGCCTTTGTGTGCTCTTGATCATAGCTAAGGGTTTCATAATGAGATATGTATTCATTGAGGCGTGTGGAACCTGAAATTAAAAGAAAAGCGAAAAGAATATAATTAAAGAAATGTAATAAATTTGAATACAAAATTATTATTTGTTTTTATAAATTATAAAATTAATTGTTCTTAATTCCCAAATGGACACTGTCGAAAAAACGAATATCTCGAAATATCCTTAAATAACATCCACTGGAGAATTTAATGCGAATACTTTGTTTCCGGAAATTGTACTTTTATTGCTGGACAGGGGTCATCGGTGATTGAATATTCTATCATAGTTGAAGACTGGGAGCCGTTTGTGACTGAATATGAGATACAAGAATTTCCGTACTCAGATTACCTTTCACTAGTTGTAATGTAACTTTCCAACAGACTGTGCAGACAACTGATGAGAGCTCGAACAACTTATCATTTATGCCCAGGCTTTATTGGAAACTTGCAAAAGCGTCGACTTATAGGCAACAACTATATATCAATCTTCAGGAACACCAAAATGCAGACTTTATCTTTTTGGAAAATATTGTAAAAGTATCCTATCTTCATTAAAAAAGAGGAGTGAAAAGAGTAAGAAATCAGGTAACGAGCCTTGGTTTGGCGAAGAATGCCAATAGTTTTAGAAAATCTTGCATGGTTGAGGAACTTTCGAAGATCTTCTCAAGGTTTATTTAAAAATTACTATATTGAGGCCAACAAAAAGTTTAAGGAATTATGCAATACATAAAAAGAAAATATGAGGAACGACAAGCCTATAAACTGGAAAATTGCGTAAGTTCAACAGAATTTTGGAAACCAATCTGCGAATTGAATGACAAGAGATTTGCTGTCCCCGAAAATCTGGATGCAACGGTGCTACACAATCGTTTTAAGGATTTACTTAATTAAATTAGTCCCATCGATTCACCAGTGAAATTTTAGACTCTAAATTTACTTTAAGAGAATTAGAACAAACATTTAGGTGTCTAAAGGATGATAAAGCTGCAGTTACGAACGGTATTCAAGTTAAACTCTATAAATATCAAACTGTTACACTTAAAGAACACACTGTTACACTTGTTAAAGAAGTTATGGATTCCACGATGCAATTACTTTTCCAATCAAAAAAGAAGGATCAGTTATGTAAGCATGGAACCACGGTGGAATTTCTTTTCATAATTCAACGTTTAAGATTTTTACAACGCGGCTGACAACTTGGATAGAAACTGGAATTTTTTTCAAAGAATTATAAGCTGGCATTAGATAGTGTTACTCTACCATTGATAACTTTTTTACACTAAAAAGAAACTGGTACCAGATTTCCTGCTAAATTTATAAAGAAAAAGTGGTTTTTAGATTCCCACCAGAATTTTCTGAAAAATTTTACCAGTATTTCTGGCAGAATATACCAGAAACATTTTGTTCTCCTGGTTAAAAAGAACCAGGATTCTTGTAGATTATATCATGAATTTTTTTTACTGAAAATGTAACTCAATTCTGGTAAAATATTAAGCTCTTTCCGCCAAACTATGGTTAGCGCATTATAAATTATGAACTATGTATATTATATATTTAATTGTATTCTTCCTAATAAAAAGAACGCATAAGATATAAATAGGTAATATTCCTAAAGAAAACATTCACAAGAAAAAAAGGAATAAAGATTTTTCTCTAAACTTAACTATCGAAAGCGCCATGTAGTTTACGATTTTTGCGGGAAGGTTTTGATATGTATACTTTACTTAAATTTAATGGTGAAATGCTCCAGAAGATTTACCAAAAAAGTAACAAAAAGTCACCTCTTAAACTCACAGAATTTCTGGTATTAAGTACCAGAAGGCTGGTACCGAGACAAAATATAGCAGACAGTAAGATTCCTGGTTTTATTTTACAGATAAAAGATAATTTTCAGACTCCCAGTATTTCTGGAAATAAGTAGGAGAAGACTGGTTTTATCTAGCAGGACAAAATATACCAGATAATATATTTCATTTTACAAGGAAAAAAATACTTTCTACCAGGAAGCTGGTAACATTTACCAGAAAATTTTCTGGGAAAAATTTTACCAGGAAATCTGCAGTTAAATGTGGAGTATTTTAGCACCTTTTTTCCTAGTTTTTTCTACAAAGAAATCTGGTGGAAAAAAAATTTCTCCTGGTACTTGTTAAATTCTACCAGATTTCTGGTTTTTTGATTTTTACCATGAAATCTGAAGTTATTTAACACGAAATCTGTACCATTGTACCCAGTTTTTTTGGCTGGTATTTTCTACCAGATTTGGCCTACCAGGAAAGTTTTGTGTAGAAGTGTACGTTACTTCAATGCGGCTTTCGACACAATTAATCGGGGAGTTTTATTTTATAAGTTGTATGGCTTAGAAGTATCACTAAAATTCGGTCTTGTACACGAAGACTTTTACAAAGGAACTCAATCGGCAGTGTGAAATCTTGCGGAATTTGAATGACTGGTTTGCAATAACAACAGGAGTGATGAAGGGTTGCACATTGAGCACGACCTTGTTTTCGCTTTTCATCAACGACCACATGGACTCACGAGTCGCACGAGTTTGTATCAAAGCTTTATTATTTGCGGACGATAAAGTTATTTTTGCTTATGTTGCTACTCATGATTAACAGATTATATGACTACTGTTGTTTATGGAACTTAATTGTCAACATGCAAAAGTTCTATGTTATGGTTTTTAAAAAAGATGGACGTAAAAATGTATCGAATGAAAAATGGACGTTTAATGATGAGAATATTGACTGTGTCAACATACAAATACCTTGAAGTTATCTTTTTAAGAAATTGGAGCATGAAAAAACAATTAACAGAAAAATGCTAAGACTGACATTTATTGCTCTTAATTATTTAATTGCTTTATAAACGAAAACATTGCGCTTACCTATAAATTCAAAGTGCTTGAAGCGGTTGCTGAAAGTATGCTTCCGTACGACTTTCAAGGTGCAAAAAGTATATGAGAATAGAAAAACTCTTAATACACTAGGTTAACAAAATATTTCGCCAACTATCGAATACGCACCATTACGTTATTGTGTTAGAAACAGGACTATATCCTCTTTTCACTAAAACATTGAAACTATTCTGAATGTCATCAAGATGCCCGAGTCCTGTTTGGTTAGAATCATAAATCCATCCAAGATAATGAAAGCTTTTCAATTTTACTTTAAATATATCGAATTGTAAATCCTATACGAAGTAATATCGGAAATGGACGAGAAGCGTAGAGCCGAATATGTACAGGAAACTTTCAACTCTCTATGTTGGCCAATATACAGCAGGACTACGACCTATTCGTTTTGCTTCTGTATGTCCATGATAAATAACTGGCTAAAATCAAGGGTAAGACGTTTTTCTAAACGAGCATAAACCCATTACAAAATATAGCGATATGAAAAAATAATATGAGTGTTTATCAAATTTGGTCGAAACCCCAGAAATATTTTATTTTAATGGAGATATTAAAAAAATTAAAACATAGTATTAAGCAAAAAAAATGATTTAAAAACTTGAATAACTCACTTTAATTTTTTAGAGATTTTATATTTTTTTTTAAATTATGATGTTTTAGAGTTCTGTATTAGTTATTATTAAGATTGGAATTTTTCTGAGCAAACCTGATATTTTAATTAAATTAAACTTATTCAAAAACGTGTTGTATTTTTTGTCATTTAGTAAAAAGAGATGTAAATCTATCTAGGTTGAAATTTCTGAAATTCATTAATTCTAAACCTAAGATTTTAATGTTACATGAGCTAAAGTAATCCAAGAAATAAAAATAAATTTAAAAAGTACGTATACGCCTTAGTATATCATATTTTTCTCTAAATGTAGTGACCAAGAAAACCATTAGAAGTTCAAGCAGACCCATAAACAAAATATTGGGAAGGTTTCTTTATTCAATCAATATTGATTAAATATCTACATGGGGAATAGGTAGCTTATTTTTGTAGTACCTTAATATGAAATAAAGATTTTCAAGAAATAAAAATATCACCTGATGCCGAAACCCGGGATTGAACCGGGGACATTTAGATCTTCAGTCTAACGCTCTCCCAACTGAGCTATTTCGGCAGATAAAATTTAAATTGTCAAAGAGGGTACATATTAAAAGTGCTTCTAAATAATACAGATATACATAACTAGATATTATTTATTATATGCTTTATTATTCATTTATTTGAAAACAGTTTGCTTTTTTCTCTTTGCTTATTCCATTACTTTGTTCTTTGTTATTGTAGTAGCTGTTCCATTAACAAAAAATAATTTGACCCTTTACGTAATAAATGGTCTTAACGAGGACCCTTGACTGTATCATGGAACCATATTGAATATTTTATCATGCAAATATAAACCAAACAATGCAAATAAAAACTGTTGGACGATGGCGATGTAACATGGTGCGACACATAGATACGATTAAAAAAATACGTACAGCTTTCTTTATAGAAGTTAGGGTAACGCTATTAGAAACAAAAAGAATATGAAGGGCTACATCGGTCTTTATTTTTCGATAGAAGGTGGAAACTAAAGTGTACCTGGTATGACACTTAGGATTCGGCATAAAAACTGTAGGTCCCCTCCATCCCTGACACAACTCAAACACACGAATGGGGGAAAATTTGTGATCTACTAGGCCCTGGTTCTCTGTATTGATTGTTGCGCCACCGAATTTTGTATGTATGCTTTTTTTGTAAGGAGCTATTGGAAGTCCAAAGAGTATAAAACTAAACATTCTTTGGAACGTGGAATAATATTTTTCGAGCACTTAACTTGACAGTATTCTTTAAAATTATTTTGATTTTCCGTTCCCAGGAACTTATATTATTCATGTCAACTTAAAGAACACTTCAATGATTGTAGTCTATCAGTGGTTAACAATATCTCAACTTACTTTTAAAAAGCTTAAGAAACAGTTTTTTAAATTACAAGAAAACTATATATTATAGGTACTATGCTGATTAAAGCAACATAACCAAAAATGGAATTAAAATTGTGTTAAATTTAATTTAAAAAAAGCGTATACGCCCCAGTGCACAATATTTCGTATTTAAGTTTTTTAAGTTTGCTTGCATTTTCTGTCAGACTAATAAAAATCACCGAAAAGTATACTCTACGCTCTTGAAGATATTGTATTCCAAGAACAGCAAACACCGAATACTGTTGGACGGTCTTGGAATCCTCCAATTTAACTTAAAGAAGGCATACCTTACGAATCAATCGATTATTTCCCTTGAAATATTATAATAAGGCTTCTAGACTATGCTGCAATACTCCAGAAACGACCTTATTGAAGAATTTTATAGTGATTTTAAGGTTTTGGTATCTGAGAATTCTCAAGTGTTTCTTTTGATAAATCCAATGGTGAGGTAAGAATGAAAAGTTGGTATCTAAGATAACTCCGAGTTTTTTTTTCTCAGTCTTTCTAAATGAATGTGATTGATAGTATAATCAAACGAAATAGTGTTGTAATTCCTGAAGCACGACACGATCTAACACTTCAATAATATTAACTAGAAAATAATTCCGTTGACAACAATCATCTTATCATGCTAGATCTTTCAAAATAAGTAAAAGTATCATTGAAAATATTAAGAATGTCATTTACAAACAACCAAAAAAGTAATGGCCCTAAATAACTTCCTTGTGGAACCTCTCATGGAACAATGATGTTATATGAGACTTGTTAAATATATAATTTTAATAAGGAGAAGAGTGAATACTTAAAGAAGATAATTTATGAAGTTATACTTTATGGTTTATTCTATCAAATTCTTTCCAAAAGTCTGTGAAAATAATATCAGTGTGGCACATCTTTCCCATATTTGATATTAGTAATCAAAGCAAAATTTGTAGCGGTTGACTACAAACAAATCTGAAAGATTTTCCATCTAAAAATTTGAATTGGGTAAGTAAAATTGCACAATTTTTTAAAAGACTAATAGGAATCCCATTGGGCCCTTCCCCTGTATTAGGATATAATCCAGATAGAGCTTCTTCGATTTCTTAACGACTAAGGTTAACAGAGGCGATGTTGACAATTCTATACAGAAATTGTGACCTTTCTTCAAAGCTCACTGAAACCAGTTTGAGTCCCTTACGAAACGTGAGAGGCTGTTACAGGTATACTCATGTACAGAGGATTTGAAGAACTGTTTCCTCCTCTCCCTCATACACACACCTAGTGCAAGCTTTCCTATTAGACAGTGCCTGGTTATAACACCGATTAATAAGATGTTTCTACGTTCTTAAATGCTTCTTCAATGTCAACGAAAGTAACCACAATGAACTGTCTATGATGGAGGGAATATCGGATGGTGCGTACTAGTGTATTTAAGGCCATTTTAATCGATTTATCTTAACAGTAGGCATGTTGAGACATAGAAAGAAGTTTTCTATCAATAGTTCCCCAAAAGTGGATATCAATTAATCTTTCTAAAATCTTTAAAAGGAATGACTTTAGACTTTTAAGTTTTTAGGGTTGACTTGCGAATGTTTACCTGCTTGGGTATAAAAACAACTTTAACTTCTCTTCAGCCGAGGTAATATTGACCATATGTAGACAGCTATTAAAAATTGCATCAAGGATTGATGCAATTATGTTTGAAGCTTTTTTAAGGTCGGTCAGTATTATCCCATCTGGTCCTTTAGATTTAAATGGATCGAAGCTGTTGAAAGCTCATTGTGGCCTGTCCGTTGTGATCAGATCTAGTGGATATGTTATATAAAAAAATATAACAGATTCACCTTTTTTAACACATAAAACAAGTTGATCAATATCAATGTCCAAGTTGGAAAAGTTTGATTCCAAAATACTTTGATAACAATTCGGTGAATCACGAATCACAACTAACACTCCTCCAACTCTTTCTATAGCTGTCATTAAATAAGATCTATCTTTTCCTAATAAATTATAATAATTGCAGAAGCAAAAGCCAAAATCTGAACCTCCATTTAATTAGACAAAATATTGAAGTTGAAAATCCATCAAAAAATAACATCATCAAAAGCTATCGTAATTTAATGATGTTGTTTTTTGAACTGATGACTTAAGGTACCTGCCATTTAATCCTTTATCAACATCGTTTATTTTGTTATTTCTTAATTTATCGTCGTCCTTGTTTTTAGTTTTCTTTTTTTTGAAAATGGATGATAGTACACAAAATATTACAAAATTAAAATTAACAAACAACGAAATTAAATCCACGAGACCTTTCCACGACGAGCCTGTTAGCAGCTTCTGATTTTTACTGATTTAATTTTTACAAAAATAATAATTACCTACTTGTTATTCATCGACTTCGTCATCATAATCATCATCATCAAGGACGACAAATTTACCTCAATCATTTCTCGTTCGTCCGTTCATTTGGTTCGTTTTCATTCCTTTGTATTATTCATCTCTCAATTTTTTAACGAAAACAAAGAAAAAACCTTAAAAACTACCTTCTTAATTTTACTTTTTGGATATAGCAAAGCTAGGCTACATATACACCTATAATCACTCGCAGTTTACGAAGGATCTCTATTTCCACTTCACTCTTTGGATAATTAATTAAACCCTTTTCTACTTTTTCATACTTTTGTCAACAATAGAGGACGAGAGAATTTAAACTCCCCCATTCCATTCCTCCTGCTGCTCCTCTCTTGAAACCTTTTCACTTAAATACGTTTGCTAACTAGGTACTACCACCATCATATGCATCGCCCTTAGTGACATAGAGCCTTCGTCGTCGTCGTCGCTTTTGTTGTTCTCGTTTTTATTTCTCGTCCTCGTATCCTCTTTACCGCCAGCACCAGCACCATCATCATCATCAGAATCTCATCTACTTCTATTTTAAAAAAAAAGTTAAAAACGTAATCCTTATCCAAGCTCCATTGGTTATTTACACACAGGAAGATGCATAGGGTGCGAAAAAGGACGAACCAACGAATGAACGAACGAAAACAAGAAGTAGGAAAAGAAAGAAGCAAAAAATCACAATAAAAGTGCTAATTATGGCATTCGCCCGTCGTCCGTCGAAAGTAGAGACAAACAAACAAGAAAAGAAGAAAAACGAAAAACGAAAAACTGTGTGTAGGCTAAAATGAAAGACGAAAAAAAAGAATGCAAACTGCTTAAAGGACATTTGGCATTTTGTTTGTATTTTCTTTCTCTATTTCAATTTTAATTTTAATTTTTAACTAATTTGGTGGGTAAGTTTAAGTGTCCTTTTTTTCTTGCTATAAGTACACTATCTGGACTTTTGTTTTATTTTCCTCCTAGTTTGTTTCTTTTGTCAAAACCCACCTCACCTCTTCGTACTCTGCTTAAAAAAAAGAAAAGAAAAACTATGCTTTTGGCAGTTGCTCTTTATTATTTCGTCCTTCGTATTTCCTTCCTTAAATATCTTGTTACCTATACATAGTTGAGCCTTGTATATAGTAGTTTTAAATATATATATATATGTGTGTAGGTATATAAATTTATATCTTAATTAAATCCATAAGCAAACAGAAACATTAAATGAAGGACGTCTTTTTCTTCCTCTTTCTTTTATCTATACCTCTCCTTTGACTATAAAACTGGAAGGTAATTATATCTTATATAGAATTGTAATTAGTAGGCAAGGATATACTACACACATACATATATATTATAATGCTTTACTCTTGGATAAAGATAGATAAGAATATAGAATTCCAGAATCGCAGTTGAATATAATAGTGGCACCAGGCACCAGGAACCAGAAACCAGGCACCAGGTAGGCAGATATATAGCTTGATGAGAAATAGCAGTAGGAAAAGGTAGTTTAATAAGGTGCTTCTCCACACAAAAAGCTAAGAATTAAAGAGAAGCAACAAAAAGAAAAACAATTTTTCCCAAGCAATCACCAACAGAAGCGTAGGAAAAACAAGAAGAAGCAGTCACTATACCAGCACTAGTAGCAGTAGCAAAAGCAGACCTTTGTAATTAATTAAAATGAAAGATGAATATATAAAAAAGACACAAAATAAAACGAAGATGCGAAAAACGAACCGAATATAAGCGACGAGGACGACGGAGAACGCGAGCTAAAAGAGGAGCAGCACATCAGGCAGAAAAATACAGCCTCAAGCAGATAACCAGATAACAGAGCGATCCGTGTTTTGCTATATCGTTCGTCGCCCGTCGTCGTCGGTCGGCCTAGTCATGCTTCGTAAAGGCTTATGGCTGTAAGGATTATCTCAAAATGTAGGTACCTACCTACCTTAGCCTATATATCCTTCGTCGTATTCAAAGTGGATAAAAGTCCCTAAAAGGGTTGTTTGCTCTTTTTTGTTTTGTTGTTGTATTCTTTTATTTATTTGAAGTAGGTATAGTTTTGTGGTCACAAAGATTTTCCTTTTTTTCCGCATTCAAAAGGGAAAAGTTATATGGATTTGTAAAACCTTTCCACCACTGACTGTAGTGAAATTGATCAAAGGGCTCCTTTGTATTTGTGTACCTAGTTGCGAAGTTGTTTTTGACGCTTTTGATTTTAATATTAAGACTGTATAGGTATAAAAATATAAAACAGAAGGGACTCTAGACGGTTTGTTGTGTGTTTGAATTTAGAAAAAATAAAAATAGTGGTAAAGATTTCGAAAATCCTAATAAAATAGTGAAATTATTCAAGGATATCCAAATTATTCAGGGCATCTTGAATGGAATAGTAAGGAAGTAGATTTGGGATACTTTTTTTATCGGTAATACCTCAAGAACCAGCAAAAAGATTCCGACTTCAAATAGCTTTTAGTGACATTTTAGAAAAATCGACCTGACAAAGTTTTTCTTTTATAAAAACAACACACTTAAAATTAGTAATTATTTAATTACAACAAGAATACTGAAGCTACTGATTTCAAACTTATTTCATTTTATACAATGTTTTGAAGTTAAAGATATGAAAGGAAATAAAATATATAAGGGTCGATAGTAATAAGATTTATCATCATTCATACTCCAGAAATTGTTTCACTGATACAGCGGAAATAATAGAAAAAATATTCTTAATTCGTAAATAAGAGAACAAACTGGAACGGGTTCAGAGATGAACTTGAAAGTTTTTTAAACCTTAGATCTTTTATGCAAACAATTGAATAAGTTAATAAAATAACATAATTACTATTATTTATTATGAGCATTATTTTATCTTTTCTTACAAAATGGCAATTGAACAATTTACATAGACAGGGTTTCGATACCTCACTGATGACAATAATATATTTGATAGAATCGAAAGAACGTGATCAAATATAAAAACTAATGGTAAAAATCATCATCAAGAATAAATTTATAATGAAGTTTAACAATCTATTTCGAACTTGCGAAAAAGAGAATAGAAATCTACAGTCGAAATAAAGGAGTTGATTTTGCGAAAAAGAAGAAGAGCTTGAAGGAAAAAGGAAGGTACGAGAATTTCAGATGATAAGACAGTTTTTAACCGTCTAAGCAACAAACTAAAAAAAAAAACGGATCAGTAAGTTCAAAAATAAGTCAATAAGTTGATTTCTGAAAAGTCTGGTGACACAAAATTCTATTGAATATTCTTTATAGAAAGCATGGATAGTTTCCCCTCTTGTTTTTTTTTTTAATTTTTAAAAAGTCGAATTCTCCTCCTCCTCTAACTATCGTCCAATAGCACTCAAGGCCCTTCTTTCCAAGGTCATGGAAATGCTGATTAATTATCAGCTCAAGAAATATTTCGAAGAATGAAAGCTTTTTAATGACCGGCAGTATGGCTTTAATAGCAATAGGTCCACTGGTGAACTCATTGTTAATCTTACAGAACAATGGAACAAATCTGTACATCGCTTTGGCGAAAGTATGATTACTGCACTTGATGTTTCAAAGACATTTGATAGAGTTTGACACCAAACCAAATGTGAAAATGCGTGCTTTAAGTATTGATGAAGTTCTTATTCTTTGGAACTACCTTTCGAATCGTTGTAGTTGTATTGGATGGTTCCGAATATGAAACTTAAAAAAAGTAATAATAGTGTGGTCCAGAACTCCATTTTGTCTCCGACTCTCTTCCTTAGAAACGATATCTTAGAAACTACCACTTCTAATACTTTAATTTTTTTCGTTTCTTCTGATCTGGCTGTAACTTACAAAGCCTCAATTTGTTCAAAACTAAAACAAGTTCAAGTCTTTTAGATATTATCCAAAAAAGACCTTTGAAAATGAAAATGATAATTCAAGTTTTGAAAGAAATGCCTTCGATAGCTTTCAAAAAACTTTAATTTATTATAAGCGCATGCCTCAAAAAAAATAATAAAAAAAGTTTGCGAAGAACTGCTAATGAAATATATCAGCAATATAATAGAAAAAAATAGACTTGTGGTGATGATTGCAATTTAGAAATAATCATTCCACGATTGTTCAAGTACATCGAATCACGGATGAGTTGGAAAAGGCACTTGAAGAAAAACAACTATAATCTTAGACACTGCTCAATTCTATGATATAGTTTGGCAATTGAGAACAAACGCATAAGGATCTTCCCAGGCTGTACTTCGAAATACTGAATTCTTATTTTAAGAACCGAATCTTTACCGACATTTATATGTATTTTAGAAGAACATAAATAATGTTCTAATTTCTATAAACAGTGCAGAAGTACCTCAGCCCAATACTACTAAATACCTTGGAATGTCTTTGGATGCAAAGCTTAAATGGAAAGGGAAAGAGAAAGCTAAACTTGAAGAACGATATACTGGTTAATAGGCAAGAACTCTGACCTATCTATCTTGAAAAAACTAATGCCATATAATCAAGTATCCAATAACAGGGCTGTAGGTTGTACAAAGGACTTCATGGAATAATAACTGCTCCTAAGTATACTTATAAGAACAGAGATCTGAATCGTGGCCATTAACTTGAAATAGTTATTGAAGTGAAGTGATTAAAGAACACTATATGTATCACATAATCCGAGAATGCAATTTCATACCAAGGAGACCGTCTTAAATGTAACGTTCTATCCATTTTGCGGTTTCAAAAGCATAGGGCTGGAATTGGACAAATGTCAAACTAAGTTCTTAAACCATTTTTTTTCCACTGAAAGTCTTACATTTACTAAAATGGATCGCTAAACTATCGCACAACGCATACAAAATGGTAAAACCTTCTACAAAAATGTTGATTCTGCCAAAGTCACATATCGTGCTTTAAGGGTAGATAATGGTTTACGTAACCGTCCAACTACGCAAGCAATTAGCAAAAATTGTGAAGAAATTTGAAAATACTGGACTGCTGTAAGTGAAAGTGTTGCCAAAGACCTCAATGTGTATCGTCGTTCTCAGAATTAGGACTGTCTTACTTATGGCGTATTTTGCAATTGAATCTGAACCTACATCCAGCCCAGCTCACACAACAAATAAATCCAAGTGACCATTCACAACGCCTTAGAGAAGTCTAATGATTGCTTGAACAACATGCACACAGTGGACATGTTTTGACTTTTTTGGTTGAAAAAATCATATCTCCTGAACGAATAAAGATATTACTTTAATTTTTTTTGTTACTTGACGAAAATTTCCAAGGCTATAAAAATTGTGACTTAAAAAAAATCAGTTTACAGGGTGTTTCGGACCAATTCGAGTGAAACAGTGGGGAAAAAGTTTTGTTTTTTAATTTTAAGGCATTTTTTATAACTAAAGACTCTAAATTTCTTGAAAACTATCATCTAAGTCCGGGTAAATGTGTAATAAATTCATTATTTCTGGAGAGTATCATTCTTTCAGCTCTTTTTGGCTTCTCATACGCCTAAAGGAAGAAATAAATGGATCCGAAGAGGTTGCTAGCATGTTAAATAGGTCCTTATACTGCCGAATTCTTGAAACTTTACACTATTCTGATATTGATATTTCTTGTAGTATTTATTTTTGCATTCCTGGGCTTCTTCTGACAGTTCTCCAAGTGGTAGTGATTGATATTCAATGATATTTTGACTGTGAATCAATATTTTGTGTAGATTAGATGTGAGTAGTATTTCAGGATACTTTTGTTTTAAAAGCCCTGTCGTATTCTTAGTATATTTCCCAAATTAAACTGCATTCACTACTTTTCTGCAATTCAAAACGTTTAATATTATGAGCCTCATTATAACTTCTACATTGACCCCAGTCATTCGAATGGTGGCATCTGACTGTTCAAAAAATCTTCTTGCAGTGTTTAAGTCATTAGTGTTTCCAAACTCTGGCTTTGGTTTATACACATCATGGCCAAGCTCATCGCGAAAACGCCTTCGGATCTCTTGGTTTCTTATTTTTTCTGCCTCCATGGTCCTATTCGATTCATCAGTGTACGCAAGCTTCAAAATAAATTCCATGCATCTTATTCCAACGTGCAGTGGAGTGATTCCATTTTCGTAATTTTTGCATACCGGACATGACTGCGTAGACTTTGTTTCCGTTAATTCGTTTAATACATTTCATAGTTAAAAATAACTTGGAATTGACAGTTATAGTTGTTTCTTCATTAAGTTTATTTATTGCTGGTAGAATATCTGCTATTTGAATTTTAATATTATTGACTGTGGTATTTATGTTGTCACTAGTCTCTTTGACATATTAGCCGCGTTTTATTATCACCGTGATCTGATCCGGATCAGATCATGATAATAAAAAAGCATTGGACCATCATATTTTTTATTATTTAAAGTTTGGTAGCAGTGTCAAATTCGTTCTTTCAAAAGTGACATTTCGAAACAAAAAAAATATAAACAAATACCCAAAATGGAAGCTGCTGTTGTTGATCGAATTATTCATTTTAATTTGTATTTCTTTTCTCTATTAAAAACTTTTATAATTTGCAGTTTTTATTTGAAAGTTATGAAAGCGAAGAATCAAACAATTAAATTTTATCCCTATTGAATCTTATCGATGATGATTCAAGTTCCAGTTGTAGCTCCAAAACTTCTGAAAATGTGCAAATCACAAAAATCAAAAAATGTTGAAAATACTTTTACATGGGATTTTTTTGAAATCATTCTTTAAATTAAAAATGGTTTTAAGAAACACTTAGGTTACATAAATTAGAACTCCGAACCGTCTAAACCATCCCAATAAAGAGAGTAGTTTTGAAATGACGGTGGGTTGTATGTAACACTTTTAAGAATTTTGTATGATTTTCTCTCGAAATTCTTGGAAGTGTTACATACAAACCACTGTCATTTCAAAACTACTCTCTTCATTGAGATGGTTCAGACGGTTCTGGTTTCTAATTTATGTCACCTAAGTGTTTCTTACAACCATTTTCAATTAAAAGAATGATTTCAAAAAATTCCCATGTAAAAGTATTTTCAACATTTTTTTCTGCTGCAGCTTTCTCGATTTTATTTATGTTTTTTGACATTTAAAGCAGGGTTGCTAATAGAACATTTTGCTCAATGATTTTTTTTTGTTCCTTTTTTTGGGGAAAATAATACCCATAAATTATGTCAAATATACAGTTTTTTGGACTTAATTATTTGAATTTCACCAATTAATTAGTTTTGTTAAAATATCTAATTATTTCGAAGATTATATACCAAATAAATAAATATAAAGCTTCTCGCTTTTTATTTAAAAAAATATTTTATTTCAGTCAAATTAAAATGTTTATATGGCAATACAGGTTTTATTTAATTTGTTTGCAATGATACCAACATTTACATGTGAAATCACAATGATAGAGCGCTCCTTGTTGTGAAAAAAAGAATTAAATTTTGGATCTCAAATTGAGATCCAAACACAAAGCAGGATCTTGTGTTGTTGTTGTAATGCATGTAAATCCAAGATCCGGATCAGATCATGGTGATAATAAAACGCTGCTATTGGAACATAATGAACAAATGCATTATTTAAAATTTTCTTACAGGATTCAAAAAAATTAGCTCTAATGCTCTTGAAAATCTTAGGTAATAAACATAAAACAAAAACGATTAAACTTTTTTTCCAAGTGACAATTCACAACATACAAAAAAAGAAAAAATCGTACTTCCAAAGAATTTTCAATGGAAAAAGAGGGGAAAAAATTACTGATTTCATTAATTCAAATCTCCCTAGCTCAGTTAAAAAATATAAAAAAGAAATGATCTTCTTTTTTAAGTCCATTTTTTTTTGTATATATGCAAAAACATGATTTGTAAAACGTATTTATAATATTCTAATAAAAAATCTATCTAAATCTTAATCTAACCAGGATTCTGAATCAGTTGAGATCTTAGCACTACTCGTTGGACTTTTTTTTCTATCCAATTTGAAGTCGAAAAAGTGTACAAAAAGTAGTGTTTCCAAAAACATTAAATTAAACAGTTAAAAAATATTTTTTTTTTTAATTATCGATCAAAATAATGGCATATTATGAAAATAAAAATGAGAAGCGTTTCGAAGTCCTTTTTCTAGTTTTTACATTAAAAGTTAAGAAAAAAAAATATAAACAAATTGTCATCATAAATTATCTTCAACTTTAGCCTGCTCAATAAGGCACACCATTAACCCAAATTGACTAAGTTTTTCGATTACTCTAGCTCCAAGTATTTATGAATCCAGTTTTTTAAAAGTTTTGCATTAAAGACGCACTCGAAAAATGAATATTGCAAGCGGTTTTGCATAAACGGGCCACTGTGAGGCGTTGGAAGGCGATTTTTCAAACAACATTTTCTTCAGCGACGAAGCATATTTCTCACTCGGTGGGTAATGTTGTTAATAAAGAAAATAGACGTATTTAGGGTTCTGAGAACCCTTAAGTAATTGAAGAGAGGCCATTACATCCACAAGTAGTCACTGTTTGGTTTGGTTTCTTTTAGAACGACGAAGGAACTACTCTCAACGTCATTTTGGAGCGTTATGGTCATATGATAACTGTTTTTTTTTTGCCTGGTTTTGAATATGTGGTTTAAAAAAGACAGTGCCACATGTCACAAAACTCGAGCGAATATGGCTTTATTACAAGGGACATTTTTTATGGTCCAAAATTACCACAAAAGAATCAATGCTCTCAACAGTTCGCGTGGTGGTCATTGAATGATGTAATTTTTCATATTAACACTCAAAATTATACTAAAAAGAAATATCATACAAAAAAATCTCTTTGTGTTTTAGAAAAATAAATCTTATCTAAAATATTCTCCACTTTCGATAAAATTTTCTTACAGTATAATAAAATCCTTTCAAAAATATCAAACTAAACCGATTTCAACTATTGATGGAATACTTTTTGAAGTTCTTCATGAAAAACATTCATCTTGCATTAAATATTTATTATTTTAAAGCAACAAAATTGGAAGCTCCAAGTCTTGTTTTTTTTTCTTTTGGAGACATAAAAAGATCCAAAATTATACGCTCCCCTGTGGAGGCTCCAAGCTCCATCTGCCGAAATAGCTCAGTTGGGAGAGCGTTAGACTGAAGATCTAAATGTCCCCGGTTCAATCCCGGGTTTCGGCATTGAAGTGAATTATTTTTGTATTTTTTTCCAAAAATATACATTTTTTCCAAAATTCTTTTTTGTCAAATTCTTTTCACATAATATTCGAAATTTAGTGAAATGAAATTCTGAGGGGTTAGAAGGTTAAACGCCCAAAGTATTTTACCACGTTTCGGGTCTAAACTATTACAAAAGTACAAATCAGACGAACAAAAATAAAAGGACACTTAGGCGTATGTGGAATATAATTCAACTTTTTGTAAAATTCTATCTTTTTATATCACATTGAATTTTTCAAAGCCTTATTAGTTGAAAAGTGTAAAATAAATAAAATGATTTCAATCTGCTGTGAAATTGGAAAAAAAGTCACCGTATGCCGAAACCCGGGATTGAACCGGGGACATTTAGATCTTCAGTCTAACGCTCTCCCAACTGAGCTATTTCGGCAGATGGGGTTTCAGTTGACAATTGGGTGGCGCATGATTTTGGTTTGGAGCCACTGCTGGCGCTACAGATGGAACATGAACTGGAGGTGGGGCCGAAGAACTGTTAGAAGCTTTTGTTTTTTTAACAATTAATTGATGAATATACAGAATGATATTATGTTTAAATTAAATTAATGCTTTGATGAATACAATTATTGATACCTCTATGGAATATTTTGTACTCGTAATATTTTTCATTTTCTAAAATCGAAAGAGTTGCGATAAATGATTTTCAGTGTTTTCGAATTAAAAATACTTCAATTAACAAAATGAATGCCGAGGCCGTCGGCGGAGAGAAAAACACAATGAATTAATTAATAAACAATGTTCGAGTATTTATTTATTAAATGTTGCCTATGTTAACAAGAGTATTCTCAATTATTACTCAGCAATCAGTTAATTTAGTTAGGTTTTTAATAGAGATTGCATTATTTTTAGAAGCAAAAAACATTTACAAAACACACATATTTATATTGAATAATTGGTTAATTAGCGTTTATATTGTTTATTTCATTATATCTACATACTTATATGCATATGTTAAGGTATATCTGCATACGTATGTATGTGAAATTGTATGTGTACAGATGAATGAAATTTGTGTGGCAAATATTTGATTATTGTGGTTTGTTTCGATTTTTATATTGATTTAATTTGATGTTTTTAGTGTATTTAGATAGTTTGTTTATAATTAAAATGCTTAGTTTGAATATTTAGGTGAATTCAGCAAAAATATTTCTATAACATTAAATGAAACAATTGAGGTGGTGTTGGGAGGAAAGTATTTTTTTAAGGTAGGTCCTCTGTTCCAATGTTTAGAAGTTGTAATTGATAAAAATCAATTTTGAGTCATTGTTTAAGCTCTTTCAGGTGAATTTGTAAGGTAAGAATAGTGGATTAGAGATGAAGGCTGACATTTAGGAACACTATTTCTTGTGGCATAAAGTTCGTATATTCATTTATTAGCTATTATTTGTTTAAGGGATTATTACTACCCTTATTTTGCAGAGAAACAGGGTGAGCACTAGGAAAAGAAGAGAGGGTTCGAAAGGAGATGTGGGTGTACACTGTTTTTGAATGGGAAAGACAGATTGTGGTAAGAAATTCCACATTCGCGTAGTACGGCTAAAGAAAGAATATCTACTGGAGTTTTGCTCAAGGGTATACTGACTTTGCTAGAACCGCGAGTATTACGGTTGAACTATTTTATAGGGAAAATGGAGCTGGCTATTTCTCTAGAGCATCAACAGTTAAAGAAATGGCAAAACAGCGTTAGACAAGAAACCTTACTGTCCGAGAGGCTTATGTAAGTTGCAGGAGCACCATCTCAGAGATGGGAGTTTTACTCAAGGTTTGAAAGAATATAAGCCTTTTGGTTAACAGCTAGATCAGTAAGGGATAGACATTTCTTTTATCACCTCGCCTTAGGAAACCCAAACACCTTGCGAAATTTTTGGCGACATCGCATATGTGATCTTTCAAAAAGAGGTGGTTGGTGACACACATACCGAGAATATCGAGATTTTCAGTCCTATTCATGCAGTATATCTCGCAATAAGGATACAAGACAGAAATGGGTTTTCGAAGTATTATGCTCCTACCGGTTTTTATTAACCATTGTACAGTGCATGTCCCAATTTAATGAGTTTATCATATTTTCTCTTTGCAGTTCCACATTAGAAGAAGAGGGCTGTAAGTCTGAAACAAATGTGAAAAGCTAAGAGTACTATCGTCAGCGAAACAATGTATTGGATTAACAGTTGCAGTCAGGACATCAATAATGAAAATGAGAAAGAGTGTTGGAGATAGGGCAGAGCCCTGGGGCAAACCAGCATTTATTTTGTGGTTTTCAGACTTGAACACATCCAATACTGCTTGTATTATACGGTAATTACTAATTCAATGAAGGAGGGAATTTAAAGAAATATTAAATGCAATAATCTTACTTTTTCCAAAACGATGTAAAGATTTGGTCCACTGTTTGGCAAAATGAAAAATGAGATGACCAGTGGGCCTATTTACGTAAAACATTAATTTAAAGCTATGGCTTAGCCGTCAGCCTGGTTAGAAATAATATTTTTTATATACAATGAAATATAATTATTAAGTATTATAAAAATAAGCTTAAAAGTTAAACACATTCATTTATTATTGGATTTGTGTAGTAGATGAAAAAATATATTTTTCGATAGGTAAGTGAATCGTTGAGGTAGTTTCTGTTATCAATATTATAGTTCAGTTGTAGTGTTTTTTTAAAAAGTGTATAAAGTGTATAAAGTGTATAATGTTTCTGGATTATGAGGTATAAATGTTTTTTTTTTTTACTTTATACGGTTTTTAAATCGATACTTAGTATTCCACTACAAGTAGAACTTATGCTCATTTCTGAGTCTTCATGAGCTAGCTTTTAAATAATAAAATTTGCCTGTGGCTTAAGTGTACTTGTTAGAAGTTTAGATATTCATATTAGCAGGAAGATATAGTAAGTACTGTAGTGTGCTTGGAGACAAGCTTAAGATTTTTTTCAAGAAGTTTATTTGAAAGTTTTCAATTTAATCATATTCATCTGGGGTGGAATCGGTTAATGTTATAATTGACAACTGTATTTTTGATAGTCAAATTGACTATCATTTTCATTCCGTCTGTGTAAAATCATTCAACTCAATTCAATTAGATGGAACAAAGTATAAAATCGGCTGTGTTTTAATAGCATTCTTACTTTTATAGTGTTTGTTCAAAAATCGTAAGCTTTGTCCGTCACAAGAATGTGTTTTCGTAACTATAAAACGTAGCTGACAAAATGTTCCATGCGTTTTTTGTAATCGTATGGTAGTTCTTTAAAAACCAACATATTTGTAGGTAAATGACTATAAAATTTTTCTAGTAACAGCTTTTTTGGTATTAATTTGACTATCACCTTACATAGATAAGATTCGTTTATTTTGACTGTCATTTGTTAACAATCAGCTAAGCCGATTCCATTGAGGATAATATCAGCTTAGATTTTTCCATATTAATCGATGATGCTTATCTGTTGCAGTAGGTAGCTAACCGATTATTTATCAACTGTAGGTTTTTTGGTGAATCGAATAGTATAACAATATCATCGGCATAAAGTAGAACATTAATAGAAGAATTTGAGATTCTTTCTCTTTCCGGTAGATCTTCTGCTATTTTATTGATAAGGAGTAAGAACAGTAACGCACTGAGAGGACATCCTTGTATTACTCCAGTGCTGGTTTCAAAACATTCTGAAAAGACTGTACTATCCCATTTCATGACACTGCTTTAGTTTTGTTATATATTTTCTTAATCACACATACAAATTTTGAAACAAAATTTAAACTGTGATAGCTTAAACAGAAGTTCATAATGGATCCCTAGACCAAAGGCGCTTTGAAGTGAACAAAGAATGGGTAGACTTTCTTGTTATGTGCTTGAAAATCTTTAACAATAGACCAAAGTGTAAAACTCTTGTCCGTTGTGGAATATTTGTTTTTAAATCCGACTAGAATATTTTTACTCTCTACAAAATTAAAGTATTCATACATGAAAGGCCTCGACAGTTTTCAGCAATGTCAGGAACCTTTTTTTATGAAAAGGGAAAATAATGGTATTATTCGTTGGATGGAAGAAAAGAAACAAACATCTTGAAGAAATAAAAACAAGTTTAAGTATCATATGAACATCTTATGAACTTTTCAAAAATAAAAGTCAAGTAGTTTTTTTTTAGATCGTAGTTCAATTCGTTCGAAATTTTGATATAAAGTCAAGTTTTTGACACTGCTATTATGCCAAGATTCATGGACCTTTTTTGTCATCGTTGTCCACAGACGAGAAAGTTGGTGATGTAAACGAGAGTGTAAAACTTAGTTCCCGAAAATCAGCTCGCTATATATTTAGGTAAGCTAACGATAGTGGACTAGATGCATCATTGGATCACTTTTCTTAGAAAATTAGGCGTTAGAACAACGTTTGGGTTAGAGTTGAGCATTCCAGAGAAAATGGATTTTCATCGCCCAAATCGTGTTACTAACTGCCTTATAATAGGCCACCTAAGACTTTCGATTTGAAACTTTTGGCCTATTTTTTATGGTGCGGGAAACCATCAGAAATGAATTTGGTCAATACACAAGCGATGGTATAGCTACTTACTTGTGCTAAATAATTCTCTTTTGCTAATGAAGGCATAGTACTTGGAAACCATTTATTTTGGTTAATTTAATGAAATTTTCAAACAGAAAATTGTATTTGACCCACCGCCTTATACGAAATACCCCACTTAATGGAAATAGAAATTTTAATACCTACTTTGCGATTTTGTTAATACAATTGGTTTGCCAGTTTCTTATGATTACGATTTAACATAATGTGTTTTTTTTATTGTGGTTTTCAATCTACCAAAATTCTTTTCGGAGATGGTCTTTTTTATAAATTTTACTTGATTTACGCCATCTCGTACTGAAAACTATTCACTTCTCCTGAATAAAGTTTGAAAATCGATAAATTATTTTCCCGACATTTCGTATGTTTTGTAGCGAGTTATTTTTTACGTTATGTGTGGTCTTAGAAGGGATTTAGCCAATGGAGGAACCGTGCAGAATGTTTATCTCAGCCTTTACGCCATGGACAACTCATACCGGAAACGAATTATTATAAAATATTTCGTTAGCGCAAATGACTTTTTAGCAGTTTTGTTTGTTGATAAAATACGAATGTTTTGTAAATTAGTAATAACAATTTTTGTGGAATCAATTTGTTTTACACTGAAATAACTCTAAGTCTAGTAATATAATCAAAGAAAATTGTATCTTATGTAATCCTTAAAAAAAGCAAATAAAGTTTATACCTTATGGACAGTATTTTTGTTTGCTTAGTAATGTGTGTAAAGTGTTAGCTCGAAATTTTAAATGTATCGAGAGACACGGATATGAAGCCGGTTTTTGAAACTTTGCATTTCACTATTCTTTGTTTTAGAAACCTGTTTGAAGGTATATGTATATAGACCAGTAGAATTTTACTTTTAGCGCTCGATATTGAGTCATGTTTTTACACCTTGAGATAGAGATAACTAAAAAATTCTCAACCTATGTTCTTAAACCAAAGTTTTTTGTCTTCAATATGAAATGCCACTCTATGTATACTATGGATGTTATACTACTTTTTTTATCAACAAATAATTCAACAAAAAAGTAATAATTTTGTTGTCATTATTTCTAGTCCAAATTTATATAATTTTCATTGAAAAACATACCCGTAACAAAACAAATTTTTGATACTAGTTGAAAATAATGGCTACTGGAGTTACAGCCATTACAGCCGCAAAAAAGGGGTTACTTGGATGTTATTTTATTTGAAACATGACTTAAAGATAAATCAAAGTTCTCATGTCTTCCATGTTTCTTTTTGTAAGAAATAAAATCAGTAAATAACCCTTTTTTGTCGGGCTCTTGAAGGGACAACAGCATCACTTGAAAATCCGATGTTGTGGGTTAGCAACTTTTATTTTTTATTACTTAAATCAAAACGACTTTACGCGGAGAGTTTTCATTAAACAATGTGTATATTTAACTGGAACTTAAAAACCATAAACTATTTTCCCACAACACACACACTTCAAAAAGACGTACTTATTATTATGTATTTCACTTCCTGATCATAACAAAAACCATTCACTTGTGTGTCAACTTGATGAATAGAATCCAGAAAAAACAAAATGACATAATTTTGTTATGTTGCGGTAAAATTTACCACAACAAGTTTCACTAGCCTATCTCATATCCTTTTTTCCTTTTTTTAACCTTCCTTCCGTTGTTGCGGCTCCAAAATATTTTAAGAGGTCAGTAGAATCCTGCTTTCCATCAGTCAGTGACCTGCTCTTATTGTATTTTGGAAAAGCAAACAAAATAGGTTTCCATTGTAATACGGTTGTGTGACAGAGGGTCCACATAATTTGTGACGGGCGGTCACAAAATACACAATTGTGTGACGGATGAGTCACGGTTACGGCCTATTGAGTGTGTGACAGGTGGTTCACACAAGGACAAAAACGAAAGTGTGCATCCTTTGTATAATTGGCACACCAACCTAAAATTAGTATGGCTTAATGCCCAACGTAAAGTGTCGAAATACTAAGTAAGGTCACCTTGCGATGTGTTTTTCCCTTTCCCTAAAAGTGTCTGCACGAAAGTCTAAGGGTTTATAGTCTAAATTTCAAATTATCGGATTCTGCCTCTTAATCTTGGTTGAAAACGCTTTCCTCAAGTTATTAAACTGGGCCGGTTTGGGCTGGGGAATTTTATTCGCGAACTTTCAAAAATGTTTCGTTCACTTTTTAGACCAATTGAACTGAACTCGTCCATTAAGCCTAGGTTGGTGTTCAAATCACCAATGTGAAAGAGACCACAAAGGTTTGACTGGTTTTTGAATCGGCATGCACCCCAGCGAAAAAGCCGGGTGTCGCAGTTATACCGAAAGAGAAAACCAGATCATAACAAAAGGTCAGAGTAGGATGGCAAACTTGTCGTGGCTATTGGATGAGGAAAGTTCGCCATGAATATGGACTTTTTAGAGAAGCTAAGAAGAGTGAGGTTTAAAATAAAGAGGAGTGAAAAATTTTTGGAAGAGAAAAAAAAATAAGAAGAATCGTGTAATTTTGTTGTGTTTGGATATAACTAATTAAAATTGAATAAGGGAAAACATAAAAATTTGAGGAAAGCGTGACTGAAAAAAAAAGGAGAGGCAGGATCGATTTTTGTAAACTAAGGAAGCTAAGTATAATTTTTTTGGTTGAGTGAGTTTGTGCTTTTTCGATTTTTTACTTTTAATTTGTGGTTGGCTATTTAAAGCCAAAATTTAATCCTATAGACTTTCGGTCGATTTCTTTGTCTCCCGAGATTGCGGGACCCGCGACCTTTGTTCTGTTGTTCTTTGGGAACTTTCCCAAGGTGACCTTTTCTTTGTGTTCTTGGTGCACAACCCAATTGTTCTTTTTGTTTTTTTTGTATCATCTTAAATTGTATAAATATTTTTTTTGAAAAAATTCTGGGTTTTATCCCTATATCTATAAAGGTTTCCCAGATACAAAATAAAATATCTTAACCTTTCTAGGTGAAGAATTAATCTTGAAGTTTATTTTATTTTTTTGGGAAGTAAATTTTCGCTTTTTATTATTATTTATATTAACTGGTGATGGTAAGTACCATAATACTTCCTGGCGCCCATTTTAATTATTTTTTTGCTACGGCCCTGTGTAGTACATTTTATTAATTTAATAATTAATTTCGATTTTATTAATCGAGTTCGATTAATAAAATCCACCTTTTCCAAACCCACCCCCAAACTGAGCTACTGGGTGACAGCACTGTTTTTGCTGTCGGTTGTTAAATTAACAAACCAACCTTTTTGGAATTTGACATTTGTCAATTGTTTTCAATAAGTAGGTATCCAATCGTGCGCGCCGGCTACCTACCCATTGTCATTTTAAATAATTTTGTTTTGTTTTCTTGTGTTTTGTTTTGTTTAATTTGCGGATTATTGTTCCGCCAACCTAAATTGAAATTTAATAGTATCGTCTTAATTCGGGTTTGTTAATTTTACAACAACAATATTATCACAAAATGTCAAGAACAAAACATACATATGTACATTATTATATACAAAAGAAGGTCCTTAATACATTTTCAAACAAAGCAAGAAAATAAAGAAACGAACATTTTTGTAAAGATAACATTTTACCAAGAGGCATATATTACTCTTAATTGACTACTCTTTAATGTCATAAAGAACAACTGACAAGAGCACACACATAGACACTAAAGTTGAAGTGATCAGTGGTATAAAAAATTCCTTTTTTTTCACACACACAAAAAAAACATTCACACATCACTTCAAATAATATCCTGTCCAACAATAACAAGAAAAAGAATAAAAACAAAAACAAAAGACAATACAACAATCATGTTCATCAGTTGTGAAATTTCCTCGACAATATATCTACCGTTCCTTTATAAACATAGATACGTAAAATAAACAAAACGCACTTCCGAATCTCCAACAGCTTGATAGCATCCTGTCACAGGATATCCAAATAACAAGTCAAGCTGTCAAAAAACCGAAACCATGCTTGCTATTCAGAAATTACATAGGATCTATATCTCACTCTCTGTCTCTTTGGAGTTACATACGCACACATACATATATGCTATGGTTTCATTCCTATAATTGACTTCTGCAGGTCCTTTACATAAACGAGTACAAGACAAAATAACAGCATTCATTAACTTAGCTCCATCATCATGATTGTTGGTTAGAAAAGAAGACTATAACCTCCCGACCAAAAGTAAGAAGCTCTTCTATGTCCTTATACAAAATACATACACACATATGTATATTCAAAACAGAAAAATGCACACATCTTATTTTTCTACATCAAAGACGAGAGACGGGTCGAGACATTGTGTGTGTGTTTATGTGTGCTTTAGAAAATTACCTGTCAAAAGTTTTCCTGTTTTTGCATATGTTTTCCAAGGTACTCGCATACCTTCCTTTTCTCATATCCATATAGGAGTCTCTATGGTTGGTCCTTTTATTTGTCCAAACATAATCATGGGCATTAAAAATACTTTTCCACAAAACTCTTACTTCCGACACCTCCTTCCTATCTCCCTTCCTCCATCATTGTCTATCTATACGAGCAATTACAATAACTGGTCAAAAATGTGTCTCTCCTAAGCCTTTGAAGGATGCAAGGATGCACGTACCACGTCGCTCGTTTCAACTATCACCAAATATACAAACACTCTTTAAAATGTCCTCGTAGTCGTAGTCGTCTACTCAGCAAGGACTTGTAGAACTATGTATACATTGCATATATTGCATAATATAGATTTGGAATTATTTTTTTCGGGGCAAAATGTCCCTAAGCTTCTCTTTGCTGTACTCCTGTGCATACTACATATATGAAGGACGAAGAACAAAAATTCCACATATTTCGAACAAACAAAAGTTTTGCTTTTTCGAATACACAAAAATATATTCATGCGATTACAAATGAAAGGAGCTTAAAAACTTGCAACTATACCCCACACCCACATCCACTGTGTACCCAATTCGTCCTTCTTTATAAAGGACATGTGTGTCCTTCTCCTCCTCCCAAAATCACACTACTCCTGAGAAGCAGTAGCAGCAGCATCATCATCACATTGCATCGCTTGGAAAAGTGGATAGTAGAAAATGTGTCAAGCTTCGTTTTGTCTTGCTCCCTGAACCCCTACTGGCCCCCCTCAAAAATAATAATAACACACAGCAGGCGAGGCGTTAGTGCAATGCCATACCAAGCATGTTTCCTGTTTCCTCTCTCGCATATGAGATTACCATAATTTTCTTTTTCTAGTTTGTTTTTTAGAAAAGGACCAACTATTTCGAAGGAAAATATTTTCCACACATTTCATATTATAGTTTCTCTTGTTTCTTGATGATGGTGTAATGTGACAGAGGGCGCTGTTCGGTGTCATTTGGTAGTGAAAAGTTTTTCTCGGTTGGTTGGTAAAGGAAACAAACTGCTGGGCTCTGGTGACCTATAAATGTGTGTGTTTTATAGGAAAGGGCCTCGGTTCATTTAATATAAATTTAATTAATTTCATAAATTTAACAGGACAACATTTTCGAGAAAAACTTAACAAAAGGTAAACTTTTATTAAGGATCAAATGTTCTTTAGTTCAATGACAAGGTATTACATAGTGTAAAAGGGTCATATTTTAAAAGATTTAAAGCTACATTGAAACATTATCTATTATTTTATGACAAATTTGATTAAACTTTTATTCAAATTTTTTTAAATTTTCCAAATACTAATGGAAGTTTCTTTGAAAATGTTGTTTTGCAAACCATTTCTCAGATTTCAAAACATTTAGTCTGGTTAAATATCAATTAAACTGAATTGGCCTTTTTTGGAAAACTATTACTTATAGAATAGAATAGAATAGAATAGAATAGAATAGAATAAAATAGAATAGAATAGAATAGAATAGAATAGAATAGAATAGAATAGAATAGAATAGAATAGAATAGAATAGAATAGAATAGAATAGAATAGAATAGAATAGAATAGAATAGAATAGAATAGAATAGAATAGAATAGAATAGAATAGAATAGAATAGAATAGAATAGAATAGAATAGAATAGAATAGAATAGAATAGAATAGAATAGAATAGAATAGAATAGAATAGAATAGAATAGAATAGAATAGAATAGAATAGAATAGAATAGAATAGAATAGAATAGAATAGAATAGAATAGAATAGAATAGAATAGAATAGAATAGAATAGAATAGAATAGAATAGAATAGAATAGAATAGAATAGAATAGAATAGAATAGAATAGAATAGAATAGAATAGAATAGAATAGAATAGAATAGAATAGAATAGAATAGAATAGAATAGAATAGAATAGAATAGAATAGAATAGAATAGAATAGAATAGAATAGAATAGAATAGAATAGAATTTAATATAAGAACATGATAAGTTTCTATCGTTAGTGTAAAAAAGGCGTCTACATGGACAAATTCACCCCTGTTGTTAACATATACGCTAATATATTCACATACACATATGTTATCCTCTGCCATATATACAAGAATATAACATATTTCCTTAAAACTATTTGTTTTTCACCATCTAACTAATATTATACCGAAGGAAGAATGATGAGAAGGAAAATATATATATTCACAGTTCGTCCCCAAAACTCGCTCAGGGCCATAATAGTACAAACATACACACAACACAACACAGTATCTGTATCTGTGTCTGGGAACACACAAACACAAATAAAAAAAAAACAACCATTACCATCAGCACAATATAACATCCATGTAAAGTGGCATAAGCTTAAAAAATTAAGGATAAACCTCAAGAAATTAGATATAAACAGGGAGCTAGCTACACGAGTTATATATTAGGTATAGAGCTAGAGCATCAGAGGCAACAACATAAACTTGAAAGTTCCACTATAATTCTTAATAAATCACTTTTAGTCATGATGCGGGGTATAAAGTGTAGAGTAGCTACATGCTCGTATATATGGAGAAGAAGAAATGAAGGATGTTAGAAAAATAGATGTAGAAAGAAGGAGGGCGAGGGGTAGCAGTAGCAGATGGAATACAAACTGTGTATATCTAAGGACACTTGAGAGCATAGTGTATCCTTATAATGGATTAAAATTGGGCAAAAGACTTGTTCCAAAAAAAAAGTAAAGTGAGCTAAAATAGTAAAGGGAACGAATAGAAGGGGGGATATGAAAAGAAAACGAACTTGGGTCCAAAAAAGTCCTTGAAACACATTTTCCACTAAGACGAGAAAAAACTCAGAATGAATATTTATTTTAAGAGAAAGTTTGTTTATTTTGTTTCTTCTTTTTTCTAAAGTTCTATGTCTATTGCCAAAAAAGGACATTTGGCGAGTCAACAGCGCCGACGACGATGAAGAAGAAGACGAAAGCGACGAGGACGCCAAAATGATGATGAACCATATTTTCGAGGTCACCTATGAACAAAACTTTCAACACAACCAATGACAGCAATTGTGTTGATGATCCTGCGATGGTGATGATAATGGTTTAAAATAAACATGTAGACCTAACCAACCAAAAAAACTGCTGGAAAGGTTGCAAATAACAAACAGGATTTGGTTAAAATTTGTAGAAATATATTTTAGTGGTAAATGAATGCCAATAAATTTATACAAAATACACAACTTATAAAGGATACAATTTATCAAATTATCACAAATCTAGGTAAGTAAGGTGCAATAAGGATTTTCTCAAATAGTAGTTTTTCTTTCTTTGATTTTATACTTCTTTTTTGTATAATTTTTTTTTGCATAAGTATATAAGGAGCTATACCAGGGAAGGATCAATAATGAAATCGAATTGGAAATCCTTTTAGGGATTTATTTATTTATTTTGTTGCTTTTTTGTTGTGTAGTTGTTGTCATTGCCATTGAACCATCAACTTCATTATCATTAACGTCACTATTCAATTGTGAAGGACTATAAACACACACACACACAAGTCATCCTTTTATCATACATATTTACACACAATACGTGTACGTATGTAGGGTAGGTATATTGTTATATTGTACATATATGCGGATATGTTCACTTTAGTTCGTCCTTATTTGTCTTCTAGATTTTTTTCTTCTTCTTTTTAAGGACTATTCAGTCTTGGAGATGGAGGAAAGTTGAGGGGGGTGAGGACTTCTTTATTATGTACTTTGTGCCTCATTTTGATTAAGAAACGGCAAGCAACGTGTGTATAGGCACATAAATTCATACATATGTATGTAGAGAGAGGCATATGCATTAAAGGACGATGAGGATTTGTACCAATATGCGAATAAAAATTGCTGAGGGGATTCAAATTTGCTGGGACATTTCCGTTGGCATTATTGTTGCTGTATTTTGTTTTCGTTTGACGGTATTATTGTCAATGAAATAAATTTCAAGGATTTTTTGTATACGTTTCTTTATTGATGTGATGGCACCTATCTATAAGTTGCCATTTAATATTTGACAGGAGGTATTTTATATTTTATCATACATACATAACTATGTATGTATGTAAACGAATGGATGTATGGTGGATAATCCTTCAGACGTGGTTTGGAAGTAAATTAAAATCTTAACAAGGATATTAAATTATGTCCTTGCTATACGTTGCGTTGTTTTGTCGGTCCTGTTTTTGTTTTAATTGATCCTTATAGACATGCATACAAATAAGTATATACACCTGTTGTTGTTAAACTTGGGATTATAATATATGTGTGTTTTTATGTATGTATTGTAAATGGCAAGTAGACATTGAGATGAAGGTTAAATTAATGCAAACCATACACTTTACGTATTTATTTATTGATCCAAGAACGATTTTTTCGTTCTTTTTTTCGTTTAATTCTGATTTCATGACGAAGAATACAAATGTATTGGGAAATGAATCTAATTGGATTTATTCCAGCAACAACAGCAGAAAATGGAAATAAAAACAATTAAAAAACATACGAAATGAAGTGGGCTTGATGAGTACGATGTTGGTAGTGTATATATGAGCATAGTTGTATATAAGTACGTGCAGGGTGTTAAATCAATTTCTTAATTTTTTATAGTAGACTCATACATATATGCAATGACTGTGAAATGTATTTAATTAAAATTACATCAATTTAAATTAAAATGATCTTTTTTTTTTGCTGTGGAAATGAAAAAATCTGAGAAATGAATTTTAAAATCAAAGCATATAAATTACAAGAGAGCGTTTATATTTTTTAGAATCTCTGTGTAGGACCATATATACTCCAAAATCCTACATACATATATATATAGAATCGTGGAATGGATTGATGGATTTTTAATAAAATAAGAGTGCTACTCGCTGCGATACAGGAAGATGTTTTTAAAAACAGTGAAATAAAAAAATACGTATACGCCTCAGAGTACAATACGTTTTATCAGTTAAAGTGATTCATATTCAGCTGCTTTACAATTGGTAAGCTTGTTTTCTTTCATGCACAAAACTATATTAAAATTTAAAAAGAGTAGAGCTCTGAGCTAGTTTTGTATTTTGTAATTTTTGTTGGTTTAATCAGCCTACCAGCTGGAAAATTTTGATTTTTCTTAATATTGTATCGAAAATATTGGGTGATTTTTTGATATTTTCTTTGTGGAAACACGTTTCATATTTTACATCGCTGTCAAACAAATTCAGTTTCGTACTTCAGTATTTATTTTAACCTTCTAACAAACTAACAACGCTTGCAAGTTGAGAAAGTTTACCGCACACTTCTTCCATTTTATGGTACTATTTAGGCGGATATTAGAAAACAATTACATAGTTGGACCTCCAAAAAGCTTACGCAGTATGCGAACTGGGTAAAATATTGGAGTTGTATTAGTCAGTGTTAGTTATGACCGTGAATTATTGTTTAGACTGATTGGGCGCCATTGGTAGCATTTGCGCCCTTACTTGGTAAAGAATTTAGTTGTGAAGCCTTAAAAAATAGAGCTAGTGCAAGAATTAAAACCGAACGACTTCCCACAATATAATTACTGGTGAATTTGCTTTTGAAAAGTTATGCGATGATCCACATTTTTAGTAAAAAGATTTGTTTAAAGACGAAAATCATTTTTGGTTAAACGTAAACGTGAGCGAGCAAAACATTCGTATTTGGAGTAGAGAGCATCGAGAAGCATAGTAAAAGATACCAAAACATACAAAAAAGTCAATGTTGGGAGTGGATCATGAGCTTGAAATCATTGAGCCGTATTTCTTCAAAGACACTGAAAACGTAACGTCGCTGTGAATTTGAGAACAATGACTTGACTTGCACGACATGAGGTTTCAATACGACGCGTAGCGACGGTCCACGAAGCACTCTTAAGAATGGACCTATTAAGAAACAAAAATCGGAGCCGACAATTTAACACCTCTAAATTATTTTTGTGGGCATATTGTAAGGTTCAGGTCCATTGTAACAAGCCCGCTTCAATTGACGTATTGGAAGCAAACATTTCAGGTAGCATTTAAAAAATCTCTTGTCACAAATACGTACACGCCTTAGTGAACAAGTCATTTTTTACTTCTAGGCTAGCGTTTTAGTTGAATGGAGTTTATCAATAAGGGATTCAATTGCAATACATAAAAGTTAGTATTTTATTTATTTCATCAATCAGAGAACATCTTCTATTATAGACGATTTTTAATTCTTAACAACTAAACTATTAATAAAATGCAATAATAATTATAAAATTGTATTATTTAAAATTAGGCCAGATTTAATAAGTTAGATACATATACTCGTAGCTTAAAAGTATCTCTATTGCAACTACCAAAAAAGTCTATTGCAAACCAAATTAGCTTCCCTGATGCAACAAGAGATTGGTTCATTACGACCAAGGTTCGTTCTATGAAAACGCTCATGAAACAAAATGAAATCATGAGAATTACTTCTAGGAACGCGTATATATATTGAAAAAAGTAATGGAGGACTTTTAATATGGTATGACACTATGTCTCTGATGAACAGAGTATGTACGACGACTTTGCAGACTTTGTATTCCAAATAACTCTCACTTGGTGTTATAAGGTGGAGTATCAATATTTCAATTTAATTTAAAAAATGCATATCTTGTAAATTTCCCTTGAACTTTTTCGATTTGCTCACACGAGTTGGATTCTAAACCGTGCTGCAGTACTCAAGCACTGATCTTACCCAAGAATTAAAAAGGGACGTAAGCGTGATTTTTTTTTTTTTTTTTTTTCAATTCTTTAGTGTTTCTCTTAATGAACCCTAGCATTTGATTGGATTTATTGATTATGTAATCTATATGCGGAAAAAAGGAAAGTTTTGTATCGAGTACAACTCCTAAATCTTTTTTCTGAACCTTTCGTTCTAGTTCTGAATCGTTAATATTGTAATTCTGAATCGTTAATCAGTGAATTGAAGAACTGATACGGAAACAGGACTTAAATTGACATTTCAAGTGAAGAAATTTTTGTTCACACTATCAGCCAATCATTTAAATCATCATTCAACAAAGTACAATCTTGAATGGATTTAGTGGTGCAATACAATTTAAGATCATCCGTAAAGAGGATACATGATGAATTTTTGAATATGTCAGGAATATTAATGATAAATAAAAGGAATAATAGTTTTACCAAATGGCTGCCCTGAGGGACACCAGATGGCACTAATATCCGTTCCGAAAAATTATCATCAATTTAAACGATTTTAAGATTTTAACCAATCAAAAAGGTTAGAGTGAAAACCAAACTGCAAAAGTTTATTCAAAAGAAGCTGGTGCTCTACACGATCAAAAGCTTTGGCGAAATCAGTGAATATAATATCCGTTTGAAATTTTGACTAAAATTGTTTATCATATAACTACTCATTAACGATAGATTAGTTACCGTAGATCTTCCGGATGTAAAACCATGTTGGCATACTGAAATAATGTCTTTTGTTTGAAAAGATAAGTTATCAAAGACTATCTTTTCAAATAACTTTGGCAAAGCTGAAATTTTACAGATAAGTCTATAATAAGTAACATACTGTTTAGATCCTGACTTTAAGGTATCATGTAAAATTTTATGAAAATGATATGACCCTTTCCAGTAAAATCTACATTCCAATATGATAAACGTATGGAAATTATACAAAAATGCTACCGGAATTCTGAGTCGTTGGCCACAACTTTAAGAGCGTTAACTTTAATTTTTCGGTAGTAATTCCTGTTAATAAATGCAGTACAATTGGAATTAACGATCGTTTTGATAGATACTATAGCGTCATTTTAATGAGCAACCATTCATTGCAATTTAAAGTCAATTCTGGTGTTCCTCAGGGGAGTTACCTTGGACCATTGCTGTTTATTTTATTTATTAATGGTTTGTTACATATAAGACAATGTGTTTACATGCAAACCTTATATAATAATTTGTGACTATATGTTAAATTAGTCAGGTTTGAATAGAGAATCCAGTTTTTATAAACCTGGCGTTGTACTAGACTCAAAACTAAAATTTACGGATCAATAAAATTATATTCTAAAAAAATCTTAAAAAACACTTGGTTTCGAGAAAAGATTTTCCCGAAAGTTTTGTGACGTTGTACAAATTCTATATGTTTCTTTTGAATGGCCAATTTTTTAATACGACTGCGTTGTATGGATTTCAAACATTTTCGTTCATATTGACAAAATAGAAACTATTTGCCGCAGATTTTGTCTTAGTTTTTTATCTTAATAGACTTTTATTACCGCCATAAACCCAAAGGCTTCCTTTCATACATCTCCTATATTTTTTTGGGCACCGATATTACTGGCAGTTTTGTTGGTGTGTTGAACGGAACGATTTCAGGTCCAACTATTCTTTGTCGATAGAATTTCAATCTGAGTACTGTTGGGTTAGGCTGTCCGTGATGGAGTAGGACCCACTTAGGCCAGTTTAATGGCCCATTGTGACAGCACGTAAATCTTGAGGCTTTCTTTTAAGCTCAATGAAACCAGTTTCAGTCCCTTAAGAAACATGACAGACTAATTCTTGTGTTCTTGAGTTAGAGCAGGGCATGTACAGAGGATGTTAAGAACTAGTTCCTCCTCTCCCTCATTCATCTGCTTAGAGATAGAAAGCCAGGTTAGCGTAAGAAGAAATGTTCCCCTAACTCCTATTTACATAGAGAGCTATAAGACTTCTTAATCAAAAAATTCTCTATAAACATTGACTTTACAAATGATAATCGAAATTCTGCAAGCTTTAAATTTAATCTTTAAATACTTGTTAGTTAGTTTTAGGTTTAGATTTAAGTTAAGATTGTAAATTTAACGTATTTAATATAATTCCTTACCTTCATGAAGGTAAGAAATATATAAACCAAAGGAATTTTTCGAACAAAAAGTACGTATACGCTCAAGTGTACTATAATTATATTCGAAATTGCTGTTCATAAATGGACATCATCCTTACATGGATGCAGCTGCGCATTTTCACAAGACAGATAAAAACAATCTTGTAATAGTGCGTAGCAGCCTTGGATAGGATAGGAACACTTGGTACACACAAATATCCAAAGATAGCATGGGTTGAAATATGTCATTTATTTTTTATCAGTATCTTATCTCATGTTCCTTAGTTTTAAGTAGGTATGAATAGTTGTAAGAAGGTTGAAATAAAAACACAGAAGAAAACAGACGTGTTCTTTTTTTTCATTCTGGATTTATTTTCAATACTTTTACTTATTCTTCAACGTAATTTTTAGTTTGCTTAAAATTTTTATGAAAGTAATAACCCAAAAACATGTTCTATGTGGCATTTTTTTAAAGATAAACTTCCTCAAAGCGCACAAGCATTTAAAAAAAAATTATTTCGTTCATTCTAAGAATTTAAATTATACAGAGTATTTACGCCCGTCTAGCCTTCGTATTTTCAACATTCTTAAAATGTAACTTTTAAGCTTCAAAACGTATTTCTTTATGTAAGTGCTAGCTTTGTCTCTAAAACCGAAAGAATCAAGTTACGTAACTAGACATTCAACATAATACAGTGTAGCCATATTGACTTATAACAAAAAAAATCGATGTAATGTTTTAAGCTTACTTCTTAAGACTTTCAAAGTCAACAACAAAGTACACCTCCTCTTGTTTTAATAAAGCGATTTGTCCAATTATATTATGCCAATCACCCTAAAGACTCACCCAAACGAAAAAAAAGCAAATACCATCAAAAACCTCATTGAAAAGCTTTTCCTTTTTTTTGTAAGTCTTATATAGGGGGGTATGTATACCTTTAACGAATACCTTTATTATTCAGGGGTGTTAAGTGGCACAAAGAAAAATCTCCAACAATTTATTTTATCAAAAGATGCAACACCAAAAAGCAAAAGCTACAAAACCAAAGCAAAGCAAAAATAAAATCACACAAATTTATCAAATAGAAGAAAACATCGATTTACAAGTCTAATAAATATTCTTTAGGTATAACACAAAATTTTTCTCTTTTCTTCGGAAAATGTTTAAAAAAAAAAAAGGAAAATCCCTCGTGGCATGGCCTTTTCTTTTCATCATCAGATTCTCAAAAGGAGTCTATAGAAGATAATATACCCACCTAGACATACAAAAATAGAATCTTTACAAAGAAAAGAAATCGCTGTAACAATTTTGTTCGATATAAGAGTAGGTACCTTTAACATTTACTCTTCCCTTTAGTAGAAGAAGAAAGCCATTATAATCGCATCATCGCTAATGGAAGAAAAACGCGTAAGCCGGTCGGTGGTGGTGTATTCGATGCTCCAAATACTGAAAAATCAAAATTCCAAAAAACGAGCAAGAAATATCGAAATAGCTTAAATTCTCAAAACTCGAAAAAAAAGAAAATAATATTATAAAAGTAATGTAGAAAATAATAACACAAGAAAAACGAAAAAATAACCCGCACTGTGCCATCGATACTTCTTGCTTTATCCTTCAACGTTAACCTATTTCCAATTTTTGCTTTCTTCTTCTTCTTCGTTTTTTTTTTTGTATTTATTTTTCTTTATTTTGTTGCAATGAATAGCTGGTTACCCGTTATTCATCCCTGTCATATACTTTAACTTAACTTCAACGAAGACGGCGAGGACGAAGACGAAGACGATATGGCAACGTTACCCCGTTTTTGAGTGATTTTTCCTTTTCAACTTTTGTCGTGGTTGTGTTGTGTCATTGTTATTGTTGTTGTTGAATCACTTTTCATTCAGACGACGACGAAGAAATACAATTTTCCAAACTTAACACAACAAAACAGTGATGTTAGGAAAACTCTGTGTTTCGAAACAATTTCCAAAGCAACGACTCAACAAAAATCAAAACGAAATTGAATTTCAAATTTCACTGGAAATGTAATAATCATTTCGAGAAACATTTCGATACAGATGCGTGGTTTCTTCTAAGAAATGTCGAAAATTTTAGTCATAACCTCTGTAGTTCTGGGTACTTTTTTATGAAAATATGAAATTTTGTTTTTGAAAACGTATTTCAGAAGAAATTTTACAGAAAACAGAGGACAAAAGAGAGGAAAACATAATAATATTCTTCGTGTAGCGTCAAATATGTTCTTCAGTAAGTTAGATTAAATTTTCGGTATGACATAATTTATTTTTTCCAAGACTGATTTTTCCCCAAAAAATCTCTTTGATAAGATTCTGGGAAAAATTTGAGAAGAGTTATTATTTAATTTTACTTTGTTTGAGGAAAAACTACATATTTTTAGTTGTGTCTACTGTTCACTCAGGTGTTATAATTCAACGAAACTTATAAGTAAATAAATTAATCCGAAGTTAAATTTTTTAGGAACTTTAACTGGTGACGTTGATTCAAGCGCAAATATTATCACAAATTTAATTCTTTGTGGAATGCAAAATTTTATCCCGAATAGGGTGAAATCAATCAAACTCATGGTTTGATTCGAGCTGTAAAGAAGTTATTAGAATCAGAGATGTAATTTTCCGTTGTTTTAAAGCCAACCTGACTGAGGAAAACTGGAATAAGTTGAAACAAGCTAGAAAGACATGTAATGGTCATATTCGACGAACCAAATTCTTACATGATCAGAAATTAAGTCAAAAAATACTACAATGTTCCAAAGGTAGTAAAAACTTCTGGTCATTTGTAAAAAACGTACGAAACTTTATGTCATCCACGGTTCCAACGCTTGTCCACAATGACACTCCCAATGTGTGCTCGATTGTAAAGCCAATTTGCACAGTTTGCTGTTAATTCGATGCTACCTGAGAGTGTCATGAGTCCTCCTGTTCTTGAGAGCGTAAACGATTCTATGGGACGAATCTTCTTTCGCACTCGTGCAGTTGCAAGAGTACTGAACGACCTTGACATACACACATAAACTGGCCCAGATTGTATCTTCCAAATTGTTCTCACGAGGTGTTCTTCAACTCTGACAAAACCACTGAGTAAACTTTTCAATCTTTCCTACTCTACAGGTCTCTTTTCGAACGGATGGAAAATAGCATTTGTCCCTAAAATAAATAATCCTCCTCTCCCTCTTACTATCGTCTAATAGCATTGACATCTCTTCTTTGCAAGATCATGGAAACACTGATAAATTATCAGCTTAAGAAATATCTTGAAGAACGGAGGCTTCTTAATGACCGACGGTATGGCTTTCGTAGCAGTAGGTCCACTGGTCATCTCATGGTTTATCTCACCGAACAGTGTAACTAATCTTTACATCGTTTTGGAGAAAATAAGATTATTGCACTTGATATTTTAAAAGCAATTGATAGAGTTTGGCATTAAGCTCTCCTATCGAAAATTCGTGCTTTTGGTATTGATGAATATCTTCTTTGGATTAGAAATTACCTTTCTAACCGTTTAATACAATTTATATTCGATGGTTTCAAGTCTGAAATTCATAAAATAAACACTCGCACACAAGAATAGTTGGGAGTTGTAAGTCACTAGGCCTTAGTTCTCAAAGGACTGTTGTGCCAACCAATTTTTATTTGTATAACAGTTTATAAAGATTTTGCAAGAAAGCAAATAAAAGCCGGTGTACCACAAGGAAGTGCCCTAGGACCAACCTTTTATCCTGTATATTACAAAGGATATTCTAGTGGTTATAATGGCTATCTTTGCTAATGATACTGTATTATTGGTCCCAGATAGATCTGTTGCAAAGGCTTTACAAAGATTGCAAAATGCAAAGTCATTGGACCCAAAAATGGCCTATTAAATTAAATGAAATAAAAGCTATGCAATCAAAGTTTATAAACAAAATTATAAATAATGTTCTAATTTGTATAAGCAGTACAGAAGTGCCTCTTGGAATGACTTTTGTTGAAAAGCTTTAAAGGAAATACCACATCCAAAAGAAACAATATGAGAGCTAATCTTGAGGTACAGAAAAATGTGCTGGTTAATAAATGATAGTTATTATATATATAGATTACAGTAGGAAGTACTAAGAACCGTTTGGACTTATGGAATACAACTACGGGGAGCTGCACAAAGAAAAAAAATCCATACCTATCAGAAAATTCCAAAGCAGTCTTGCGTGAAATAATTAATGCTCCTTGGTATACAAGAAGCAGATGTCTACATATCGTGACCTTCAAGTTGAAACGGTTACATAAGTGGTTTAAAAACACTGTATCCCATAATCAGAGACTGTAAAGTCATATAATAATTCCGAAATGGATACCGTCCATTCAGTACGAGTCAATGTTCGGAGATGAAGAAGAACCAATCTTCCTGATCTGATGGTCTAAAAGCTATGGGAAAGTATAAAAACTTTAGTTTAGTTTAGTTTAGTTTATTCATCAAATAGATTACAGTTAATCTCTTAGACTATGATAAAAGTACATAATTTAATTGTTGGTGGGAAATATGTATTTAATACACAAACGACTATTACAAATAGAATGTTTTATTGTCTACATTAAATAAAAACATATTTAATTACAATTAGGAACAAATTATTCAAATATTATTTAACACAAGAGATTTGAACATGTTTCTTGAACAATTAGAATAAAAATCAATCCTGCTACAAATTAAATTAGCCTCCCTGATACAACGGGAAATAGGTTCATTTCGACCATAATTGCTACGATGAAACTGCAGTGAATCTAATATTAAGAAAGAAAACTCGTTTGTCGATCTTTCGAAGATTGGTGCTGCTTAACTGGTTGTGCGGTAAGAGCCCTACACTATTCGATACTGATCCTTATTGTGTATTTTAAAACTTTCATTCGATAGAAGGTGGTTTGAATTAGCTCAGAATTATGTTTTTGAAAACCTAGAATTTGTAAGTTATGAGCCGTTCCGTTTTAAACCAAGCAACAACTTGGGTTGTATTGTAATAAAGCTGTCAAAATAAAAATTTCCTGAATGAATGGCAAAATAGTATCTTCGTACAATAAACAACTATGATCCAAATTACAGGAGAATTAACTTTGAATATATTCTTTAGGGCTAGGTTATGTTTTTTTGTTAACTATGAACTATGTTTATGAACCATCTAGTTGTTTAAGGAGGTAAGTCATGTGTTTCTTAACTAAAGGATTTGTGTATCATAAAAACTCTACGAAATCACTTCGGACAAAACTAAATGAGATCTTTTCCCACTCGTTAAAAATATTTTTGTACAAAGTTTATAAGATCATTTACTGTAATTTTACAACCTTAGGGACTTAGAGCAACGATTGATTTTTAATTGAACTTGTGTTTTTCTCTGTACACATCACTGTGATGCAGATATACTATTGGAATCTTTATACCTAACCGAGTTTGGTCTTTTTATTGTGTATCTTAACAAAAGATTGCAGTTCAATATATTACATGAAGATTGAACTTTTCTTATTCTTCTTCTTTTTCTGCATCAATCAGAAGTAGGTTGTATACCTCGTCTCGTATATGCTTTATAGAAGACTCATATAGAGAAAGAGTGTTCCATATAAGTAAGTTTGCCTCGACCTGATGTGATACTATGAAGAGTCTAATGACAAAGCAATAGATGAAGTGGGTATATAGTGTGTTATATGGGAGGAGGAAAAGGGTGGTGGACTTTCACCTCCCAATTCAACCTTCATGTATCTTAAGGGTGAACAAAAAAAATAAACGAAGTACCAAATCAATTTTCCTCATATTTCCTTCGATTTTCTTTTTCTTTTATTTTTTAGTCTATTTTCTTTTAACTCTTTATGATTGCTTGGGTGTATGGTTGACTGGTTGGTTGGTTGGTTGCCCGCTTTTGAAGAATAACCCAACAGCACAATATACTTAAACTCAACAGCGGAACTAAAGATTGAAATTGAAAGGAACTAGAAAAAAATCGACATAACTTAAAGATACCAGAGGTAGTGTGATGCGATGGGCGGCAAGGGGGCAGGGGATGATATGAAACGAATTGCACTTAAGTGGTAGTGCACGAAAAATAATAATGGAAAGTGTTTTTCTTCAACGACGACTATGACGATGACGACGTCGACGATAGGGCTGAATATTTTTTTTTGTATTTCTTTCACTTTTTCAAAGCTTTGATGTTCTTCACTTAGAAGAAAATCCTCATCTTCTATTCTACCCACTTTAGTTTAAAAAAAAACAAAGCTAGAGAATAGGTGCCTAAGCTATTGCACAATTTGAACCATATCGAAGCAAAGCCGATATCGTGGTGTTGAAACTACATCATCTTAAAAAAAGTACACACTCTCCTTCTTGGAAAATCAGATTTGCATCATAGAAGTTTTATCATCATTTTTTTATCATTCTTTCCTGGATATCGAGGAGGGTTAGGGGTGTGAATTTTTATGCCAGAGTCGAAACTTTGACTTTGTACGGCCTTGGCAGGAAATTCAATTAAAAAAAAAAAACAAAAAAAAGAGGAGAAATTTGAACACGACTTATGTGATGGAATTTTTCAGGTTAAAAATATGTTACGTAGAACAGATATAAACTTTTGGTAATTCAAGCCCATCTTCTTCACGGCAGTGAAAATGTTAAGTACAGTTTTAAAAACACTTCTTGCTGGTAAAAAACATGCAATTAAATTCTACGTTTTTCAGGAATCAATTCTTCAAAACTTCAAAAACCTTTGTGAATTTGAACAAAATAAAAATTTAAACATTTTCAATATAAAAGCTTTTTTATTTTAATTAAAAGTCGGTTATTTAGTTTTGTCCAATTTAATGTAAAATTCAAGTGAAATACTGATTATGAATTATATTTTTCATGGTAAACAACAGTTATTTTTTGATTCCTGGGAATTGTGATATTTCAATGAACCACAATAAGGCTCATAGTGGCAAATTTTTCAATGTATTCTTGGTAGATTATAAATATGCAACAAATTGGTGATTTCCCACTTCTGACTCTTTGTAACTACCACAGTTAAAATATAAAATGAATACAAAATACGGTTCTTTGAGAACCAAAGCCTAGTGTCTTACAACTTTCAACCATTACTGTGTGCGAGTGCTGTTGTCAGGGATGGAGGGGAGCAACAGCTTAAAGCCGAATTCGAGCGGCTAATTTGAGAAAGCACTTTTCATGACAAGAATTACTCTTGGAGAATTCGTCAATTCCTCGCAAGATGAAGTACCCGTGAAACAAACTAGATGGCACAGGCAGGGATTGAACCCAAGACCTCTGGCATGACAGTCCAGCGCACAAACTATCATGCCACGGGTACTGTCAGTTTAGATATGCAGAATATTAATTGACCCTCTTTAAGGATTTAAACAATCAACATTGTTCCTTTTCAATAAATTTCTAGGGAACAAAAAGTTAGAATTGTATACAATTCTGGAGAGGTAGAGGATTCTCCACACTTTCTTAATTTTGTTTTTTTATTTTGCATGACATAAAACTTCTTCTTTAAAGAAGGAATGTTTTCAATTTACTAAGTCCTTACATATTTCGGCCACCTTATTAAGCGCCTTTGGCTCATTCCTCGATATTTCGAAAATAACTTCTTTGTGTTGCTCTTTTTACTATCCACCGTATAACACCTTCACCTCCTCTTTTTCTACCACCAATTCACCATCAAAGTCCTATACAAAAATTGAACTGAAGTGGCGCTCTGGTTAAAGAAGCAGGACGGAAGCGAACAGAAAAATCGAACTTATACCTCTCGATAAGGAGATATAAATTTTCTTATAGACGAAGAAGACGAAAAAGAAGAACAAGCTGGATATGTACCAAAGTACATATAGACGAACAGTTGAAGTAAAGTTGAAGGTAAGTAAGTACCTTATAGAGGAAAAGCAGCAGACTTTCAATTGGGATTACATGAGTGCTTCATACTCTGTAATATGTTTTTAAGGATTTTTCAAGTTTGTCCGTCCTTTTTTTTATTATTTTATTTTTTGCGCACCCAAGTGACTAAAAATGAAAATTCAAAAAAAAGAAGGAAAAAACATGAAAATCTTATAAAAGTTTTGACATGAAGGTGAAATGGTATATCGACGAAGTTGTTGATGGTGTTATACTTTATACTTTATTCACCGCGTGTAAAAAGGATAAGAGTCGCCATGTCTTATAACGGAACGAAAAACACCAGACAAATAAAGACTTATACATTATTTTCGTTGTATATAGATCTGTGCGTACCTACATACCATACATATATAATGTACATTTGTTGAAAAGTAATTAATTGAGAGTTCAGCAAAAGATGTTAAGACTTCCCAGAAAGTCTAGGTTTTACTGTTTACCAAGATACATTTATACCTATGAAATATAGGTAGAGGTCTGATGAAGGTACCTACCGTACCTATGTATAATAATTGCATTTTGTAAACACACGCATTAATTGAAGAAAATCTGCTGAACTTAGCGAAACTTGAAGAAGAGTTTATTTCTTACTTTGGGATTTCTAGGAATACTTAAGATTTTTTTCTTTTTGGGGAAAAAGTTTAATTTCTCTCTCTTGCTTTTTGTTCTAGAAGAAGAAAAGTTCTTATGTGAACCTATATTATGCATTATTTTTCTTTTTACTTTCACCTTAGTTGATAAAAGGTGTTAACAACATTTTGTTGTCTTTCTTTATACCCTACTTTCAAGCCGCTTTAATAATATGGGTTCATGCAAAATTTAAAATGTCTGTATTCTTTGTTTTTCTTTTACTTGTACCGTGACATTTTTAATTATATGAGAGTCTTTAAAATGGTCTTACATTCTTTAAGTTCATCTTGTAGACTTGAACTGCTTCATCCGCTAATAACAGAAGCTTGGAAGAAGGGAGTTATCGTCAAGTTCCCAAAAAAGGAGATCTAACAAAGTAGAAGGAGAGGAATTTGCGTTCTACCTGCAGTTACCAAAATAGTAGCAAAAGCCATACTGGAACGCATCAAAGAACACCTTGAGGTCACACTCGATGTCGAACAAGCAGGATTCCACGCTAGATCCTCCTGTATTGATTATATAAACACTCTGCGGATCATTATTGAACAGTACGTTGAAAAGCGATCACCACAACACCTGCTGTTCATCGACTTCGAGAAGGCCTTTGATAGCGTTAACAGAGAGAATTATATCTGGTTAGCTTTACGGAGGAGAGGCATCCCAGAAAAACTAATTGCTATTACTGAAGCAACATATGATAGATCCAAGTGTCACGTTCTGCACGATGCGATGGTAGGTTGTCAGAGGGTTTTAAAACGCGTAACGAAGTCAGGCAGGGCTGTATTCTGTCGCCAATATTGTTATTGTTGGTGAAAAGCGATGTACTGCGCTCAGTTTTGTCAGGTAGCGAAGGGATCAAATGGACTTTGACATCCTATTTAAAGCATTTGGATTACGCGGACGATGTTTGTTTAATCATAAATTAATTCTGGCAAAACAAAAATGATCAGCCTCGGAACTCGACCATGTTTTCTCGCACCCGGTGAAAAGAGGAGAGCTTTTAGTACCTTGGAAGTATGGTCTCCATCGAAGGCGAAACCGAACAGAACGTCATCTGCCGCATCGGCAAAGCAAAACCGGCTTCGGTATGTTTTCGAAAATTTGGAGGAATAACTCTTTCAATTTAAGAATAAAGCTACGACTGTTTCGCACAAATGTCAAATCTCTGCTTTTTATGGTTGCAGCACTTGGAAGGTTACTTCATCCATTACAAGAAAGCTGCAAACCTCCGTGAATAGATGTCTTCGTAAAATCCAAAGGATTTTCTGGTCAAACCGTATTTCAAATGAGGTTCTTCATAGAAGGACAGGACAGGCCAGGAACCTGTAGGCTCTAAAATACAAATATGAAAAGCTAAAAGTACTATCGAAGTCATTGATAAAAATAAGAAAGAGTGTTGGATACAAAACAGTTATTTATTTTGTGGTTTTCAGACTTAAAAGCATCCAATACTTTTTGCATTGTAAGGTGCGAAAGGAAATTTCTAGTCCAACAAAATTAGGAATTATCTAAACTAAAGGCACGCATTTTCGATAAGAGGGCCTGATGCTACAAATTCGGTGGGATGGAGCATCACATCAACAGTGGACCTATTGGTGCGTAAGCCGTACTACAGGGAATGAAGAATCTTTCGATTTTTGATATAATTCTTAAATTGAGAATTGATTAGCATTTTCTTGACCTTTTCTTGAAAGAGGGGCGTAAGTGAAATCGGTAATAAGAGGGCGAGAAGAATGCGCCTATTGTGGGGAAAAAGCTGGACAAACGGTGGTTCTTAAACGGTGGACTTAAAGTCTTTCAAGGTGGCTAGTCTGGTCTATGTGGAATGAAGGTTAGAGGATTCCTTCTCTTCCCTCATGCTGTTCATCTTAAGCGGTAGGATACTTTTGTTTAAAATAATTTAGAGGACCTAGGTCGAAATGCAGTTTCAAAGCCTGGTTGATAAAACTCTGGTTATATTATTCGTCTAATTTGGTTATCAACTGATAAAAAGTTCGTTTAAATGCTGATTTGTCTTCTAAATTTACTTCAAGCTCTTCATCCAAGGAATTCGAAATTATTATCTGATTTCAAATGAGATATTCTAAAACTATGTTTAGAGTCTTGAGGTGCTTATTCTTAGTTTTTTTTTTATCACATAATCGAAATAGACTAAGGGTGGTAACCCATTTTTAATATGAAGCATGTAGTTTGGGGTCGTAAAAAGGAGTGAGAAAACTCATTAAAAAACAGCAAAGCATAACAGATTTGGCCACTGCTTGAAATAGTGTTCTTTGTTTATGACCCAATGAGGAACTCTCTCCTGTTTTCACCATCAAAAGCAGCCTTGGGACCGATAAAGAAAGGGTAATTTTAAGCTGTAACTACGCAACAATTTGTTTTGGTCTACTTTCGAATAACCAGATCTGGATCTAGCTTGAAGCTCAATAGGTTTCTGCTAACCCAATTTGATAACCTGGAAAAGAGCATACTTTATTACAACGTCATTGCTGACTACAAAAACGAATGAAGAACAGAAGGGTTTCCATTTTTTAAACAATGGAAATATAACAGTAGACAAGAACGTTGTGGTCAATGTTTGTCAAATGTCATTAAGCTAGTCTATCTGTTCCTGCTGCTTTGTTAATTTAGGCTCTAATTTATGCTTATGACAATCTTTTTACGGTTAAATCCAAATCCAAAGATTCATCGCCTATTATAGGCTTTGCATAGAAAAACTTTGAGGTACTGCAATCCGTATTAGGAATTGAAGATAAGTAATTCTTTAAAACTTTAGAACCTCAAAATCTAAAATTTAATGCCATGAGCAAAGAAGACTAGAATAATAAAACTCACTTGGGTTTTTAATATACAGTTTTTTTAAGAATTCTTAACGCATGTGCCAATTTTCATCAAAATTGCAATTTTCCTCAGCAAAGTTTCTATTTTTACTAAATTAAACTTATTTAAAAAAAATGCCTTGTATTTTATCTTGCAAAACTAAATTTAAATTTCTGACACTAAAAACTTCTTAATGAAATAAATTGTAAGTATAAAATTTTAATGTAAATGAGCTAAAATAACAAAAAAAAGTACGTATACGCCTGAGTATATCATTCCAACTATTTTCGTTATATGATGTGATCTGGTCACAAGCTCGAATTTGAGTTAGCTTTTTAAATGTTTGAAGTCTTTAAGAATGAGGCCATAATGCAAGCTTAATTTTTTTTATCAATTCTCTTTTATCCAAGACAAATTGCCTCAATTGACATTTACAAATAATTTTCAATTTTTCTTTAATTCAAGTTTCTTGGTACATAGTAAAAGGTATTAGCCATTATTAGTACGTGAGATTTAGTTCGTGGTGGACTTTATTTGAATTGAAATCCATTACTTATCGCCGATATCCATCATGAGAAAAAGTATAAGACGAACGGTGACAAGCAGAAAAATAAAATCTAGTTGTCATCCCTATTTTCCTGTGACTAGCAATATATTTTTTATTTTATTTCCTTCCATTACAATAAAATACTCCTTAAAAAGAGTACTTGCTTCAAAGAAAGAGTCATTGCTTCAGAGGAAATAAATCTGTCTTTTTTTGAGAAAAAAGAACTAAATTGGATATACAAATTATTTATTTGAAATTTTTGATAAAACCTCTTTTCTTCTTTCAAAATATGTTTATTGCAGTTTTCAATCCAAAAAATTCAATTCGAGAAGAAGAGTGAAAACTTTCTAAAATGCATGTGGGAAATTCATATACTGATATTTTTCAAAGGTAAGGTGCTCAGCGTGTAAGCAGCAAGTTTCAAGGATGTGAGAGTTAAGTTGAATTTTGTATCAAACGAAACAAACCCTTCCAATGCAATTCATTTGTTGTTACTTTTTTTATTTTGGTAAATTTCTGTAATGAAATTCTCGGAAAAATATAGAACGCATAGGTATACTGAGTTTTTCTGACGAACCATATCGAATTGACATTTAACTGTCCCTCAATATATTTTTTCAAACTAAATTTGTTTCAACTTACTATGAAATTATATACAAACTTATTTCCTTTGAGAATCAAAGAAAAACAAAGTTCACCCCTCCCCTTCCCTTCCCTTCAGTCCTTATCCTCATCAAGAAGAAACAAAAAAAAATATAAGTTCAAATGAAATACCTTATATAAACATGCCTATAGTCTATACATTCTCCTGCTCCTTCGAATCAGATGCAACTTTGACTGATGCTTATTGCATTTTATTTTACAATTTGAATACCTACCTAGGTTAGGTTTTCTTTTTCTACACAAGAAAACTATTTTGTTGTAGAAATAAATTCAAAGAAGAATATAAAAAAGCAAAAAACAAAATAAAAATAAATATCCTTTTCATTTCTCATTCGAGTTTTTAAACTCAACTCAACTCAACTTATGTTGCACGCTCTCCTTTCGTTTTTTACGTCGATCTCCGTCGTGTCGTCGTCGTCGTTGTTGTTGTCGTCCTCAAACCTTAAAAAAAGGATGATTTTTTCTGTTTTTGTATTCCAATGAAATTTTATTTATTATTCACTTGATTCAAATTTTAAAATGGTTTTCAAATGGTTGACGATCAACTCTCAACGAGCGAGTGACGACCAACGAGCTACATACATATACAAATAACTACGACGACGACGCTGACGACGACAGTGAGTTGGCTCTATATTCGTCCTCCATCCAGATGGAATCTCTGCTGAATCGTCTAGTTTTTTGTATATTTTTCTTCCATGAGAATTTATATTTTGTAGTGAAAATTCGCCAGCTCCTTCATAAATCTCCATACAAAACACAATGAATGCAAAGTAACTCTCAATATTTCATTTATGCCATTCATCGTGTCCTCTGTCCCACCATCCTTCGATGCTCGGTCGTCAGTGGTGTTGGTGGGTCTAGGAATATAGTGTTATGGCGCGACGACGACGAGGATGGTTGCTATACAGCTTCGTCATCCTCATCCATCCGCATAAATCCAAACCAGCCAGAGAACCAACCAAACCAACATCCTGTCGTCATACCAAAATATCTTCAGATTAAACTCTCAATAAATAAAGCGGCAAGGAGCAACACAAAAACAACAAAACAGAAAAAAACTACTACACATATAAATATTTAAAATCAACAACAATTCCAACCACCTCCACCTCTATTTCCACTTCCACTTTTAAGGGAAACTGGGTCATAGGTTCATTTATCATGTTTGATAGATACCTATTTCTATCTAACTTACACCTCCACACACACAAACACACACACAAACCAGTCACCGTCACACTCACACGCATCAAAATGTGAAGTTAGCCAGAACATCTACATGAAGTAACGACGAACTATTATATACCCCCTGCTCCTATCCCCGTCCAGAAAACCCCAACTCAACAACAAAAGTGATTTAGGTACTAACTGTGTGTATTTGCATATTTCACTTGACTTCCAAGGACTTGAAGCACACAATGACAACAACGCTAACCGTCGTCGTCGTCGTCATCATCGCCATCGCCATAGCCGTCTACGTGGAAGGTTTTCCACATGTGTGTAGTGTACGAATCGAGGACGAATCCACAGCGATGGGGTAGAAGAGAACGAGCAAAAGAGAGCGAGGATGCACTAACAATCTTCTGCTGCTCCATTTATATGTCGAGGTGTGTAGATGTGTGTTGCAAATAACAACTGTCATGCCACCCAGGGTTTCAAGTTTCAAGTTGGAAGTCCTGTTTTTGTATTTCGTTTTGTATTCCCTCTATGCTCAGCCTGGGAAATCAACTCCCAAGTGCCCCATGTAATGCAACAATGAATAAATCGAAATATTTCGTCCTTCTTCGTCCTTTTTGTTTTTATTTTGTTGGTTGAAAATGGTTTACAATTTTTGTTTTTGTTGTTTTTTTGAGTGTCATGTTAAATGTATATAAATATATACACAGATCCTGGTCAAAGGATAACATCAGAGATAGATATAGAGCGAGACAGAGAGGAAAAAATGTGGAACAGGTGAAAAATAACAACAACAACTAAAAAAAGCAAGCAAATAAGGATCTAGGGATGTAGGTTATAGGGATTTGGGATTTATTCTGTCGAATGCAATTTCCAGAATCATTTAATAACGAATGTCAAACGGCATGGAATTGGTTTTTGTTATTGTTGTTTAATGTTTTTTTATTTTTTTGTTGAGTTAGAAAATTGTTTAAATTAATTTTAGTAAAATCAAATAAAATATGAGTGTTTGACTATAAAATCACTCTCCCTCTAAGAGCAGTCCCAGTTGCATTTAGTTGTGGTTTACCATTTGATTAAAGATTTTAATTCTACATTTTTAGAGGATTTACTAAAACTCTATTTTATGGTACTTGAAAATCCTGATTGAATTTCAATTAAATTTAATAAAAATCTTTTGTATTAATTGAATACTATTGGTCGTACACGCATAACTGATGTCACTTGATGAGGTCCTTAGAGCAAAATGGAATTAGTTGTGGGTACTCAAAATAGTTCCATTTAATTCACATTAAAAATGTCTTTTTTTTATTTTTAAGGAAGATATACGTATATTATGTACATACCTATGTAAATATAAAAGCTTTTGTTGTGATGAAAGGAAAGAGAAAATATATTATGCAAGTCACAGGGAAAAAGAGGGATGACAACTGGATTTAGTTACATTCTATTTTATTTTTTTATATTTTTCACCATCTACTTTTTCTCATGATGGATCCTTAGAGATAAGTAAATGGATTTCAATTCAAATAAAGTGCACAAGGACTTGTTATAGCACGTACTTATAATAGCTAATAAGGGTAAGGTAGGTAGTATCTCCTTTATACCAAGAAACTTGAATTGAAGAAAAATAGACATTTATTTGTAAATGGCCACGGAGTCAATTTGTCTTTAATAAAAGTTATCGTATAGTCTCTACAATTGACATGTTTTACTTAGGTTACGGAAGTTTTGCATACATACAGGATGCGTTTTAAGGATGTTTCCTTCTTAAAAATTGAACAATTCCGCCATTATTAAGGATTTTTATGCCATTCATTTCAAACCTGGTTTTAAATAAATTTAAAGGTGTTCTTTTTAATCGAGTTGCTTAATAAGTTTTTTGTGAATAATGAAAATCAGTGACCTTAAGTGGTCAGTCCTTTCAAAAGGCTGACAAAAAGGCGTTATTTAATTACAGAAAGAAACATCGGAGGCATAAGAACTTAAAGATATGTTCAAGCCATATTTTTAACTTTATTAACGAAAAAAAATTACATCCCAAAAATTTAAAATGACCGAAAATTTAACAGCTTGCTGCGACGTCTCGACACTGTCGGAGTGTAATTGAGGGGACTATAGCAGTCGTTATTTTACAATTAAAAACAAGATTATATTTGTTTTCTTCGTAAGGCATATTTGGTATATCTGAACTATGGAAGTTTCAAAATTCGAAAATTTATACAAAAAATAGGATATAAAAACGTTTTTGGAAAGTTAAATGTTCATAAAAAGGTAGATAGAATTTTTTTTAAATGTGTAGTTTAAATAGAGAAGCATTTAGTAGTTAATAAAAGAAACTTTAGTTTAAGAAAATAGGTTAAGAACTTTTTAACTTATCATTTCTGAAATGTGTAAAAAATATGACATAACTATAGTAACTCTGATAGTTGAAACACTACTGGTCTCCAAAAACATGTACCCCCTAAAAAGAATAGGTACTTTTCTAAAAGAAAGAACAGCAATTCTGAAATGCAAAGTTTCAACAAAATACTGATAAGGCTTAATAGACTTATCGTGATCGTTATCTCTATTAATTATCTTATCTTGTGCGACCGCCAGGTGCCGCACCGCACAGTGCGTCGATTGTATAGTAGAGTGGATAAAAATCAATTTTTCGAAAGTAATGTAGCTGTTCACAAAAATTGTTTAATAAATGAAATTCATTGCGGATTTCTATATTTTGAAGACATTTTACGCCCCCTGGCACGCCCACTCTTGACAAAAAGTTAATGCTGTATAAAAATTTCTCTTACGATTTCTCATTTTAACTTCATCACTTTTATGTTGGGTATACAAAAGTTTTAATATATTTGAGAACCATAGCAATATTAACAGAAACAATTTAAACTTAAAATAAAAGATAAAGGATAAATATTTACGAAAAAAGATCACTATTAAAGTCTTCATCAAGAGTAATTGATGGAGATGAGAAATTTTGTAAAATTTTCTTCTGCTTTTGAAAGCCTTGAATCCGTTTTTCTTAGAGTAGAAATTGAAGTATCAGACTTTAAAAGTATTTTTTCTACAAGTCAGAATTTGTATTCATTCGGGATTATTTTCTTGTATGATAAAGGCGATTTCTTCAAAACTATTTGTGCTTCTTCAGAAAGTTATCCTAGACCGTATATCAAAAGTTTATGGAAACTTATACGCATGTAGTACCAACTGCAGAGCTCAAGAAATTTGTCCTTAACTTCAAAAAGCAAATCAGAAAACTTATCCATTTCAATGAAGAATCCTTAAGCTAGGATGAAAGAGGAGTTCCTGATGCACATTGGTCCTAAAGTTCTGAATGTTTAAATGATAGGGAAAAACAGAGTTGGGTAAAGCATTCCACATTCTCGATGTGCGGTTAAAAAAGAATCTCTATAGTTGACAGTACGTCCGAAACTGAGCTCAAGGGTAAACTGATGAGCATTCCTAGAAGTACGAGTATTACGGCTAAATTGTTTGAGGGGGGGAATGCAACTGGCTAATTCGACAGAACACGGTTTATAAAAATATTGGTAGAACAACGAAAGGCATGAATATTGCGGCGGTGTTCGAGTGTCGTAATTGTTTCAGTTATTTGTAGTTCTATCGCCTATCATTTTCAAAGCTCTTTTTTTGATCCAGTCCAAAATACTTAAACTTGTTTTAGGGGAACCTGCCTAGATATGGGAGTTATATTTGAGTTTTGGACGAGTTTAGGCTTTGTACATTACAGCCAGATCAGAATGGGTAAAAAATTTCGTGCACTGTGGGAGAAATCCTAAGCATCTAACAGCCTTTTTGGCAATATCGAATATGCGATCTTTCCATAAGAGGTGATCTGTGATACACATACCGAGTACTGAAAGTTGAATAGTTTTCTGGATGCAAGTGCACTTATGGATAGCGGCATCGGGGTTGGGTAACGCTTTAACGAAAGGAGACAGCATTTAATTTTTGAAGCATTAAATTCTACACGGTTTATTATTCCCCATTGTACAATGCTGTCGCGATCAGAATTTAATGAACTTATCATACGCTGCCGTTGAAGTTCCTCATCCGAAGGACAAGGATCTGAGTCTAGAAACAAATATGAAAAGCTGAGAGTAATGTCGTTAGCGAAACAGTTTAATGGATTAGAAGTGACAGACAAAAGATAATTTATGAAGATAAGTAAGAGAGTTGGAGACAAAACGGAGCCCTGGGGAACAAATGGTAAATGTATAAATAAGTTGGTTATCAAGTTATTTCTGACGTAATTTTCGAATTTTAAAAAAACCACGAATTATTGTGTTTCCATCATTCGTTAACCTAAATCCAGGCGCCACCGTGACAAAACCCTTGGTGTAATGTTGAGTTTCGGCAGAGAAATCAAGTTTAGCAGAAAACTATAACGCAGTCCTGAATGGAAAAATATGAGCTTGTCTCAATATCTTCGTCTGGGGCGACTCAGAGAGGATATTTTGTTTAAATTTGGTCAATGTTGAGAATATGAAGAAATATTTCTATCTGATGGTCTCTTTTCAAATTGTAGATTGTTCTGATATTGACAGCTATTTCCTGCTAAAAAACTTGACAGGAAGTCACTTCTTCACTCCGTACAAGGAATAAGTAGCTTTGAAATAATTATAAACAAAGTGAGTTATTTAGGCCAAAGAATACGTTTTTTTGAAAAGAAGGCTTGGCCATTCCGAAGCACCTTTAAAGTGCTTTTAACTCATATCGTGTAAGAGAATACCCCGAAGCAACAAGCAACACTTTACACTGGACAAACGGAATTCCGGTCTGGATATTTCTGCTTTTAACAAATAAACACCTTGCAGGTCGACATTGATCATTGGATTGCATTTCGAAGACCACTTTTCATGCTGCTTGTCGATTCTGATGTCGAAAACAACACGTGAATAACTAAGATGCTCAGCTTCAAAACTTTCCACTTAACCTCTCTGATAAAAATTGCTTAACAACTAGTAGAAAAAGTAGATTTATCAGTATCTTGGAAGTATTCATTCTTTGACTAGATATCGCTAGCCGTATTGGGAAATCTTAGGCTGCGTTCGCCGGAATATTGTAAAATGTTAGGAGGAACAAATCTCTCAGACTCAAGGCAACGCTACGACTGCTATTCCAGTCTACTCAACATCTCATGATACAAATGTGTTCAAAATTTAGAAAGTAAGAAAACCTTAAAAACTATTACTCGCCTATTTTCTCCGTTTTGATTGTTAATGTTTGAAACTCACCTGAAAATACAAAAATAAACAAGAGTTTAATAAGTAAATTTGAATTTGAATTAAGAGAAAAAAGAAATATAATTATAGATTTATTCATGAATTTTAACTGAATAATACAGAACACATGACAACAGCATTATCTTTTTTAAGGTTATTTATTTGCAATGAATTTTCCTACAATTTTTTGATTTTAAATATATGACAGCAATAAAACAAAAGAAATTTTACATTGTTTAATTATGTTATATGAAAAACTTTACACTTGAACTTTGTTCGCTTTCTTTTTGTCTTTAAAACAGGATTTATGCGTCTTGGCATTGACTATTCCAACTTTTTCAGTCACTTTTCAACAAAAACTGACTTCATTAACTCTCTTTCGGATCTTCTTATTTAGTGAATTCCACACAAGATCGATGGGGTTTAGGTCTGGGAATTGCAGAGAAACCGCTACTTAACTCATTTCGATCTATTGTTGTGGTCGTTGTCTTTTTTGAAGGCCCATGAATAACTTATTCTCCGATTCTTAACACTACACGGTACATTTTCTTTTTTAATATCGCAATACTTTTTTCGGAGTTGTCTTTCTGACAGGTGTCACTCAATTTATACTTAGTTTAGATTGACATTTCCTAATAAATGAATGCAAAGACTTTAAAAAAAATTCAAAAACTTCAAACAATGCAAAAATTTCAAGTGACTGCAAGGACTTCTGCAATGATTGAAATCAATTGATTACAATCAAATGATTGGAGGAAAAATGATTGCAGTTTATAAGGTCAAATTGAAGGTGATTGATGATTGCAAAAATGTTAAGTCTCAATATTTAAGAAAATTCAATCTTTATTTTATAAGGCATAAAAGATTGCAATCGTAAAAGATTGCACTCATAAACGATTGCATTCTTTTACAAGTCTGCTATATTCACTTCACATAAATTAAAGTTTTTCTACAATTGTGTAAAAGTAGTGTCTTTCAAAAGTTTTGATATTTTCTATTATAAATAAATTTTATTCAAAACCCTCAATAAAAAAAGAATTAACTATTTTGTCCTCATGCATGTGTTACCGTTTGCTCTACTCCTCCTTACGCTGGATGTTTACATACTTCAAAAAAAAAATGAATACAAAAGTAAACATAAGTAAGGAAGAAAAGTGCAACACAAAAACCACTTCATCATCATATTATGCCATAAATTCCAAACTCAAACAACGACTATGACTTTTAAAATGAGCAGAAAAAGGATGACTAGGTATAAGAACATAAGTTAGAAATAAGACGTATACGAAAGCTATGACAAAGTTGTAGTCGCCTTCATCGTCGTCGTCGAGATATTGCGCCGCAAGCATCAATTCTAAAGCCTAAACCAAAAGTAAAACCAAGCCAACCTACCAGTCAGTCAGTCAGCCAACCAGACAGCCAGCCTGTCATCTAGCCAGCCAACAACCAAGCCAAACACGAGTCAACTTCCGCAAGTTCTATGGAAATCCTTATGCAGGATGCATACCGCATACGTTATATGTATTTGTAAAATAAAAACTAACAAAATAATACCAAAGAAAGGAGAAAAAGGCAACAAGAAAAAATGAAACTATCAAGTTCCATGACCCCAATTTCGTTCCTAACACAAACCCATTCCAATCCTCTCCCCCATCCTCACCCTCCTCATCTATTACACCATCTCATATTAAAAAGAGCATGAGAGAGTGTGAAGGATTGTAAAAACTATCGTCAACACTGCTAGCTGGCTGGATGGCTGGCTAAAGCTATGTGAGACTTTAAAGTCATAAATCTTCGCGACTTTCGTCCCTATTTTTTTCGTTTTGGAAAATGCATAGACATAGGAATACACATAGATGCACATAACACATACCTAGAAGCACACATATTTTCGTCCTTAAATATGCCACACATGGTTTCAATTGAATTCCACACCCAGAGCATAGATACACAGAGTAAAATAGAAACATTCCACAGCTCCAATCCAGCACTTTGCTGAGTCGAGTATGACGAAGTAGCAATATTCTAACTGGGGGTTGGATAAGGAGGTGAGGTTGTGAAGGGAAATCGTCGTCATAAATGGGGTTGTAATTTCATAGCCATGTCCTTATAATCCTGCTCATGTACCGTTTCAAAAATATTCTTCCAACACACAAAACCAAAACGCAAAACCAGCCACAGGCGACACTAAACGCTCGCTCTGTGTGTGCTTGCTGCAAATGCTCCGTGTAGATAGATAGGTAAGTATAGTTGGCCTCTGGTGCAACTCAATTCTCTTCAAACCGGCTTACTGTCATGCGAAGTCGCAAAATTTATTAACCTTTTACGCCCCTAAATCGTCCAATCGTCGTCATCGTAGTTGTAGTCGGATTCAAAATACAGATTGGGATAGTGCGGTATACGGGTGCGGTAGATGATGGTTTGCTGAGGCTTTGTGCGAGTTCTTGGATAAGAAAGGACCTTTCGCACACACACACATATCTAACTAGCTCGATAGCCAGCTAGCTAGCTAGCTAATCTCGTCTTATCGATTTCCCGTCATCGTTTCATATTTTAACAAACGTTCATTGCAAAGAGGGAGGATGTTGTTTGGAAGGACGAGCAGTGATGGCATTACGAACGGAAAGAAGGGCACAAGCAGATTAGATATATAGATGTATTTGACTCGCTCTGGTTGACTCGATGTATGCATGCAATTGGCCAAGTGGAAAGTGAATTCATTGAACATTGTTATGGCAGCGACATAACCTAATACTCCTCAGGACGAACAACGACCAACGACCAACGAACTAAACAGAAGAAGACGATTACGAACAAAACGACAAGCAGGGAGCAGCAAGCTAGCGAATGAGCGTTTGAACAAGCAACATTCCAGAGGGAGGCTAGGGTATGAATTGGCCCTATAGAGTTATATGATAGTGTACACTATAAATGATAGTATTGGCCAAGACACAGAAGGAAGAAAAAATAATCAATGAACTACTTTCTAAGTCGATTTATAGTTGCAGCACGTTTTTCTTGCTTGCACACAAAAAGGACGAATTTAAAAAAAAATGCTAAGGATATACAAAAGAAAAACCGAGAAGAAGAATGTAGATACGGATACGTCCTGCCAAGTCAAACCAAGAGTATTCTTCCTTTTTAGAGGTTTTGTGTGTGCATTGGCTCAGTATCATCATCTCTTGGTTGGTTTCGTGTTGAAACCACCATCTACAACCGGCACCACCCGCGGGGCATACTTAGGATATTTTTTTTTCCTTTTTGTTGTATTTCAAGAATCTATATCGTGGAATCGTTTCTCGTTTTTGAAGGAATTGGATTGTCACACAGAAAATCACAAGAAAATCCACAGGAAATTACAAAACGATGAGCGCATAGAAGAACCAAACCACTAGCGCCAGCGGCAATATAGAAGCAGCAATACCAATAACACAGTTAAGACATGAAGATGATGTTGTTGTTGTTTATATTTCTTTAGGAGCGAAAAAATATATACTATACTTCTTCAACCCCTAAGATACAAATTGGCTTAAAGGAATATCGGAGTATGTATTTCTTTCTATAGACACAGAAGGACAAGTATCTGAAAAAAAAATAAGAAAAAATATTTGGTAATGGATGAGTGGTGTGCCAAGTGCACACAAGACCACACAGGAGTAATAGTCAAGTGCTGATGGTTGTTCTATGTACATATAAGTCTATGTATGTTTAGACTTTATTGAGTTGTTTTACACAAAAGAAATGTTGCACACAGTCAAGAAAAGGAACCATCCAAAAGTCCTCGAAAATTTTCAGAATGGGGGATACGTGGGAATATAGAGATACAATCGTATATATGTATGTATTGTATGTATCTCCTTCCAAAACCTTGAGGACATGGGTAAAAGTCAAATGAAAGTGGTTATCATCATCATCATCGCACATAAAAATGGGACATGTACTTCATTTTACTTCTTAAGATTCCACATTCCTCAAAGGAGAGGGAGAACAATTTTTGACCCACTCCTTTCTATTGTGTTGATCTAAGCTTTTTACTCTTCGTATTATTGAGTGCGTCTGGAGGAATATTAAACAAGTAAAACTTCACAGACGTTTTCTTTATCTGTGTTTTTTTTTTGAAGATAATGGTTGTGACGCGCGAGATCTGAAAGAGTACCATTGGAAGAGCATTTTATGGACTGAAATCCATTTATATTATATCTGGTTCGCAAAAAAAACCCAATTCAAGTGGGATAAAAAAAGGACACGAACTTGACTTGTTCTGGTATTGTTGATGGTGGTGGTGGTGATGGAAGAAGGTGGTTAAGGGACAATATATATACAATTTAATGTCTTTGTTTGAATACTCATTTTTAAATTAAATATATTTTTTGGAAAACGAGCAGTCAAGTCGTAAAGTGCTTTGGGATAACAAATAATGGGTGAATTTTCCAAATCTTATTAATATCTCAATCTTATAGTCGATTGTCGGTGCAGAAGAATTTAATCAACGAACGGACTTGGATGTAAATCTTCTAAATCTATTTAAATTATAAGTGTTTTAAATGTCAAAGTGTCAAAGTATTTCAGGCTTTCGTAGGCATGTGCTGTGCAGACAAACAACAGACACTTTGCACAGGAATTCTTTTAGAAGAATTCTCAAAAATTGGGTGTGTTGGATACAACATGGAGGTCAAATGCATTGCTTGAAAGAAGAACTCACATAAAGCTATTTCGGCTAAGTTCAGATAAATAAAAAGGATCGTGGTGCTTATTTATATTCCAGATAATATTTAAAAGTTGCATAAGTGAAAAGTGGAGACTTGTGGAAAGGCGCCAGTATCGGACTTCTGGTGTAGGACCATAATGATAGAAATTTGCTCACAAAAACTGCCTCATGAGCCAAGAAAAATTCTAATTTGTAGGACAAAACATATTTACTTTAAGAATCAGATGACAAACTGCTTGACGACTTTAAAAAAGGTGACCGGAGAAAGTTAAACCATTGGTTTAAGACAGGATTCTGTTATATAAAGCGCTTAACCTTTTTTGTTTTAGAATTATGCAGATTGCACTTAGTAGGAATCATGGAGTCGGAGAAGGAATTCAACAGCCACGCCCCGGCTCCAAAGCTAACTGCTTAGAGCAACAAATATTTAATTAAGTTAACATTTTTAGAGTTTGTCGTGAATTTTTGACCAAAAGGATCAAGTGGAAAACTTTACTTCGAAAATGGCGCTAATGAAGAATCAACCTTAAGGGACAGTCGTCGATTTCATACGGTATTTGATTCTTAATTTTACACTGTTGTCAAGAGCTGAATGTAATGACAATACCATACGTTGCTGTTGAAAGACAACATCCGAAGGACAATGAATTTAAAAACGAGTTCAAAAAGCTGAGGGAAATATCGTTATCGAAACAATTAAGTCGATTATAAATTTTAGACAAAGGAACATTTAGAAACTTAAGAAAGAGTGTCGGAGACAAAACGGAGCCCTGAGGTACACCATTTTTTTGTTGTAAAAAGCCAGACGAAAAGATAATTTCTGACCCAAAGAAGTGATTTATCGAAAGCAAATGTACAGTTTTTGATAATCTTTAAAACATCAAGAGCTATAATCTCACTTTCTCCAAAACGATGTTTATTTTTTCCGTGAGATAAACTATGAACTAACAAGTGTACCTATTGCTCAAAAAAGACACTTTGTCACTCATTAAGAAGCTTTTGTTCTTCGGGATAATTTTTAGGCTGACAATTGATAAACGTTTCCATGAACTCAGGAAGAGTGGGCGTTAGTCATTTGGTGATAAATGGCGCGGGAGAAATATTCTCCCCTTTAATGGATAATCAATAAATATAGATTTGCTTTTATTAAGAAAAAAGGTAACATTGAATTTAAATCGTTCAAATTGAACAAATCGCATATCGATGAAAATTTGTACAGACGATGAAGACGTCGTTGTAATAAAAAGTCCAACAAATTCCCAACTTAGCATAAATAGTTATTAAGGTTTCTTGTTGTAAATTTACTTTTTTTAGAAAGGCTTTGTACATCACGGAATGTATTACAATAAAACATCTATGAGCAAGCACTTTTCCAAGAATCCACTTAAACATCTAATGGTTACCATGGTCACTTCATATAAAGAAAATATTTAAAACGGTCTACTCAGGCGTATACGTACTTTTTATTTTAGCTTAAATAACATTGAAACTTTAGACTATGAATTGATTTAAGAACAAATTAATTAAATTCAAGAATGTACGCTTAGTTTTGAATCCCTTTTTATTAAATAACAAGAAAGTACGACCCATTTGCCAATTAGTTTTAATACGGCGAAACAACACACACTTTCTAGGACAGCCCAATTTAATAAAGCTCAGGAAAAATTCCAATATTGATGAAAATTGGTAAAGACTGAATTTAGAAGGTTTTTCTTTATTTAATATCAATCTATATGTTAATCAATCTCTCACTCTCAAACTATACTACTGCTCGATGAAGGTATTACGACTGACTGTCGAATTCCATTGAGTTTTTGGCTACGATTTTGATAAATTAATAAATCTCTGGAAACTCAGAAATACTCGAGGCTTAAATATTCGACTCCAAAAACATAAAAATTCGCATGATGATGGAATAACAAATCCAGTTGAATATTTTGACAACTAGCTATGTCATTAATGACATCTTTACACAGCTCTAAAAAAAAAAAAAACAAAACGCAGTGCTTTATATCAACATTTTCCAAATATTCTATCTATGTATGTTTTGTTTTCACCTAAAGGTACCAAAAACCAATATTGAGAAGTACCGGCAAATATTTTACAAAATGAACTCAATAATTCCAACGATACACAGACATTTTTCTATATCAAAATATTTCAAATAAAAATGAATAAATGTCTATTGCATATGATAGATAGTTTGTCAGAGTCTTCAATATTTTATTCAAAACAAAAATATGATAAACTCCCAAAGGAATTTCAGTTCGAAGCTCTCAAAATCATCATCATCTATCCATCGATCGTTCGTTACTAAGCAAACTCTCTGCCATCATAGACAACTGACAACACAAAATGCAAAAAAAAAGAAAAAATATTAAAAACAAAATATTTATTCAAAACATTATTGATGGCTCGACGCTTTAGTATTAGCAAAACACGATGCGATGGTAAATCCCATTTGAATCCATATTTGATGCAAAACTGATTCAACAGTCGCTCGTCATCGTCATCGTCAGTCACTCTGTTTCTGTTGGTATGCTCATCTATCTCTATCTCTGGAGTATATTTACTCAAAAATCATCAAACACTGCATCATCCCGACTCCAGAACCAAATACATGTATATTCAAAACCATCCCAGTTTTATATCCTATTGGAATTTTTGTATTTTTTTTTGATATTTTGTTTTATTTTCTATCTTCTTTTGCAAAAGTGTGAATCCGTGTGGAAGTTGTTAATAAAACAGGACTTATCTATCATTCAATATTTACTTTGATGAACATCAATCAAAAGTGAAACGGCCAGCACGGCACGTTATAGTCGTTCCTATTCATGTTTCATAATATGCAAAACTCAAATAATTCCATGTAGAGTTAATCATCATCAGCTTCAAAGTGAGTGTAAGCGGCATCAGATTGATAAAAGAGAGAGAGAGGAAGGAAGGACGAAAATAAATAGAAAAAAAAAACAAGGATATCCCACTCGAATGCAAATATAAAGTTCTATGAGTTGAGCTTGAGCGAGTATACTATGAGATGAGTTTCTGTGTGAATTTCATTTTTCATTTAAAATCTAAAACATGCGAATCATTTCACTCGCCATATCCGTTCCTCCATCCCTCAAACCCGCATCCACCGTCCGCCATCCAACTTCCCTGCTTATGCTTCTTTCAGGACTCTAGAGATTCGACTAATCATTCTGACATAATAACACGAACCGAACATACATACATAATTTTTATATTCATACTTTTCCACACACACAAACATACACTTATTCTAATGCAAGCAAAAGCATCATAAGGACTCTTCTCTATTTGTATCATCATCCAGCATCATCAGCATCATCTAAACATATACAAAAAGAATTACCCCCCTTCAGAATGTTCTTGAAAATGCTTTTGTTTCTATAATATGCAAAATGTGCTTGTATGAATTTTATTTGCTATTTTTGCATACAAAAATAAGTAGACAACAAAACAGATTGGCATAACAGTCACGTCGAAAGTTATGCAATCACTTATTTTTAATTATTTTAATGTTTATGTAGGGTAGAAAGATAACAAAATATTATTGTAAACAAAATTCCAAAAAAAATTGTGAACGCACTTTTCCACTAACCCTGGTCAGCAAAATGACATTTTTTTCGGGACTAAAAACAAAACAATACTTTTTTAAAGGATTAAGATGTGATGCATTCGAATATCGCCTTTAAATTTCTCTATCACAACAGATTTTTAAAATAAAACCTTTAAGTTTTTAAAGGGTATATTAAAGTTCAAAATATCTCTTAACAATAAATTGTATGAGGATTTTAAAAAGTATGCATCTTTCTCTTCTAGATACAATAGGCACATAGGTTTTGGAACGTCTCATTAGTTAGGAGTAAACCTTGAATTAAATGGTTTCATAGTATTTAAAAATACGTTATGGAGTTAATTTTTAGTGCTGAATTCTAATCCAAATTTTAATTTTAAGTATCTGCTCATGTGTTAGAAATATCCGCTTTCAACACTAATTTTTAATATATTTCAAATGCTTGATTTAAGAGAAAAGTTTAAACTTTAAAAAATATGAATTTTTAGCTTATATCTTTTTGGCAACAATGGTTTAAACAGCTGACGCACGTTTCCAGTTTTGTTTCACTGTCAAACATCTTCAGTTTAGCCTATAATTTACCCATGAATCGTCTTAAAAACGTACAACGCTTTCAAATTATTAAATTTTATTACCAAAATGTGTGCTGTGTTAAGAAAGTTCATAGCGCGAAAAATTGTGTTCAGTAACGAAGCTCATTTTTTGGCTCAATGGGTACGTAAATAAACAGAATTGTTTATTTAAGAGTTAATATCAGCCAGAAGCATTGCAAGAGCTACCAATGCATCCACAAAAAGTCACAGTTTGGTGCGTTTTATGGGCTGGTGGCATCATCGGACCGTACTTCTTAAAAGATGATACTGTGAATGGTGAGCGCTACCGTGAGATGATATACAACTTTTTTTTTGCCAAGAGCTTGACTTGCATGACATGTGGCTTCAACAAGACGGTCCCACATGCCACAAACACGCGAAACAATGGACTTATTGAGGGGCGAGTTCGGTGAGCATTTTATTTCACGTTTGGTTTGGAAAACAACATTGAAACATTTATTCGTGTGATACCGGCCGAAATGTTGGAAAGATTATTCCAAAATTGGACTAACGATTGGACTATTTGAGGCGTAGTCAAGGTCAACATTTGCATGAAATAATCTACAAACATTAAATTATATGGACCGTACTCTCGATTCATATAAAGACTTCATAGCTTTTAAAATATCACCCTCCAACAGATTAATTTCAAAAACAAATCGTTCTTTCAAACTGTTTAGAATTTTTCTGTTGAAATCCACAAATGGTTAAGACTTTTTTTTCCGATTTTTGTACGACAGGTGAAATCTTATGGAATATAATACAAAATAATGTAAATATTTAAACTGGATATTAAAGAAAGGTATTATTTTTATTTCTCAAAAACCATCACGTACTTTATTGATATATTTAGATAGCCTCCAAGCCTAAAAAGTAATATCTCAAAAACGTGATACATTGGAAAAGTGCAATTTTTGAATCAACTTATTCTTTGGTTGAAATGACTAATGTATCGCTTCCATTCATTCCATAGCAAATGATCTAATTCAAAGAATTAAGTAATTCTCATTGGGCGTATATTTTGCGAAATGATCTTGCTTAACACTCATACAAGATCAAACTGAATCAAGAACTTAAGCCGATTTACCATTTCTCCTTTTTTAGAAATTTAAATTAAGTAGAAAGATTTTCCTTCATCGTTTTTTAAACTTATGAATAGATTTAAAAGCAATACATTTTCAAATGTTTACTTTCTTGAGTATTTTTGTACTACATTTTTCAAACGATTAACGCAGCTTTATTCATAAATTATTCGTGAAAATTAAAGCCAGCACTTATAAAAATGCACGTTTAAGTCGCCCGAACTCACTTTATTAAATAGTTAATTTTTAAAAAATCAAATGCTTCCTAATTATTAAAAACAAAAATTGATTTATCAAAATTTCAAAAATCATTAGTTTTTTTTATTTATTGTTTATATCTAATAATGATTATTCAACTATTTCTAAGAAAACATGTTTGGTATGCGGTTATTTAGTGCCTTTGAATTTCGTTAAAAAAAAGTTGTCCCATTTTTGAGAAATTGAGAAATTTTGTAACTATACAAAGTTCATAATAGATTACAAATAATTTAAAAAACAGTGAATAGAAACACAATCAGAAATCTTCGATTATTATATCAGTTCTATATCTAAGCGCAGTTTTGCAAAATTAGTAAAGATTGACAACATTCATTTCATTCAATAAACTTGATCACTTGATCTTCCCATAAAAGTCTTTTCTGAATACATTCCTTCTGATTTATCCGAGAATGGGGCATTTTCCCAAGAAGTGGACAGTATCCTCTTTTTCTGATAGGTTGAACATATTACACTCTAGGGGTAAATCAGCTTTGTGGAATTAAATTTAAATCTATTAGTTCACTACGTAATCTGACCTTCATAGAAATCACACGGACATTATTGGAATCCTTAAAATAGTTGTTCTCTGCAAGGTTATGATTTAATCTGCTGTAAGTTGTTCTGTTTAAGGAATTAGACGCTTCAGCAATATTTTCAGCACTACATTTCTCATCAACCTTTGAAATGACTTCATACAAGATGTTTTAGCGGTTGTTAAATTGTAATTAATTTGACATTTCTCAGCAAGATCCTGCCACTCTTGATACCAACTGTTTTGATCTTGTTTGGCGTTTATGGCCATTTTTTTACGATCCGCGAATTATTCATTTTAAAAAAGTTTAGCAAGAAGTCTGCTTGTAACTTCAATGTTTTTATAAATTTTATTATAACGTAGTTTGGCGTAATTTTCGGCAAATAAATTATTCTTTTTATAAAGTGCGTTAGGAGTATTTCAACCGAATTGTACTTCTTACATCCCCATACCAGCTACTGCTTCAAAAACTTTAAACTTGCTACTATGTGCTATGCACTTATTCATGAAGCATTGTCATATTAATAGCAGTTTTCACATTAACCAATTTCTACTTCAGTGTTTATCCATATTTAAATTATTTGTAACAGTAATGCGAAGGTATTTGTAGTCTCGCACACAGTCAATATTTTCCAGATTAAAGCAAGATTTGATGCATTACGTCCACCACTACTTTTAATAACCATGACCTTAGATTAATCTATATTTACTATTAATTTCCATAGCTGACAATGCTTGTGAACCGTGTTAATCATGAGCTGCAGAGTTTCCGGGGAATGCGCAAACATGCTATAACATCTAAGAACAGAAGTGCCTTAATCAGCATCTCTGCGAAATCCACTCCGACCGGCAGGTATAGTCTGAGATAATGCAAACAAAGTAGGGCTTAATGTACAACCTTGTCTCACTACCGATGAGATTTCAAACCAGTCTGAGAGTACTTCATCTGTCCATACAGCCGCTCTTGTTCCTCTACATAGGTGCTGAAGAACGCGATCCTTGAAATTGGTACGCATAGACAGTTTCCAAAAATCAGCGGAGCTTTTACAAGATGCTAATCGGACTGCTTGCTTTTCTTCAAACTTAAATGTCCAAATTTGAACTCAATTAAGCGGAACAGACGGACAAAATCGTTGGAAATACTTTTTTCGATCGTATCATTTCTTAAAAACATATTGTTCATTTTTTTTTACAAAGTACAAATTCATAACTTTACCTTCCAGATGCAGAAAGTAATTGAAGTATCTCACTTAGTTTTTGTAATTTCTCATTAGTTACCCTTTAATGTAATTCTTCTAAATATGTTTTAACTATATGTGCTTGAATTCAGAAATACATGTTTTCATCACTGTTTTTATTTATTATTTCAATACATTTTAAAAACTGGATGTTATAACCTTAACACTACCAATTTGTAATGAGAACAAAAATTGCTTCCAATAATGATTTGTGTTTTTTTTTTGTTAAAAACCTTTTTAGCATGAATGTTTCAGCATTCTTTAAGGTTTATGTGTGGTAACTAATGATGACTTTTTGAAAAAAAAAATAAGAGACGAAAAATGTTTAAACAGAATATTGAAGTAAGAGATTGTAGATTTGGAAAATCATCACGAACTTCATTGTAAAATAAAAACTTTATTTGCATAGCCTCAAAAATTATAAAAGTTTGTGTTTTAAAAAACTTGGCGTGATATTGATTTTAAAGCCGGATCAAAAACCTTAGACAATTTTTATTTTGATTGCGAGCTACATAACTTTATTGACCAGTGAAATTGAAGTTTAAGATGTGTTAAGTCGAGATATACGGATCGTTAAAATAACAAAATTCTTTTAGAATTTTCTTTTTTTTTTTAAAGAATATCTGTCAATTGAATTTCTCTAAAAACGTTTCGAAAGATATTCCAGCCGAAAATGATAATATTTAATAATATTGTTTGCAAGGAAGATAATTGAGTGAAATATTTAAAATTCTTGAAGTGCGGCTCTATTCCTGACAATACGTCCGAAATGAAGCCCAAAGTTAAGTTAATAAGAAGTTTCGAGTACTAAGAAAGAATTATGTGAAGGGTAGATTTCCAATTAATATTTCTACAAAAAATTGCTTATAGAAATATGGATAAATCAACAAAAGACGTGAAACGGTGTTCAATTGACAAATTTCATCGAAATTTTCAATTTCTTTTGCTTACAAATAAACATCTCTACATGTCCTAAAGTGTCAGCTTTGAAAATGTATGCTGTTTAAGACTTTGCGCTTCGCAAAGACTGATCCCTAAGTCAGCTAGTCCTGCAGATATACTGTTTCCCTAACAAAATGAACGGTTAATTTTAGTGAACAATCAATTAAATAAGAAGTTGATGGATGAATCCAAGGAGGCAAAAAAAGAATTTGAGACCAAGAAAATTCAAGACTTCATATCAGTCTCAGTTCAAAAGTAAAATCACAACTTAAAGTACGCAATCAAATCTGAATCAGTTCTTAACTTAAAACTTAAAAATCTCAACGTTTAAATCCACTGAGGAAAACCTTTTTTCCTATAAAATCTTCTACTATCATCATCTTCATAATCATCATAAATTAAGTTGCGATCCAATTTAGTTACATGAGCGCAAATCCATTTTAGTTCGCCTTCTATAGTTGAAAGTAAAAAAGAAAAATCGCAGCCAAAGAAAAACGGTACCAACTACTTGAATTGAATTTTAATCGGATTTTTCATTTCAAAAAGCAAAAAATCATCAAGAATTGTGGTGTTGAGACAAAATAAAAACGAATAAAAAAGGAAAAAAGGAAAAGAAGTAGTAATTCATAACTCATAGCAAAGCAAAGTAAGAGAAAGATTATTACAAAATCCAAATGGAGTGGAGGAGGAGGGGGATAAAATATGAAAAATGTTCACTTTTCTATTCTTCTTTTTGCTTTTGTTCAACTCATTACAACCAGAAGCTCCGTATCGTGTCGTTCTACATATCCTATCCGTAAAGGATACTAAATGAAATACATCTACACACACACCCACACCCAAACACACAGAAGTTCATATATAGACAAAAGAAGGACTCTATGCAGTGCAGTAGTATAGTACTCATCAGTTTCTTTTTTGTTTTGTTCTGCTCTCCGTTTTTAATCAATTAAACATGCACAAGAGTTTGAAAAGTAATTACACTCTTTCTCTCCTACCTACCTACTTTCCATAACTGTGTTTGCCCCTTGTCTTGAAAATATATATCGTGTACCCTATACCCTGTACCCCACTCTATACCTTTTTGTGTAAGCACAAAAATACAGACCAAATCACCTTAAAAACGCTGACTTTTGCTTCATCTAAAAGTGCTGTGCAAAAAGGAGGCTTGCCTCAGCGTCAGCATCAGCAACAGTGACTATCTATATATGTCTGTATTCAGTGAGCTAGAGATGAATATAGCAGCTGGTGTTATCTGCGAGATACGGCTGCCACAGAAGGACAGATGAATATAACTCAGAAAGCGAGTTACTGCATGGTATACTAAAATGCTGATGAAGATGACGATGCTGCTTCGGTAGCTGCCATTGCTATTGCTAGTATGCTCTTCTCGAGCTGGTAATTCATCCAGAAGATATAGAAGTATATTCTTTGTTGTTTAACAGCTGCATACTAATAGCAGTTCAGGGCCGTAGTCATAAAATTATATTAGCAGTAAAATTCTTTAGGGGGCTTTTTTAAAGATACATTTTTGAGAAGAAAAAATAAAAAAAAAAACCTAAAGAAATTAATTATTTATCAGGAAAAGGATAAAGAATTCTAAAATTTGGGGTAACCTATCTTAGAAAGGCTATTCACAAAGAATTTGGTTACATAAATCACAATTTTGAGGAAAAACAAGTATAAAAAAATACTAATAAGGTTTTAGTGGCTCTGAGAAAAACTTCTCCACAGCGATTGAAGGAAGCCAGAAGTATGTATCAAACGGATCTTGAGTTCATCGTTCCCGAAGGCTAAAATCCCCCAAACTATAAGTTAATTATTACTATAGACAAGTTTTTCTCACTTTAGATGTTGGGATTTGAAATAAAATCGTTGGTCCGTTTCATTCTTCTTCTTTCTCTTCTCATAACAATCAACTGGATGAATTATGTTTTCAAGTCTTGGAATAATTTTTAAATGAATGACTTATGAATATTGTCTCTATATTTTGTATAGACGACAGAAGTTCATCAAATGGCAAACCGTTCGCGAATTTATCAGTTCGGGAGTTCGGAATTCCCAATCCTTAGTTTTTTGAAAACGACAAAAAGTTTTGATAAGAACAAAATTGTCAATAACGAAGTCTATAATTTTGTTTCTTTTCGAATAATCATCAACAGCGTTTTTCGCAAAATCGATTCATGGATCAATCGATCAATAAAATTAAGCCAATTCTTCAGAATCATTGAAAATAGAACCACTCAGATCACTCTATGCAGTCACGAGTGTTCCGTAAGATCTGACATACACGGTGTGCAGTAAACGATATCTTCCAATTACGTTACAGCCTTTAAAAGAAGTAAGATAAGTAAGTTAGAAGTAACCGTCCTTAGTTATTTAATTTAGTACTATCGAATTTTCATATGACTCTACACTTTCAATATGGAAAAGTATAGGAACGAGCAAAGTTTGCAAATTAATTTTCGACCTAGAAGACTGGCAATGACATGTTCACTGGAAAAATTTGATTCTATATATTCGTTGTGTGATGTTGCCTTGTCTGTAACATAACTGATTGATCGAAGTGTCGAAAATATCGCTAAGTTCAGGCGCCCGGTCCGTAGCAAACGATCCAAATTAGTCAAATCCACACAATAATTGGCAATCGATCAGTCCACATTATGGCGTGTTATGAGAATGGACTTTGGTTCACACACGTACAAAATTAATTTTGACTCTAGAATTGAAGTCGATGTACAATTTGAGCGCACGTTCCTTTTTCCGATTGGGCTACGATGATGATTTTGATGGAAGAATCAAGAAAGAGGTGCGTCAACAGGTGCGTCAATAAGTAAAATATGAGTTATTGGTCGGGTAAATATTCACATTTGCCTTATCACCACTTAACTTCATTCGGGCGGCTTTATTTGGACTTTTTTATCGACGATAACGATCGTCGTGTTACTCTGTCAAAAAATTTATTTTTATTTATGATTTACATTAAACAAGCTACGGCCCTGTTATCAACAAGTCTTGACTTCATACAAACATGTAGATATACTTGTACACGCCCCTTCTTATTTTACAACCAACAGAGTGTTTTTGTGATGTAAGTGTATCAATGACAAACTCTCTAGGGATTTTGTAATCAGAAATTATGAGATCTGGAGTAGCAGAATCAGTAAAGGTACCTACGCTTTTAAAAATGAACGAGCTGTACCTCTATAACCAAGTTCTATTCTGTTGTGTTCCATAATGTATAGGGTCCTTTGTGATGTAAGATACCTGTAGGTAGGAAGATTGGTTTACCTGAAGTTGTGGGTGGAGTATAAGCTATGTTCAAAATGGTCGTGTGGAGCTGGAAATGAGGGGTTGGAGACACAAGTGTTTGATGCAAATACAAAAAATGATATTATGTTGAGGTAGATACAGTTGTAAAACTATAAAAAGCCTTCGAGTTAAAATTCTACATTTCTGAAGAAGAAAAAAAAATACATAAGAAGAAAAACCGCGTATGCCTTGTAACCATCAGAACGTGTCTCTGGCACGTGATCCTTTAAAAATGAAAACCAGATTGGGTTTAATTCTACAAAATTCTAAATTGTTGTTTTTCCTATACTATAGCTAGATGAAAGGTATGTTGTATGTATGAAGGGAAATTGAAAGGAAGATTTTAATCTTCTCGCAAAAAAATGATGAAGAAGACGACGACGCGACGCACGACTACGACGACGAGTGACGATGAAAAAGGTAATTCGATGGAATTTTTCGTTTTCTTCTGTTTTTCTTTTTTGATGAGATATGAAGGAAACGTAAGCTTCAACTGTCATAAATGCTGTTATTTTGAAAGTTTCTTTTTATTGAGTTTTTGATTAGTTTAGATTAGATCTTAAGCTTTGTTGTTGTTTTTCTTGTTGGGAGTGTGAAAGCCAGAAAGATACAACTTCTTGATGTGTAAAGGTATACAAGAAATGTAGATAAATTGGCTTTAATGTAGTTCTGAAATCAAATGTACATTCCCATACTACTTTCCGTCATACGATACATTGGTTCTCCTGCTTTATTAGAATTTAAATCCCTTAATTTCAAAAAGCTTTTAACCTAAAACAAGTTTTGCACAGAAGGATGTAGACTTAGTAAACTTAGGTACATCCAAGATTTAATTATAAGCCAGCTCGGACGTAGCAGCAGTAGTTAGGAATAACTTTGATAAAGTACAGAAGACAGAAACATCAGTTTATAAAGATTGCATTAAGCTCTTTCCAAGAATCGGAATTGATAAGGAAATAGGTAATTGGATCAGAATCCAAATATCTGAAGAATCGAGAGTCACATCGTTTAATGAACAAGCATAAGATGATAAATTCGAACTCAAATGAAAGCTACGAGTCACGAAATAATATACGCTCGTCGATTTAAGCCATGAATCCTAGAAGCCCAAGACAAAGAACCCTGCTGCAAACGATTTAATTATTGCAGATATTTTAACAATATTATGAGTTTGAGTTATGAGCTATTTTAGAGTCGCTGATGTTGAAGTTTAAATGGTGTTTAACGTTGGACTTAATTGCATGAAAAGAAATGATATACATTTATTTCGCTACTATTTTTGACATCGAAAGAATATTTCTCTGGGGCTTTAAGTCTTCTAGGACATATAAGTAATCATTGCACAGTTGACTAAGTGCATAGAATCATGAATGCTAATGAGCAAACTGTTCAAGATTAACAAATTTGTTCGATAATGTAGCGAAAAAGTAATAGTACAGAGGCCATTAATTCAAATCAAGAGACATTTTTTGTTCGAAGGATTCAACAAAATACTTAAAGAATTTTTAGAGCAGAATTGTCCGTGTTAGTCACTATTTTTTAGTCTTTAAGCCTTTGTTTTCGAAGGTGTCAAATACTGTTTGTATAAATGGATTTTGTTTTCGACATTAAATCTCTAGAAACATATCAGAACAGTAGCAATTTTGTGGTTCCACAGCGAAACCAAAATTAAACAAATATTAATGCCATAATGACTGGAGCACCACAAGATAGTGTTCCAGATCCTTTTTTCTTTAAACACCATACAATAGAGAACGAACAGAGAATTAATAGAAAGATAGGCGCTTTTGAAACCACAATTCATGCACATCACGCTTGTTTAATTCATGAACGAAAAAGCCAGTAATCATGGTTCTACAGCATTTACAATTGACAATAAAGTTGTGATCAGCTCCACGTACTGCGCACTGAATGCGGAGTGCGCGATAAGAACAGTTGCTACAACAGTGTCAACAGAGACGACTTATAACGTGCCATTCCAATTTTGGTATTCCTGCCAAGGTTACACAATATATCAGAACGACGTTAGAGAGTACTAGCTGCTTCGTCAAAGTTGGAAGAAACTCAACAGATACCACTGCATGACCAAACTAATTTAATTATCTCTTAAAAGAAATTTAGATATCAAGATGACTTCGAAATTCTAAGAAGAATGAAACGAGCAGTTAAGGGTTTCTTTTTCAATATCAAGTCTGAAAAGCTAACTAAATGGGTCTTACCGTTAATGAGGAAAAAACAAGAATATGCTCTCATCAAATAGCGTCGTTTTACATCGCAGATTTTGTCACAACGTGACCATTGATATGCAAAACTTTGAGGTGATCAAAGAATTCATCTACTTGCGTACTGCTGTTACCTCTTGCCTATCGCTGTTTCTTTGGTGCCGCAAACTAAGGCCAAGTGAAATAAGACCAACTTTCAACTTCTTTATACTAAGAAGGCATGTAAAAAACCCAAAACCCTTATCACCCATTTCTTGCTGGGACCCTCACCCAGGGTGGTGAAGGCTGTCTATATATTTTCTATACGTACGATCTATGGACCGATTTATGTAAATTGGAAAAATGACAACTGGTGGAGACGAGACAACCATGAACTGTACGAGTTGTTAAACGACGTGCCACTATTTTAAAAAATTTCGTGTTAAACAGTTATGGCCAGAGTATTGAGCAAGAAGAGAAATTGTATCAATTGGAAGGTTTCGTCGAACAACTAGTTTTAAATCGAAACAAGAGAAGAGGTGGTGGAATTATGTTGTTTATACGAACTTATTTATCTCATAGAGTTATCCATTCGCCAACGGTTTCGTTCGAAAATATTCAGAATATGCAGAAGAAAACAGATTGCAAAGTCGTGCTAGAAGAACAAAACGCGTAGATATACAAAACTTTTTAATAAATTGGAAAATATCTATAAAAAATCAACATCGTTACAAAAACAACCAAAACAAGGGTCCTTGGATAACGCCAAATTTCATAGCAGAATGCAAGCAAAAATATGTATTGTATAGAAGGTGGACAAATAATCGTAGAAATTTAACTTATGAAACAAATTACAAGAGCATACGAAACAAAATTAATAAAAGCATAGCGTTTCAGAAATGTTTTTGCTTTAAAAATAAATGTATACAATTCAAGACTGATCCGCGGAAAACATGGGGACTGATCAATGAAATACTCTTACTAAGAAGAAAAGAACAAACATTGGCGAAACAATGAAAAACAACTTCAAGTTAAAAATGACTCCACTCACAAACTGCAGAGTTTTTTTCAACCCAAACGGATAAGAACATCAAATAATGTAGATGAGACAGTGGAAAACACAAACGTAACGGAGATACAAACCATTATAAAATCTCTTGAAGAGGATAAGGCACCTGGAGTTGATGGCATAAGGGCAATTGATATCAAAAGCTATTCTGATATTTTTACTCCAATAATTTGTAATTTCATTAATTTGAGTCTTACTCAATCAATTATCCCTTCAACTTTGAAAACAGCAGTTGTTCGACCAATATTTAGATGAAGGTGGAAAAAAATCAGTTGAAGAACTACCGACCAATATCGATTATTTCAGTTGTAGAAAAGTGCTTGGAGGGTGTAATAGTGAACAGGCTGCAAATATTTATTAAAAAACACTCTCTAATACTCTGATACAGTGTCAGTACGGTTTTCAAAAAAAAAATAAAAATACTGGAAAATTACTTGGTGAATTCGAACTTTGTGTTAATGAAAGCTTGGAAAAAGGTCACCTTGTGTTAGTATTGTAAACATTGATTTTAGTAAGGCTTTCGATACCTTGAACCATTCTTTACTTATCAAAGCAATGGATTGGAACACGTGTCACAATGGCAGATTGATTGACGGATTATCCACAAAACAGAAAATTTAGTGTTAAGATATAAGGTGCTTTTAGTGACCAAAAATAATAAAATATGGAGTGCTACAGGGATCAAAATTAGGACCAATTTTGTTCACATTATATACCAATGAGTTACATAAAAAGATTTCAAGGTAATGCAGTTAAAAAACGTATCCAAAAAATACAAAAACTTCAAAATGCAGATCATTCAAAAAAGTAGTCCACAAAGTAATGAGACAGGTTTTAAAACTATTAGAGTGGATGATATTTTTAAGATGACCACAATTGTTGCGTACTTTAATGAAAACTGATTTACTCGACCGATAAACCATCAGGTATAAGCACTAGAAGACGAACCCAAGGAATGTTGTAAATCCCTAGAAATTATAATAACTACGGCAGACGCAAACTACTACACATGTACTGTTGCCACGATAATTAACGATCTTCCTAGTGAAATAGCAACTATTGTTAATTCAAAAAGAATAAAAAAACACATAAAAACCTACTTTTTAAACACTTCAAGTACATAATCAATTCACATAACTTTAAGATGCTTTTAATTTAAACTTTAAATATTATATTTTTTTTAAATTACTCACTTATTCATAAGATTGTATACAAAAATAATCTTCTGCAGAAAAGCTTTAGTGATTGAATAGAAATTAAGTCTGAACGAATCATCATCATGTATATTATTTCGTTAGCATGTCTCCCTTTTTCGTCTCTCATACGGAACTAATTTCAACAATTAAGGTGTCAAAACAAAGAGAATTTTCCGTAGACTAAGCGAAATACATTTTATTGAATATTAAATTATAATTAGTTGAAAAAAACTTAACTTTTTGTTATAATAAAAATATGAAATACTTAGAAAATATTATGTTAAGGGAAATGCTTTGTGTATTTGAATGAACTTATCGAATACACACCATTTTTTGTCGGTAAGCTAGTTTCATCCCAAGATACAATTCAACCTAGGACAACTCATCCCGGAAATGAAAAACACTTGTAAACATACTTAACGAAAACAATTGGTTGTGCATTCAACTAGTTCGTTCAAAGCTTTTTTCTTTGGATAGCTTTATTTTAATTTCATATTAGAAGAACCGGGATGGAAAATAAATTATCTGAAGATAAGAAAGAGGCAGAACGTGTATGTTTAAATTGTAAAGCGATCGGCTGTTGGTTGTGGAAGGTGTCCAAAACGGATAATAATAGTTCATTGACGTGCTTAGCTTTATGTAGATAGATAGATAAAGACATGTTTATGATGATAATGAAGGAATGTAATTGGTTGGTATAGTGTATTTACTACAATCCAATCACATTCCTCCTTTCCTACAAGTTTTCAGGGCAAACATGGAGTTATTACGTTCAGTTTATTTATTCGTTAAAATAAAAAAAAAAACAAGCATACGAACAGGTACAAGAAATGTCTATTCATGTGTTGTTTACAGTCAGGCCCTTGTGCGTTTTGGACTTTAGTTATGAAGTGACACATAAGCAGTAGTTTTAGAGGTTGTACGTATAACGTGTATACGTTGAAAAAGTGACACTAATAGAAAATACATATACACTTTTTGGCCCGTTTCTTTAACTTGTAATAAGTATTTATTCTTTTATGTAGGCGAAGGCAAGTAAACTCGGAATCAGGGGACCCACTTTTTTCGGCTTCTTTACCATCTTAATATCATGTTTGATTAAAATCTCGAGATCAACATTTTTCGCGAATGCAAAACTTGCCATATAGTTCCTATATGTCGCAAGTAAAAAATGATTATGGAAACTCCAGCTCGTTAGGTATCAAACACCAAGCAACATCTCATCTCCAGTAGATCGACCAAGATAAGGCCGATACACCCCGACATGGTATTCAAAACTAGAGACAGCAAGCTAGAGATCGAACCAGCTAGCAGAATCTTTTACTTAAGGCCTAGAAGCATCCCACTATGCTAAAACCCTAACTTAAGTTAAGTAAATATTCAAAATAATAAGTGAAAATAAATCCTTTAAAATCAATCTTTCAATTTCAATTTTTGAATGAAATTAGCTTTTTCCTGTTTCTTCTTCTTTTTCCAAGTTTGCTGCTTAAGAAATTTATCTTTTCTTTAAGCACCACCAAACCAACCGTTTCGATTTATTTATTTATCTTTTCTGTGTGAATAACAAAAAATAAGAAAACAAAAACAACGGATAAAACTTATGGTGTTGACCATGACATAGATATTTTCCAGATTTCTTGCTGCATCTTCTTCCTTTCTTGTTTTTGTTTATATTTTCTCTTGATGAAGTTCAGTTTTTCGCTTTCTTATTTTGTGTTTGTTTTCTTATTTACTCAAGGCGTATAGATAGTAGTTTAAGAAGTTTATCTTTTAGAAAGAAGATGCTAACTCATCCGTTTAGTTTGTGTGTGTTCTGAGTTAGACAACAAGTGACGGTGATGGTGCTGGAAAAAAGGAAGGAAGGGTAGACTGAATTATATGACAGACGAAAGGACGGACAGGTTTTATTTTTATTTAAACACTTCATGACGTGACCTTCATCCTGAAGATGGAATTATGATTTTTTGTGTTGATTAGTTAGTTGTTAAACTCACCACTCTAATGCTGAGCTTGATTCTGGGTCTTGTTGGTTCTCTAAATATATTTCAAGAAGTTCACATAGTTTGAAATGATGCCACAAGCCGAAGGGGATTATTTTTGTGGCAGAAGAAGAAAAAGAAGATGAAGAAGGTAAAGAAGAACAAGAAGAAAAGCTATAGAAAAGTTTGGCCTTTTAAGTGTCATGCCGCCAACGCCACTGCTAACGCAACGAACGATGTCGGCATGCTCGCCCACCATCTTGCGTCCGTCATTTCCGTCAGTCATTTAAAAACTTAGAAAGAGAGACGAAGACAGCAGAGAAATGAGTAAGTTAGGTAAAGTGGGCAAAAGAAGTTTTTTTTTTTGGAAGTTTTACGGTTCAAGTTGGAAATTGAATTTCTTGTGGTTTGTGTTTTTGCGGCCGGGCAACGGACTGCGGTTAAAACCAAATAAAAAGGTAAGACAAAGTTTTTTTTCTCCACATTTTCAAGTGTCTAATTGACGAATAAAAATAAAAGGAAAACAAAAACTACAAAGAAAAAAAGGAGCTTGACGGCTTCCTTACTCCTTTTTGATTAAGGTTGGAATATTTAAATACGCTCGTCATGACTGATTAATACACATAGTAACTTAAAGGATGTTGGCGCCGCGCCGCCGCTTACTAACTGTCTGTAAGGAAGGGTACAAGGACGAATGTGGAAGGGCGGCTTGCAGTGTCGGCTACGAGCTACGATGATGTTGATGTAGAGACAGAGTCAATTAAAAGCAGGAAGAATAAAGGATGATGTTTATTTTGTGTTTTCTTGAAAATGCGAAACAGAAGACACGACACCTCGAGGGGTGTTAAATACCGAGTTTGTTTAAGTTGTTTGTTTCTGTGTGCATGTGTGTGTGTATATATGTTTTTTGTTTGTTAGTATCGATTTAAAGAGAAAATGAGTCAAAGATACACAAACAAATAACTTGAGAAAAGTTTAAAAAGTATCTTGTTTTTGTTTTGCATTTTTTGTATTTTTGTTTGTGTACCTACGCTTTTTCTTGTTCTTTTTCTTATTCTTCATCTTATTTTATTTTGGTTTAATGTCTATCATTCTTAGGCTGCTGTCACGTTTCGAATTGACATGCTTTTAGCAAAAGGGATGGGTTTAATTTTTCGTTTTTGTTGCTGTTATTGTTTTTGTATTTTCTTGTGTCAAAATAGGATTTGTTGATTTTCTTGGAATTTGATCTTTTTTGAGAGAAGGTTCGTTCATTTGTTGTAGGTTTTTCGAAGATTTTATTCGCTTTTATTTTTTGAATTAAAGAGAGTTTTATTTTTTTGATATTTACCAACCTATACATTAAGTTAATTTTGCATTGGAGAGCCTTTAAAGGGTGTTATTTTTTACACTATTTTCATATATATAAGAAAGGCTTCTTATAAATCAGGGAAGCTTAACATTTAAAAATGGTTTAAGGACCTTTTTAAGGTGGCTTATGTCACTTTTTTGTTGCTACGGTCAAATGGATGTACTTACATAGAAATGAGGGTCCAAATGCACGAGAAATGACTATTTGAATTTAATAGAGAATAGGTTTTGGAGAGGTATGATATCTATTTTTTTTGGTGGTGATAAGCCTAGAGAGGATATTTTAAGTCAATTTAAATTTATAATGACAAATTAAAATTGCTGCTTAAGTCACATAATCTTAAATAGAAAAGAAGTACGTAAATATCTTAAAAAAATCATTTTCATTTTGAATTCGTTGGGTTATCAAGCTCACTTAATCCAATAGGTCGAAAAAAGGGTACGTATTATTCAAAGGCAGGCTGGACAGAAACAAATTTATATTTTATAATATCTGTAATGAATATTTTGCCATCTTTACTGAGAAACGAAATTTTCCTCGATAAAGTTTAAATGTTCTTAAAATGTCTTCGAAGTGAATTTAACATGTAAAAGGCTTTATTTTATTCCAAATTTATTGATATTATATTTTCTTATGCGAACAACTTTGAATTTAATTTGTGAACACACCCTTTTCACTTATCCTCGAAGAGGTATTGTGAACTTATACAAAATTGAGGAACACAATGGAGCAACGTCTGCAAATTAAACAATTTTTTTTGCCGAAATTCAAAGTTGTTCGAATAACGCTTTTAAAGTCATCAACTTTGAATTTCGGCAAAAAAATTATCATGTCTGGCAGGCAACAGATTGTTCGAAGAGTCAAGAGAAGAGCTATCTACCCTTAGAAAACTATCCAAATGAGTCAAGTCCACGGCATTCTAAAGAATTGGGCATCGTTTAGACCACATAATGGCGTATTTTGCGTAAGGATAACATCCAAACAAAATCAAGCTGACTTAAGAATTGACTATTTGAAGAGATGAACGTTCTCCAATTTGGCAAGTTGTGAAAGTGGAAAGGCTTTTATTATACAGACACTAGGCAGTCATTAAGTATTTAAGGTCCTAAGCGCTCTAAGTAAAACAAGTACTATGCACGGATAAGTTCAGTGGTATTGGTCTTAGGGAAAAGAGAAGTATCAGTATTTTAAAGTATTTATTTAGAATAAATTACTCGAACAGTAGTAGCAGTAATTTTAACAAATTGTTTGTACTTAAGGTTAAAACAGTTGTGATGAAGAACTTGAAAAGTAATGGTTTTTGGTATTTTTAAACACTGGAGGTACGAGTGAAAAAATAGTGTAGGGTCATTTCGTGGCTTAATTCTTGTAGCTCAACCATTTAGTACCTGTCAGACTCAGGCTTCATTTTTGATGTTGTAATTCTGAAGAGTGGTTAAATTTTAAGGGCCACTGTTTAGAAAATGACTGTCATTTCGTTTTAAAATGATAACATTGGTGTGGTTCCATTATGTATGGGATAAAATATCGACCAAAGGTCCAAATTTTTATCCTTAACGCTGATGTTTAATTGATCTACGCCGTTAATGTGTCGAACTATCAACGTACATCTTTTATTTAAAAAAACCACAAATAACAAATTCCAAAAGTTTCAAATAACATAATTTTGGCCAACTTTCATCGCCATCACGTTAGATAACATGGTCATTGAATTTTTGGCGCAAAAAGACATTGTTTTATTACTTCCTTTGCTGTGTGGCAAGTGGTACCTTTCTGTTGATATCACATAACGTCCACATCTATATCTTCCAATTCAGGCCATAAAAAGCGCTATTAACTTACGATAGCGAACACCGCTCACAGTAACAGCCTGACCTTCCTCATTTTGGAAGAAATACTGTCCGATAATGCGGGAATCACATAAACTGCACCAAACAGTCGTTCTTTATGGGTGCAATGGTTGTTCAACAATCACTCTCGGATTATCATTCGCCCAAATGCAGAAATTCTGCAAATTGACGAGTTTACTGAGGTTAAAAAGATCCCCACCGCTCAAGATGATTTTCCTTGAAAATGTATCGTTCATTATTGGCATTTCTTGCCACCAAGAAGGTTTAGTAATTTTGTATATTTCCATCATATTCAAATGGAAATAGTCTGAAATTGAGAAATGTCAAATAAAATGCAAAAAAAACTTGCCGTAAAGGTGTCGTTCGCATTCATCATCGGCCCTTAAGAATTAACCACCCTTTAGAACTATTTATGACATTGAGAAAGACGAGTCTTTTTATTTTAGAATTGAATTTTCAACGACCCACAATATAAATACGTTTTCTACAATACGGCTTCAGCCCACTTACAAGTATTGTACTTTTAAGGGTTATGGCATAGCATCATTACTTACAGTCAACATTCTCCTGATCCTGTTCACGATGGTACTTATTGAAACGTGACACAATTCGTTTAGTATCTTCGAAACTAAGATATTTAATAAGCTTCTGCTAACAACCCAATCTGTTAGAAAATACAAAGCTATCATTTGAGAAGCTATCAAAATAGTAATTAAAACACATATTAGAATAAATAAATCAATTTTCGTTACCGTTTTAATACCGATTTTGAAAGGCTAATAACTCTTGAAGGAATTTCGAATACCTCGCTTCAGGAAGTCCCCGATCAAGATCTCTAGCATGAGAGTCTTTCGAAATAACTATCCCTACTCGGATACTTTTAGATCCGGACATTGAACTTAAAAATATTAGTAAATGAAAAGGAGCTTTCATCAGGCTAAGAAGACGTTAGTTTTTTCGCCCGGAGTTGAACTTGTTCATTTTTGAGAGCCTAGCTATTGAGCATTTGATAAATGTAATAATATGATAGGCAAAGGTGTTAGTTCGAAGATAAGTGTTCAACATTTTTATAAGATTTCTAAAACATTACCAACTTTTTTGAACTTTAACATAAATTTTCATTTCATTTTCAATTGAATGAAAAACATAAACTTACAAACAAAAAATGTAAAATTTACGCACAACTTAATTCATTTCAAACAGAAAAACGATAATGAAAAAAGAACAATTTAAACAAAAACAAAATAATATATCCTTTTAAAAATGATGATCAAAATCAAATCTTCCGAAAAGCTTTGTCCATAAAAAAAACAGTCTAGGTTTGTGTAAATTCACAACGCATTTTAAACATTAAATCTACCCCTCAAGCTTGTCAAAAACATCTGTTTTTACAAAAAAAAAAGAAAAATCCAAGGAATATCCTCCTTTAGGTATACCGGATATATAACATAAATCAACGTCTCGTATTATACAAACACAAAATCACCACCACACATACCTATACCTATACTTATAAAAAAAAAACACGATTTCCTTGAAAGAACTTAAATGAGCCAAAAAGAAAATGTTCAAGACAAACACAAAATACAAAAACAAAATATCACAAGCCCTCTAAGATTCTTGAAAAAATAAAATAATAAAACGAAAAATGAAAAATAAAAAACAACACACATTTTCCTAAAAACCAAACGAAATGCTTTTAAACAAAACTTAGTCGACCCCGACATCATTCCAATTGAACTTAAAAAAAAAAAACAAAAAAAACGAAATAAAATAATAACAAAATACAACACGACTCAAGTCGAATCGAGTTGGAGTCGACTCCTTCACCATCATTTCACCAACCAACCAACATCATCCAACACTACTATTTCCTAAGTGAAATCAAATATCCGAATCAAAGGCCGCAGGATACTATTTCACTCCTCAACAGACATACACAAACACAAGAAGAACAAAATCAGTAAAAAAGGAGAACAGCAACAAAAACAAAATATACTTTCCTAGAAATAACAACATCTGAAAACTGAAAGGATTGCTTCAAGCCATAAAAATAAAAATTGTAACACACAACTTTTTCTCTATGACTTCCTCGGGTTTTGTTATAGCAACAGCAGAAGCGGTAGCAGCTTCAGATTCATAGCAGCAGGAGGCAGGAGCATACTTAAGACACAGGACAAAAAGGATCAACGACTGAGACAGTTAAAGAGAAAAAGAGAGACATACTCGCATCGCAGACCGAGAAAAAGAACGAAAGCAAAAACAACAGGAAAAATGTGAAACGAAATGTGTGCTAAATACTATCATGACTAGGTTTATAGTTCTTCCTAGCCCACTTGCCATGCCACCCATTCCATCCTTCCTTCTTCTTTCTTAGTTCTACCTTTCCCACTAACACCTTATTTTTTCCAAGCAATACCTGCTTCCAAACGTCCTTTATTTTTGTCGGGATACAAAAACACAGTACTCCATTTTCATAGCACATTATCCTTACAACCAGCAAAGAACTTGATAACGTTAGTATAAGAAAGGACCAGAAAGACAGAGAGAAAGGTATTTTTGAAGGAGACGTAATCCTTTTTGTAAACTTCTTCTTCTTTTACCAAAACATACCTACAAGCTCGCGTAAATGCATAGGAAAAGTGTGGGAAATCCGTTGAGTGTTGAGAACCGGCTAGCCTGCTTTTATGTTCTAGATTTTGTGTTTGTTATTTTCAGGGAAAAAAAGTGTAAAACCCAATCACCACTTGTCACTGTTTTGTTCCAAAAAACAGGACACAAAAACCAGAATAAGAAAAAACGAGCTCATATAATAAGAAGTCTACCAAAAAAGAAAAGTAATTGTGTTCGCTCACAAGTACCTGCCTCTGAAGCCCATACCTTATACTCTATAGTCCTTCCTAGTACTCAAAATAGGGGGCTGGGCTAAGTGACAAAAAAAAAAAAGGAATTCAAACGTGCATTAGAGTTATAAGGCCAACCTATAGTGCAGAGTACAGTAGGGCATAGGTTTTGTATATTGGTGTACAGTTCTAGAAGCTTGATTATTAAACACCATCTATTTAACAGAATTTTTAGGCAAAGTTGGGCAGAATCACGAATCTAATATTAAAATACAAAACCTTGGGAATTAAAAATTCTCAAACTCCAAAAATGAATAAACTGAAAACCCAGAAAAAGTTTCATACTCCAAAAAAGATCTGGAGAAAAATGATTCCCTAAAAAAATTACTTTTCAATTACTTTGAAATGTTATTCAAGAATTTCAATTACTACGAGTAATTACATATAATTGAAAAGCATCAACTACTTGCGATTACAGAGTGTAATTGAAAAACAAAGATTTTGAAAGAAAAATGTAATTTAATTTTATTTTCATCAATTAAACTTTACATAATTTCAAAAATTGATTTTTTAAAATGCTAGATTCATTTTTGAATATCACTTTGAATTAATAAATAATTAAGAAAATCAATTAATTTAATTATAATTAATAAGTTTTCTCCCCAAGAACTTGAATAAATACATTTCATTTTCAATTACAAGTAATTAGTAAATACATCATTGTTTAATTTACAATTACAAGTAATTGTAATGCATATTTTTTGAATTACAATTGCAAGTAGTCAAGTAAGTAAAATGAATATTTTTGGTAATTACGATTACGTTTAATTGCAATGGAGAAAAGGTCAATTACTAACTTATTGTAATTTAACTAAGAGTTTAAATGATTTACAAAAAGTAATCAATTTTTTCCAACTCTACTTTAGAATAAAATATCGGGTTGAGTTCAAAAAACCCCAAAAAAGGCATCCAAACATTTTCATTAAGGGAGCGCTTTAGTTCTGATTTTGTAGTAGTTTGTATAGATTTTAGTTCCCGGGATTTAAAATCCTCTCTTAACTTGGCTTTTCATTGAAAAAAAAGTACACAACTTTTCTTTTGACAATGCATCTCTTTTATATGAATTGAGTCTTCTTTTATATAAGCGGCTGCTTTTGAAGTACGTCTTGGATGATAATAAACATATGTGATAAAAAAGTTATTCAGATTGTTGGCATACCATCGGCTCTTTCCAAAACAAAAAAAAAGTTAAAAGGACTAAAATAGCGGTACCAATTTACATCGTCAAAAAGCGCTATAGGAATTTGGAGCTCAAAAGATCGCCTTTTGCACTTTTTAACATAGCTATACCGCACCAGACCCTGCGGATTTTCCGAGTACAAGATTAGGCAATTTAATTTGTTAATGCAGCCCCCAACCCAAGATGCTTTAGACGTCGAGCTTGTAGAGTTGTAGAAGCTGAGTGAGGCCAATGATTCTTGAGAATTTTTTCCAGATGAATCCCGAAACTAGAGGATTTTTTTATGATAATTCTGGATTCCAGAATCATCACTCCTTCCAACATAAACAAGGCATACAAGTCAACGCTTATTTCATCAACTCCCATCCCACCTCCCACGTTGTAATGGTGAGAAAGCTAGACAGCGCTCCTCTCTCCGGTGCTCCTTCCCACCCTAGGTAACATAGCTCAATTGCTTTTTACCCATCCTAATCATTTCCTACATATCAGAATGATGTTCTTAACATCAACTGACTACTATCTCTTACTCTATCTCTTCCTTTCGAACCTCTTATCTTTGTTGGCTGGATCTAAGGTGTTTACCGACCCGTGCCGATGATCAGCCTGGCTCTCTCTAACGGAGTTTCCCGATACCTGGCGACCTCCGGATTAACTAGCCTTAGCTGTATAACGTGAACCTCTGTACAGACGAACATCTCCTTCTTCGCAACTTGTGGGACCAAATATGAATAACAAAAAAGAAAAAAATGATGAGACAGGGATCTCTTCAAGACTGGGCGTCAAAGCCTGTTGCCGTATCTCCTCCGGCCAACACAACGAAGGGAGTAGTGGCAATCCATGGACCCTCTTCTGCTGTTGGCAGCAAAGAGAGTAGGAAGGTGTCGATACCTAATTCCAGTAGTGGTAGGGTTGTGAAAAATGGGCCTACCACTACTACTGAGAGTAAATCCAGAAATGGGAAGGAGAATCTCTTGAAAAGCTTATATAAACATAGGCGGCAAGCTGCGAGAATCCTGAAAGCCTCTGGTGAATCATTGGAGGCTGAAAGAACACCGCAGCAGACCGCTCGCGTTGAATTGGCTAACAGTGTTCTTTCGCAACAAGGACCGGGGAAGACTTCTCGTCTAAAAGAGGAAAGTCTCTTGAGGGTGCCATACCGACACCAAAACGGCCGCGTGTGCACAGCACCAGCACCCCCCTCAATCCCATCAGGAAACAAGCCAGTTTCAGTGACGCCACGAAGGACAAAGTCGTTGTTGCGGTCATTGACAGGAGCGATGATGATGGCACAATATCGGCTGATCTTTGGCAGCTGGTCAAGTTTAAGCTCCCCGGTGGCTTTTTAAGCATTTTGAGAGAGCTTCCAGGACCACTTCCTTCCATAACCGATGCGGGTTGACATCAGGGTCATGTCAAACTCATGATTTGTGGCGATCAGAGGTCTTGTGACTTGTACAAGCTTGCTGCCAGCCGGTTAGGTGACGTTCTTGTATATATATAAGTCCCTATTTGGACCGCAAGAAAATCTGTTTGGAAATAAGTTTTTAATCAAGTTGTTCTTGTATAAAGCAAAATATTTCATTACGTAAAGTAATTATTGATATTGTGTCAGTATTCTGCAAGTTGGTGTCATTTTTAGACGTTGGTGCTTTTGATAACTCCTTGAGGTTCAATGGATGAGTTCGAAGAGTAGTGTTCAACTTACAAAACATCTTTTCAAAACTAAAGACATACTCTGATATTTTAACATAATTTCTTTTCAATTTTGTTTAAACTAATGTTTGGTAATTTAATAACTTGTGTATCTTTCAAATGATCTGACAGCTCAACTTTTACTTTATGTCTTTTTTTGAAAATGCATGTTTTCATTTTTGTCACGTCGCAAATTATTAACGGCTAAAAGTTGCGAAAACCACTTTCCTAACTTACGAAGCGGACTAACAGTGAAAAAACTAGTACTAAACGCTCAACAAAGATTAGCATCATATCACCTAACGTAAACAAAGCATATCGACTTTAGCTCTATCATGACGAGTGGCAAAGCTGTAACTAGGACTACTTCCAAATACTAGTAGCCTTCTCCCCAAATACAAACGAAAGTCTTCTTAAACGTTTTATATAGAGGAATTGGTAGCTTAAGAAAACTTAACAAGCAGTCTTCCTTGGATCAATAGTCTAGAAAAACTTGCGTCATATAGGAAAATCCATCAAACGTTTGAAAAGTATGTTCATACTTTCACGGTTTTAGCATTACCTTAAATAAAGATTCGTATTCTTTTTCAAATCGTTCCCCATTTGCATAAAGTTTATCCCACTGTTTCCCAACTCATGGATAATGGCTTCCAATACAAAAGGATACATTGTTCTATAAATTAAAAAAAAAATACAGACTCCTGGCACAGAAGTGTAGTGGCAGAATTTAAAAGCGGAACGGGACTAAAAAGAGAAAAGGGGGTGGGCGTGAAAGCCTCACTTTGCCACAAAATCAAATTTATCCCTCTGGCACTTACCCTACACTACGTGTGAAGCTAAAAGCAAGAAAAAAAAGGAAAAACAAAAATACAGCCAAAAGGTCCTTAACAAAAAAAAAACATAAAAAAAGGAACAAAAAACGAAGAAGAAAAATTTGCATTCTGTGTGCGCTGTGGCACTTGAAAAAGTGGCCCAATTCTTTTTAATTTGTTCCCACGAGTGCTTAGACTCATTCTGGGAGGAGGGAGTCACAAAAGATTGGAGGGGGACTGGATACCGATGATGGTGCTGGCTGGTATGGAACTACATATGTACATATATGACTTTGGCACTCACCTGCCAAACGAATTTAGGCCTACTCCTCTTTCTCCACCTCCTCCTACTCCATGTTATCCTTTGCCAAAAACAAAAATTGAAAAAGGAAGCCAGGACAAAATATTGAAATTAATGCACAAGTCTTCCTCACTCATTAGTTCAGAGCTGAGTTGTTTGCTTTTTCTTTTTTTCCGATTTTTTTTATTGTGTGTTTTGAAATATTTTCGAGGCCGTTTTTGACCCTGCACAGAGAATATATGTGCCGATTTAAGGGCTTCACGTGCAGCGGCATGAAAATCTGCCTCTCTTTCACTTTCGCTTTCATCATTCTTCGTGTACGTGTGATATGCGCGCCTCTATTCTTTCCATTTAAAAGCACGTTTTTCTGTGTACACACCCATCAGGACGACACCTAACTTTTATCCTTCGTCCTTTGATGGGTTTTTTCTTCTTCTTCTGGTGTTGGTTGTTGTTGTTTTGCTTAGGATGCATTTTGTCGAATTGCATTCAAGTACCGAAAGATGGAAAGTGTGAATGTTTGTGCTACAAGCACATCTATATTGTTAGGTATATTTTTATGTGTGCTGTATTCCTATGAATGTAGCTTACTTGGCTCGTTGTCCTTGCAACACAAGTGATCCTTTTTTTTCTAGGATTTTCACTTTTTCCTTTTTGTTTCTTTGCTTTGATATATTCCAGTAAGAGGACGATGATGATGATGATGGGGGGTGAATGTAAAGAAGAAAGATGCATAGGCATAGGTAGGTGGTACAGTTTGGTACACAAGACCTAGAGAGGGACGAGGACGAGCGAGGATGGCGAATAAATATGATGATGGAATAAAAATAAAAAAAAAACAAAAGTGCTGTTTGAGGAATGAAAAATGAAAATAATTGAGGCCAAGTACCTTGTCGTCACGTATACATTTGTCATTTCAGTTGGCTGTTTTGGGATGGATATGGAACGCGCGCCTTTATGGACAAGAAAACCTTAGCACACTTAGCCTTGAGTTGGAAAATATATATTTTTTTTTTTTTAGATTTTTTGAAGTTGCTTCTTCGACTTTTTTATGATTTAGTGTAAAAGAGGGGTGGTAAGGGCACAAATTGGGGTCACTGGTCATCATCATCATCATCGTCGTCATCATCAGATGGTTGGTTTGAAATTTAATGTTATTTTTTCCTCCTTCCACAGAGCATCTCTCTTTTTTTATTTTTCTTAAGGACTCCTTTTTGTGCATCATATTGTAAAAATTTTAGAACCATCATCCATGAGAATGAGAGACTATATCTAGCAGAAGGTACCTACCTAACTAGAAAAAGGTTAGAGAGTACTTGCTTTTTTTGGAATGCATTAAGATAATACTGAGTGAAGGATAAGAGAAGAAAAATACCATAACTTATGTTAGAAATCTTAGTGTGGTGGAGGTCACTTGTGTCGTCGTCGTTTGCAAAATAATAATATGTTCAATTTGACCTCTCTCCTTTCTCTATTACAGAAGTTTTTAAGATGAGAACATTTATTTAAAAAAGGTGGAGTTTATAAAAGTGAAAAAGAAAAATGCACTTCAAGTTTGATTATAAACAAAAAATATGTCGCATAGGAGCATAGAGTTGCAATAAAATAAATGGGACAAAAATGTGGGTCAATGATTGCAATTTTTTCATAATTTAAGTTACAAAAATGAAAAGATTGTTTTAGATGGTTGAAAAACATAAAAATAATGAGTTAGAGTAGTATTCTGTTTTCTAGTCTTGTGCAATAAATGGAAATAGTGATATCGAGAGAAGATGGAAAGACGGGTTTTACAGCTAGAAGGTTTAAAGTCCAACGACTCAGATGACTGATAGATCACGTAGAGCGCATAGAAACCAATGCTCTGATAAGGTAAATTTTGGCAACTACTAGAAGAAGGTAGCGGATCAGATAGCGAACAAGTTGATATTTGTATTTTAGCTTCAACTGTCGAGTGATACAACAAAGTCGACTGGTTAATGAAATGATGGTTTATACCTTTTGTAGTATTTTGTCACTGGCTGCATTTTCCAATTCGAAATCTTGATAGAAAGTCAGTATCATGTTTCTAAGAAGCGGAATGAGTCGTTTAACGCTTGAACGATGTCGGAAAATATTGATACCTTATTCGCTAAGCAAGTGCTGTGTCGCCCCAAAATAAAGAACTCACTGCGTCTGATGTACAGAAATGTATGCAAAAACATCGGGAGACTGGTTTGTTAGTGGACACATCTTAATATTCCAAGCACTAACGTGAAAAAGAATCTTTAAAGGAATAATTCACAAATTGATTGAACATTAAATGCTTCAAAAACATTTTACCCGAAGACTTTGTAGATCATCATCAGATATACCTACTACAAAAGAAGTCCGACAACTTTATTCCTATGAGCTATAGCTTTAAGAAGTCACACAGGTTTAAGAAAATGCCAAATGTCCAAAATTTCGATATTTGAATATTATACCAGAACGATAGTTTGTATATAAAAACACTTCAGCTTTAATGTTTCTCTTTTAGAAAACATATATTTCTTCCAAGATTATTTTTGATAAAATGGGAAAAGTTAAAAAAATCAATTAATCTCACATGTTAAATTGTTGAACCATATTACATAGATTGTTTGTTAACATATAATTGATGGCTACAAACAATGTTAAAGCTTTTTTCAAACTAAATTTTTGCAATCAGAAACTGTCGAACTTACAAAAAAAAGTTAAACTTTTTGTTTAATTTCTTAATGTCTTTGTAGAAATTTTGTCAGGGTAGTTATTTAAAACTATACTTATTTAGACAGCTTTAAGTTCTTTCTGATTCGAGCTTTCAACTTGGTCAAAACCCAAACAATTTTTTTTTCTGTTAATTATAACCCTAAGCATCATTGGTCAAATGCGTTCAAAGACGATATTTGAATGCGTTTGTGTTAATCATTCTTCTAGTTGTAATAGGTAGTGAGTTCTATAATTGAGTGGCATGGACAAAAAAGTACCTTCAGATTTCAGGCAAGCAAATCTTGGTTGGATCAGTATAACAGTTTCTAGCGAATTTGAAAAAAATTAATCGGTTGTGCAAATGATCAGCTTGACGAGACTGTATAATACTGTGCAGCTGAATTAGAGTTCTAAATTGTATAAGCTTATCAAAAAACAGACCAGTTATAAGTTCTCTCAGCTTGACGAGACTGTATAATACTGTGCAGCTGAATTAGAGTTCTAAATTTTATAAGGTTATCAAAAGTCAGACCAGTTATTAGTTCAGAATAACATTAAAAATGGTCGTAATATCTTATATTAAAGATGTATCTGGCAAAGTTGTTGTATAAAACATTAAGTTTTCGCCTTGTATTTGAATCAACGCTAAAGGACAATTCTTATCCATACAGCAGAATAGGTGATAGAAGAGATCTTACAAGCAAAATCTTACTACTGACAGGAACAAACCTTTGGGATGTCCACAGTAGACGCAAAGCACTATATAACTTGAAAATTGAAAATAGTAGCTGCATGGTGACTCTAAGTTAAAGTCTCGTATAAGTAATACCGAGATTACCAGCAGACGTTACAAATTCAATAACCGAGCCACCCAGCAGAACCGCTGGAAAGATTGGCTTATCAAGGGCGTGTTTGTAAATACAGAAAATTGTAGATTTTCTTGGATTGAGGGTGAAGTTATGCTTGAGAGCTCACTGTTGTATAACTACTAGATCCTCATTAACATAGTTAATAGCATTTCTTTGGCTCTCTGCAGGAATGTTCAAGATAAAATTACACGTCATCAGCAAACATATGAACTTTACAACATTTAACCAGTGGAGGAAGCTCGTTAACTAAAAGTGAAAATAATATAGGTTCAAAGATAAACCCTGAGGGACCCCTGCTGGGACTGTCAGAAATAAAGATGTCTGATTTCCTACACCAACGCATTGTTGTCGATAAGATAAGTGCAGAAGTTTCACCGCAAAACGAGGGAATTTGAATACATATACTTAAGTTTTTGGCCCAGCACAAAGTGATCGACAATGTCGAACGCTTTTAAAAAATCTAGCAACGTTAACAATGTAGCAAGATTCATGTCCATCGCTCTGCTTCTATAAACCTTCATTTAAAAAGTTGAAACTAATGGGAGGGGTGAAAAGGAACAGAGCTGCTCGCGAGCTTCTTAGATGGAAAAAATGGAGCATAAGAAAGTCCCAATCGAAGAGATAGAGGGATGTCACAACAGGAATGAGGTTCGTAAATTTTACCAAAAGGTAAAAAAAACCTCCCACGGATACTAGCAACGAACCGAAGCCTGTAAAGACGATCAGGGGAACATCGTAGCAGAACCGCAGTCTATTTTGAGAATATGGAATCCGATGTAAGGGAGATAGAGCCACCACGGCGACGCAGATCAACAATTCCGTCTACCCGACCTCGACAAAGTGAAGATAGCTATATCTAAACTGAAATCAAACAAAGCTGCTGGAGCAGACGGCATCGCTACCGAACTTTTCAAAGCAGCAGGCGATGACATGGTAGAGAGCATGCACCAACTCATCTGCAAAATATGAAAAAAAAGCATGCCCGATGCGTGGAATCTCAGCATAGTGTGCCCGATACATAAAAAAGGAAACCCTCTAAATTGCACCAACTACAGAGGCATCAGTCTCCTGAACATTGCCTATTAGATCCTCTCTGCTATATTATGTGAACGTCTGAAGCCGTTCGTCAACAACCTGATGGGTTCTTATCAGTGTGGCTTCAGACCACGAAAGTCCGCTATAGACCAAATATTCACACTATGGCAGATCTTAGAAAAAAACCCAAGAACTTCAAATCCGCGAATGACAGCATCTATAGGTAAAAGCTCTATAGAGCAATGTCTAGTCTTGGCATCCCTGTCCAACTTATCCGTTTGTGCAGAATGACGATAGAGAATGCACGCCGCTCTATCAAGGTCGGAAAAGATCTTACCGATGCATTTGATGTCAAAAAAGGTTTTAGACAAGGCGATGCACTGTCATGCGACTTCTTCAGCATCGTTCTAGAATGAATTGTGCAAAGCTCAACCGTTAACACTAGAGGCACAATCTTCCAAAGGTCCATCCAATAACTCCGATACGCAGATGATATTGAAATAGTTGGAAGATCAAAGCGTGATGTCAGTGGAGCATTTTTGAGCATTGCGACGGAAGCGAAGAAGATGGGTTTAGTGGTCAATGAGCGCAAGCCCAAGAACATGCTATCATCAAAAAAGGACATTGAACGACGACGTATTGGACAAAACGTCACCATGGACAGCTATAACTTTGAGGTAGTTAATGACTTTGTCTACCTAGGCACCGTCATTAACAAGGACAAAGACACCAGCGCTGAAATCAAACGAAGAGTAACTTCTGCAAATCGCTGCTTCTTTGGACTTAGAAGGCAATTGAGTAATAAAGTTCTCTTTCGACCATCCAAAATCACCATCTATAAGACATTCATCATATCGGTTATCATTTATGGCACTGAGCCCTAAACCCTGTCAAAGAAAGTTGATAGCGTCTTAGGATGCTTCGAGAGAAAAATTCTTCGGGTGATTTTTAGTCCCGTATGCATTGATGGAGAATGGAGAAGATATAACAACGAACAGTACGAGCTGTACAGCGACACTGACCTAGTTAACAGAATTAAAGTCCAACGGCTTAGATGGCTAGGTCATGTAGCACTACCTTAAGTAAGTTGATCAACTTCAGATTTTCTCAACTGCCCAAAATAGAAGAATTAATAGACCAAACTTGGGATTTTGTTTAACTGAAGTATATTGCCCGTTTTCTCTTGACCTCGGTTGACAAATATATAATATTTTTTTTTTTTTTTTAATTTAAATGTTTTTGGGAGGATTGGACATTCTTTTCATGCAGCAAAAATTTGCATCTCGAAAGACGACAATACAAGATGCTTCAAGGTGTTGATAAAAGACCCGTTGCCAATTAGTGAGAGAAGGTACTGTAAAATGCGAAATAATTATAGTGAATGGATGTTGCGATAGATGATGGCGTTACAACATAGAATTTCTCCCACGCATTGTCCTTATCCTTGGAAACACCGTCGGTCTTTTTAGTTTCTATAATTTAATTGAACTCCAATACCATTCTAATTACTCAATCTTCATTTTATGTTGACCATTCGCAGATGACTTCTGGTTCATGCAGGATACAATTGATAAAACTTTGCTACATGTCTAAAAATGTAAGAATTTCATCAAATATTAGCTTTTTTTATTTCTAACAAGTAAGTCTACTTATGAGTGTTATTAGGTGCTCTGTCGCCAGAAAATCAATTTACAATTAAATTTAAGAATATCTAACAATGTATAAATATCAAAAAATATTCAAAAACTTTCGCGTGAACTAAGAAAGCTGTTCAATTCATATACCTTAAAACTTGAATTAACTTTATACCTATTTAAGTATCAAGTCGTGAAAAAAATCACAACGAACAACGTTCCTTTGTACCTATTTGTATGTACATACATATAAATAATCACCTTCCGACCTTTTCATTCTAAGTGATATTTGTAATTTTCAGAAAAGCCAGGTTATGTAAACCATTTCAATTTATCGCATGATGTCGCCAATCATATGGCATAGTTCCGGATGAAATACTTTGAAGTTACTTCAAGTCAAAAATATTAAAAAGAAAAAATCAAATATTATCCTATACACAAATTGGGAACTGTATATGGATAAGTATATATTTTCTTTTTATTTAAATTTTAGCAAGATACATATGCGAACAAAATTCAATCAAATGGAAATGAATAAGTCCATATATATTGGTCTTCCAATTTGAATACCAAGGTATAGGGATCTACACTTGACTCGGATTCGTATATCTTCAAATTCTAAATGTTCATTGATTTTTTTAAATTTAATATCATCAATTTTCGGAAAGACTTTCGAATGGCTCTCAGATGAACACATAAAAAGAAATATCAATCAAGAGGTCGAATATAACTCAAAATAGTCCTTTTATTTTTCTTTCTATAAAATGTTGGCTGTCTTATTACGACCGATGGTGTACATCAATACAAAAGATAAACCATCTTCATTCAAAGTATTTCTTTTTTATTATTCTTTCATAAAATGGCCAAATTTAATCCCAAAGATTATTAAATCGAAACAATTTTTGTTTGCCTACACATATTAAACAATTCTAATACATTACACACTATGTAAAGCCTATATAAATATATACCCAAGAACTTACCTTTATTGCTGACCACACAACAATAAGAACAAAATTGAAATAATATGACTTCGAGGCACAACCTTTCACCAGCACCCATCAAGTACCCATCCTCCTTCTACCTTCTCTCATAACTCAAAGGATATACTAGGTAATACCTTAAAGCAAATTTATGCTTCTGACAAAAACTTAAGTTCTTAGTAACCTTACAAAGGTTAGCCTGATAAAGCTTTTCCAATAAAACATTCTTTATGATATCCATCTTTGAATAAAAAAAAGAACAAAAATCCCTTAAGAACCAATATTAGACTTTTGTATGTGAGGAAATCTCCAGGACAATAACAAATCCGACAATATACCTCTACCTAACCACAACAAAAATTTAGTGATATAATATATAAAAAAAGTATTCGCAGCTATCAATAAAAAGGATAGGTTACGCACTATATTCAATGAACACTGTACAAAAATTAATACAGTAGTGTGCAGAAAATTCTTAATCTAACCATTACAAAAAAAACATTGATATCAACATTTCCTCACAACATTTCTGGGAAAGGAACAAGGATGGATATTACGACTTTATCTATTTTGGATATTGGAATAAATTATGTCGGTTTATAAAATGGAGGGAATTTAAAGTTGTTTGCCTTATAGAAACAATTAATTTGAGATTCAGACTCATTGAACCAAACGTGTGGGATTTTCGTGAAAAAAGATTCCCATCTAAATGAATTATACAAAAATAAAAAAAGATTCAACGTAGTTTTACTTGGAACATTTCATATCTCTCTTTAGTTTTCTTTAAATTAAAAATTAAGTAGTCTCTCTAAAAGTTAAATGAGATTAGCGAATATCCCAGAAACCTATGATGGACAAGCTCAAACCTTTAAATAAATTGAATGGTGTCAAGTTCAACATGTATGGGATATGTGGGATATACGCAAATCCCACTAAATTCTTGGAGTGACTACTTAGTTGTTTATTTCAAGAAAACTAAAGAGATATAACATTCTCTGTTGCATTTAAATATTTAAGTGGGCTTTAGGTTATAGGAGCCATAAGTGGGATGTTCGGAAAAAGTACGTTATCTTAAAACGTGATAACTTCATGTTGAATATGAAAATTCGTTTTATTAATTAATTATCTGTACAATTATGTTGAGTTTTTTTAATTAAACAATTAAGTAGTCTCTCTAAAAGTTTAGTGGCATTAGCGAATATCCCAGCATTCTATGATGATCTTGACAAGCTAAAACCTTTAAATTAATCAGGTGGTGTGAATTTTCAACATATATGGGATAAACGCAAATCCCTCTAAACTCTTGGAGCGACTACTTAAATGTTGAATTCAAAAAACTAAAGAGATATACAATTTTCTATTACATTCAAACATTTAGGTTATAGAAGAGGGATATTCGGAAAAAGTACGATATCTCAAAATGTTGAAAATTCGTTTAATTTTTTAATTATCTGCACAATTTTGTTTACTGGTTTATATCCATTTTATTTGATTGAAATTTGGAGATTTGACCATGATTGGTTGTGGTAGTTTTTCATAGCTGACCAATATTAAATTTATTTGGGATAATCCGACCACAAATGTACAATCTAAAAGAATATTAGAATCAAAACTAGTGATGATTTTGAAATTTGTTGTCAACTTTAATCAGCTTAAATATATTTCGGAGGTTTAACTCTTATGCCCAAAATATTGAGTTTGTTCAAAACTAGTTTTGAGGTAAAAATATAAATGTAATGGGTTTTCGAGTTTTAAGTTTCTCAAATATATGATTTACATGTCCATTAATTCGAAATAGTTTTTGAACATAAATAATTAAATCGACTCGGATTTTAAGTAAAATTGAATAAATTGGGCCTTAGAAAGGTAGGAAGTAAGTAAGAATAAAATCTATTTCGATCTCAATTTTCGATTAATAAGTCATTTTTCTGTCCAATCAAACAACCAAAATAATTTGAACTTTTTTGATTAATTGCTTTTCGTTGAAACGGAATTTTCTTTGTCATAATTTCAACTATGAGATTCTAACATCTAAGAACCAAACCAAACTAAATCTTGATAAAAATTAAATAAAGGCCTTTTCTTTAGACTTGCGGAGATACGCATGTATTTAAATGTAATGCTTAAAAACGTTGCTTCAATAGAAAGATAAGGATTTACTATAGTTATTTAATGCATTTGGCTGCCCGGTTCGATGGAATTAATTCCAGCCAAGAGGCCCAATTTGTAACCACTTTTTGAAGCACTTTAAGCCGTCAAAGACCCACCAAAAGTTTATTTTAATAATAATAAATTAATAAATTGAATGGTTCGTACACACAGTCTATTAATTATGAAATAGCAAACTAAACAGAGCATACCTCAAGTGACAGCTGTCAAAAAGATTAACTTCGAAGAAAGTATTGTCAGATTGAAAACCATAAATCGAAAAAAAAACTAGTTTTAATTTTATAAAAGTCTATTATAAATTATTAAATTGTTTTATGAGAAAGGTAAAGTCTTTCGGTTTTTAAATTAGTGGAGTTTTGATGACTTCGCAACAGTTTCAGTTCACTTCAGTTCTTGAAATTAAGACTATTAGTGGAAATTTACTATGTTTTCGAAAAATATCAAACAAACAACGTTATTTCAATTTCTCATGTAATTACAATATTTTGTATCTATGGATTAATGTTTTTTTCTTAATTTGGGTTCATTAAAATCAAAAAACCAAATTTAAATCATTTCGACCTATTACTCGTATTTTACATATCATATCTCGAAAGACTAAACAATTTACGATTTTTTCAAATTTTGTAGACAAATGTTTGAGTGAGTTGACCACAGCACTGTAAAACTGAATACCTAAACTAATTGAATGAAAAATATCACGGACTTGCAAAAAATCAAATCCCAAAACAAACAAGAACTAAAAAGAAATAAAAAACTAAAGTCCTTTGAAAATTATTTTTTGATTTACCAAAATAAAAAAATAAAAAAAACTAGGGCAATACGGTCCATTAAATGGACTCGTTATAACAACCCTGTTCAAATAAATCAGTCTACAAATTTATAACTCTTACAATGAATTCAATTTACGTGCGTTTCCTTTCCTTTTGGTTAGTTGTTCATTTTTTATTTCATCTTCTTTACTTTTTTTTTCGTCCATCTTTCCATTTTTACGTATATTTTTACGAACTTTTTTTTCGTTCCCTTCCGCCCACTAGATGTTTCCGCAACATTAACCAATCCATTGGTTAAAGTTAAGAAATAAAAAAAAATAATAAGGGACACGACGAAAATAAAAAAAAATATCTAACACGGACCACCTCGTATCTCAGAACCGCAACAATCTATTCAACCATTCAACTGAGAAAATACATGATGTAAGGCCGGGCCGTGCGGGGACGGACCAGGGTCGGTTAGGAGAAAGATGAAAATCGATGGCGAAAAAAAAGTTACAAAATTCTTATCTCAACCAGTAAATCTTCATTTTAAATCGATTAACGTGCCGATTTAGATATTCCATTCTTATACGTAACTCGCTTCGACCCTATTACCTAAACCTACCTACATTCTACTGCTACTACTTACATATATATAGAACACCAACGTGTTACCAAGAACATCACGTTTTAAGATTAAAGTCTTAGAGATGCAACTTTAACACGGTTAGATAAGTTTTTTTTCTTCTTTCTCTCCCCTTTTTTATGTGTAATCTGGATAAATTTCTTGAAGAAATAAACATTTTCCTAAAGCGATATAACGGGTTTTAATTAAGACATTTTTAAAATTTCCCGAAAAGTAAAAAGACTCGGGATTGTATTTAAGCTTTTCTTTAAAGTATATACTTTCTTGATTATTGGATTTAAGGGAGAAGGAGTGGGGAAAGGGGCAAATAACCAAGCCGGCTGATGCTCATTTTCATTTTCATCGGGATCGGAACACACAGTAGTTCCAAGAAAAATATTTTTTTGCGTCAACAAAAAAATGATTTAACTTCAAATGGTCTTTAACGTTGATGGTAATGTCTAAAAAAGAAGAATGCTTCTATTTTAATTTATAAGTTCTCTTTTTAAGGAATTTCAACAGAAAAATTGTAAAATTAAAATCTTCAGGCACAGTTTAAAAATTTTCGAAATTTTCAATTTATTTATTTTTCAAACTGGTAAGCCAAGAAAAAAACACAGTTCTTGGTTTTGACCCCCAAGAATTGTATACATTTCTTAAAGATGCTTGAGTCTTGACTATTTATGTTATTTTAGTTGTTAGCACACTAAAGCGACACAATTTCTGCCTACTGCGTACCACTACCTTTCAAAATAAAGTATCTTTTTCAATGTACACAATTCTTCATGGCTTCAACATTCAGGCCAGACAACACCCGATGGAGTGTGTGCAGAAATCTTCGCTGAGTTGAACCACCTAACTCAGCTTGTCAACGAGCCCACCCGAATATCGGACGTTGAAGGTCGAGCAGAAAACACTCTTGACTTGTTTCTTACCTCTGACCCTGATAAGTACACTGTTAGTGTTCTATCTCCTCTAGGCACATCTGACCATTGTGTTATATCAGCAAATTTCTCGTGTAAAGATTCTCCAGTTAAAGAAAGAGCTCCTAAGAGAACCGTTTGGCAATACGAGAAAGCCAACTGGGACGGTCTCAATAATTACTTCAGGATCTTTAACTGGTCACTATGCTTCCTCGATAGTGACGTTGACGCCAGCGCTGATATGATCACAAGTTTGATTCTCCTGGGAATGAGAACTTTTATCCCGAATAGGGTTAAAAGCATCAGACCCAAGGGAAACGCTTGGTTTGATGCGAGCTGTAAAGAGGTTATTAGGTTCAAAGAGGTTAGTTTCCGTTGCTATAAAGCCAACCGTACTGAGGAAAGCCGGAAAAAGTTCAAACAAGCCAGGAAGGCCTGCAACGCCCATATTCGACGGACCAAATTTTTACATAACCAAAATTTACGGCAAAAAATATTGCAATGTCCCAAAGGCAGTAAAAATTTTTGGTCATTTGTAAAAAACATGAGGAATTCTTCCTCTTCTTCGGTTCCTACGCTCGTTGATAATGACACTCCTTTTGTTAGCTCTTTAGAGAAAGCTAATCTCTTTGCTAGGCAGTTCGCCGCCAATTCTACGCTGCCAGTGAGTGTTATGACTCCGCCTGTACTTGAGCGAGTTAGTGATTCTATGGGACCAATCTTTTTTCGCACTCGTACTGTGGCAAGAGTCCTAAGAGATCTAAACACACATAAATCCGCTGGTCCGGATGGTATCCCCGCTATTGTTCTGAAGAGGTGTTCTTCAACGCTGGCAAAACCACTGCGTAAGCTTTTTCATCTGTCCTACTCCTCAGGTCTCGTTCCGAGTGGATGGAAAACGGCATTTGTCCAGCCTATTCCCAAAAAAGGCGAATCTTCCTCACCCTCTAACTACCGACCGATTGCACTTACGTCCCTTCTTTCCAAAGTCATGGAAACGCTGATTAATTATCAGCTCAAGAAATATCTTGAAGATCGAAAGCTTCTTAATGACCGGCAATACGGCTTTCGTAGCAATAGGTCCACTGGTGATCTCATGGTTCATCTCACCGAAGAGTGGAACAAATCTTTACATCGTTTTGGAGAAAGTAAGATTATTGCACTTGATATTTCAAAAGCATTTGATAGGGTTTGGCATCAGGCTCTCTTATCGAAAATGCGTGCATTCGGTTTTCATGAATCCCTGCTTCATTGGATTAGTAATTACCTTTCGGATCGTTCAATACAAGTAGTATTGGATGGATTCAAGTCTGAAAACCATAAAATAAATGCTGGTGTGCCCCAGGGCTCTGTTTTATCTCCAACACTTTTTCTCATTTTTATTAATGATCTTCTGTCTGTAACATCTAATCCAATACATTGTTTCGCTGACGATAGTACTCTTAGCTTTTCATATTCGTTTTCAGACTCACATCCCTCTTCTTCGGATGTGGAACTGCAACGACAAAATATGATAAGCTCATTAAATTCCGATCTAAACAGCATTGTTCAATGGGGATTAAAAAACCGCGTGGAATTTAATGCTTCGAAAACCCATTGCTGTCTTGTATCGTTAAAGCGAGATATACCCCCATTGCCATTATCCATGGATGGCACTTGCATCAATGAGACTGAACACCTCGATATTCTCGGTATGTGTGTCACCAACCACCTCTTATGGAATGATCACATACGCGATGTCGCCAAAAATGCCGCAAGGTGTTTGGGTTTTCTTAGGCGATGCAAGAAATATTTCACCCCTTCTGATCTGGCTGTTATCTACAAGACTTACATACGTCCAAAGCTTGAGTATAACTCCCATCTCTGGGCTGGTGCTCCTGCAACTTACTTAAGCCTCTTGGATAGTATTGAACGTAGAGCATTTAAATTGATAGGTGATAATATCATCATAAGTTCATTTACTTCGCTTGAACATCGTCGTAAGGTCTCTTGTCTGACCCTTTTTTACCGTTATTTTAACGGCTTATGCTCTAGTGAAATAGCCAGTTGCATTCCTCCCCTTAAACAGTTCAACCGTAATACTCGCGCTTCTAGGAATGCTCATCAGTATACCCTCGAGCCCAACTTCGGTCGTACTGTCAAATACAGAGATTCGTTCTTTAGCCGTACTACGCGAATGTGGAATGCCTTACCACACTCTGTCTTTCCTAGTCATTGCAATATTCAGGAATTCAAAACCAATGTGCACCGACATCTCCTTTTAAACCCTCTCTCCTCTTCCTAGTGCTCACACTGTGCATCTGCATAATAAGGGTAGTAATACCCCCTTGAGTGTGTGTTTATTATAAAAAAAAAAAAAAAAATCTTGGAAAGTCTTGAAAAAAACACAAGCTTATGTAGCATAAGGTTGTTCCTTGGCTTCTCTACGCATTGCGTCGTTGTAATCTTCTTGTAGTTTGGGTTTTGTGCAAGTAGTTAGTAAAAAATACAGCGTCAATTGTTGCCTGCAAAAATCTACACACTTTTAAACTACTAACAAAACCTTTTCGCTCAGATTTTATTTATTTAAGCTTTGATTTGCAAAATAGAAAACATACAATTAAATAAATATAAATTATTCCTGATGATTTGTTAAAATATCCCCTTATACAGTCTAAATTGTAGATTAATAATCGATACTACTGATTTTGACAAAGAAAGTCTTTAAAAAACAATAGTTTCGTTTTTTTTTTGGAGTTTTTGAAATACTTTAAGAATTTTTCGAAATAAACTCTTTTGAAACTAAAAAGCAATTTTAAATTTTTTTAAATTGCAACAGTAATCCTTGGCCTTAAACCTGTACTTAAACTTGCAATGCAAACGCTGGAATAATATTCTTAAAGAGTACATTTTCTAGGATCCAAATTATATTAAAGTAATGTTTGAAAACTTCTTCAATTTCCATTTAAGTTCAGAAAACAGTACACACTGAAAAGTATAACCAAAAAAAATATATTTTTAAGAAAATCGAGTGAAAAATTCCAATTTTAAAGAATTAATAATACAACTTTATGGCAATTATTTTCTCCTTTAATATTTATATTTTTTTTTATTTGAATGTACCCAAATTACCATATTTTTGAGAAAGCGTTCAAGTTGAGGAGCGGTCAACTCAACAAAATTTTGAATTTTCGGTCCAAAGTCGTCCATTGATTTATATATTTTGATGGATTTTTAAAAAAAGAGACATTGAAAAGTTAAAACTACATTTTGGCATATGTTGCCATAAAAACTTCTCAAAAATGTTCCTGAGATATGGAAAGAAAAATGTTCTCTTTAATTAGTTTTTAAATACTAACTTCACACTGAAAGGGCTTATTGATACCCTTATTATACCAAAACACAATGTGAGTATTAGAAAAGTGAAAGAAGGTTTAAAAGATGGTTTCGGCGCACGTTGGGTTTGAATACATGAATATTGCAAAGACTGGGAAAGACAGAGTGTGTAAAAAAAATTTCCCCATTCGCGAAGTACGGCAAAAGAACGAATCTTTTTACTTGACAATACGAGTGAAGATGGTATACTGATAAGTACTTTTGGATTCACTAATATTATGGTTGGATATGTAGGAATACACCTGCCTATTTCTCTAGAACAAAATCCGTTAATTAACGTTGCAAAAATATGAGACAAGAAACTTTACGGCACCAGTCAATTTGAATGACCTAAGTTCAATACTGTCCAAGAGACTTACTTAAATTGCAGAAACACCATTCGAGACATAGGTACTGCACTCAAGCTTGAGACATCTAAAAGTCTTTTAGTTAACAGACAAATTTCTTAAGAAACCCAAACATCGAGCGGAAGTTTAAGTGACATCGCGTATGTGAACCTTCCAGAAAAAGGTGTATGGATATTCACATACAACGAATTTTAAGATTTGCAGTCTCCTTGATGAAATTTCCACTCATGAATTGTCGAAAAAATTGTAAATTTGGTTTTAACGACATTAAGAAGCATTAAATTCTACTCGATTTTTGAATCACCATTTAAAAATGTTGTAAATTTGGTTTTAACGACATTAAGCAGCATTAAATTCTACTCGATTTTTGAATCACCATTTAAAAATGTTGTCTAAGTTACAATTAAATGACCTCACATTGCCATTGGTGTTGAAAATCCGAAAAGCAGAGTTGTAAATCTTAAAAGGAATATAAAAAGTTGACGGCACTATCGTCAGCAAAGCGGGTAAGTAGATAAGAAGTTAATACAGGAGATCATTAGTAAAAATGAGAAAGAGTATCAGAGCCAGAGCAGAACCCTGGGGCACACCATCGTTTGTTTTGCGTTTCTTAGAATAGCATGCATTACAATACTGCTTTTATTAAACGGTCCGAAATGTAATTCATATGCAATTTGTAATGTTTATTTATTATCAGATCTGATCAGTCAACAAATTTAATCCCAACTGTGGTTTAATTCAAGGATGAAATATAGATATATTAATATAGCATCTACAAACTGAAGCTCATATCAAAAAGTTAAGACCATATTTCCTTTTTCCGAAAATGTCTACGAGGTTCTTTTTCTAATAAAACGAAAAAATTGTTCTTCTAAACAAAATCCTTATTTTTGCCAAGGCAATTAGCTTATGGCACCATAGTGCAACATCTAAATAAAATTAAAACATAAAACTTAAATTCAGACCAAACAAGTAAAAAATAAAACTAAAATGACCGAACAAAAGAACGAGGAGAATTTTTCAACTCAGGTTCAGAATAATTTTTTTGTTGTTGCCGAGATGAGCCCTTTTCCATCTTTCTTTGGTCCTGCAACCTTGTAACTTGTTGTGTGTGCTTCATGTATTTTCAGAAAGTATACTTGAAAAAAATAAGAACAAAAATGTAAAGAGGGGTTAAGAAGTAATGGGGTTGGAAATTTTGTGTTCTTCTTTTTTTTATTTTTATTTTATTATTATTATTCATATTAGGTAGTAGGTGAAGGAGCTGATGGTTTAGTGATGCTTGGGTTGTTGGTTACTACAGCTAACCTATCTTTGAATACCGCAACTTCATTCATAAGCATTTTGCGTACTACCATAAGTAGAAAAAGGATCTACACGAAAAAAAAGAGTACCTACGAATAAATATCCCCTACCTCCACACACAAACATACACACATTCATACAAATCTAAAACAAAAAAGGATTCAAATTTATTCATTTTAAGAACGACAAAGGAGGAATATGTTGGTTATTCAGAAGAAAACCTACAACCAGCCAAGGGGGTGAGGGGGTTGATTCGGCAAGTACGATGTGAGGTAAGTTAGGGTATGAGTAAGTGATGGTAAAAAGGGTATTTTGATGAATTTTTTGTGGTTTTTCCCAACAGGAGAAAAACGAGGAAACACAAAAAAAAGAAGAAGGAAGATATCAAAGGATGACAGCAGGAAAAAATGTAAAACCGAGAGGAATACATATCTTTCTCATTTTCTTTTACATTTTTTTGACAAAATGTAAAAAAAAAATACATAGAAAAACGTAAAACATGGTTTGTAATTAATTGCTCTACTCAGACACATTTTGAACTAATTTTTTGTTTTTCATGTTTTGGTATTCAGGTATTTGCGTAGATAGTGTCCTTTTTTTGTGTTTTTGTAGGCTATGTAGTGATGGGCAGGGTGGCTTTTTTAATATGCAGTACGATGGTTTTCTTTTTACTATGAATTATACGAGTCTTTGGATGGACTTTGGACTTTTACCTAAACGAACGGTTAAAATATTTTCAAAATGGTTGCTCGTTTTAAAAAAAGGGGATTCTTAAAAAAGTTCAAATTATTTGTCGTTTAACTACATGTGACTTTAAAAGAATTGCAGCGTGCGATTCTTTTGATGCAATTTTTAACTAATTGTTCCACCTTTTGAGCGGTAACACAGCCATATTTTAAGTAACTTTAATGGGCCTAAAGGTCGGATTTTTTTTTAGTGTAAACTTGGTCGCATTTTAGCTGGAATTAAAGAAAAACACAGAATTAATGCCGCTAAGTCTTTTAGATATAAGTTGATTTTTTCACAACATTAAACTTGCTCTTAAGAGAAACAAACAGAAATTCGGGATATAAGGATAACATAAGTTTCTTTGGACATACAACAGAGGATCGGCATTCAAGTAATGGTACACTTAAACTTTGACAATCGAAGAACGTACCTTCGCTTTAAATGGCCAATCGGCTTCTTGAGTCAGCTTGACACTCCTGAATGGCAGCTCGACCAATCCGTGGTCCCATTGATTCGCAACAACATAACACAACAAATGTGTCCTCTCACATTTTTGTATTACCTGAATTTTAGGTTCAAAAGGTATATTTCAAAAAATGATCTCCAAATTTTGTACTCGTACAAAAGAGCTGTGGTACAAACTTGAAACTATACCTTCTTTTAAAAAGCAGATCTGCAATTTTGTAATGAATTACTTCAAATAATGGAAGGACAAGAATAACGACCGAAAATTAGTTGCGGTCAGCGAGTCCAAGTTTTGGTAGAAAATTTGTATAATGTACACTTGATGCTTGTTCGGGTACTTTATTGGTGTGAAATTTTGAAGTTTGCTCTATAAGTTGGGAATGACAGTTCGATAATAAGTGAAAGGGTGCGTTCACAAATTAATTTCAAAGTTGAATATTTTGCGGTAAAAATAGTATAGGGCTGCAATTCGACATCTGTCAAACTAAGTTGTTTAGTTATTTCAGCTGAAAGTCTGACATTTAAGAGAATAGATCGCTAAATTATCGCACAACGCATACAAATTGTTAAAACTTACAACAAAAATAGTGATTCTGACACATCCCCACATCGTTCGACTGAGCGATTTAACACCGCTGCACTTTTTATGTGGGACAACTCGAAAGACAATATTCATGCAGATAAACCTATAGCTCTTCAGCACTTAAAAACTAACATTCTTCCAGATTGGCTGAGATAACTCCCAATATGTGTCAAAAAGTGGCCGAAAATTGCCTCAAAAGAATCGATGTTTGCAACAATTCCATGGTCGCCATTTAAATAATGTACGAGTAATGTTTCACATTAATGTTAATGCGAACGTTCAAAATACAAAAAGAAATATCATAAAAAAAAAATTATTAAATAAAAATAAATAATAATATGAACCTCCTCAACTAGATATAACATATTCTACTTTAGAATGAAATATGCCATAATACATTTTAACGATCAGTTTGGAAAAGTAAAAGTTTTGTAGAGTGCACCGAAAATAGAATCCATTATTAATCCCGAATACTTGAAGTCATGAACTATTTCTAATTTAAAACATTTATCACTACAGCTCAAGGAATCTGCAAATGTTATGGAAGTGACCATTGGATTACAGGTGCAGTTAAAAATTGTACGTTTTGGACTCTCAGTAGCATGGAAAAAGAGATCAGCATCATCAATATTTTGGTTAGACAAATTGAAAAACATTATCTTGGTTTTAGAGCTAATATCTAAAACCTTATTTGAAAAACCAAAATCATCTGCAAAGGATGTCAGAGAACTCTTTAATGGCAAACTTAACAAAGAATTAATATATATCAAAAAAGTTTTGGTCCTAAGACCGAACCTTGGGGAACTCTCAAATCGAATGTCTTTATATCACTCCTTATACCATCAAATTTCACTCTGAGCTCTTATATTTAAATAACATCTCAACCAATCACTAGTGAAACATCGAAACGAAGCACTTTTAAGTTTGCTTATCAAAATTTCTTGATTATCCATGTCAAAGATTTTTGATATGTCAACAACCGCTGTATTTTTTTTCTGTCAAGACTTACTTACAGATATTTGAGAAGACAAAAAATGTAACAATACATCTTCGACTGATTTATGCTTTGAAAACCAAACTGATCATCGCTGAAAAATTTCGTTAAGAAGCTCACTACTCTATTTTTCTCAAAAATCTTACTTATCTAGGCAAGATATGTCTCTGATGTTTATTTCTGTAAGAATACAAATCAGGAAATAACGTTTTTCTTGGGACTTGTCCCCATACATTTTATAAAATTCTAGATTGATTGAATAGTGAAAGAAAACTGATTTTCTTAAGACTTCGCAAACCTTTGAAACTATTGGGCTTTAGCCAACTTATCCTTAATTTTTGTATCTTGTGGTTTTTAAAATATTCTTCTATTATCGCAATTTCTTCTTTTTTTTACTTTTGTTTTTGAATGGTTTTGTTTGTGAGTTAAATAAAAGATCTGGTTCTAGACAACTTTTCTTTATTATTCCATTAAGTACAAATGAAAGCTTGCCCATCACTAAAAACCTCTTGTTTTCTATTATTTTTGTACTTTAATTGTTTTTATATTTTTTTTTTTGTTTCTATTTGTTTTTACTTACATACATATGCATACCTATCTGGACATTATATGAGAAAAACCAACACAAACAAAATGCAGGACAAGGTACACCTATTTTGGTTAATTGTTATGTATACACATTGAATTTTTATTCTTTATTTTCTTTTTCTCGTTAAAAAAAAAATATTTTAACTGGAGCGGAAAGTTCAGAAAAAAAATACGATGATTACAATTGTTTGTTGACAAATGGCTTTGCATATAATTCTTTTTACATTTTTTTTGTTATAAAAAGAGAAAACAAAACACTAAATTAGTTTAATAGAAAGGACTATCTACACGAGTTATACCACTCCCAAATATTCCCAAAGGAACACTCTATAACACACAAAACACCAACCATCACGTCCCGATTCCATCAAGGTAAATATTTTGGAATAAATAAATTTGTTGCCTTCAATTTAAAAGGAAGATTAAATTGTATAATAATGTACCCCTAATTGGTTACAGGATTTTTGTGTATATTTAAAAAACAAAATGGCAGACATTTTTGTTTAAGAAAAAAGTTATGCAGATATTATACGAATAAAAAAGGATAAAATTGGTGCGAGGTTGAATAGTAATCAAAATATTTAATTGGGGTATTTTGCGTTTTTCGAGATAGAAAAAGGTTAAATGCAAAATAAAAATAAAAAACATTATATTATTAAAAAATACCCTTTTTTTAAAGTAAACTTGATTCGTAGAATATTACAGAAACAATCAAATTAACAGAGCGGGGTATGACCTTTTTTAATTGCTATACCTAAGGTTTTTGCATAATTTTGACATTTATTTTACATAAATTGATTTTGTTTTTTAGCCTGCTTTAAAAAATATTAAGAAGTTTAACTTTGCGATTAAGGTGCGGTGTAATTGGGAAAGTTGGGAGGATTCGTAGAAAGAATTGAAGATTTTAATCAAATCATAACAAGGGGCAATATAAATATTTATAGGGACGATAGGTAAAATAAACCACCGCGAATTTTATTTTCTGTCCGGCAGATCCGTGAAAAGTGATGTATTTGCAAACCTTTTCCCATCATCTAAAATTCTAGGAACTTAAAAGATCTTGAACGAATCACTTAGGAAATTTCCTGGAAAAGCATTGGCATTTTTTGTGAAAAACTAAGGAATCAATTTCATTCATAATAGCCCCGAATTCATTGAAATATTTAAAAAAAAAAAAAGGCGATTATGCGACCCACGCTGATAACTTCCCATCAGTGACCAGAGTTTTGTTTATTGTTCTTGTAGGTTTTCGTGTTCCTTACAAAAAGTTGTCAATTCGTTTTAATACAAAAAAAGTTAGCAACAATATTTTGCATATGATAAAATAAGTTTCATTTCAATATCTGTTCTTTTCTTTAGTCGAAAATCAAATTTTAACAGAATTTATTGAAATTTTTTTGTTTTTTATGAAAATACATATCGATTGGATTTTTCCAAAAAAAAAATTATTGGCGTCGATAGTTAGTTTCCTTACGAAACTAGACGAATCTCTTGTTTTCTAAAACTAGAATAGACTTACCCTATTGATTGTTTTTTTTATTGATGTTTAAAATGTTATTTAACTTCAACTTACTTGAAAAGACAACAAACAAAATTGAATATTAATATACTAATCAAACAGTTAGTTTATATTATAAAGATCGTCACATGAAAATTCTTTCTGGGTTGGTACGTGGATTTTTGGACTGATTAGTCAAATGGATTTTGATATCCTTATTAAGACTAAGAAAGAAAACAGTGTTAACATAAGAATATTGAGGGAGAATTTAAATAGAGTTAACGGTGGACAATGGTATTGAATTCCTGAGTATTGCAATGACAGAATATCGTAAAGTATTCCACATTCGCACAGTACGGTTAAATAACGAATCTCTGCACTTGTGTATACTTGTGCTCTAGCGAATTCTGATGAGTATTTCTGGAGGAATACAGCTGGGTGTAACAATTTTCGAGCAGTTTTTGCCGTATGTCAGCAATAATGCGCCAAAGATTCAATCGTTAATTTTCTCTAGCTTTTCTGCTTGGACAAGAAACTTTGCATAACCTCCAAAAAATAGTCTAGCATGGTGTTAAATCGTTAATATTAGAATCCACTCTACAGGCCTATGAGTTGAGATAGTTCACTCACCAGATGTTGCCTTTGATAAATTGATTGTTTCGTCGGTAATACTTCTGAACTCTGAAGTATTTGAAGTATCAGAAGTACGTCAATTCAGTATGAAATGACAAACCAAATTAAGTGTTAATCAAGTGACAGCTGTTAAAGGGACCAACTCTGAAAAAAGTATGCCAGATTGAAATATCACACGTGCAACAAAAAAAAACCGGGCACACAATAGACTAAGGAAAATTCTGCAAAATATTTCGGAAAATTCACTTAAAAGGTTCAAGTTACCAACCAATTAAAGACTTAGGCTCGGAAAAATTAGACGTTATTTATTTCTTTGGAAATGAGGTCGGTAGGAACGTTTTGATTTTCGGTGGGGATTACAAAGCCTCTGATTCATGAATGATTTTTTCCGATTTAGGATCAGATGCGATAATTTTGTGTATCGTACTGCAGGGAAAAGGTTAGACAAACAAACTACCATAAGCTGTACCTACGAGCACGGAAGCCAGAATGGTCGAGAACATTGCCATTGTTTTAAGAAACGTAGTCAGTTAATTATTTAATCTGTTCATAGGCTCGGACATAATAAGTTATCGAAATTGCGTTGAGTTTCTTTCGGAAAAGATACTTACACATCCTTGACGCAGGAGGCTATGCAGCTTAAAAATTAGGAACATCAAAAAGAGTTTATTGTCAACACTGACTTAATGTGACAAATAAATCATAATACTTAAAAATAACTTTGCCGAATTTTGAGTTTGAATGTAAATTATAACCTGCTAAAAAACATATGATGTGCCGTTAAATTTTACATACTATTACGAATGATGCTAATTATTGAAAGTTAATTGGACAACTTAATAATGAATGGTCATCAAAATAGAGTTTCTTTCCTGCCTAACAATACTTTTTGCAAGGGAAATAGCTGTCCTGATTTGGATGATCTCTTTAAAATTTCTCTTTAAGGTCACATTTAAAGCATATCTTTCGAAAAATGGAAAAGAAATACATAATATGCTTTTTTTAAGACTAGGGCAAAACGCAGAGTAGGTGTTAGCAAAATGCTGTACCATAATTTTACAAATTAAAGTCCAAACCTTTTTCTTTTAGACAGATCAGTTTAGTATTCTGCTAGGTTTTTGTAAATCATCAATAGTTATTAGTTGACTTATGAGTCTTCATTTCGCTCTATATAAAGTTTTAAAAAATTCTAAATGCAATTCCTTTACATTTTTAAATACTTCGTTTAAAAGTTAATTTTTAGTACTGATTCTGAGTCCGATTGCAGCTTTTTTAACATTATTATTTTTTTTTATTATATTCCAAATCAAGTAAATAATTCGAACAATTCTAACATCATCTGCATATATAAGGGATATAGAATTATTTAGAACATAAGTCAAATCATTAATAAATACAATAAACAGCAATGGACCAAGATGACTCCCTTGAGGTACATCAGCATTGACTTTTAAATTGACAAGAAGGGTTACTCTTGAACATGACGCTATAATATCTATGTCTAAGATATGACGAAATCTACAAGTCTTAATTTTATTTATTTATTAAGAAGAATTTCATGGCTTACTTTGTCAAATGCTTTGTTCAATTGCAAGTTGCAATCGACTTGAGAGTATTTTTCAATTCATAAAGCCATATTCATAGAATACATACGAGAAGAAATTATGTCACAAACAAGGAATTCAAACAATTAAGGAACCTTAAGACTTGTTTGCTCTAAGACAATAATTCGTAACATGGTGATGATCACATCACAAGGTTTATTGACGAAAAAACAATACTTCTTGAATTAACACAGCCTCAAAAAGCTTAATATAAGTTTTTTTCGAATTTTAAGAAGTAGCTTTTTAAAAAATGTAAGTGATAGTTTGATTTTAAAGTCGGACTCGAACAAAGGCTATAAAATACCTAAGAAAAAGTATAATTTGTTACTTTGTTGACAAGTATTACAAGTTTATTGTAACTAATTCCGAATAACACATATGTAAAATTTGATACTTGTAATGCTTCAAAATCTTTGAACATTTCAAGGACACACATACATATGTATGCTGACTTGAGACAACAAAATTCGTCTTTAACCACATTACTTATTTAAAAAAAAACTCTTTCTTTGTTTGTCAGAACTTTTTCCACCTAAATTGGTTTGTTTTGTAAGTTAGGCAATTTACAGCACACCCTGTATCCTTCTGTTTATTACATAAAGTTTTATTTTTTCATATTTATTTTCCCTGCCACTATAGGTACATCATCACATGAAAAGAATAAATAACTTAAAAGGAACTTTTGAGCATTTGCCTGCCTCGATTTCTTCTTCTAATATTTGCTTGCAAAAGACTGTGCCATGCCTTGACTAGGTATAGATAGATGTGTACGTATGCCGGGCTATGCATGCAGCAGCAGCACCAAGGAATCGCCTGATTTTTTCCAACATTTTCTTTTTCGTCCTCGAAAATAGAAAAATCTAAGTAGTAAGAAAAATAAAAGTGTTTTGGTAACAAGGATAGTGAAACGAACGTTGATGGTATAGAAGGAAATTTCTTCATCAGAAAGTTGTTAGGGGCAGGGGGGTGATGAGAAGGTGGAGAAGGTGGGGGTTTGAATAGGAGTGAGATGGGTGAAAATCTGTATGGTGGAAGTGATGGAAGACATGGGTGTAAATAACAGGACTATGCCATCTTGATGTTCCTTTTTTCGTTTTTCGTTTTTGTTTTTTGCTTATTAAAAAAAGGAAGCTTGCCTGTCGCCACCGGTCTTTTTATTTCGCTGTTTTTCTTCCTTTTTTTCACAGCCAGCGCTGCTCTATATCTACACAACTTTCTTTTTGTTTTCTTTTCTCTTGTTCTTGTTCTTGTTTTTTTTTCTTTTTTTTTTTCTTTTTTCGTTGTTTTTTTTTCTCGTTTTTGTCGTTTTTTGCTAAAAGCTTAGCTTGCTTGTTAACATTTTAAACTTAATGATCCGATGGAAATTTAATGATGTCACTTTAATAGAATGAACTGAACCCCTATATAGGGGAGGAGGGGTGTATGGTATGGCATAGTATAGTAGGGTATGATGTGGCGAGAGAAGATTAGTGAGCTGAAGAAAAAAAACAACAACATAGAATCCTTAATATACCTATACATCCACTCCTCTCACACTCTTCATCACTCCCATATAAATATGTATATAATATATAAACCTGAGGGTGTTCTTCGTTCAAATATATTTGTTAAAGCTATAGAAATATACATATATGAAGCTGTACAAGCTCTGGATTGTAGCGTATATCTTGTCGTCGACATTACCTACATGAATTTTATGAAATAACACGTATTCAAGATAGAATGTGATGGGCGAAAGGAACGGAATCAAACGGAAGCCCAGAGGAAGGTAGATGCCATGGCAAGAAATAATATAGGTACCTATAGTAGGCAAAGAGAGGAAGGGGATCGGATGAAGCTGTTTTGCACCTAGATTTAGTTTTACCATATAAGTATAACTTAACTCATATGCCGCTTTAACACTATAGAGGCGTATGTATGGATGGATAAAATAGGTAGGTTAAATATACTAAGTACCTAGAATACACGAGAGAAGCTTGACGCAAACAAGCTTAGAGTGCAGCTTTATTTATATAGATCCTTAAATTTGTCGTGTACTTTAGTATACACCCACATCATATATACAAACATTAAGTTTCAGAACTAGCTGGCAGGTATAGTGTTACCATTTCAAAAAAAAAACAAATCTTTTTGCTTAAAGTAGTTCCAGTAACCAATACTTTATAATTGCTCCCGAAGTTGGACTATATCGTTTTCTGATCATCGTTTTTATTGAATAAAGGCTTACTCTCCTTTTCAAAAAAGATTTCTGATAACATTTCACAAAAATAAAAATTGGTACTTCTGCAATTATACAGCTTTGGTACAGTTTTGGTGAAAGATTTGTCCGGATATGTTAAAATTAGTAATCCAACTTCTTTCTTCTCACGAGTTCTTTAAGTTTAACACAAACTTGTAAGACACCATCAAGTTTTTCGTACGAAAATGTTGCCCCATAGAATACTTTCTTTAAAACGTTCTTCGAAAAAATATATTTTCAATATCTGGCTTCTTTAATGAGAAGTGTCAGTGGGGGATTAAATTTTCAAGAGAACTCGGAGCTTTTCAGTTAATTATATGAATTATGATTCATAAGGGAACCGAGCTCGAGAATAAACATGAATTGGTATTTTGGGCAAGAAAAGTGTCAAGGATTGAACAACATTTTAATAACCTTGACTAACATTTTCTCCATTGCAAATTTGACTAAATTGCTATTGCTGTTTTACAACTCGACTGTGATAATCTATCCTGCTGGAGCTAATGACTTTGCCCTCATACTGTTAAAAGCGACTCACGTAAGAATATTAACAAAAAATCAGCTTAATACTTTCAAATTCAGGACCAGAGAAACATCAGGGTTGTTTCCCGGATTGTGAGAAAGACTTCTGACCTCGGCTTAATAACACCAATCTTTTAAGTACCAGTCATTTTTGTGCTGTATTGCTAAGCGACAGAAGGGTTGCAGCTGCTTGTCGAAGCAACAGACTTTAAGCCTTTAGCAAACCTTTACCTAAGATCTTTAATTTTTGCTTGGCAGCAATGGTTTTGAAAGCTCATGCATGTTTCGTGTTTATGTATCACTGTCAAGTTTCTTCAGTATGGTCTATAATTTAACAATGGATCTTTCTACAAACGAGCTTCTCCCATTTTATGGTCAGTTAAATCGGTTTACTGAGGAATAGCTTTTCTGGATATTGCGACTTAAATCACCAAAACACTTATGTTAAGTGTGAACTGAGCAACGAGGTTCTGTGCTGTTCGAATAATTCGGGCCCTTGTAAAAGATTTTGCATACCTTTTAAATTACAGCTCGTACAAGAATTGATGCCTAACGACCTACCGAAACCCAGAATTTATGGTCGATAGGCTCTTATAAAGCTGGTTGAGTATCCACTTATTTATCAAAAATTGTGTTCATCGACAGTGCTAATTTATGGTGGAATGGATTCGTGAACAGCAAAACTGCCGTATTAGGAGTGAAGAGCAGCCAAAAGCACTTAAGAGCTATCAGGGCTTCAAGAAAAAGTCACTGTTTGGAATGGATCATGGGCTGTCGGAATCATTGGACATATTGCTTTAAAGATGATATATCTCAAAGTTTCTGTGAATGGTAAGATCTAACGCAAAAATGAAAAAGCTTTTGCATGACTTATGTGTTCAACAAGACGGTCACGCCAACCCTTTAATCTATAGTTTGTTGCTAGGCACATGGAGCTTCTCTACCAATCGATATTTCTGTGGCTACCTTCTTCTAAGGCTCCTGTGAGGCAAAGCAACGAATATCTTCTGGTTTTCTTAAAGGGGCACGAAGCTAATATCAGAGATCATTATTCCGGGGTCAATGTCTAAGAGAACCTCGGATACCTTTTTTAACCTTTGTTAGAGACAACCCCGCTTTTATTGACTCACTGGAAGCCAACATTGAAGCATTCATTTGTAAGACAGCGGCTGAAATATCAACTACTTAACTAGACGAAACTTCAAATAGAGAACTAGAAACCTAGTCAGTTAAAAGATAAAGGAGCTAGAAGTCGTTGTCCAACTCAGGGTTAAAATGCAACTTCAAATTCTAATCAAAGCAAAATAAGTTTTGTTTGAAATTAATAAAACCCTAGAAATGGCAACTCCTGACTCAGGTATTTTTACTTTAAGTGTATTTGGATAAAGGTATAAAGTTCTTCCTTCGCTGTTGCAGCGATAGTTTGGCAAAAGAATCGAGGGCTTCATCTCCTGTGTTGTTTGGGAGTTTTGTACATTTCCTTCTTTTATTATTATATTTCACTGCTATACTTCTCTTGGGTTTGGTTTAAAAACTCCCCCGCAGAATCGTCTATGTGAATTATTTGAATAAGAACCAAGCGAATAAAAAGGAGTTAAGAGAAAGAAGAACATTTATTTGAATTAAGTGTACAATGAGAAAAGTTTTGCCATTGATGTGAATATATGTGTTTGCATTGAAAGTCAAGCCTGCACAGATGTATGGTACCCAGACTTGAACTCCCATTTTCACATTTTCACTTCCACCTCGAAAACTCACACATCACATACATTCTCTGGCAATAATGAAATAATGCAAAGTTTTCAGCCATCTTTCCAACAAATCGCTCCACCCTCTCCCCGATACAGAGGGCTCTACACTTTTCCAAAATTTCCAAAACCAGCAAGCGTCAGGTTAATTGCAAGCAAATTTATTTGCTTACCTGCTTGCATTCGAAATACAAGACTCACACACGTTCACATTCACACATAACAAAACACATCCATCCATTGACATACAATATTACAAAGGGCTCAGAAGTGGAAATAAATCACCAGAAAAAGAGAAGGTGCCCCAACCACCCACCAGTTGAGGGGTTGGGGGGTTGGAGAGTAAAAATGTTCAGATGACTAAAGGCATAGGTAGGTTAAGGCAGGTATAATATACAATATATGTAAAAATGCCTTTTTTGTCGTATCGGTGCGGTGCGGTGGTGTTGTCCCGTTTTACTAGGATTAGGATTAATTTCGTTTTTCGATTAGTTGAGTATCTTGCATGCTTGTGTTGTGTGTGTGGCTGTGTATAAGGATTGAGGGTGTTAGATGCATAAGACACAACGATATCGTCGAACCCCCACCTGATCCTGACTGTGTCGGAGTATTATTAGGGCTTGTGTTTAATTTAATGACATTAATCTGTGTCCTGTTTTAGAGAGCGAGAAAAGGGCGACAAAGCCAGCTAACCTGGCACTGGAGTCGGCGCTGGCCTGGCCTGGCTTAGCTCGCTGAATGGCTGGCTCACAATGGAGAAGGTGTTTGCTGATGGAATATTATACATACACACCTATAACAACGAACCAATACACCTGGCTGGCTGATGAGAAAGCGAGTAGCTAACTAGGACATACTTTAGAAGGGAGAGACTGTATTTAATGTGGGTTGACTGTTGAATGTTGTTTGGAATTAGACTAAACCGATTTTCAATTAATTTTTTAAGTGCACAAGTGAGAAAATTAATGTTTCTTCATTTTTCTTCTTCTTTTTTTTTGTCGTTGTTTGATTCTTTTTCTTAATTTGGCCTGCAAGTTAAGATTGCAATTTAGTTGGAAAACGGAAGAAAAAGGTAAGGAGGGGGTTTGAGAACAGCTTGTTCGATGTTAAGGGATGTCTATAATATCGATGGAATGGGGATGGGGATAAATGACTTATGTGCATCACACGAAAGGTTTCATTTCTTTATGACCTTATTCGTGACGATGCGATGGATGTAAGTAAGAAGCTTTACACAGCAGCTGCTTGATATGCCACAGAGTGTGCTGTGCATGCAGACTTCTTAACGTTCTTTACGATATGACTGGAAATCGATGAAAAGAAAAAGTCACGATTTTCCCTTAATGCATCAACCTTGCAATGACGGCGACTACAACGATGATGATGATGAAGGCAGTGACGGCCGGGAAGCAGTAACAGAAGAAAATGTAAGTATAGTAAACCAATAGCTATTATTATATTCTTGTCAACGATTCAATTATAGATGGCTTTTTAAAAGACAGAAAGAGATAGAGAATACTTTACTTATACAAAATGGAAGCTTGTTGCAACCTTGTGCGGTTGTGGCGGCAGCCCAACAGCGTGCAGGGAAAGCGTTGTCAGGGCTATTGTAAAATTGAGAAAACGAACAAGGTGCTGTTGAAGGATTAGGTTAGTTACATTTTCAATTGTACCAGAGAGAAAAAAGCACGATCTTCAAGCTTTTTTTTTTTCTTTTTATTTTATAGATGTAATTTTATAGAGGATTTTTATTTTTTCTTGGTGTCCTTTTTTATACCTAAGTAGATAGATTGAGTTAGGCCTTACATTAAGTATGCAACAATCAAAGAGGTCGAAGATAAATTTCTAAGTCTCGAAGGAGACTTATTTTTTAATAAGAAATTGATTTAGATGGAAATAGAATACATTTAGGGGTATTAGAATTCTAAGTATAAAAAGATATTAGGCAGACCCTATAGATTATTGCAATTTCTAGACTTATAAAGTTATATCCTATTTCTTTAAAGATGGCTTACAATTTTTTACGAAATGAAATTTGTACTTTTTTAACAGTTTTAAAAAAATGTGAATTTCTTTAAGGACTTTTAAAAATGATGCGAAATATTCCAAACACTGTTCAAGATTGATACATGCCTACTCCCGTCTATTTTAATTTTGATGGAAAAGGCTACAAGATGATTTTAATAATTTATTCAAAAAGGGTTAACAAAAGACATAAGTATTTTGAGACATCGTTACATCCACAAATGGTGTGGTGACTATTTGGTGTGCTCTATTTGTTGGTGGAGTAATTGGTTCGTACTTCTTTAAACAACGGTGCTGGTCAGAACGTAAAAGACAATGGTAGCCTTTATGGAGCTGTTATTAATGACTTTTATGTTCATCAATCAAACAACCATGATGTGCAGAGGCTTAGGTTTCAACAAGAAAGCGCAACATGGCACACAGCTCGTGACACAATTGATTTATGAAGGAAACGTTTGGTAACACCATAGTTTCGCAACGGACACGTAATTTGGCTTCAAACAGTGTGTGATATAAAGCCGTTTGACTATTTTCTATGGGATATGAGAAGTGGATGATAATCCCGAAACGATTGACCACTAAGAATACATCAGAGCCATGTTATCCACTTTTGAACAAGTGTTGACCAGAAATGTTCATATTTACTAAACTCTGGAATCTTAATTTTAATAAGTCTCGCCTTTTCTAACTTAAACAATTTTGAAAAGGTGTCACAAAAAAGACATCTTTGGTGGATTATGCGAATTGTATTTATATTGCTTTACATGTTGTTAAAAGCTCAGCTTTTTATTATAATAGAAATATGAAATACTGGGAAAATAACATATCAGAAAAATTGGTTTGTGTATTTGAACGAACTTATTCTATACACAAACCATTTCTTTTGATAAGTTAGCTTCCTAGTATTTCAATTTTTTGGGACGAGTTCTTTCTTACGTTATGAGCGGATTTCGAATGAGCTAAGCCATTGGGTGAACCGTTTGGAATGTGTTTTGTTGGCGGTGTGCACGTAGCCCATCTCAGCCCTTACCTGAAGGACACCTTACACTGGTAAAATAAAACTCATCACAAGAAAAATGTGACATTGTTATTCGAGGATTAATGGTTAGTAACATTTCTTCTTAGGTTTTGGTTTAACGTTAAATCAAATTAATTTTTAAGTGTTTCATCGAAGTTGATAAAAAGGTGTATTGATTATTGTTTATAGTTCAAGTTAGAATTGTTATTGTAATATTAAGAGAAAGAGGAACTTTCAAAGCAATTTCACGTTGTCTATTTTTATGGACTCTGAGAAATTCAAGAAAAAAATTCTTCTAAAATTAGATGGACAAACAGTAAAATTTGACTTGTTAAAAAAAAAAACAAAATTAAAATAGAAACTTTAAAATGTTCTAAAATTAATAAAAATAGAACAAAAACCAAAACTTATAAAGTGTATAATGAAAAAAAAAACTAGCACAACCAAATTTAAATTCTAACATAAATGCAAATTTTTGACTAAATTATTGAAGCAAATGAAATAACAGAATATACAACTTATAACAAAATCAACTTATCACAAATTAATTAACCAGATGATTCACAAATTTTGTCCAAATAAAACTTGCAAAAATGTTAATGTGATACTACACTATTTTGTTACATTTTATCTTCTACTCGTATCTATCTAGATCGAAGCAAAAATGCTTAATTGCCATATTTCTCTTCTTTTCAAATTCCACAATATTGTCTACATATACAAGACTTTGTCTATTCCCAGTCTACTTAATTCATCAAAGGGAAAAAAGATTATCCTCTTTTCTATATCAATTTTCTCTGTTTTGTTGTCGTTCAATAAAGTATGTGTGTTATAATATATTTGGTATATTTGTGGTGAATTATTATGTGACTTCTTCAAATCGTCAATAAATAGACATATGTTGTTTATATAGAGGAAGTAAATATGCTAAGGTACTTATGAAGAAATTAATTGCTTTATTTGGCACACAGATTTTGGTTTCTTGAGGCTTAAGACTTTTCAGTATTTTGAAATACTATTCATAAGAAAGACTGAAAGAAGATACCTGAAAGTGTTCGAAGGGATGAATTAGAACCTATTTAAAGATCTTAATTTCAGTTTGATGAAATTTAAATTAAATAAATACGAAAATAATACATAAAATTAGAAACTTAGGCAAATGAAACCACAACATAAACAACAATATTTCTATACACTACATTAAATTGAATATCTTTGAACTTCTTAGATTTTTGTCTGTATTGATTTTGACTTGTGTTGAATTGATTATTGCATTATTCGTAAGTTAAGAGCGATTTTTTGGCAACAAACATCCATACTGTTTCTAACAGGCCAGCTTACCAAGTGTAATTTATTATTCCATTGAACTTTTACCCACCATGGAATATTGCGTATCAACCTTTACACCAATTCGTTCTTCAACTTTATGTGGTCTAAATTTTCCATGAACACATAATTCACTACTTAATTCTTTATAGAAGCCCGAATTAAAAAATGGAGTTCTAGAGAATTCGATTAGACAGAGTATCAACTTCTAGCGAATTTGATGCTTTGCCAGATTAAATCTAAAGAGTTCTTTCTACCGACCCTCGTACTGAAATTTTTGTTACGTGCGAGTGCCAAGTGCGCAATTCTTTTGGCGGCTGAAGGAGTGTCTTATTTTTGCTGAATTTAACCACCTTATATAGTTGGTCAAAGAGGCCACTCGAATATTGGACATTATTGTTCGAGGAGAAAATACTGTTGACTTGTTGCTTTCTGATTCATGGTTTGATTAGGTCTGTTTTAAAGCCAAGGCAACCGAGGAAAATCCAAAAAATGGTTCAACGTTTAAGGCAGGAAAACCTGTAACGCCCATATTCAATTGAAGAAATATATGCATGAGTAAAAATTGCAATAAAAAATACTGCAATGTCCAAAAGGGAGTAAGAAATTGTATTCATTTGCAAAATAACATATCGAATTCTTGCTAGTCTACAGATCCTAGGTTCGTTGCCGATGACACTTACACAAGCAAGCTTTTTAGAGAAAGCTTATTTCTTTGTTATGCAGCTCGCAACAAATTCAATGCTGCTGAGAGTGTTATGACTCCGCAGGATTTTATGTGGCCAATCTTTTTCCACACCTGTGCATTAACCAGAATTCCAAAAGATCTCAACACACAAATCCGCTAGCTTGGATGGAATTTCAGCTATTTTTTGTCCTTAAGCGTTTTCATCTATCCTATCGATTGAAGAAGATGGAAAACAGCATTTGTCCAGCTTGTATCCAAAAAAGCGAATGTCCCTCAAATTTATCGATTGATTGCAATTACGTCTCTCCTATGTTAAAGCCATGGAAACTTTGATAATTGTAAACATTGAAAATGATCGTCGATAGAAATATAACCGAAACATTTACATCTCTCGAACACCTTACCTTTCGCAGTTTTACCGATATTTTTTTCAAACGATATCCTGTCGAATTAGTCAGTAGCATTCCCTCTTTCAAACAGTTTGCAGTTGAGATTAATATCGGACGTACTCTCAAGTATAGATATTTTTTATTTAACCGTACTTGGAGAATGTGGGGCGCATTTCCTAACTCTGATTTTCTCATTTGTTTTGATATTCACAATTTTAAGATCAATGGGCAAAAGGTATCTTCTCTTTAATCCTTCCCTAATTCCCCAAAGCTCGGTTGTGTTTAAGCTTTAAACATGTTAAGGGTATTATTTACCCCTTGAATGTCTTCGTGGGAATAGGTCTACTAGTAATCTCGTTGTTCATTTCACCGAACAGTTCAACAAATGTTTACATAGTTATGGAGGATGTAAGATTATTGCTCTTGTTATTTTAAAAGCATTTGATAGGGTTTAGCTTCAGGCACTGTGATCGAAAATGTTTGTATTTGGTTTATATGAAGCCCTTCTTCGTTTGATAAGAATTACTTTTTAAACCATTGAACGCTGGGGTGCCCAAGGGCTCTGTTTTGTCTCCCACACTCTTCCCCATTTTTATTAATCATCTCCTGTTTGCATCTTTGTATCCAATTAATTGTTTCGCTGACAATAATACTCTTAGCTTTTTATATTAGTTTTCACACTCAGATCCCTCATCTTCGGATTTTCAACTTCAAAGGTAAAATAAATTCCGCCTTGCACAGCATTTTGCAATGGGTAATACAAACCGAGTGAAATGTAATGCATTGAAAACCTTATATCTCAAAAAACGTCACAAGATCTTTGGGTGCTGAGATGATGCAAGATATTTGTTTTTCCTTCCAAAGCTTAAGTATAACACCTTTTTCTGGGATGGTGCTCTACTATCTTACTTAAGCCTTTGGGACACTATTCAATGTAGACTTTTAAAATGATTGTTGGTAAAAACTTAATTACGTCGCTCGAATATCGTTCGAATATTTCTAGCCTACCCTTTTTTTACCGTTTTTTTAACGGCATATGATCTACTGAAATAGCAAGATGCATTCTTCCCCACACCGGAATAACACTCGCGCATCTGGGAATGTCCATCAGTTAACCTTGAGCCCAACTTCGGCCGTACTGTAAAGTAAAGATTCGTTCTTTAGCCGCACTGCGGGGATGTGTAATGTCTTTCCATACTCTGTCTTTTTCTGTCATGGTAATGTAATGTTTAAAATGTAATGTGTTTTCAACACCATATTAAGCATTTTAAAGATATTCAAAACTCTTTGAGTATGAACTAATTATAAAAAAATAGATTTAGCAGAATATTAAAAGATTGTAAAAAGACCAATTTACATAAGTTGGCAATGGAGTATACAGAAGAGAACACATGCTGTGTGTCTTATAAACCTTTAACTCACTTTTACGAACACGAACAGCTGCAGGTATAACATAAACATTTTTGTCATAATTATAAATACGAACTTTGAATACTTTCAAAAATTATTCTAATCAGACTTTTTATATCCTCTTAAATATATTCCAGTTTCATCCTCCTTCAAACTCTTCTCAAGCTCAAGAAGAAAAATTGACTCTAATACATCTTGCCCTTCAATTAATTTAGTTTAAGACACCATCTTACCCTTAGGTCATTTTTCTTACGTAATGTTATAAAATAAATTTTCAAAAAATTTAACTTTAATTTAAAAAATTTAACTTTAATTTAAAAAATTCAACCTTCTTTTATGTGTTGTATATAGTATATACTAAGCTCATTAAATTCCGCCTGGCACAGCATTTTACAATTGGTAATAAGCAACCGAGTGAAATTTAATGTATTGAAAACCTAATATCTCAAAAAATGCCATAAGATATTTGGGTTCTGAGATGATACAAGAAATTTGTTTTTCTTTCCAAAGCTTAAGTATAACACCTTTTTCTGGGATGGTGCTCTACTATCTTACTTAAGCCTCTGGAACAGTATTCAATTTAGACTTTTAAAATGATTGTTGGTAAAAACTCAATTACGTCGCTCGAATATCGTTTAAATATTTCCAGCCCACCCTTTTTTACCGTTATTTTAACGGCAAATTATTTACTGAAATAGCCAGACGCATTCTTCTCCACAGTGGAATAAAACTCACGCATCTAGGAATGTCCATCAATATACCCTTGAGCTCAACTTCGGCCGTACTATAAAGTAGAGAGATTCGTTCTTTAGCCGTACTATGGGAATGTGGAATGTCTTAACACACTTTGTCATTTCCTGTCATGGTAATGTTATAGAAATTTTCTCCTTTTCAACACCATATTCAGTATTTTAAGGATATTCTAAACTCTTTGAGTATAAACTAATTATAAAAAAAAATATTTAGCAGAATATTAAAAGACTGTAAAAACACCAATTTACTCAAGAGAACACATGCTGTGTGTCTTATAAACCTTTAACTCACTTTTATGAACAAGATAATAGCTGCAGGTATAACATAAACATTTTTATCATAGTTATAAATACCAACTTTGAATACTTTCAAAAATTATTCTAATCAGACTTTTTATAACCTCTTAAATATATTCCAGTTTCATCCTCCTTCAAACTCTTCTCAAGCTCAAGAAGAAAAATTGACTCTAATACATCTCGCCCTTCAATTAAATTAATTTAAGACACCATCTTACCCTTAGGTCATTTTTCTTACGTAATGTTATAAAATAAATTTTCAAAAAATTTAACTTTAATTTAAAAAATTCAACCTTCTTCTATGTGTTGTACATAGTATTTAAGTCTACAATCTCATAAAGAAAAACATTAAAATCAAACACCTTGAAATTCGTAGGCATTTTATGCTGATGGTTTTATTAAAGTTATTATATCATGAAGAAAAGAAAAACAAAAAAGTTACAACAATGTATCAAATTTCAAACCGCTCAAGGAATTCTAGGTCTCTCATATAAAATTCAAGCTTCCCCGCTCATACACATCTCTTTATCTCTTTAAGCCTTACCCGAAATTCCCACCGTACCAATAAACCAAATAATAACAACACACAAAGGCCCAAAAAACATAAAACAAAAAATAAAAAAGGAAAACTTAGACAGAAAACGGGCTGCTCCTATAGCTTCCACCTAATCAAATCTCCCAGGAGTAGTTAGCTTTACACTTCAAAACAGTTTGTGTCGTCCTTTTTTGTTATTTTTTTTTTGCGTTCCGCATATTTGGCCTTATGCGAATAAACCGACCACCATCATCAAACTCATTCTCTGGGAATCTTTTTGCCAAAGTGCTGCTGTGTGTTATAAAACTACCGGCAAAAATGTCTCAAAAATGACCCCAAAAATAACAAATTCACAACAACAAAAACACAAAATACGTTTACGTACACACGATCCTCAATATCCCTTAACTGATGGATTTTGTTGGCTTGGTGTTGTAGGACGACGTAGGTACCGGGTACTCCCCATAAACGACCAACAGGAGACACATCTTTATACAACATTTCACTTCTCTAACTGGTGTACTTTTCATCTACTTTTTTCTTTTATACTCGAGTACGAGTAGCAGTATGTAGTGTGTAGTACTCGTACTCATACAACAACTGAACTTTGGTATACTTCACACAGTTAGTCCGTTGAACATTCAGCTATCTTTGTCCTCATTTATCATTCAGTTTGTAAAAGAGGATACGTATGTAGCATCCTCGGCGAGGCGGGAGGAGGCAGGGGAAGAGTATCTATTCTGCTATTCTTCAGCCAGCATCTAGCATCTTCCCCAAACTCAACTCAAACTCACTTTTCTGTCATAATCCAAAAACTTACCCAAAGTCCAAAAATGCTTGTCATTTTTTTGTTTTTGTGTTTGTCCTTTTTTCTTGTGTTCCTGATGTCGTTCGTCCTTTTGCGTCTGTTTGAAGTTTTTTTTGGTTTTGAATTTTACAGAGAAAAAAATAAAGTAAATCGTTCCACAATTGCTGGTAGGGAAGTTCCTATCTTCAAGAGGACCATAACCCCCTCATTCCATTACAGACATCGGTCTGTTGGTCGTTTGTTTGACCCCACTCCAAGCCCCTCTTTTGACAGGACACAGAACTCTCTGGTACTTATACTCTGTGTCTGTTGAGAGAGAAGGAAATTAAGTTGGCTAATTTGTTGGAAAATCATGGTAATCGGCAACGTTTTTGTTGTTAGTGCGGTAGGTACTGTTGCTGGGCATAAACTAACCATACCCCCACCCTTTTACTAACCCTCATTTTAAAGCACACACGCCACACCGCGCCTCGCTAACATAGTATCGATTTTGATCTTAAAACAGGGACATCATCGCCATAAAAATACACAAACCCTCTGATTGGAACATAAAAGGATGGATGAAGAAGGACCATCAATTTTGTGTGTCCTGTGTGTTAGTGTGTCTGCTGGAAAAAGATAGAGATAACTTTACAAAATGTGTCTCTCTTTGGTGTCGGAATGTCTGAATTTTTCGAATATCCTCCGCCAAAAACCAAAACGAAAAAAAAATGTACTACCCATGGCAACTTTTTAAGCAAAAGATTATGGATGAAGTGGTCTTTTTACTTTCTTTCGAGTATGTCCTTTGAATCCCCCCCCATCCACATCTCCTCTTCATTTATTCTCTTTCACTCTGTCGCCTGATACCATAACTTTTTCATGTTCCAAGTCATAAAACAGAGTCGCATCAGCGACATATGCTAAAGTGCGGTCGAGCAGAGCCAGCCATTAGGGTATCTAGCCAATATACGAATATACGCTACAACGAACGACTACGCGACGAGACGGGTATAAATGTGAAAAGTTACTAGCAAATTCAAATAAAAATGTGCACGACTCGTGCGTAGCACACTCAAAGACTCTTGGAAGATTCTTAATCTAATCTTTGTTAGAAAATAGTTTGGATAATAGAGGGAAAAGTTCTTTAATAGCTCTAAAAACAGAGAGGGTTTTTGCTTTTGACAAATTACAGGTGTCATTATGTTTTTTTTTTTTATTTTTCGAGTCTTTTTGTTATTTTGACGAAAATAAAGATCAAAATAATAAAGTTTCTGTAAAGAGATTTTTTACGTTACACATGAATTTGGTGCTTTGGAAGTTCGCAATTTACTTAAAGGGGATTTATTTATTTATTTCGCTTAACAAAATAAATATTCTATCAGCTGCTTAGATATCACAAAGTTCTTGTTTTTCAACTTTGACTGAATTGATGTACTTGTGTTTGATATGGTTTTTCAGTTCAATCATCTTAATGTTGCTTTAACATAACTACGACTTATATCACACCGAAAACATAAATGTCAAACAAAAGGAGCATAATTTTGATGTTTTGACAAGAGACGCGAGTAATTAGTCATAAGTAGAAAAGTATTGACATCTGAAAGAACGCCAAATTCAATATTGCACGGTTTAATATCTATTTATGTTTCAAATTGAGATACGGGTCTATTAATTTTTTGATGTTTTTCTTTGTTTTTACTTTAAGCCCTATTGCTCTACCGAAATTCATTATGTTATGTTTTGCAATTCAAATCTTTCCTTATAGAAATTAAATGTTATGTAAGTATGAACTATCGGGTTTTCCAATAGGAACTTTACAAATTTTAATTTAATTTGTGAACACACTCTTTCTAAAACAAAGAACAGGGATTCTGAAATGCAAAAAGTTTAAAAAACGCTGACAAGTCTTCACCGATCCCTATAAACAAAAAATCAGAAAATAACGCTTTTTCATCGAGCTCTTCAAAGGATCGTCGTCGTCTCCTTAACACCTCCAGTTATTTTCTTTGGAGCTACGTCATTGACTTATGTCAGCAATATGGCGACCCTGGAAGGGTTCGGAGCCAAATTCAAACTCAAAATAGCAGCCGTTTGACCCAGCCATCTTAGTCTTTGGACTTTTACCCTTCTGGCTAAGTCTACGTCGCTTCACAGTACAGCTCGTCGTTCTATCTTCTCCTCCACTCACATTTTATACATACGGGACCGTAGATTACACGAAGAACTTTTCTCTCAAAACGACCCAAGTAGCTTTCATCAGCTTTCGTCATTTTCCATGCTTCTGCACCATATAGCAGGACGGTAATGATGAAGGTCTTATATAGCGACACTTTGGTCCCTCGTCCGTCTGTCGATGGTGACGTTTTGACCGAAACGTCGGTGTTGTAAGTCCTTTCTTACCGACAGCATGTACTTTGTTTTGCCTTCATTAACAGTTAAACCCATTTTTGACGCCTCTGCCTCAATACCCACAAAGCATATGTTAGTAATTGAACAGACTTTTGAAAGATAGTACCTATAGTGTTCGAGTGTGAGCTCTTCACTATTCTTTCAAGTACGATGTTAAAAAAATCGCATAACAGCGCATCACTTTTTCTAAAACCTATTTTAACACCGAAAGTTTCTGTTAAGTTGTTTTCAACCTTTATGGAGCAGCGTGAATTCTCCATGGTCACCGTGCACAAACGGACGAGTTTGGCAAGGATACCAAAACTAGACATGGATCTATACAGCTCGTTCCTTAAATGCTGTCATATGCGGCCTTGAAATCGATGATTTTCCAGTATCTGCCGTTATGTGAAAATTTCATCGACTGTGGACTGTCCTGGTCTAAAACCACACTGATAAGGACCCAAGTTGTTGACGGTAGGCTTCAGACGTTCACATATTACGACAGAGAAGATTCTATAGGCGATGTTAAGTAGACTGATTCCTGTATAGTTGGTGCAGTTTAGAGGGCCTCCTTTTTTCAGGATCGGGCAAACAATACTGAGGTTCCATTCATCGGGCATGCTTTTTTCCGACCATATCTTATATATAAGTAGGTGCATGCTTCTAACCCAATTATCTCCAGCTGTTTTAAAGAGCTGGGCATTCAAGTCATCTGCTTCAGCGGTTTTATTAGACTTCAGCATAGATATGGCAATCTTTACTTCGTCTAAGTCGGGAGAATGGGATTGTTGGCTTTCGTTGTCAATGTTGAATGGATCATCGTGCCTGACAGCGGAATTCGGTTTGTCGTCACCGTAAAACAGTCTGCATATCCTCAGCATTGACCGCTGTTCCACTATGATGTTTCCACTTTCGACTTTGCAGCCTTCGGTTCTAGGTTTATGTACTTATGAATTTGGTTTCACCTCATCATAAAACTCTCGAACTTTATTCCTGCTTTTCAACCTCACAACATCTTCAACCGCTCGCTTCTCATGCTCTATCTTTTTCCTTCTGACAAGCGGTGTTCCTTTCGCCTCTTCTGATCTTAGAGCTCGTGAGCAGCTCTCGTTTTTCTATGCAGCGCCGCCGGCCGCTTTGCGTGCCTGTTGCTTGGTTGTATTTGCTTGTCGATATTCCTCATCGAACCAGGGTTTCGTTGTTGGTGGCTGTTCGTGCCCAGCACGTTAGAGGCGGTTTCTCAATAATCATTACTTTTGGGAACACTTGACAAGACCCTCGTTTCAGATTGTTGAATTTGCTTTCTATGCAAAATAACTATTATCAAAAAATGTATCTGTTTTTCCCAATCACCAATATTTTCACCATTCAACGTTCCTTATATTTTGACTTCAGTTAAATTAGCTGAACCGAAATAATTGGCTCTGAATTATATCCTTCCAAAAACTGTTGGATCTCTTCGTCCTCTTTCAAATTGCAAAGACTGCACGTCGATGATTCAAATCAGGCGAATCTGCTGAAATCCAATTAACTTTAAGAATATCAGTGTTACCATTGAAATATTTCTGACATCTTTAATAGTCTGAAAATCTTTACATAGCTTTAATAAATTTCATGTGTAAGACAGTTCAAGATGTTAAGATTTTAAAAGATCCATTCTTCTTTTGAACAAGCTCTTTCGTCCATTCCAATGTAGACCATGCCTGCAGCTAGTTTTTTCACGCAGAATTGTTTAACTTTTAGAAGAATTTTGGGGAGTTGCGATGGTAACATTTTTCACTATAGTTAAATATAGTATTTTTGACAAATTTCTGGTGTAGCTCTAAGGTGTACAAATTACAATCTTCAACAACGATTTCTAGATTCAAGCCATAGTTACGAGTGCTTGCTGACGGTTTTAAAATGTTCTTTATGAAATATCGCTGAAACTTATCTACCTCACCAAAACAACGGGAACCACAAACTTGTCTACCATATGTTTGTATAGATCTGTAGACAGTCAGAAAGAGTTTCCATTTCGATGTCAGGTTTATATGTTTTTTTTTCGAAATTTTACCTGAAGATCATTGTTGTCGTTACCAAGAAAAACCAATATATTTGTAACTTGTAGTTATTCGTATATGTTCTTCTTTGAATTTTCAGTATTTCTGGTTGGATAGTCTACCTCCATTTTGTCATCTCTAATTTCGCCTTATACACTTCCAAACTTCATTTTTCAAAGTGTTTTTAGAGTCGATTCTTCATTTGTTGCACAACACTAATTTCTTCTGCAAGGATAACTAAACTACGTCATCTTATAAAATTTATCTTTTCTAATTCTAGAACCTCTTTCCAAAAAATCATGCAAATCGTTTACATAAATTGAAAACAGAAGAGATTCAAACATCTCTTTTCCTGTCTATTGCACAAAAACAGTGTTGGTATAAATGGACTTTAGTTTATAAATTAACAAGCTTCAAGACATTTTATCGAATTCAGCCTTCAAATCCTCAAAGAATGCAATATTTCGTATCTTAATTTGCTTTTAGTTTACTCACATATATATTTTTAAGAGTAACCATTGTTTCCACCCAATTTCATAAAAGCTACCTAATTTCTTAGTTTACCTAGAATTTTTTTTAGAAGGCTTTCAATGTTTATACATAGACAAATACAGTCAAAATTTAGAACTTTATTATAGCAAATGCAAAACTTGTGTAATCAAATAATGTGTTATTCACTTTTGAAGTTGTTTATATTTTCAAGCCTTTGTCATTGTTAAATTAATCAACAAAGCGTTGCCGCAGAATAATCAAAAAATAAAAACAATCTGAAAACACACAAGTTACATATGTACAGTACATACCACACCGACCACATCCGAAACAAGAGTTCATAAAAGCTTTTTATATTCCATTAGTCTATTTGTTTTTATTTGTTTAACACTTTTTATTTTCTTTTTCCATCGAAAACGGGGGAAAAGATGGTAATATGATGCTACGAAAACCAACAAATCATATTTTTTGAAGAACAAAAAAAAAAGAATTATTTTATTAGCCTTGAACTTGCTTTGACTACATATAGTTAAAAATGTACAATGAAAGTCGAGAGCATATGTCAGGGAACACTAAAAATAAAAAATATACGAAAAAAGTATAATGACATTTTGTCGTGTGATAAATGCAAAGTCGGTTTTGTAGCCGTCAGCCTTGAAGTTGAATTAAGTTTTTTGGTTTATTTTAAAACGAACATTTTAATCTTGAAGTTGGACACATGGGGAGAATAAGCACACTTCATGAACTTATAAGGGGTGTTTTTATAAAAGGTATAGAACACTATTTAAACTGGCGGCCATTTTGTCAGTTTTCAGAATTGTTTGATGCACATGTCATGGGTTATTCACACTAAATTTGTGTACCTTAAGTTTAATATTGATTTTTGCTAAATTTAAGTATAGGCTGTTTTGAATAATTCAAAACTTTTTAATTCTTTGTTATTAAGTTTTTATGCAGCCCTTTTAGGATTATTAAGTTTTAATTGATAATGATGAACATTGCTGATGTGTAACAGTTTCCAAATAAAAAAGTACTCCAACAATTTCGAAGTTTAGAGAAACAGAAATAAAACATTCTGTTCAAAGAAAGAAGTTGGTTTTGTGAAAAAAAAAAAAATAGAAGATCTCGAAGGAAATGGCAAGCTACAAGATTTCTTAATGATAAGACAATCTTTAACCTTCTAAACAACTAACATAATTATAAAAGAAATCTGTGAGTACAAAATTGCTTTACTAAGTAGATTGCTAAAAAATCAGAGAACAGATGCTTCTAATTCAATTCATTTCAAGCAAATAAGGTTACAAATTCCTTGAAGTTTGAAGTTCGAACAATTAATGTGACATTCGGTTTTGCCAGGCTCAAAGAAGTAAGAAGCACATGTCAACATAAGTTATCTACTAAAAAATCACCAAGCAAGGAAATGCTTTCGATAGAAAAATTGGATTGGAAAATTGCAGAAGTCATTTCTATACCTAAACTAGGTAACCCACTATAACAGAATTAACATCTAACACGCCACTATCGCTTATACCAATGATGAAAAAAGTTTCCAGCAAAATTATAGAAGACTTCTGGTGCTAGTTCAGATAACAGTAAACAGTAAACGATAGACCAAGTACATCCAATTACGGATGTGGTGGAAAGGCAACAACATGCTCGTATATATTTTGAGATATTGCTCAAGCTTTTGACAAGATTTTACTCTTGGGACTTAAGTACAAACTTCATAGGTACCTTCCGAGGCAGTACTAAGAGATACTGAAACCGACTTTAAAAAGAGTGTGTGGTAAGAACAAGATTACTCTGAACTAAAGAAATTAGAAGCCGGTATTCCACAAGGAAGTGTCTTAGGACCTTTTGTGTATCTTTTTTATTACAAGGGATATTCCAGTGGCTTTCATAGTCACCTTTGATGATGATACCGCAATATTGGTGAAAGATAAATCTATTGCAAAGGCTACGGAAACCATACACAAGTACCCAACTTTAATACTGAACACAGCAGTTACATAATGCCTTGAGTGTTAAAGGGTCAGCAAATGCTTTGGAATTACGAGCTATAAAACCAAGTAAAGAGTTAGCTTTCGCTACAATAAAGTCGACGACCGACGAGGAGGGAAAAATTAAGTTTCGGATCAAAGATGACTACAAGATCCTTTTTTTTTGGAAACCATTTAAAGATTGACACCTAGAATAAACAAAGTTCGATAATTCAAAGTTACAACGAAAGATTATATGATCACATTTAGACACGTTAGACACCGGTGTGCAGAACACCAGCTAACTATCTAAATCGTTTTGAAAAATAATTCGATCAGATGCCAATTTAACACATTTTAGTAGTTTAAAGTCGTCAGCTAGCATAAGAAAAAGAGAAGATTTAATGATGTGAAAAATATCATTAGCAAAAAAGAAGACAAATTAAAGGTCCACGGTGGCTTCCTTGGGGAATGCCACAGGTCAAAGATATTGGAAATGGTAAAGAACAATGTATGGTGACGTATTGAGTGAGTTACCAAGTAAGATTTCAACCACAACAAAAAACATAACATCAGATTGAAAACCATCTTCAAGGTTACTTATGATCTTATTGCAAAGAATGGTTAGTTTAGTTGCTGTCGATTTTCCAGAGACAAAACCATGTTCAAACGGCGAAATGAGATCTTTGATTATAAAAGTTAGTTTAGTAAGAACTATTTTTTTCTTAAATAACTTCGGAATGGTTGTGAGCTTACTTATAGGATGATAATTGGTTGGCTCGGATGTACATTTCAGAATAGGTTAATATATGTATAAGTAATTTTCCAATAGTTTAAAAAATTACCCGTTTTCAAAAAAGAAGATTTCAAGACAATTGGTGCAATCCCATTTGGACCTGATTTCTTATCACTATTAAGATCAAGAAGGGCATTTTAAACATCTGAGTAGCTTAAGATTAAGGAATTAGTATTGACTTGATTCACTGACTTTTCACTGTTATAAAATGTTTTATTTTGTAAAAGACAATTTTCAGCTAAAGCACCAATATTAAGACATTCTTAATGGATCTTCGGATCTTTCATAAATTGGTCCTGATTAACCACCAGTGGGTTTGTGCAGCAAGAGCCCCAAAGTACTGTGTACCTTTTCTTACCGAGGATTTTTTAAAGATTTTTATCATAAAGAGAAAAAATACTAGAGAAAGCAGACTCTGGAAATAAACCATGAGTAGTTAATCCCTGGAAGATAGTTTTTCGCTGCAGGATAAAACCATAAACTAACTCACAGGATACACCATCAGTAGAATCATTTGAGTTTACTCCAGTTTAACTTTAATCCCCCGCTTAAAACCTTAGTGCCGTATGTAGTCAATTGAAAACAATGATCAACCATTTACGACAGGAAGTTATCGTTATATTTATTTATATATGAATGTAGATATTTTATTACAAGCCCGCCATTTTGCATTTTTCTATAAAACTCCAAAGTCGTTAGAGACTTTTAGAAATAAAAAAAAATGGAAGAAAATTGACATTTTGTGAATATCTCCACAATTTATACTCCACACCGCACCGATGTCGAGTATTATGTCAAAAATAAAAACAAGAAGTATGAAATGATACAAAAAAAAAAGTTTATTGGTGTCGTCTTCATATCTGACAGATTTGCCATATGAATACAATATTTTCTTTTATTTGTTTTATTCCTCTGACTATGCACATATGAAGATAATCCTTATGAAGGATACAAAAATTGAAAAAAGGACTTAAATATTTTTTTTTTATATATATATTTGCCAAAGAATAATAAATGTGAAATATATGAACGTAGATAGACAGATACATAGACATAGAGCCATAGAACCATACATGACAAGAAGCAAGGATACACCATCAGAATAGGCATCAGTACCAGTTTCAGTTCCATGTTTGTTGTTGGTGGATCTCATTTGATCCTGATGGGTGGAGTTGTTATAGGGGGGGAGGAGAAGGGATATGAAAAGGAGCAGCAAGCTAGATTATAACTATACCTACTACCTACCTACTCAGTACAGTGTTTAGAGCAACTAAGTGTAAGTCTAAGTGTGTGAGTGTGCATGTGTTGGTGTGATTGTGAGTGTAACTATGTTTATATAGAAAAAGAAGCGCATAGAATATTGAAAGGATTTTATTTGCGCAAATGTGTGCATAAAGAGGATGAAGGAAGAAAAGTCATTGTCGTTTATCGTTTGGTGCTTTGGATGTCCTGATGGCTGCTGTAAGGTTTTTGTGCTCTATGCCACGGCCTCCGAGCTCCGACCATGAAGAGTCATATGTTCGACATTTTTTTCTTCTTCGTCCTTTTTTTCTGATTCAACAAAACAACAACAAAGAAAAAAGAATAAACTTGGTTATTGCGGCCTAAGACCAAAACATAGAGCAAAGCTTAACCAAGAAAAAAAAATATAAACCACGATGAAATAAAAATGTCCTTCGTGGCATCACCATCAGGCTTGATGGGTATATTTTGCTTCCAGGAATATAGAAGTAGGTTTTATTTTTCCTGACTTGGGGAGTAGAAAAAGAAAAAAAAATATATAAAATCTCACTAAACGCACCCGTTGATATACATGTAGGTCCTTGTATGTTAATACGCTTAGTCCTATGAGTGAAAAGGAAAGGGGCTTTGCAGGGGAGGCCGAAGCAGAAGCCAAGGCAGAGTGACATAAAGAAGCTGATGAAAGTTAAGGCCTTTTTTTGTCTTCTTCTTTTTTCTCATATTATTATTTTGAGGTTAAGAAGGAATAAACCTATTTTGTTTATGTATACGAGAAGTTCGGTTGCCTTTAATTTTTGCTCTTTTCATGTGGATATATTTTTCTTTTCTGGTTTTTTCACTTTGCTGATTATGCACAATCAGTGGGAATTTGTTATTTTTCGCTTTTGTATGTTAGAAAGTTACATTTATATGAATGAAGGAATTACACAAACTCAAAGAAAGAAAATGACTTTTGAGAGTTGAATGTAACTTCAAAAAATATGCCTGAATATAGAAGATTGGCACTTGTCAAAATTATGGTGGATTGACTTCACTCAACAAAAAAAAGAGGGAAACATTATCTTTTCAATTACATTTTAAAAATGTATTTCGTATGTTTTATTTTTAAATAACATTCCAGTGAAAAGTCTTATCTCGTGACAGGTATTCATACATAGCTCAAGAAATTTAGTATCTTTATAAAAAATAAAATGTTAAGACTTCTCTTTCACCTTTGACTGATGTAGATTTTAATGTCTTTATTGTCAAACTTTATGTAAATGTTTCTTTTTCTCTCGTCTTTAGATATTTTTTGTTCCTTTAAATTTTGAAACATTTTTCTAATATTTTCGTCCATGAACGAGTAATAAAATGTGTGCACTAGTATTAATTAAATTAAAATAATCATAAGAGGCTGGGCTTAAAGTTCAAATGGTATCTACCTTCTTCTTGGCTAAAATTTAACTGCGAATAGAAGACTTTTTATTTATTTTTATATTCTGAAATTTTTTAAAATTTAAGGTTGAATGTTATGTAATTTTGTTTTGATTTTGCGACAAAACTCGGATGATCAGAAGAAAATGTGAATTTTGTATAATGAAGCATTTCCAAGGAATTCCAAAGATTGCTGACGGTATGAAGGCTTTGTTTATAAATAAGAAATCTTTAAAACAACATAAACTTGTATTTCTGCTTATTTCAATTAAATAACACGAGAAGTTAAGTAGAACCAAAAGAAATATTCATGATTTTGGCTTTGTGATTGTTTAAGGCGTAGTATTTAAAATACTGATGTTTCTTATTTATTTTGTGTTTATAAATCATACTAATATTATAAATGCGAAAGTAACTCTGTCTGTCTCTCTGTTACTCAATCACACCTAAACTACCGAACCAATTTGCATGAAATTTGGTATTAAGCTATTTTTATACCCCAGAAAGGACATAGGATACTTTTTACCCCGGGAAAATGACGCATTGCCATGCGAAAAATTACTTTTCGGGGAATCTGATCGCTTTCACTCCTAAATTACTAAAGATTTGAATAATATTTGGATAAAATTGGTATTACGGTTACGGGAAAACAACTTTTGTAGAAGATCACGTAAATAATTTTACAGGGAAAGATTTGTCTGCATTTGGGAAAATGGGGAAGTCAGCAGTGATTTAGTTCGAAAATAAAATTATGATACTGCGGCTCTAGAGCAGAGAATAACAGAGGAAGTTCCACTTTTAAATTCAGATCAAAAAATAGTTATTGACACAGTTATACACAAAATTTTCAACGAAGAAGGTGCTTTGCTATTTCTAGGTGCTCCAGGAGGCACAGGCAAAACTTTTCTTTTGAATCTATTGTTAGCTCAAATTCGGAAAAATAATGGAGTAGCTTCCTTAGGAATAGCAGCAAAGCTGTTTAGTGGTGGACGGAAAGCGCACCCGGTTCTGAAACTGCCGTTGATCTTAGATCATGAGGAAACGCCAGTATGTTTTATCAGCAACAGTAGTGAGCGTGGAAGAATGTTGCAGCAATGCAAATTGTTGGTTTGAGATGAATGTACACTGTCCCACAAAAAAGCAGTTGAAGCAAACTGAAACAGACTGTAACGGCTCGATTACGTTGAGTCATGAATTCTGTCAAAATGTCTTTAGCACAGGTGAATTAAAAAAGTAATGTCTATCCAAAGTGGTAGCGTGAGGGCAATTTTAGCTCCAACTAATGAGAAAGTTAGCCTGGTAAACGAACAAATTATGTCGGACGTGGAGGGAGATATCGTCGAGTACCTCTCAGTAGACAACGTTATGGACAAGGACAAGCAAGTAAAATAATACCCCATGGAGTTTCTTAATTCTTTGGAATTATCAGAGGTGCCTTCTTATAAGTTGAGATTCAGTCCTTTTAATGAAAATGGTACACGGCTACAATTTACTCACCTAGGACAAAATATTATAAAAGCTATAATCATGACTGGAATAGCAAAAGGAAAAAATGTTTTAATTCCCCACATTCCAATAATTTCTACCGATTTGCCGTTTTATTTGAAAGGAGTGCAGTTCATTCCGAAAGCAGCATTTACAATAACAATAAATAAAGCTCAGGGGCTAACGCTGAAAGTTGCAGGTGTAAATTAAAAAAAAAACTGTTTTTTCATGGAAAATCGTATGAAGCGTGCTCTCGAGTCTGAAACAGACAAACTCTACGTTCTGGCCAAGGAAGGAAAAACAAAAAACTTCGTATAGAAAAATGTATTGCAGTAACTTATCTTCTTCTTAAAATGTATTAACCTAACCTAACCTATGAAAATCGCACTTAGTATGGCCTCATCCCATCTCGGCAAAATTCAAACATACGTACAAAAAAGTACAGCTCAGGTTTTTTATACTACTATCTAAAAAAAAAACAATCTAATGCGGACAAAGTCGCGGGTAAAAGCTAGTAAAACATTTGTTTTAAAAAATTTCCCTGCTCATTGAACATTTCTTGGGAATAAAATGTAGCTTAATATGTAGATCTCATCTAATTAAAAATAAATAATCCGGAATCTTGAATAAGTAAGAATAAGTACCTAGTAGTGTAGGACTTTTATAATTCTACGTCGCTTTACAGCAGCCCGTACAGCTCTTCGTTCCTTCTTTTCCACCACTCACCTTTACACACGAAGAGCTTTTTTCCGCTTTTGCACATAATGCTTCTGCGCCGTACAACAAAACGGGAATGATGAGGGTCTGCAATTCTTCCGATTAAGTCAATGACATCAGCAGTGAAAGTACTTGGACAGACTTTTAAAAGATGGAGATTTTAGTGCTAAACTGACAGTTCTGCGGTGAAAGTCCTCGGAAAGACTTTTAAAAAATGGAGATTTTAGTGCTCAACTGACAGTTCTGCAGTATTTATTCTTTTTGACATCGAAAGGTTCGATTAAGTTGTTATCCAAACTGAATGGAGCGTATTCACCTAGTTCATTCTGCAAAAACTGATAAGTTTGGGAGGGATGCCAAAAATAGATATGGATCTAAACAGTTGGTCCCTGTAGATTCTATCATATGCGGCCTTGAAATCGATGAAAACATAGTGGGTATCGATTCGATGTTCTTGATGTTTTTCTATGAACTGTCAAAATGTAAATATTTCATCGACTGTGGACTTCCCTGGTCTAAAACCACGCTGATAAGGACCTTCCACGTTGTAGACGATGGGCCTTGATGTTTCCACTTTCCTCTTTGCAGCCTTCGGTTCGAGGTCTCTACACTTGTGAATTTCGTTTTACCTGATCATAAGACTACACGCTTTTCATGATCTTCTTTTTTAGATTTAAGAAGTCGGTGTTTCTCTCTCCTCTTCTGCTTATAGAGCTTGTGAGCAGCTCTTGTTGTTTCATGTCAAAACTATTGGTCCAATATGAAAAATACCAAAAAATCACCCACTTTAACGTAACTTAAAAATCTTTTGATAAAATTGTTTTATGAAAGATGAATTTTTTACTTTAAAAGAAAAAATTGGCAACTGTTCCAATACGGCTTTTAATTGAGTACTACCAAGAGTTATTTTTTAAAAATCAAGCTCGCAAAATGTTTTCTTTACGAAATTGCAAGACAATTTAATTAGTTATTATTTTTTTTTCAAAACCTTCACATGTATAAACTTTCCTAGAAGATGAACTAAGAAACATTTGAAATAATGAACAAAATATTAAACTTCATGAATTCACGTGCATTTAAAAAGTTTTGTTTATTTTTGTACAACAATAAATTTGTACTGATAAGATAATTTCCAGTAAATAATGGGAATGAAATTAAATTGACAAACTTTGGAAAATGACTAATCAAATAATAATTTAATTTATTGATGACTGATGAATACGTAATTTTCTGAAAATAGGTCATCAGGTCATCAAGTCGAAGATAAATCAACTTATTTCCAAGAAATTTACAACGATTAATAAGAAGTGTGACTTGTTATCTGATTGTACTAAGTTGACGTACCTATGTTGCACTTGAATTGCATTTTCCTTAACATAAGAAACAAGTCGGTGTGTTTAAATGATAACATAAATAAATACATTTTGAATGATGTTATATGGATGGACAAAATTAATTAACCAAAATTAAATCCGCTTTCTGAATGTTATTAATATGTATTTGGAAATTTAGAGCGAATGTTTCTCACATTTTTAAAATATTTAACTTAACACTTAGATTTATAAGAATAATAGATTTATGATTAAAATTAAACAATAATAAAGACTCACACTTGCTCTTATTTACATAAACGTTGTAAATATTGTTTTAAGGCTTACCTGTAAATAAAAAGAAAATATTTTATTAATTATATATTAGTTACAGATTTATGTTCAAAATTGGTTATTGTTGACAAAAATATGTCAGATGGTGAAGGTTATAAAGTCTGATTTAATTTATTAGTCTTGCAAGTTTATTTTAAATAACAAAAAAAAGTTGTTTTAAAAATAAAATAATTAAATTTTTGAAACTGAAAAACTAATTACTTCAACCTATGTTAAGTTTGTTTAAACAGTCGCTACAGAAGCCTAATTTTTGATCTGTTAAGCGAAGAAAAGGAATATAGTTTGTAATTTGTTTTGTGATTATTTCTTTGATGTGAATTGAGAATATTTGTCTTTAATAATTAAGATACTACATTAAATCTATTAAAACTAAAAATACCATATCGGAAAGAATGTGATAAAGTTTATATAGGATTTTTAAATTGGTACGGGTGGATTTTGGTGCCGGTGGCGGCCATTTTGTTTTGGTGACATCTGTCAAATCTTCATGGCAAGTTACACGTTTGAACAGCACGTTCAAATGATAAAACGTTATTATCAAAATGGTGATCGCATTCCGCCTATTTTACGGTAGACGTGGTGGCCCTTCACAGTCGACTCTTCAACGTTTCGTGGCCAAATTTGAGACGACCGGTTCAGTAAACAATCAGGCAATACCCGTTCGTTCAAGGAACGCAAGATCGGCCGGGAACATCGCTGTGGTCCGTGAAAGTGTACAGCAGAACCTGAGGCAGTCTCTTCCTTGCCGTGCACAAGAACTCCGCCTTCGCAGACTTCAACTTTGCAAACTTTGTATCGGGACTTGGGCCTACACCCGTACAAGATCTAACTGACCCAGGATTTTCCAAGAGTAACCGCGCTTGTCATGAAAAAGTGCTTTCTTAAATTAGTCTTTCGGATTCATCATACAAACTGTAGATTTTATAAATTCGATGGGCACTCCATTAAGTGTTTTGTATCATTGAAATTTTATTATTTTTACAACTTTTATGTGTGCTTGAGTTCGTAAACTTGCGTAAACTGGGCTATTTTATTTGTCAAAATATATCATTCCGATGCTTTAAACTCGGATTTAATCCACAGCATATATTGTTTCTTAAATTAAAATAATTGACCCAGCTTCAAAAGATGATAAAAAACAAGCCTTTAATCACTGTGCTTCCAACTACATCCTTAACTGTCTTCTGCGCGTATTTGGGACTGAATTTCAAGCTCTTAAAGGATTTTGTTGGAACCAAAATGGTTAAACGATTGAAATTTCAATCGACATTTTGTTTTTACTAAGAAAAACAGAAAACGAAACAAAAACAGCTTTAACTATAATTAACTGCAAACATTTTTTTTAACATTGTGCAGACACTAAAGGGGTTATGAATACCCTTATAATGATCAAACACAGTGCGTATAATTAGGTAAGGAGGACATAATTAGAAAGGAGAAACCGATGCACATTGGTTTTGAATGTCCTGAATATTAAGCCTGGTAAAGCATTCTTGAAGTGCGGCTAAAGAAAGAATCTCAGTACTTAACAATACGTCCCAAATTGGGCTCAAGGGTTAACTGATGGACATTCCTAGCAGTACGGGTATTACGGTTGAATTGTTTAAGGGGAGGAATGGAACTGGCTATTTCATTAAAGCATTGTTTATAATAATATCGATAAAACAATGACAAGCATGATACCTTTCGGCGGTGTTCAAGAGAAACAAATGTCTCGGTAAGAGAACCATCTCCTATCATTTCAAGAGCTCTTTTTTTATATAAGAATTGTACTCGAGTTTTTGCCCGAATGAAATCTTTATAAATTATAGCCAGATCAGAAGGGCCCTTGGCACACCAGCATTTATTTTGTGGATATCAGATTTTAACCCTTCTAATACTAATTGAATTGAACGGTCCGAAAAATAATTTCTAATCCAACAAAGAAGCGATTCATCAATACCAAAAGCACGCATTTTCGATAAAAGAGTTTGAGCCAAACTCTATGAAATGCCTTTGAAATATCAAGTGCAATAATCTTACTTTCTCCAAAACGATGTAAAGAATTGTTTCACTGTTCGGGAGATAAACTATAAGACCACCAGTGGACCTATTGCAACGAAAGCCATACTGCCGGTTATTAAGAAGCTTCCATTCTTCAAGACATTTCTTGGAGAAGTGTTGCGCAAATTTTTAAAAATGACCTAAAATGTTTACTACCTTTGGAACTTTGTAGTATTTTTTGTCGTAATTTTTTTCAATTTAAAATTTCAATTTAAAAATTTAGAAAACAATTTAATATGATTCTTCTTTTCTTTGAATGATACAAATTAAGACATACAAAAAAGTACCTAAACAAAGTAGGATATTTGAAAACTAGACCATCTTCATAAAGTCCAAATCGTTAACTGTTTTGAAAACTCTTTACCTTCTTTCAAATGTTTTACAAAATAACATACTTTTAGTAAGCAAAAGAATCAATTCTCCGAGTATTATAAATTTCATCATAAATTATCCGAGTATTATAAAATAAACAATATACATGTTATTTGTATGAAATATCTATCTTTACAATAATCCGCATTAATTCAATTAGTTCAAATAATCCCCACTTCAATATAAGTACAGTAGATACAAAGGTAAACCACTTATTAGGAATATAGTTACACTCATTACCACTTAAAGGTGTTAATTTAGTTTTGACAATGATAAATGTTGTTTGCACGTTTCAAATTGCCCTAAGGGTATTATTACATCGAATAAGAAGATGAAGAAGAAGAAGAAGCAGTAAACATGGATTAATATCAACAATATATCGTCAACATATATGACAGCATAAAGTAACAAACTAAATCTGATGGTGATGGTGGTGGTCTTAAGATGATTGTAAATGTCAAAAACAAAAGTGTCATTCAATGTAAATGTTTTCCAACTTATCCCTTATTTTTGCCCTTCCTTAACTTTTCATTTCCATTTCTACAACCCCCCTCCCTATCCCATTCAGTTTGATATCTTAAAATGTGTGTTATCTGTTAAGCCATTTTTCTTTTTGGTAATCAATTTACATAAATGTGAGTGTGTGTTTTTTGAAATTGTGCTAAATTAAATTTGATTCCATAAACACAAAATATTAATACAATTCATCATCTCTCTGGATGTCTCCTTTTTCTCTCATTCCGCAACTCACGTATCCTTCCGATTTTTGATTGAAAACATTTTCATTTTCATTATTTCTTAATCTATCATCTGCCGTTTTATTTATAGCTATAGGAGTATTTTTGTCGTTTGTGCGTGTGCATATATCAACAACATTTTAACATCTTTCTATGTTTTGGATATTTCAAAGGGCGTCAATTTCACCGATTAAATTCAAACATATCACACCCTGTCATTTATATCCCTGCTCTTTTATTTCAGGTTCTACATCAACATCTACTATAGGAGAGAACATCAGGCGCCACAAACAACCCCTAAGGCGTAAATCAGCCCCTGACTGTTAATGTTAAAAGGCAGACAAAATAAAAAAAGAAAAATTTATATTAAAAGGAAAATATTCAAGCCTATAAGCTCGTGTCTTTCAGTTTTTTCCAAGAATCTTCCATTTTATATTTAAAAAAAAAAGAAGAAAAAAGTGAAAGACATCAGGACTTGGGTCATATGTAGGTTCTCGAAAATCCCCATTCTAAAATATGACGATTCGACTTAAAATGAAAAAAAAATGCAGGACTCTAAAAGATTAAGTAGTCTTCTTGTAGTTGACAATTTTTCCAAAGTAAAAGCGACACAAAAAGCCGTTTTGACTTTAATTCCAAGAGTTAACTTTCCTGGAATCTTTAACTCAACTGAATGAAGGTACTCCTCTGAAAATAGAAAACAAAAAAGAACCTAGAGATGAATTTTCAATAGAACTTAAATATTACTTTTCTCCAAGAACCTTTTTTTGTTTTATACATACGCAGTACATACAAACTTCAAATTTAGATTCTACCGAAAAAGTTAAAAATAAAATAAAGTTTTAAGCAGTTCAGGAAGTTAAACAACATAAAGAGTACAAAAGTTTTGTTACCCATGTCAAAACACTGTTCAAAACAAATGTTGTCTTTAAAACTAGCATAATCCTGTGAATTGTTTATAATTCACATTTAATTTTAATCGATCGTCTCGAATGGTGTTAACAGCTTTTGTAGACTCTTTTAGCTGATTTTGGATGTGTAAATTTCAAAACAAATCAAAAATAGACAAATTCTTTTTCGTTTGATATACTAGGGGGTCATATGGTTCCAAAATTATAATTCCCTCCTTTTTTGTTCTAAATCTGTTCCTCACAAACAAGTTATTAAAAATTTCAAATGTTTGGTTCTATAAAAAGGAGTAAGTCATGAAGTTGGTATTTTATCATCGGTTCTTGAATTTGATACTTCTTGCACTAAAAGAAAGCACTTAAACAGGCTAATAAAACAATTCAATCTTTTGGGAATGCAATCGTCACAAAAAGTTTAATGAATAAAATTGAAAGATTGCATTCATTTAATTAAAAAGAATGAAATCTTTTTTTCTCAAATCATTTGAGAATTTTGAACATTCTTGGAAATTACTTCAAGTCTTTGAATTCTTTTGAAGACTCTGCATTCACTCGAAGGTTTTGGCATTCTTTTGCAAACTCAAGTGAAATTTCATAATACAAAATATTGGTCACCTCGAAAACTAATTTTTGGTGTCAAAGACCAGTTTTGGATGTCATAATTATGCTTACAGATTAAAATCAAAGTAGTACAATGATTACAGAAAAAAAAAATTAAGTTTTTTTTAAGGTAAAATTATTGGTAATTCCAAATTTTGTTCCAATCTTTAGGTGAATTTAATAATGAATGTGATATTTATATTAAAGCCATAAAAGATTGCATTCCCAAAAGAGCGCATTCTTTTACAAATTTGGACTTAAAGTAAAGCGAATGTGACGTTTGGCATTATCGTTTAAGAATCATCAACCTAAATTCAACCTAAATTGTCATAATAGTTTATTTTTTGGTTTAAAGGACTATTAGGACTCTTAATATTTCGGATGAAATGTCAATTAAATTCAGTTATCTAATTTGTTGTATTTTTTTTTTGAGTCAGAGAAAACAAATTTAGAAAACGAATTATTTCTGAAGAAATTGATTACTTTTTAAAGGGAAAAAATTCTTCTACTTAAATATTATATACTAAAAAATTAAAGACAATCAAAGTTAGATTTCGTTTCAAAAATAAAATTCTCATTTCTTTTTTTTTTAGTAGAAACTCGCAATACAAGTACAAGTGAACTATATTAAATTCATATATGGTGGGAACGAGAGCTTTACGTTTAAGACTATTCTTAGATCTTTTTAACGATCAAAGGCGTTCAAGTTTATAATTAATTATTACATCATTTAGTTCATAATTAAACAAAATAGGCGTATTGTGTCTGAAACAAGACAAAACTTGGCATTAATTGAGATGAAGAGCATTACTTTGACGCCATTCAGTCAATTTAAGCAAAACCTTAAGAAGCAGGTGACAATCTGATAAACCCTCTATTTTATAACACAACTTTAGATCATCTGCAAATAAAAGACTTGGAGAAGATACAAAAGATTGATGGTATGTTAGTAATATATCATAGAAATAATAATGGACCAAAATAACTACCTTGAGGGACGCAAGATAGGACACATATACATATTATCAAAACAGCTGAGTTCTATTTTAAATATCTATTTGAGATATATTATTTTAACCAACTAAATAGCTAAGAATAAAATTCCAGCGAAGACATTTTATTTAAAAGCACTCACACGGTCAAATGCTTTGGCAAAATCTGTGAAAATAACATCTGTGAATGTGAACTTCAAAGTTATTTATGACGTAATTAGTCATTAAAGATAAATTAGTCACTTTTGATTTATCTGGCACAAAACCATGTTGGTATTCCGATATATATACGAGTACAGTTTCTTAAAATGGTAAAAGTTAACATTTTAGAGACAAGTCTTTCAAATAGTTCAGGCATTGCTGAAATTTTACTTTTCGGTCGGAAATTTGTAATATCTTGCTTTTATCCAGATTTGAATATACCAAACTTTATTATAATCTAGAAAGATGCCCTGGGATAGTTAAGCTATAAAGATGCCAGTAAGTGGTTTAGGCAGTGAAGTAACACATTTTTGAAAAATAACGAAGAACTATCAGACCTTCCTTTTTACTGGCATAAACATAAAGTAGTGCTTTTCTACTTTTGAGCTTAAACAGTTGTCAGTTCAAGATTAGAAAAGCAGTCTAAAGAATAAAAATAGGTTTCATATTAAGTGATTAGTCAATAATCGCTTAGAATTGATGAAATTCCAAACCCATTTACTATAGTTCTTTATACTAACTTGAATCAAGAAACAAGACCAATATAATATCTAATAGTGATAAAAGTAATACTTACTGAGGCCCTTAGACCTGTAAAGTATGTTGTGAACCCCTTAAGCAGCATAGGGCCGCTAGTAGGCCTAAGTCCCATCGTGTGCGCTTTTCGAAGATATGTTTGAGCTCCCTCCAACTCTTGCCTAGTGACGCTGATTCCTCCTCGACTGTCCTGCGCCATGTGCTTCTCGGTCGTCTAGCCGTTCTCCCTTCTTGTGTGAGCGGATTCCATTGCATTGCTTGCCCTGCAATGCAGTCGTTACCGTTTCGAAGAGTATGGCCAATCCATTGCTACTTACGCCTTCGTATAATAGTGTCTATAGGTTCCTTACCTGTTCTTCTATGAAAGACCTCATTGGATACTCGGTTTGGCCAGAAATTCCTAAGGATGTTGCAAATGTTTGCAGCTTTCTTGTAATAGCTGAAGTAACCTTATAGGTGATGCACCTATAAAAAAGCACAGATTCGACATTTGTGTGAAACAGTCGGAACTTTGTTATTTAGCTGATGGAGTTACACATTCCTCTTAATTTTCGACAGCATACCTAACGCCGCTTTTGCTTTGCCGTCTTGTTCGACTTCGATGGAGACTATATTTCCAAGGTATTGAAAGCTTTCCACTTTTTCCACCAGTTGGGAGGAAATATTTTTATTTGAGAGGTCGGGTTCCGAGGTTCATTATTTTTGTATTGACGAAATTAATTTCCAGCCCCACGACTTCCATTTGTTTGTTTCATTTTTTTTTATAAGAAGCACACACTTAAGGGGATAATACTACCCTTATTATGCATACACAGTGTGAGCACTAGGAAAGGGAGATAGAGGTTGAAAGAGGTGTTGGTGCACATTGATTTTGAATTCCTGAATATTGAATGATCCTGTAAGAGAGTAAGCAAACATCGTTCTCGTAATCCAAGTGATTTAAATAGGATGCCAAAGTAAATTGGATCGATCCGCTACCTGACAAAGCTGCGCGAAGTTCATCGCTTATCACCAACAAAAACAATATTGGCGACAGAATACAGCCCTGTATGACTCCGCTACGGATTTCAAAACCCTTTTTCGCAAAGCTAACCAGATGTACCAAAGGCCTTCTCGAAGTCGATGAACAGCAGGTGTAGTTGTGCCCGATATTCAACGCACTGCTCACTATTGATCCGCAGGGTGTTGATATGATCAATACAATATGATCCGGCGCGGAATCCTGCTTGTTCGGGATCGAGTGTTGCATCAAGGTGTTCTCTGTTGCGTTCCAGTATGATTTTTGCTATTATTTGGGCAACAGCAGATAGAACGCAGTTTTCGCACTTTGTACGATTTAATTGTTTTGGGAAATATAAGTATGGAATACTCAGGCGTATGCGTACTTTTTTTATTTCATTTATATTTTTTCTATTATTTAAGCTTATTTAACATAAAAGTTATGCAATTATTAATTTAAAATTTGTTTATTGAATTTAAAAATAAAATAGTTAGGTAAAATTTGAAAAGTTAATAATGTGGGTTATTGGTATAAGCTCCCCCCCAAGGCTATCCATGTCTTTTTTTGGGCTTCGCTGTCCCAAATATATGAAATCTTCCACGAAATCAATTTTTTCTGTGTCCATCGTTATATAATCTTTTGTGTGATTTGCCATGACTTAAGTTTTTTTCAATTTGTTTATTTGAAGTCCATAATTTTTACACAATGTATTTTGTTAAGTCAACATGCCTTGTAGAAATGAGAACTTCATCGTCTGCAAATCTTAAGTTGTTAAGAATCTGTCCACATATCCCTATTCCATATTTTGTCTTTCAGTTTGTTTTTTCTAAAAACATCTTCCAGAACTGAACTTCATAGAGGTGATAAAAACAGATCTCATTGTCTAACTCATCTTGTTATATTAAACTTGCGTCCTATATCCTTTGTTTTTTATTGGTGCTGTGTTATTTTGGTATATTTTCAATCGACTCTTCTATATTTAGAGTTTATGTTTTGTTTTTCTTTCTATTCAGGAAGGACCATATTATTTCGTGATCAATAAATTGAAAATACACCAGTAGTCTAAATTCATTGCATTTTTTTTAGCTGATTCATTGTCTGTAAGTGGTTTTCTGTCGAGGATCCTTTTCTAAACCCAGCTTGTTCTCTTGGTATTTTTATTTAAGTCTTCTTTAATGGTAATGTGAAGCGTTTTGGAGAAGATTTTGTAAATTGTTTAAATGTTACTTTAATATCTACAGCTATTGATATTGTCCTTCTTTACATTTTTGTGTATTGATGTTATCGTTATATCTTTCCATTGTTCTCGGATTTCTGTTGTTTGTACTATTTCGTTAAAATGTTGGCAAGGGAGTTTTTCACATAAATTAACATTTCCGATGATATTCCGTCATTTCCAATACATTTGTTTTGTATTTGTTATGTTCTTATGCTTGCTAATTTTTGTATGAAGGGCTATCTACTCTTCCCACGGCTAATTTTAATTTGACATTTGAGGTTTTTAAAAACAACTGAAACTTCTTCACGGAAAGTCTTCGAATCCACACCCACAGGACAGCGCAGTAGAGGAAGACCGTGAATCAGATGGCATGCACAAGTGTAAAGTGACCTCACCCAACTTGGAGAAACATCTTGCTAGGGACCGAGCTAGAAATTTGTTGGGTAAGCCCTAGTTCACGCAGGAACTTTAAGTTAGTTAGTATGAAACTTCTTACTCTTGCTCGTAGATACAAAATTCCATAAGTTATTTTTTAGTTTGTGGTAAAGATTTAATAACTTTTTATCGTCATATGGGATTTTTGAAAATTAACTTAAAATTAACAAAAATTATTCAAGTGCAAGTGCTCCTAATTATGTTTTGGAACCAATTACGTAATAAATTTCAATTCATCTGTTTAAAGTTGATACATGTAAAAGTACAAAGTAAATTTAAAAAATACAATGAACCACAAAACAAGAACAAAATGGATCAATTTTATATTTAGTTGACAGTGTAAATCATATAGTTTTTTAGTTTCAAACTCTTATTACAGATAACCTTTGGTAATAATAACCTTTTTCAAAAGTCTTATTCTTTTAAAAATTAAAAAAGAAAAAACTTGTTCAAAAACCAATAATATTCATAACAAAAATCTTTATTTATATGAAATATTCAAATATAAGTTTAGACGTCCATCTTCATGCATACATATGCTTCATTTTAGAATTTATATATTTTATACATTTCTATGCTTCTTTCTATGTCATGTGGAAGAAGAACTTTTTCATTATAAATCATAGTTTTTTTATTCTTTTCTTTTTTCTTTTGCTGAGAGTAGGAATGCAATCTTTTATAGGTACCTGTTGAAATAAATTTCACTTTATTCATAAAAATATCCTTCTCTTTGCCCTTTCGGGCTTTCTGGAAACAATCTTGAAAGTCTTCGTTTTTAATATACGACTACCAACCTATACCGAGAAAAATAAAAAAGAAGTTATCTTCAAAACAAAGTATGACTTTTGATTTTTGAACTATGAGTATAAGTATTAAAAATAAAAGGACTTGTTCAAAACCTCCACTTCATTGATTTTGCTTAAAAATAATTCAATTTAGTTTTTGTATCGATACTTTCACCATCTATTGTAAACAAACGTCATACAAATAAATCTGACTCATAAAGAATTCCATTTACTCATTTGTTCTTCACTCATTGTGTCTGTTCATCTCGGGACTCGATCGCTATATATAGGACTCTGACTCGAACTCGGACATGGTGTCGTGGTCGGTCGACGACTTGTCGTCGTTGTTGTCCGTCTCGTTGTTTTCGTCCTCGTCCTCGTTCTCGCCCTCGTATTCAACCGCGTCCTCATAATATATCGTTCCGTTTGAATGCTCTTGTCGAGTTGTTAACCTCAAAATGTGGTTGAGAAAATGTCATTTTCCGCCCACACTGATGGCACTCTCCATTCTTTCTTTCGCTATATACATACATACATTTTCTGTCGTTGCACATTAGTTATGGCTCCCTACACACAACATACATACATTCATATATTCACACCCACACCCTCCCCCACAACGCAACTCCATATTTCCATCGCTTCATACCACAACGATGATGATTCGATTTTATAAAATTTATGTGTGTTGCACGAAAAAAAGAAGAGAAGAAATTGTTTTTTTTTCGTTCTGCACATATTCTGCTCTCGCTCAAATGAAGTTATAAAAATTGAATTTCTGAACGGATATACACAAATACATACATACATTTTCTTTTGTCTTTCTGTCTTATCAGCGAAAACTTAAAACAAAAAGAAACACAAGGATCGACGAATAAATAAAATGAAACAAAAATAAACCAACGAGATGGGTTCACTTCACTTCACTTCACCAGTTGAATGAGTCATCTCAGCTGACACAAGAAACATGTGTGTGCAACTACGGCATATCAGTGGGGTGGTAAGTAAGAAAGGGAGAGAGAGTCTTATTGACTGTAAGAAGAACAAAAACAAAAGGTCATAATCATAACTCACACACAACTTTCATCAACATCATCATTTTCATCATCATCGTCATTCTGCACGCAACAGGGTGAATGAAGAAGAAAAACGCCAAAAAGAAAAAAACACACATACACTCAGTGGTACCTATTATATGTGTATATCAATAGTGAAAATGATGATTATGATGTTCTCCTTCACATATATACATATGTACATGAAAATGGCACAAAGGAGCAGAACTTATATTTTAATTGCAGCTTTTGCAAAACAACAAGCAGCAACATTTACGCAGAAATGTAAAAAAAGAAAAACAAACAAATGGGAACATAAAATAAAAAAAGAAAATAAGCAAAGAAAAAATGGTAGCTGGAAATAGCGGAAAAATAAAAGTGCATAAGCAAGTCGCAAACACTTGCACTTTTATTCTAAAGGGGTATCCAATATAGGTAAGGGATGGTTTTGACAGCTCTAGGCAGCTGCATTGTTTCTTTTAATTTCTGTCGAAATAGCTTCATGTAATCAAATAAGTCGCTAAAGACGAATCATCGTGGCTAGTTAAAGCGTAGAGAAACACGTGCAAATGATAAAACTTTATTATTTAAATGGGTATTGTCTAGTAGCATGGTTTATGGTCGTCCTTCCAAGTCGACTATTCAACGTTTGATGACCAGTGAACAATTAGCCAACACCCGTAGGTGAACAACACCCAAGATCTGCCGAAAATGTATTCTATTAATTTTGTTATAAGTGAAGATACTGTCCTTAATAGTAAATTACAACTTGACGAAAGTTTTAGTCCTGGTCCCGATGACGGTGTACCATCATCCATTTTAAAGAAATGTGCTGCATATTTAGCACATCCGTTATGTGTTCTTTTCAACACGTCTTTAAGTAACTCGCTGTTTCCTTTTATCTGGAAGAGCTCCTTCATTATACCAGTACACAAAAGATGTCCTAAAAACGAAATAATGAACTATCGACCTATTGCTAAACTATCTGTGATACCTAACTGTTTGAGTCAATCGTATGTATCATCCTTTCTTTTTACTGTAGTTCAATTATCTGTGATAACCAGCATGGTTTTTTTAAAAAGCTTTCAACTGTTACTAATCTGTTTCACTTAACGTCCTTTTGCTTAGATGTTTTTGAAAAACGTTAATAAGTAGATTGTATCTTTACTGATTTAACCAAGGCCTTTGACAAAGTGTGTCATAAAACATTACTTTTAAAACTATCACAGCAAGGTTTTAACGACATAAACTGGATCTCCTCAAATTTGCATTATGGACTTTATAGTTTTAAATTTCGTAATGAGTGTTCAAGTTAATTTGTTGTGATTTCTGGTGTCCCCCAGGGTAGTCACTTTGGTCCTATTCTATTTGTTTTATTTATAAATGACTTGGTTTCGATCATACAAAATTCGTCTATCCTAATATATGCTGGTGACATTAAAATAAAAAAAAAATTAACTTTACATTTACTGCCTCCTCTGGCAACAATACTTAACATTTTCCTGAATAATGTCAAAGTGTCAGAATTCGAGGCAGTTATTTCAGAACAGTTAATGGTGAATTTTAAGTCGTGATTTGGGACTGCACTTACACAAGATCCAACTGATTCACAAGTTTAGACTAAAGAACTTTATTGGATTTTGAAAAAAATTTGAAGTTCGTCCTATTTTTGGTAGAAAATCATCTTTTTTTTGATGAAGACTATTTTTGGAATGCAAGTTACTGTTAAGTGTGGATTTTGGACTTAAAGCATCATTTTGGGCGGTATTTCTTCAAAAATGATGCTAGCTATTCCTTCACCAGCAACGGTGATCGCTATAGGTCTTCTTCTTGTGACCTAAATTGGATCACATGTACACCGCAGACAAATGGTTTCGTCAGGATGGCGCTACGTGCCCTATACCACAAGGCACATCGCGAGCGGTTTTATGGCAAGGTTATCTCACACCGAAGCGATGTGAATTGGGCAATAAGATCGTGTGGTTTGAACCCTTTAGACTTTCTTTAAGCTTTTTTTTAAGTCGCTGCTCTATACGAATAATCCTGAAACCACCACGGTCCTCAAAGGCAACAAAATCGCAGCCATCGGTCATGTTTGGAGTGATTTAAGCGCCACAGTTATCGAAAACTTGACTTTTAAACGATGTTATATTTCAAACATGAAGTTTTTGATAGGGCTCTTAAGATATAGATAGAACCTTATTGATATCACATAAAAATCTTATTTAATTAAATTTTAAAATCGATCCGTCTCAAATGGAAAACCCTTTAAATAAGAAATTTGAAAATTCTAGATTCCAGTTAAAACAGAAATTTTAATTCTTCTGTTTTCAAAATTCATCCCAAATTCGGACTACGAAATTCTATAATTTAGTTAAAATCAAAATTTTAATAAAATTTTGTAATCTTAAACATCTGCATGATCCTGATCCGCACTACTTTAGTTATTTAGATGGTTGCACTCAAACCTCCCTTTCATCGTTTACAATAACTGAAGAAATGGTACTTGCCAAAATCGTAAGCCTCAAAGAAAACTTTAGCCCTGGTCCTGATGGCGTCCCATCAGTTGTTCTAAAAAAATGTATGCATTCTCTGTCAAAGCCTCTTACTGCACTCTTTGAACTCTCTCTTTCCCAAGGTGTGTTTCCTCATATATGGAAAGATTCATTTATATTTCCCATTCATAAACAAGGCAATAAAACTGAAATTAACAATTATAGACCTATTGCTAAACTTTCATGCATTCCAAAACTTTTTGAAAGCTTAGTTTATGATTCCGTTTATTTCCATTGCAAGCCTTTATTCTCCCCCGCTCAACATGGTTTTCTTAAAGGTAGATCCACTACGACTAACTTAATTGAATTTATATCCAAAGTTTTGTCAGCCCTTGAGAATGGCAAAGAAGTTGATGTCGTATACACTGATTACAGCAAAGCCTTTGATAAAATATCCCATAACATAATTTATCTCAAACTAAGAGCTCTAGGCTTTCCATCTATATTTATAAACTGGATAAGCTCCTATCTTGCGAATAGAACTTATAGAGTCCTTTTCCGTAACTCAGTCTCCAGTCCTATACATGCAACTTCTGGAGTCCCACAAGGTAGTCACCTTGGCCCCCTTCTCTTCGTCTTATCTGTTAACGATGTCTGTCTTAAATTAAAAAACTCAGATATCCTAATGTTTGCGGATGATAAGAAAATTTTTAAGATTATCTCTACTCCATCTGATTCCTTACTTTTACAAAATGATCTTAATATCTTTTTTGTTTGGTGCATGCATAATTTCCTAGAGTTAAATGTAGGTAAATGTAAACAAATGACCTTTTCGCGCAAACAAATTCCATCTCATAGAGTATACTACTTCCTTAATGACGCCGTCAACGTAGTCGATTCTATTAGAGATCTTGGTATTATGTGTGACAAACACCTGAATTTCCATTCCCATTTTGACCAAATTATTAATAAAGCTAATAGATCTCTCGGTTCTATTAAGAGATGGTCAAAAGAATTTTCCAACCCCTATGTTACTAAAGCGCTTTCCATTTCCCTAGTCCGTCCTCATCTTGAATATGCATGCCAAGTATGGTCTCCCTTTTATGAAAACCATTCACTCAGAATTGAAAATGTTCAAAGACGTTTCGTTCGATTTGCCTTACGTGGCCTCCCCTGGGATGATACATCCAACTTGCCTCCTTATGCTGATCGACTAAAACTGATAGGCTTGCAGCCGTTATATATTAGACGCAAAAACGCTGATATATTGTTTGCTCACCAATTGTTAATGGGCAATATAGATTCCCCGGCACTCCTGAGTGATATTCATCTTAACACTAACCCTCGAAATCTGCGATCTGTTTCCCTTTTCTATATCCCTCATCACCGCACTAATTACGGGCACTTTGAACCAATGTCCAGAATTCTTCGTCATTGCAACGCTGCTATGGTAGTTTTCGATTTCAACATTTCCAAATCCCATCTGAAAGATACCCTTTACTTTTTCCCTTTTTGAGTCCGAATCCCCTGTCCCCTGTAATTTTAAGTTAAGTAAAATCAAAATTGTTAGTTCTTGTACATTAAAGAGCTTTGATGTGGGCCTTAGGGCCCACATGAATTAATGTTGAAAACTGATAACAAGAATTGCAAAAAAAAAAAAAAAAAAAAAAAAAAATGTTAAGCTAGTTTTAAGTTAAGTTAAGTTATGATAGCTTGTATTAAGCTAAATAAATAAATAAATAAATAAAATTAAATAAGAATAATAAATATGATTTATAATCATGAAAATAATTTTTTTTATTTTTAAAACCATGAAATGAGAATAAAAATAAAAATAAACCAGCATAGGTGTTCTGATGAGCCCAACCATTACATCGGGGCGAAACGCATATAAGAACACCTATGCTGGTTTATTTTTATTTTTATTCTCATTTCACGATTTTAAAAATAAAAAAAATATTTATTGAAAATAATTGGTGTTCAGGAACAAACAATTTGACTGTTAACAGTAAAATATTTTATCTTAAATAAGAAATTTTAAAATTCTGATTCCAGTTAAAATCGAAATTTAAATTCTTCTGTTTTCCAAATTCATCCCGAATTCAGATTCCGAAATTTTAGAACACAGTTAAAATCGAAATTTTAATTAAATTTTAAAATCAATCCGTCTTAAATGAAAAACCCTTTAAATACAAAATTTGAGGGTCTTAAATGGGAAACCCTTTAATAAAGAAATTTGAAAATTCTAGAGTCCAGTAAAAATCGAGATTTTAGTTTTTCTGTTATCAAAAATCATCCCCAACTCGGAGTCCGAAATTCTAGAGTCCAGTTAAAATCAAAGTTTTAGTTAAATTTTAAAATTGATCCGCTTTAAATGGAAAAACCAAACCTAAACAAGATATTTGAAAATTAAAGAGTCCAATTTGAATCGAAATTTTAATTCTTCTGTTTTCAAAAATCATCCCGAATTCGGAGTTCGAAATTCTAGAGTCCAGTGAAAATCGAAATTTTAATTCTTCTGTTTTCAAAAATTATCCCAAATTCAGAGTCCGAAAATGGGGCAACCTTGTCCTTACTTCTGTTGTTAGGCTTTAAAGGTTATTCACAAATAACACTGCTCGTCAAAATTAGGATTGTTTTCTGCTTGAGAAACAAAGGAAAAATGTTCTGAATTCAAAACCTGACTTAAATTCTTCTATCACATTAGGTTCTTAAAATAGGCCACATTAAAAGTGATATAAAAAAAAAATTATTTTTAACGCTAAGTTAAAATACAACACATCCATTAGCAATAAATTGTATGATGATTTTGAAAAGTAGTGGTTCTAGATACACTTGAAATCATTTTAGTATATCAATTAGCTTTCGTAATTTCTCATTAGTAAGGAGATAAAGGTCTTCATTTGACTCTATATTTAAAGTTTTGAAAAAATTTGAACATATTTTTTTTATGATTTTAAATAATTTGCTTAAGAACTAATTTTAAATGCTGAATCCTAATCCGAATTTGCTACATGTGATCACACTTAGAAATACCCGTTTTCAACATAATTTTTATATTTTCTTTTTTTGTTTCAATATCTTCAAAAACCTTGATGAAAAGACAACGAATTTTTAGTAACATTTTAAATTGCTATTACACCGTTTTAAGTTTTAATGTTAAGAACCGTTTCAGTATAAATGCTGTGGCATTTATTTAGGGTTCACGTTTGGCAGGCAAAGACTTAAAACTTGAAAAATAAATTAAATACTTTAAATGTGTAAACGAATTATTGAAGGAATTGTAGATTTGGAAAATAACTATAATTTAGAAAAAAAAGAATATACTTGATGAATTTAAATAGCCTTAAGAAGTCTTATATATAAAGTTTTTTTTTCGAATTATAAAAGGTTGTATCTCAAAAAACCTGAAGTGATAGATTGATTCTCAAGTCGGATTCCAATTAAGGCAATCAATAATCTAAGAAAAAGTACATTTACTTGCTGACCAGGATCATTGAATGATATTTCCTGGTCAAACCGAACGAACTTACATTTCATCCAAAGCAATTTATAATCCTTAAAATAAGGTTGAATATAAATTTACTGTTGAGCAATCTTTATTTAAATTCCCAGTTGCCAAAAATGTTCCTTCAAATCGAAATAAAGTATAAATAAATGAAGAATCATGTCATATTGACTCACAATTCTTAACCAATTTTATGTACAGGGGTGATTTGAGGAATATAGCGGACGATTCCGAATGAATCTGCAAGAGGCAGTACCCTTTTGCATAACAGTCCGTCTCGCAACTCAACCCACAACACTAAAGTTTAAACTTAAAGTGACTCACTTCATTGTCGGTGTATTTTAAAAACTTTCAGAAATATCTTTTTTGAAACTAACTCAGAAAATGAGAAGCTATGAAATTATGAATTCTTATTGCATAATTATCTTTCCACTATAAACCTCAGATAAAGATTTGAAGCAACAATGGCTAAAGATCAAATAAATGAAGGAAATAAGTACTGGGAAAAGTGAACATAAAGCTGAGCTAAACCATTACTTAAAAACTGTCTTCGCAAGTTCATTTCAAATGAGTCCTTGCTTTTTTGCATATTGCTTGAGCTTAGTTTAGAGGCATTTGAAGTTCTGCTGCTACCCCCAAAGGTTCTTGTCTAAATTTTAGAGTTTCAATATTGTTACTGCTGTATCACCTGGTGTATATAGAGATTAACTAGCTCAACAAATTATAGAAATAAAACCTCTCAAAGTACTAAACACTAAGTCCGAGCTTATTATTCTAAATTGTGGTTCACCACATACTACAACCTGATAGAAAAACAAGAAGAAACATTTTAACAAACTCTAATGAAACAGTTTTTGTTCAATTCTAGCTTGAATATTAACTATAAACCCGAAATCGAAAGCTAGAAGAATTACATCTTATACCAACTATGGAATGGATTATTATTTAAAAAGCTCTGAAATCTACTTCTTAAATATAACTTTTTTTATATGGCAGAGTTGCTTTCTGAAGCCGAAGGAGACACATCTAATTTCATCTCCAAAAATCTTCTACTACCCTACCCTATCACCTTTTGCTTCTCATCTGGAAAGCTTTCATAATGTCTAAATATTTAACGGTAAAGTATGAATTTCATTTCTTTCTCACTCAGGTAGAAATTTAATTTTATACGGTTTATCTTCTTTACTTTAAGTTCTACGCCTTGTTTAAAAAGAACAAAAACTAACTTAAAGCACATTTACCCCTATTTACCCTTCTTTTCCATCAAACAAATAAAACAGTTTCTAATTAACCTGCAATTTAATGTTAATCTCACTTAAAGTACCTGAATATGCATATAGAGCTCAATCTACATCGATCTAATCTACTAAGCCCTAATTTAAATATCGTGTTGCCTTTTTGTTGAGGCTCCAAAACTTACCCTTTAAGTTCCTATGTTCCAATTAATATTTTAACAGGAAAAACACCCTTTGGGTGGGGTTAGCCTTCGAATTAAAAAAGAAAAAAAAAAACGAAAAAACTCCTAACCATATGAACTTAAAAGATGGAAACGAACAACGAGCAACGAACCAACTCGTCGCTGTTTGTTGGACTTCCAATCACATAAAATATGCTGTACGCTTCCCTGCTGGTTCCCGGCTTTATAACAAAACCAGCGCATCAGCGTACATGTGGGCATCACTGATGGTAACATACACACACATGGACGACTCTGGATGGAACTCTGAAGCGCAGCACTATAAAATTCTACGTTCTTCTTGGGGGCAATGACAATGAGTACTCCGAAGTACTCTGTACTCTATACTCTGTGGTGTGGTGCGGTGTGGTTGATACACTATAACTACATACTCTCCACACTCTCTATACACTCTTTGGCACATAATATTAAGTAAGTAAATGGCCACATGCATTGTTATGGCCGATTATAGGGCTGTGGCAATGGCGGGCAGCATAAAGGGTGGGAAATTGGAGAGGCTATATCAGCAGGAGTCCATCAACCCATTCCTGAAGCATCTCAAAACATTGAAATGGAGCGTGGAGCTGATGTGTTATTTCTGTATATGGAATGTCTACACAAACAAGAAAATAAAAATGAAATAACAAACTATAACTCAAAATGTGGGGTTTTTAATCCATTTAGTGCTTACAAAAAGATTGAATTGGAGGCACAAAAGGGCGACTGGATGGCCGGGCTTGACTATGCATCGTATCGAGCAAACACAAACCACATGGAAGAAAGTGAACTAAACTAATCGAATGGAATTAACTTGTCGTGTCCCAGAAAACGGACCAACATACGGATACGAGTCGAGTATACGGTGAACACCATGTCGCTCCCACCCTCAAGCTCACCCTCAACCTCACACTCTAGCCCTTTGCTAAACAGCATGAAAGTTGATCGCACAAAATGGTTCGTTGACATGGTTAAGCCAACCCGTTCTGTCCGTTTTCTCGTTTACGAAAGTCCATCCGTCCATCGCCCACCGCCTCTTCTTCCACCACCGCACCGGTTAGCTTGACAAAATCAGAAGAAGAAAAAAAAAAAAAAAACTTAAAGGCGGAAGAGTGGTAGGTTCGTAGGTAGGTAGGGAAGGGCTTGGTGTATAAGGACAAGGAGGCATGGCTAAAGTAGAAGCTGTTAACAGCGGGTGTTAATGGTTATTTGTAACTATTGACCGACTTAAGTAATGGATTCCCTTTTATTGATCCTTTTCTTTCTTTCTCCTTCTTCTTCTTGCACTTGTTGTTGTTTTTGTTGTTATTTTGAATCTTGTATAATAAAGAACAAACATTTTCTTACACTCCTCCCCCAGCCCATTCTCACTCAGTTTCTATACGTCTTGAAGCTTCAAGGCATATCCGATATCGATACAAAGACGCTGCGAGACTTATGAGAATATATACCTATGTATGTTATTGGGTGATGATGATTTTTTGGTTTTTAGTTTTGCTCTGTGATTTTTATTTTTATGGCATTTTAATGTTGTTCATTTATCTAGCTTTATTGGTTTCTGTATAGACTAAGAACATAGACGATTTATCTATGCTGTTTGCGTCTGTGTGTGTGTGGAAGATTGTGGAAATAAATAACCGGAAGCACAGAGAGACATTTTGGATTTTTATTTTTGAGATTGGAATGGAGCGGCGACGACGACGTTGTCGGAAGGGGGATTGGATAGATGATACGATGTCGATATCCCCCATATGAATAATAAGCTCTTTTTTTAGAAAATAAAAATACTATACTCAGACTCACTGCTACTATTACTGTTATGGGCATTTCCATAGATAAATATAAATGGCGATTGGTTGTGTTATTTGTTTTGATATTAAACCTTAACGGCCAGCCGGTTTATTTTTATTATCATTTTTGTTTAGGGGTTGAGTTGTGAGGCTTAAGGGTTTTTGTTTTTTTTTTTGGTTGTTCAATGTGTTGTTGAAAACTTCAATGATAAATGAATATGATATTGTCCAGAAGGGAAAAAGATGCTCTTCGGAACATATTTGTGTGGAAAGACTATGATGGATGTTATTTTGTTTTAATGGTAATTTTAGCGCCCCTCCCCATCTTGACAGGGAGAATATTTTGCTCCTTTGGATTTGAATAATTTCTGCTTGAAATGTAATCGCTGGAGAAAAAGGCGGTCCAGTGACCTTATTTATTGGTAGGTAAGCCCCGGCGGCGGTGACAACGGCGCTTGTCTTGATTTGCATGATATGTGATAGTTCTATCGAATCAAGAAGGTCAACAACCACTTAACGTGTGAGGAAGTGACTAGTTTTCAAACCCATTACAAATAATTTGATCAAATTGCATTGCTTTGGTCTATACCAGCTGGTTTCAATAGCTGCGTAAATCTTCAATGTGAAGAGAACTTAAATGCTAATAAAATAATAAAACCAATAATTCTATCTAAGGACTTTAGATAGATTGATTGATATTAGTCTGATACAAGATTTCTAAGTCACAACATGCATATCTTAAGAGTAAATAGGTGAAAGCGGCGGCGTTTCGAGCAGAAAACACTCTTGACTTGTTTCTTACCTCTGATCCTGGTAAGTACACTATCTCCTCTAGGCACGTCTGACCACTGTGTCACATCAGCAAATTTCTTGTATTAAAATTCTCCAGTTAAAGAAAGAGCTCATAAGAAACCGTTTGGCAATACGAGAAAGCCAACTGAAGCGGTCTCAATAATTATTTTAAGATCTTTAACTGGTCACTATGCTTAGTCGATAGTGACGTTGACGCCAGCGCTGTTATTATCACAAGTTTGACTTTCGTGGGAATGAGAACGTTTATCACGAATAAGGTTAAAAGCATCAGACCTAAGTACATGCTTTGCTCTAGCTCAAAAACTAAAGACCAACCTAGGAGAACTAGTCTATAAAGATCTAAGCGAACTTAAACACACTAAAGCCTTTCAAGTTTTGTAAGGAACTCCAATTAGTATCATTGAGCTCAGAAGAAAAAGTAAATTTGGGCAGTTATTGAAGGATATCTTTCCATTTCTTTGGACGCTAAAGAGCATTGAGAATACACAAATTCAAAATCGAATGGTGTACCACAAGGTTCCGTAATGGGTCCTCTCTTGTTTTCTGCTTATGCAAATGAACTTTCATCTTCATTAATTGATTGCAGCACTCACTTGTATGCTGATGACGTTCAGCTTTACTTCAGCTGTCCACTTGACCTAATCGAACATGGAGCTTTCTGCGTTAATGAAGGCCTGAAGAGAATGGCAAATTGTACTTTGTCAAACGGACTTATGTTGAACCCTAAAAAAAAAATCCAAACGTCTTGTAATTAATAGAAAATCTCTTAACCTTTCTTATTTTCCACCGATTGTTCTGAGCAATTCTCGAATCGAATATGTGATTATAGCAAAGAATCTTGGTGTGACTTTTAATCGTTTTTTGACTTGGGGTGATCATATAAATGGACTCGGTTGTAAGGTTTATGAAGTACTTCGGACGTTATGGGTTACACAATTTTTTACTCCACTCAATTCACTAAAACATTGGATAAAGCAACTACAAGCGTATCTTAATTTTTGCTTAAAAAAATTTTGAATTCTGGTCAATAGTAAGCATCAATTGATCATTTATTCGTGAAAGGTCATATTTTGTTATCATGTGGATCCACTTCTTCGAAAACTAAGACAGAGTTGTGTACAGCTCAAACTCTAAAGTTCAGAGTTCGGGACACAGGTTTCAAACACCAAGTGTGATGAAGTGCTAAATGTTAGCGAGTGCATCCACAAACAAAAGTAACAAGCATCTGAGAAAGTATCAATTCTACGAGGTCTATCCCCAAGTGACAATGACATTCTTCAGAAAGCAACTACATTCTTCAGAAAGCAACTATTTTTGATTTTAATTCAATATAGTTTTCCTCATTTCACGAGAAACAAACTTTTACGGAATTACCGATGTCCTTTACTCGTGTTCCTGCTCAAATTCAACCTAATATTTTCAGCAATCAAAGACATCATACAAATTGTCCTTCTTGGGCGTGACTCAGATAAATTGAAATTATTCTTAAAACTCGTAATGCTTTGGTTGAATTCCAACATTTATCATTAACATACTAAATAAATTAAGTCTTTAACAAATGCGTTAAGAAAAAAAACACAACTTTCTTAGACCTATTTTATGTACAAAAACGCTATAAGTGGCAGAATAATTGTTTCCTCAATTCATACATAATTAAATTTTGAAAATGTGTATTTAACTTCATCCTCCACCTTATAATATTACTTTTTCAAATCCTCCTCTGACTGTTTCGCTTATCATATTAAAAAAAAAATAACAAGCAGACGCAATTAAAAATCAAAACAAAAACTAATTAAAAAACAGAACGGAAATCGCACTTTTCAGGTTCATAACTTTTTTTTATCTGGTATAAGAATCTCACCTTTTTGGTATTAAAAATTCACTTTCTTGGCTAAACCCTGACATACCAAGAAAAACAACAACAAATCCCTAACCTTATACTACCCTTATTTAAAAACTTTATAAAAAAAAAGAAGAAGAAGGAGAAAACATTTTTGGGACAAAATATAAATACTTTTTTCATCAGTCTTGTGTTCATCTTAAATTATATATAAGTATATATTTCTGGCTGCTTTACATAAAAAGCCGTACAACTTGTCAAGTATTATATTCTTCCGACCCCTGATGCTATAAGACCTAACCTGCCTATCGTAGTCATCAAACTTGTCAACGAGGATCTCATCTGTATATCCTGTCATATATTTTCTCACCGCAGGACAACCCACCACCCCCCAACCCTACTCCGCTCTTCATCACACAATAAGTATAAGTATAAACCCAACCAAAAACTGATGGGATTGCACAAACCCACGAACGTACAAACGGGACATTTCACATCTTGACAATATTTCTCTGTCATCTTATGTAAATTTGTTCCTTTTTCGTGAAAGGAACAAGGCCAAAAGAAAAAAAACAAAAAGAAAAGCTTTTTCAGACGTTTCCTTTCCTTTTTAATTTTTTTTCTCTTTTCTTTCTTTGTGTGTTTTCAGGTTTTTTGTTTTTCGTGTCGAAATCGTCCTTAAATGTATTTAACAAGATATTTTCAAATATTGTCAGATCGTCAAAAAATGTGAAAATAAGGCAACGGAAACACCAAAAAACCGGTAAACAAAAATAAAAATATCAAAATATTGTTAAATTCCTTTTTTTGTTTTCGTCCTTTTTCCTCATCGCATTGCCACAACAGGAATCGTCTATGATGGAACAAAAGACACAAACAAAAACTAGATAGATAAGGATCTTTAGAAGAAGAAGAAAATCCCTTCATAAATTCATTCCATTTGCCCACTTTTCAAATAGGGATACAAAATGTTAACGAATTTCGTCCTTTTTATTCTCTGCTGGTGTTGTTTTTGTAAATAGATATTTTGGCAACCATGATGCATATAAACCAATTCGACACCATTGAAACACCGCTACCGCTACTGCCGCTAGTACCAAACGCCGCGCTGCCACCAACGATTTGCCAAAATTGAAAGGAAGAAAATTCAAGGACTTCTTTGGTGTAGTTGTTGCTGTTGTTGTTGAAAAGTCACATCCTTTCTATATAATATCCTCTCTTTTCCTTTTTATTATAATTTCTTTTTCTTTATTTTTTTCGTTTTTCTTTTTTGAGAATAAGGATGCGACCTTCGATTGAGAGGTAATTGACCTCATCCTTTGCAAACATTGTAAATGTGAATATTTAAAGAGGAAGAGCTGTGGAGGTAGGTAGGATGGTATTATTGGTAGGATATAGAGTAAGCTAATTGCAATTTGGAGAGATCGGAAGAATCAGACATGCTACTCTCGACATTTTGTACAAACGAACAAACAAACAAATAAACCGTTTTGTGGGATTCCGTTTTCGATATGTCTGTGTCTGTGTGTTGGATTGATGATGGTTGTCTTCCTTTTTTTTTGTATGCTTTTAGGGTGTAAGGATGGTGTCTTTTTACTTCCTTTTTGTTGTCGTTTTTATAGACGAATCCGTTTAACTTAAGTAAATTACAACGGTTCTACGTTTATATATGCGTAGCGTTTTTTTTTTTGTTTCCGGAATCAGGATGTTTAAGGTACATAAATAGGAATAAAGGAAATACATTTTTGCATTTTTCTTTGCTTTCTAATTTGTGTTTTTAATTTATTTACATAATGTTAATTCTTTTTATTTTATGCAGGATTATGTGGAAATACTGTGAGTGGTTTTAGGGGTTATCATTCCACAAGAACATTAAAATTCACTCCCATATGTTTATGAGCTGCACATGGTGGCTTTTTCAAATTAAGTCAAAACATGAATTCTTCCCCTTTTGTGAGTTGGAAACATTTTGAATTTAAGATTAATGTCTTCGAATAGGACGTTCGATCTTTGTTTAATAACCACAGACTGATAGAAGCATTAAACAGAAAACGTTTGTTGTTGTTGTTGTAGCTATTTTATAAAAAATGTTCTATGGCACCATTTCTCGTTGACTTTAAGGTCAGAATATAAAAGATCTTTCACCACCCACAATACGCAGGGTCTACGGACTCGACCTTTCGTAGACCTCATCATCATAGATCATTTGATTTGACACCGTTATACTTTTTTTCTGAGGGGGAAGGGGTGTTGTTAAAGTCAAACGTTAACTTGAATAAGCTTCAAATAACAACTATTCTTAAAGTTGTCATCGGTCAATTTCAGATGTCACTAAGGCATGTTCGTGATGTCGTAAGGCATTTGAACGATCTTAGTATTTTCTTTTTAAATCGTAGGTTATTTTGACACCGATTGATGTTTGCTGCTTGAAATCTCGACACAATGTAAACTACGTTTACGTTCTTCGAGATTATGGATTTTTGGGATTGGAATTTAGGGGTCTTGGCTTGTTGCGTTTTCGGGATTTCGGGTTTTCGAAATTTCGTAGTTTTGCGGTTTTTGGGTTTGAGGAATTTTCGTTTTCGGGATTGTGTTCGTTTTCCGTCTGAGGAGAATTCTTTACAAAGATCTCGTGACGCATAGTCAACTGCTGCGTTATCGCTTCGGAAGGCCAAGAAAAGCGAGGTCGATTTAAGGCTTTTAAGGCTTTAAGGATTCAACTTTTTTGGCGATGTGCTTTTTCATATTGTCAGTAACTCTAGGAAATAAAATTGGAGCATCTGCTCAAAAAATGTACAAATCACGTTATGAGTCGTCTTGGGTAGGTCAACGGGCGACACCGTCGCTGCAAATTGACCTTTTCCGACTTTTTTAGGGAGCCTTAAGGTACTTACCGGTGTAATATGCGAACAATATGGAAATTAATCAAGTACTTAAGTTCATGAAGTCCAGATACCAAGGCTTTGAAAAATCCAGTGCCTCCTCAACGACCCTGTATTCCCTAAATAGATAAAAAGTTTGGTCTTCCTCAACTATTTTACATTTTTTTTTTTCACACATGCACCCTTTACACAAAATATTCGGGGATTAACCCCAAGGCTTTTTTTTTAAGTCCGCCATTCTTTAATACAGTACATTTCTGGTACTGCAGACAATAAAATACTATAATTTGCGATATTTAAGCAACACCATCCTTTGGTCTCCATTTTTAAGGGACAAAAAATAACAAATCAAGGAGAAGAACATCTGCCTTCCATTTGTATTCAAAGCATCAATTCGTCTCGATATTTTCAATGAGGTTCACCAATTGATGCGCCGAAACAAGTGTCAAGTTTTTGCTATCAGTGAAATCACCAAATCTTTGCTGAATTAATAGGTACTGGTTGTGGCGCTGTCCGTATTTCTTGTGCCCGCTTCTGCCGTAAAAGCTTTAGTTCAATCCACAGGACACATCATTGATGGAGTGTCTGAGTTTCCATTGGTTGTTTCATAAGAGGTTTAAAAGTTGCAGAAGACCAAACAGGCCTGTTGTCTTCTTAAGACATATGAAGATCTGGGCTGACATTTAAGACATGCACGAATCCCAGCGTGGTACCATGCGTGACCGTCGTCGTTTTGCTTGCCGTGGATTCTAATAGCGAAGGCCTCCACAAAGCTTTCCGTAACGTCCCCGGTATTGAACACAAAAACGTGGACAAGATAAACCTCTTGAAGTCGGATGATGGAAGTCATGTTCGGCGTTGTATTACGACAACATAGCCGTTCAAGCCGAGGCTTAACCCTCAAAGGTGTTATCCAACGCCTTAGGAAGAAAAGAAAAAGAATCTTTCTACTAAGGCCGCACCCACTCCCAAGAAGTAAAAATATACTTTTTTCTAAAATCTTATAATATAAACAAAAATTATGGATAAAGTTTAAAAATAATAGAAAATAAAAGATGACTGCCCTAAGGGTTCTCATGTCATATGATAGATAGTAAATAAATTTGAAATCTGCAATTGGGAAGGTTGTTGGCTTTTATAAAGAAAGTCTCACTTTAAATCCTAAAATAAAATTAAAGCGAAAAAGTAATTTCCTGGTTTCTTGTAAATTAGCTCTAAAGACTAAGTTCAACTTCTTGTTTCAAAGTGTGAGTCACGGCTGAAAAAAGTATGTATTCTTGTCTGTCTTTCTTTCTGCATCATCTCCCTTCCAAAACACACAAACGTCAACGATGTCAATGAACATGCATTTACACATTATACGAAGTAATATTTTTTACATGTCATCTACTCCAACTCCAACTCAACTGCCACTGAACTGACTCAACTCTCCTCTCACAGGAAAAATATCTGTGTTGGCTTTGACTTTGCTTTAAAAATATCTGACAGTTAACACAAAAACAAAAAGATCCTTTCAAGATGCAAAAACCTTAAAAAAAATAAAAAAAACAAACATAAACCCCAACCAAACAAATGAGTCTTTTTTTATGTGTCGACGAAGACCGACAATTACGACAAGGATGAGGACCAGGACGACTGTGGATGGATGGATGGGTGTGTTATTTGTTAATTATGCTCCAGGATTCCTCCTTTTCTTGTTTTTGTGTTAAACTGCGGCAATTAGTATACGTAACGTAGTTTTTTTTTATAATCTCAAGCCCTTTGACATTTCACAAAACACAATATTTTTCAAGTTTTAGAAACAATTTACTTTGTGCGATTGAGATTCAGAGAGAAAGAGGTGAATTTTAGAGGTAAAACAGCAGGAAAACTTTTCCCTTTTTCAAAACTCAGTAAAATGTTTGTATTTTACAAAATATAATGTTTAATTAGTTTTCTTTACAAGTATACAAACTTTGTCCTATAATAGTTATCATTTAAATGATAGAGTTCCTCAGGGTTCTATATTGAGTCTGATATTATTTATTTTTATTAACTAATTTTGAATTTAGTTAACATACAAAATAAATAAAAATATCAGCAAATTCGTACAACCACAGGACGATGATTTATTTATTTATGTATTATATAAGTATATATGGGAAATTAAAATCGAAATAAATTTTATCCAGACTATTGATAAATTAATTCAGCAGTGTTTATTTATTTGTTTTTAATGGTTTTATTTTTGATATTTTTTGTTTTTGTAAAAGTACAATTAATTTTCGTTGGAAATTTGGAATTTATTACCTCAATGGAGGAAGTGCAGAGGATACATAAACTATGAGCCCCAACTCGACTTCACCAAACCCAACAGAACCCAACCCCCCACCCCTACCTAAAAAAAAATATTGGTTATAGGGTGAAACATGATTTATTGGCGAAATTTACTGGTCAAATGGGTAAATAATAGTTTTATTTGTTGTTTTTGTATTTTGTTTTTATTATTTAAAGGACTAAGGAACTTAAAGCGGGCTTGTATGGAATTTAACCACAATACGTCCACAACAGATATATTTGGTTAGTTTAATACATTCCTATGTACATATAAAAATAAGTACTTACCTAACTGCAAATGGTATGGATGTAGATTGTAAAGTTTACAAATGTAATGGAATGCTTTGTTTTTAGTGGTTCAAAATATAGCGGCGAGCGGTTGGCGCGGCTGCCGGCGAAGCGGTTTGTTTATCGTTTTAAAAACAGAAAAACAATGACTTATTTTTAATATCATCTATAAATATATGTACATACAAATCTAACCATATATGAAGTTGAATTGTTAAATTGAGTTGGATTTAAATTCACTTAAAAATAACCTCTAAACAACATTTCAGAAGTTAAACAATTTTTCAACATTGAATATTTGTCCATACAAAAATAATAAGAAGTATCTCTTAAAAAACCGTGCGGATTCCAAGTCTAAAAAAATAGTCGCTGTATGGTCTTACTAAATGAGGAACGGACTAAGGCCAGAAAAAAGTATTCTTTTGTGAACTTCGTGGATTTCAAAACTACAAAAAAAGGTAAGCACTAATTGGCCAAGTGAATTAATTTGAATTTCGGTAAAGTAACCATCACATCTAAGAAGGGTTAAATAAGGTCGTCGGTATTTTGACATGAAAAGTGGCCATTAATCAGTTTTCTAAACTTTTCTTCCAAGAATTAAGCTAGGCTACTATTAAATGAAGTCTATTTGTAAATTGAGCACCATCATCAATTGCAACATGCACTTGTTGAATAAGCAAACTATTTTCTGAGTGTTCTTTTAGCCTAAAAAGTGATGTTGCTGGAAAATTTTGATATCGAAATTGTTAATAAAGGTATTTACAGTATTTTAAGCAAAAATGTATTCCAATATTCAACTGAATTGTTCATTTCGATGAGTTAAGGAATTCACTTTAAAAAATTGCACTTTTTTCGTTGTTTTACCCAAAACATAAGTGTTTTTATCATATATTTTTTTTAAGATGTTGGATATGTAGAACAATCTAACATTTCAAGTGGTTGCATCTAAGAAAAAATTAAGCGTTTGGAAAATATACTTTTAAACGATCTACTGCTAATGGATTTTTATATGACTCTAATTCCAAATTGTGTAGTAGAATCCCTGTCTATGCTCGGAAAGTTTTTCGTTTACATCCTTTTGTAAGGAATTGACAAATCCTCCAAAAATAATTGTTGTCATCAAAAGTGCTTTTTAAAATTATCCGTTCGGATTCGGCATGAAACTGTGAACCCTTTCCATTCCTGACATGACTCACACACAGTTATGGTCGAGAGATGTTGGCCCAAATTCCTAACAGACTGTAGCGCCACTCTACTTGTTTATTTATAATTCCAACGTTTGTGTTGCCAGACAACAGTTCAATAGTTTTTAAAAAGGAAGTTCACAAAAAAAGCTCTTTGACGAAAAAATTGAAGATTTGAATACAAAAACTTATGGATATAACAAAGCGTCCAGCAGAGAAAGAAAATGAATATCCTAATATAATCAAGGAATTCAAACCAAATAATGAACTTTTCAATACAATAGAAAACCGTTTCTTGGATAAGCATGAAGAGTAGCTTAGCAAAGAAATAAAACTTCCAATCGGCATACCTTTAGAAAGGTTTAAAGACACCCAAGGAAAGAATTTAGGAAATCAAGTGACCGAACGAAATGTCGAAAAACGGAGCAAATTCGAAGGAGGGTGTCTGTTGATAAACTTCCATGAAATGACGTGGCACAGAGAGTCAATTTCTTTATTTTATATATTTTCAAAAATTTGAGATTTGAAATGATATATTTCGAAATATCTTAGTAATTCACTAAATTAACAGCATTTTATAAGAAGTGTTGTATGTGCTTTTTTTATTGAATATATTCAAAAAATCAAAATCTACCATTCTAAATTTACAATATGGTAGGTTTTAGACCAAAGTGCAGCACTGTGTTGCAAAACATTGTCGCCAATTGTACGGCACAAGAAAAAACTGTTTTTGTTTTTCAAATAAAGTAAGTACAGGTGACAGGAATGGTTGAAAGTAGATCCCGGTTCTCTACAAACTATTGCCCCATCTAATTTATTTATTTTATAACCAACTATTACATAGTTTTGTCTCTAAATGGTTCCCCAGAAGCCACTAGTAAAATTTTTACAAATATTTTAAAATTGATGCAATGCAAGTTTTAAATAAATCTAAAATTAAGTTGAGTAAAATTCAACCACTTTCGCTAATGAAATTTACTGGGGTCTATCACAGTATAGGGCTTGAATGCAGGGTAATGATGCGATTTTTGTAAAATTTCCTATGACTAATTTGCAGCTTACAGATCCTAAATTAATTGTAGAGCATTGGCATAGACCTTATCTTTCACGCGTCGTTAAAAGAAAAAAGTCTTTAGTTGTTAAATCACAAGATCTTCCTGAAAAAAATTTATCACCACTGAGAAATATCACGATCAAGATTAAGTTTCTTTTAAAAATTGCAATTGCTCCGTTGCTTTTGTGGCACGTGGCATGTAGATCAACATCTTTCGTAGTAGTCCGTCCATATCAATCATTAACCATAGCTCTGTCGTGCAATCCATTCAACGTAACAGATGCACCACTCTCAATTTTTAAAAGTTAAAGCCAATCGAAATACTATTTTCCGAGCCAAAATCCGACTGTTCTGTTACTTTCTCCAGTTTCAGAGCTGAAAAATGGCCCAATTACTTCAGATTTTTTAACTATTCAGCTCAGCGAAAATACGACGTCACTTGTGATTAACCAGCTTCAATTCATGTGTTTCCTGAATTTTAAAAGCCCTATGAGACAAGTATTTTTCAAAATGTTCATTCGCTCGATATGCCCTAGCCATCTTAAGCATTAAACACTCAGTTTTTTGACCAGTGGTTTCTAAGATTTCTGTAGTCTTTTCCAATGTTAACGCAGCAACGACCATTTTCCAAAGTCATACTGATAAGTCGTATCAGTCTGGTAGGGATACCAAAACTCAACATGACACGGTATAGTTCGTTCCTGTCGACACTGTCATAAGCTGTTTTAAAATCGATGAAAAGATGGTGTGTTTCAATGCTATGTTCTTGGGTCTTTTCGAGGATTTGGAGTAAAGTGATGAAGCGATGATAGTTTTTCCAGGCCTCAAGCCACACTGGTAAGGGCCTATTAGTTCGTCAGTAAATCGCTTCAGGTGTTCACATAATACGCTTTACAAGATCTTGTATGCGGTGTGAAAAAGTCTAATGCGTCTGCAGTTGGCGCAGAGAAGGCGGTCACATTTTTTATGGATCGGGCAGATGGTGCTTAAGTTCCACTCGTCGGGCATGCTTTCTTCCGATCAAATTTTAGTAACTACCTTACCAGATCTGCTCCAGCGAACTTAAAAAACTTCGATCGCAGACCGTCATCACCAGCAGCTTTGTTTGACTTCAGCTTGGTGATGGCTAGTTTGATCTCACTCTAGTCGGTTGGGTGGAATTGAAGAACGTCAACCAAATGGATTTGACGTTGTTGCTCGTAAGTGTTGGAATCCGTTGTCCTACGAAATGTGTATCGTTCCTTTTTTAGTGATTTCATAATTTTTACTTACTAAAAGACATAATATAACAGTTGTCGAAATAGCGGGTAACAATTTTATCAAAATCCCAGCATTTTTTAATTGAAGTTTTTGTTGGCTTGCTTTAAGAGTCAGTTTGAGTTGTATACAAATTTTGTTAAAGGTTTTCTTGAATTGAATACTTTTTTCTTTTAATTTAATGCATAATCATTTGAGATATTTGAAAAAGTTTAAAAGCGACTACATTTAAGATATTTATGAATGGAAATCGACTCTGTTTATGTGGCCATCGTTAACACTTTTGCAGGGGTCAATTCGATGGGCCAATTTTCTATTACACAGCGAACATTATGGTCATGACATGTCAAGAACAAGGCGGTTAATCGACTGACCCATATCTTGAGATAACACAATCTTCAAACATACTATACATCGATTGTAAGGTGTTTTGTTTGACAGCTTGAAAACGAAGCCATCGTGAAAACGAACGTAAGTTTTTTGAATGAATTGGCAATGATATCAGTTCAAGGATAATTAAAAGTGGGCGATCAAACATTAAATTCAAAGTTTTCAGGTCCATATTTCAAAACCATCATTTATAAAATTTTCGATTAAACACTTTTGCCTGCTATAAATTTTAACAATTTTTAAATTCCCTAATGTAAGAATTAAGGTATTCAAAATTTAAAGATTTGTTTAATGAAATCACTTTAAACAATATCTTATGTTAAGGATATGTTCACATTTTTAACTTAATCCCCCTTTAAAAGAGAAAATATAACTAAAATACAAACAAATATCAAAATTGCTCCTTTTTACCCAGCTTAACAAATTCTAATTGCATTTTTTTGTTGTTGTATCCAACAAAAACAACATAATTTATCTTCAATTTTATTTCTTGGATAATTTAATCCAAAATATATGTCTATAGCATTTCTGACAAATGGCAAATAAAATTTACACAACACGCAAAATTTATCGACACTTATCCTTGTCTCTAAAGATACATTATGTACCTTACATATATTTCTTATAAACATCTCAATCTTATGATATTGGAAAAAAGAAACACACCAACACCATCTACAACAACAAAAACAATACACTCTATTATAGATAAATTCTCTCACTCTGCTCATAAAATCTTGAACATTGCTTTATTTACCCTAAAAATCTAATTAAGTGATATAGAAAAGTGTAATCATTCTTCTTGTGTTTTTTCTTCTTCGTCTTTTTCTTCATTCGTTAAGCACCGCGCCGCTATAATAATTCTCGTTTGATTTATCAATTTAATTTTCTCTCCCGTTTAACCACAACACTTTAACTCCTGGTTAACTCTGTAAAGGTAGGTAGGGTAGATAGGGTAGGTTAGGTATTATAAGGTGCATACACCACTCATACCAAAAACCTCTTTCTCTTTGTAAATCTCTCGACGAGGAATCTACGGTTCAATGGTTCAACGGATGTTCAACCATCCAGGAGCGAATTTTTGAACAAAAATATTTAAAAAAAAAGAAAGAAACGACCATCGAACCCAAAACCAAAGGCTTCATGAAATAAATCGAATAACAAAATAAAAACAAAAAACCAAAGCAAAGTAAAAGCAAATAAAAACAAAAAATATTGAAGAAGGAAATTGCCAATATCACGTGAAGTGAATTCTGCTGCGAACCACCAACTCCAGCTCCAACTCGATCGTTCTTCATTTTCTCCTTTACTCCTACCCCCACTTAAAACTCATTCCATAACTAATAATTATTATCGTGATGGAATTTATACCCCATCAGGAAACATTGTAGTCCTCGCTTCTGCCTAACTTCCAATATCAAACCCTGATGTGATATCGGATGAAGATGCTTTTTCGATGGAGCAGAAGGGGTAGCAGACGTTATAAAATGAGTGAGGGTGGGGGTGGTAGCATTGGTGACAGGTAGATATGTATATATACTCAATCTTGTACCTACGTACATACAATATATTATTTTGCCATTTTCCGATTAAAATTTTCAAAAAGCAATTTCAAGCGGAAGTCGTCGTTCGTCGACGTAGTCGTAGTCGTTGTCGTCATCGTCAACGTATCGTTGTTGTTCCTGTTGCGCTGTCATCACAGCAGCAGCAGCAGCGTTATCGCCTTCTATACAACAATGTAGTAGTATGCTTCAACCCCTAAACTTCAACCATATCGCCGTTGCTTCATTCCTTACCCTGCATCAACCCCCGTCCTAAGCTTCCTGTGTTTTTGAGTTAAATCGCAAAATTTCAACTTGAAAGATTTTTTTTGTTCGTATTTTTATAAATCTAAGCTTTGGGTCGACATCGTCGTTGTATCGTCGTCATCGGTTGGGGGCTATGTTGGTTTGAAGCTGAAAATGATAGGCTCCCTCCTACACACCGAACCGAACCAAACCAACATGACCCACCCAACCTATATATAACCGTTCTATATGTCATTTCCTACAACACAACGACACGATGGAAATGGAGACGGCGGATGGTGAGGACCACGAGCGACAAGAGTGGTGAGGGAGGACAACATTTCGATTTAACTGAGCGTGTGATTTGATTAAAGTGCAACACACTCAATCTCTCCCCACTCCCCTCCTCCACCTCAAGTTGTTCTATTCTTTAACATATAGCAGCTATGGCATACCCCAACTACAAATGAGTTAAGTATATTTTTAGGCTGATTGTTTGAAGAGCACCGAGAACCGACAACCACCCTTTAACATTTACCCCCCATTACCCCCTCCCACCCATCCTGAACGAAAGCACATACAATATACCTTAGTCAAAGAAATCATATTTTATCATAGGAACGTTGACAACGACTACGACGGAGGATAGGTTGTGGTTTGTTGATATTAAAAATCATATAAAACAAACAAAGGAACACAAGAAAAATAAATTAAATCATCTCTCTAACCACCAAAGCAAAGTAAAGCGAAGCAAAAAGAGCGGATGGTGTATCTCTTGTTATGTTGTCAACATGGTCGTTGTGGACCCCGAAAAAGAGAGACATATCTCATAATCATAACCATCAACCGAGGGACGATGATGACGACGACACAACAACAATCATGTCGGAGGAGTCACAGGGTCTTGCTTAAGGTCTATCCCAAGTCAGTTTTTAGGAGAGTTCCAAAAAAGAAAAAGCATAAATGTCTTTTTATAGATAGGTACCTAGACAATTTATATTTTCTAAAGATCTAATACCGACGAAACGAGTCAAACCGCCAACACCAACACCAACGCCATCTCTAATTTTATCCTACACTACATAACTGACTGACAACCACGCCACGAAAAAGTGAATGAACTTATAATAAAATAAAATCTTATAACTGTAAACACTCTGCATCGTTTGAATGTTGTAAAAGGGTGTTAAAAACAGGAATTATTGTAGTTGAAAAATCAATATTCAATCAGGTGGTGACTTCGACCATCATCTCCCAATTTAAACTTTTCACATTTAAATCGGTTGGCATCCACTAAAATTCTAGGAACTTTTAACATTTCATTTACAATTAAACTCAAAACAATTTCTAAAATTTTAAATTCCTTTAAAATTCAGAGGAATTTTCATTTCGCACAAAAATAGACTTTGAACAATATTTCGCAAAATTTCTTCATTCAGTTGAGTTTATTTAAATCGTTTTATAACGGGTGTATTTTTTTAATTTGGCAATACTTTTTTGACAGCTGTCATTTGATTTTTGCACTTGTCCGAAATCATGATTAAAACATAAAGACACATCCTTATCTTCTAAATTCTTGGTCATACCATTGAATTATTCTTAAAACCAAACATAAAATTAATAAAGCAATGTCAAAAAAGTAATGAAAAGCTAAGAGATTTCCAGATGATAATATGATCTTTAAGCGTCTAAACAACTAAGCAAAAATAAAGGATCATTGAGTTCAAAAACAAACTACTAAGCAAATTTCTAAAAGACTTTTATAGAGTCTACTATTTATGGAAAGCAGCAGAGTCTAAAATCACCTCAGGTACAAAACCCGCCAAGATCTCAGATGACAAATGGATATGAAACCCCGAAACAAAAAACTGACATTTTTCCTGAACATCTCGCTAGTGTTTTTAAACCGTTTTCAGCAAATATGGCTAAAGATCCTCTTTAGTTTTCTGACAGAAACGACGAATTTGAAAATAATTTCATTACTCTCAAAGAAGTAAGAAGAATGCTTCACCATAAGTAATCTATACTCAATACTCAAGTTTGGAAACAAATCATCATTGGAAAATTACAGATGACCTTTTTAATACCAAAACAATTTAATACCAAAATAATTTAAGAGAAGTATAATCTTACAGATCAATATCGCTTACACCAATAATGGCTAAAGTTCTCTTTTAACTGCTACTGAGACGACTCAGCAAAATAATAGAAGAAAGAAGACTTCTGATTATGGTTCGGCTGTTGGAATTAACATTTCACGATAGACCAAGTACATCGATTTGCAGATGTGTAAAAAAGGCACATCCAGTTGCAGAAAAACAAGAATACTCGGCTATATTCTTAAATATTGCTCAAGCCTTTCACAGTGTTTGGCACTTGGGACTTGACTACCTATTGCATAAGGCAGGTCTACGAAATAGATCAATCTTGTTTTACGAACCTACTCTTTAGACAACGTTATGACCAAAATTATACTCGCAACTAAAGAAAATAGAAGCCGGTGTACCGCAAGGAAGTGTCCCAGGACCAACCTTGTGTCTTTTGTACAAGAGGGATATTCAACCGGACACCAACCCTACCTTCTTCAACTTTTCTGATGATACTGCAATATTAGATAAGTTCCAGAAAGATTCTATGCAAGGGCGCAAAAATGTTTGAATTCAGTCTATAAAGTATAAAGTAAGTGTCGAGACGCAAAAATAGCATATCAAATTCAATGACACAAAATCATCAAACTTCCTCCAATACTGCAAAATATCTTGGAAGGGTTTTAAGTGCAAAAAGAAAAAATAAACTTAAAGTACAGAAGAATTAACAAGTTAATTGGAATGATTTTAGACTAATCTATTCAACACAAAGTAGTGTTATATAAGGAAGTATTGAAACTCTTTTAGACTTATGGCATCAAACTATGAGGCTGTACAAACAAATGCTCAACCTATCAACCCTCTTCTTGGTATATAAGAAACAGCGGTCTACATTTTAATCATCAAGTTGAAATGGTTACAGAACTAGTTAAAAAAACACGCTGTATCAAATAATCAGCGACTGCAAAGTTATACCAACTCCAAAATGACAACCGTCTTAAATGTAAGAAAAAAATGTTCGGAAATAAAGAAGAAGCAAGCCTCATGATGGCCTTAAAGGCATAAGAAACTATTACATTAGCTTTGAACTTTACTCTGAAGTCACTTAAGTCTTTAAATCTAGAAAGCAGACATAATTTGTCAATCTTTCATAGATTGGTCTTGATTAACCGGTTCTTTTAGCTATCATTGTTTTTCATCATTGAAAATTTAGTTTTGAGATCTAAAAGCGAATAAAGGAGTCAAATTTATTATGTTTGGTGTCGAAATGAAGCTAATGAAGTTGTAGATATTATTAAGCCCATTACTTTTATTTTAGTTCATTTTTAATTTTTCAATGACAAAAGCGTTTTCAATGAACAGCTTATTGTTGTTTTCTTATTTCGGAACATAAAAGTTCCTTGTATTTCGACCTGTCAGTAATCCCTTCAATGATCAACTCTAACCTCGAATGCTTGATTCCAATCAGAAAATTCTTGAATCCAGGAAACATTTATTCAATGACAGAAATTTGCAATGAAAGCTATAAGCACCCTGTCAAAAAAAATTCAATGATAGGTTTCAATGATGAAAACCAATGATGCAATGGTGCATTAAGAGTACTAAACTGCCCGGGACCGATTTTAGCAAAGTGACCTTTTAAAGATTTCCATCGGATAGAAAAAAAAAGCAGAATTTTATATTGCAGTATGATTCATTTTATATGAGCATTATTCAAGCTTAAATCATTAGACATTGAGTGTTGTTTTCTTTGTTATACATACTCGTACGAGTACTTACTATGTCCATGACGAAAATGAATAATGAAATCATAGCATAAAAGCTGCGGTGAATTGGTCGTTTCGCTTTGGAACGAAAGAGCCACGACGACACTATCCAAAAAGCCTGCCTGTCCTGGTCTAGTCTGGATTGGTCTTTCTCCATGATGATGATGATGGTCTAGGATTTCTATGACATAGATGTGTCGGTCGTTAGCATATGAATATTTGTATTCGTTTATATTATATGGCGGGTGTTGGTCCGTAGGCGGCAGCAGCGACAAAAAACAACACCGGCCGGCCGCACCACGGTTTTAGCTGTTGCCGTACATACAAGCCAAGTATATAAAGTTAGGGTGAGTTAAATGGGTTTCCCTCGAAAAATTCCTCAAAAGCGACTTTGTCTGGATCTGGTGCTGCTTCTGGTTCTGGACACTACACTGGAACACTGAGTGTTGTTATGTTTTCTGTTTGATGATGATGATGAAATTCAAGAGAGGGAGAGAGAGGAGAACGAGATAACGAAAAATCTGCGTCATCTCAAGTGGAAAACATTTGGTCTTGTTATGAATGTTATGAGCACCATCGGGGGGTGGTAATTCCCCCCAGAAACAGAAGTTGGAACATGGTAGCAGCACAGGACCAGGGCCATGGCTCTTTCTATAGACATTATTGTGTGTTCTTCATGTTTTTCTTTATTTTATTTTTATTATTTTTATTTTTATTTGCCTGATGTTGGATAGAAGGTGTTAAGCCTTGAATTTAAGTCGGTTGTTATGTCCAATGGGTTTTGATATGAAAGCAACACAAAATAAGAGAATTTCTATACCAAAATTATTTTTAGAGCTGAGAAAATGACTTTTTGGATTTTTTCGATTTATAAATAAAAATAAAATTGGATAAAGTTAAAATATATTTTTATGTATAAATCATGGGTTTTATGGAAGAAGGCGACACTTTCCGTTCGTTCGAGAGTCTGGTTCAGTGTCCATGGTAATCGTTTTTATTGTGTTTGTATAATATTTTCTTTAACATCGAGATGAAAATTTAGTGTAATAATTTTATATGGTTTCGAAAAATTTTTGAAGTGAGTTAATTTGGGATTGAAATGGTTTTGTCATTTTCGTCGCTATGGAGTTTTTGATTTTTAGATAGAGTTACGAGTAAAGAAGGTGTGAGTAGATAGTTTTATGAGTATCCTTTATGATCTTCGAAGAGAGTTTGCCTTTTAATGTGAAATTAGTTTGCTTTAGTGCCGATACTTAAGATTTATGTTTTCAATAGTTATAAGCTTATCTATAAAGGGGAATATATGGTTTCAACGAAGTTGTGTCAAACAAACTCATGCACTATTACACAATCGAGGGCCATCAGATATTCTCATAAGCATTACTGCACACCTTATTACAATTGCAGCTTATGTGAGGGTAGACCGGACCTACATAAGTGCATTAAGAAACCCTACTGACTTTGAAGTGCCCTGTTCTGACTTCATTTGCAGAGAAATTGATCGTCATGTATATTATTCTGCATCGGGTTTTAAACGCCATCTTCTATTTTCAATAGGGCTTCAGCATGGTTTCGTGAGTTTTATCATTATAAAACACGATTAAGCAACTATGAGAGGCCCAAAAGCTGCACCAAATAATATTCTACTAATTAAGGTTACCTAGGGATTTGCTCGAATGGACTGTGAATGAAATATCTTACAACAGTAAAAAAATAGCTTTAAATACTCCCCGATCTGGTAACTACCTCCGCACAAAAAAATCAATTCAAAATATTGCTTCGTTGTAATGTGAAGGACGGGCAAACAACAAAACAAAAAAACAAACAAACAAGCAAACAAACACACTGACTTTCCCATTTATAGTATAAGTTTGGATTTAAGGAGAATATAACATTAATTATGAGTCTATGGACAGCCTTGATAAGATCAAAAGCATCTTAACTTATTGGCTGAAAGTAGCATACAATACTGGAAGAAATTAAATTAATGAAATTACTGAACTTGGTCCCAACAAAGTATTTTCTCTTAATTTATCGAATGCAGAATGAAAATATCGTCTTATTTTTAGGCTTTAGATTAATGTTTTTTTCTAAACCTTTTAGCATTGGTAAGAATTTTTTTAAATTTAGGTAAATTCAATTTTATCAAAAATACCCGTAATTTATTTCTCGTTTTTTTCAAGTTTCATTTCTCTTTAGTATGTTTTGAAAGACACTTTTATTATTTAAAAGGTTTCTCTAATGTTATCAATACTAATCCGATTATGTAGTTTCTGAAATCCTCTTTTCTCCTATCTTACGTCCTAGGCACCACGAACCACTCTCGTCTCGTTAATTATGTCAACTAAAACTTCATTACTCATTTCTATCTTCTCAATCTTATTCTCTATCTCAACCATATCGTTCTTCTCATAGACCTCAATTATTTGAGCTTTTAGTTCATTTCGTATTTGTGTAAGTTAAATTAAATTTAAGCTTGTATGTTAATTTAATTAAATTCTAAATTCCTTTCTCTTGCAAAGAGAATCATTACTTCGTTTCATAAAATTTCATTAATTTAAAATTTATATCATGAAATATGTTTACTTAAATAAAATTCCAAACTAAATTAAATATCGAAACAGAGAATTTCTCTGGAAAAATTCTAATAAAACGACATGGAAGAAAAATACAAAATAAAATTAATGAAAACGTTGCAAAAACGATTCATTTTAAATCTCTAATCTTTATACCATCACCACCACCGTCACAGTCGTCGTCGTCGGCGTCGTCATCGTCATCGTCATCATCATAAAACTGATAACTTTAGAGTAAAATAATTTAAACCAATTCAAACTCAGATTAAACATGTCTCAAAAGTAATATTAAATTTATTCTTACACTTTATACTTCCTTCTTCGAGCTTCGAGTCATATCCGAAAATAAGACAAAATGATAAGGATATTATTTCTGTTTTTACCTCGACACCACTAGCATCTTAGAACTACCGTCTTTTATCTACCACCCACCCCTTCTCAAAGAATTCCGAGGAGAAATTAAAATAAAAACAAAACGAAATGAAATGAGTTTTATTTAAAATATCTTCTTACGCAAATTTAAGTTTAATAATAAGATACAGAAACGGCAAAGATAACGATAAGACCGACTGACGAGGCCGCGCACAGTGGAATTTTTGTATGCACTTTAAAGAAAAAATAAACTAACACAAAATATGATGGTTTCATTTTCCTGACTCACTTATTCAGAATGTTTCATTTGTAAGGCATATTTCCGGAACCTCAAATACATATCCATTCTATCTCCGATTTAACACGGTTTTATAATTGGTAGGTCAACTGGGGTACCTCAAGGAAGCCAACTTGGACCCCTAATCTTTGTCCTTACAGTAAATGATGTCAGTTTTATTTTAAAAGACTCTTCTCTTTCTATGTTTTGGGAATGGTATGAAAAAAATTAAGATAATTCTTCCCCACTGACTTTGTTAAACTTCAAAATGTGTAAATGTGGTGTAAACATAATTTTCTCAAATTAAATATACATAAGCCAATGTAAAAATATTATCTTTTCCAAAAGCCATTACCAACAACTCCTTAATATCTTTTTCTTAATAAAACAATCCAAACAGTTGATTCTATGTGTAAACTTAATTTCAATATCCACATTGAGCATATTATCAACAAAGCCAGCTGATAATTTGGCTTTATAAGACGTTGCGTTGGTTTAAGGAATTTGATAACCCCTAAATAACTAAAACTCATTACATCACTTTGGTAGGACCAATTCTTGAATATGCGTGGTTGGAAGGTATGGTAACCTTTTTATGAAGTCTATTCTTGCCGAATCAAAAACGTTTAAAGAAGTTTATTTATATTGCTTTACGTGGCATTTCATGGTTATACATAAAGTTCGCCAAATAGATGATGATCTTTTCGCACACCAATTGCTCGTAGGCAACGTTGTTTCTTCAACCCTGCTAAGTCAAATTAATAGCCTGCATTCCAGTCCCTTCTTTTACCTTTTTTCTTGAACGTTTGAACTTTGGGTCGTTGGACCCATCTTTCTTATTTGTTTAAAAGAAAAAAATAGGCTAAGATCAGCTAGTAATTTCTAGGTAGTTAGCCTAGGTTAAGTCAAAGCTTGAACTTGGTTTAATAAATAGATGTTCTGCGGAAAATGGGTGATGGAGAGCTAAATTCGACATAACTGCTACCGATTTTAACAAGGCCTTCACAATTTTCCTCACAAAATCATTATTTTTAAATTAACGAAACTAGGGTTCCCTTCTCTTTTCATTAATTGTCTAAATTTCTATTTGACTAATATAAAGTGTTTGTTTTAGATCGTATTCCCTTTCATGCAGCTTACAGTGTACCACAAGATAACCATATAGGGCCACTATTATTTATCTTAGCCATCAATAATATTAGTCAGTTGCTCGATTGTGAACTAGCTATTTCCTTGGACGATATAAAAATGTATTAATACATCTTATCATCTTATGATGTTAGTATCTTACAACGCAACTAAGGACTGCTTGAACTTAATGTCAGTAAATGCCTCAGCTTGAGATTCTCACGCAAACGCCTGCCTCCTTTCCCTTTGGAGCTGCTTTATCAATTGTAGCTTAGTTTCTGTAGTTGATTTTGCCCGAAATTTAGGGGCGATTTCGGATCGAAGCCGTTCTACTCTACGCCCTGCGTAATCTTCAGGATGACCAGTATTGACTACCCGCATACTCTAATCGCTTACAACGGATCGGCGTTTAATCTAATAATAATAATCCATAATGAAAGTTTAGAGAGAAGCCTTTACAGTTGGTTGGAATACTTGCTAGAATCACTGGAATGTTACATAAGGCTTTTTAACGAAAAAGCTTCGGGGATCAAACATATTCCGCGCAATTAAAGTGTTCTTAAAACACATTTGTTGGGAGCCCAGGGCAGAGATTGCTAACAAACTATTGTCTGGTTCCAATGTGGAAGGATCAAACAACATGGCTGTTCTTATGTGACTCTTAGTAATACACTTTGTTGATTTCCTTATCAAGTTCTTGCAATCGGAGTGTGCTCTCGAGTAATGTGTTGACTTTGTGAAACGAGACACCAAGGATCTCCTCGAGGACTTGATCCTTCAATCCTTCTTCTATGAACGAAAAATCTAGCATTTGGATTTCCGTCTGGAGAAAATATTTACTCAACTCGATAATCGATCGCAAAAGTTTTGTAAGCAAATACAAAGCAATGTTCCGGACAAGCTCTAAATCGAGAGATGTTTGTAACTCTGGTACGAAAACTGGACAATCTCTGCCAGAAAATGAAAAACATGTTCAAAACTGAAGGAGCCGTCGAGACAAGACTATCGTATGTAAACGGAATTCTTCACATTCCCAAGATAGTTAATTTGGAAGATAATTGCAAACTTTCGTTGCATTTAGTGAAAGGATTATCAAACTTTTATTAGATGACATAAAACGTACAAGCATTGGCAAGAAATTACCGTGACGCTCACAGAAAAGGTAAAGTTCTTTGGAAATAGCCTCACGCGGGTTTTCTTTTAAAGTAGAAGTTATACTTTGAGTTGATAAAAAAGTCATTTATGAAGATGCTACATTAAGGTAAGTTGGAACTTGAAGTTCTCTAACATCTCTTATACAAAATTATTTTCTCTTTTAGTTTCTTCTAAAATATTTTTTTTTCTTCCCAAGCGTCCCAGAAGATCAGCAATCCTACCCTCTAAAAGTTCTTACAGAAGTTTTTGAATACAAAAGTTGTCTCGGATCCGTACCTCTTTTCCACATCCTTTTTCCGTAATGCTAACATTACATCAAATGTTTTTCATTTTCATTTCTCCAAACCAGGCTAGCGAAATTCTCTCCATTCCCACTGATGCCCATAATTTCTTTTTCTATTTTTATGAAATTTTATTAAGCTTTTTCATATTTTGTTCAATTTATTTAATGTTTAATTTTGTAATTTAACTTAAAATTATATATGAACCAGGATGATAAATCTTGATTGATAAGAGTTCAATTTTTGAATAACACTCTTCCACTGTTTCTTTTCTGTTTCGACATTAGGCGATATCTTAAAAACTAAAAGATTACAAAAACAACTCCGACACCAAAAACTACACGTTTCAAACCACCTTCGACTAGTTACATCAAAAGTAGATATTGCACCAATCTACATACCTCCCGACTTACCCAAACTTTCGCTCCTCATGGTTAAACTTATTTTAAATTGTAATGAAGACCAACCATCATCCATTCCAAACTTCCTATCGCAATCACTATGACTACCCTAGCGCGGGTGGGCTTCTAAAGTCTCAACCCTCATTGAGTATTACCGCCTCAGTTCTTAAAAGCATAAGCAAGTAATACGAAAGGCTACGTTCAACAACGTTTCAGTACAGTTCGGTTAAATTTTTTTTTTTTCGGTCCAACACTATTTTATGCTCTGTCTGTGAGTTTAATTTTCGTCTTGACTTTTTAGTTCCTAGCACGTAAAATAAAACTTATTTTTTCTTGCACCGCAGACAATTCATTAATTAAATTCTTGCGGCATTAAATTGACAGAGAAGAAAAACCAAGAGTAAGAGAACCAGGAGACAACGAAATAGAACAAGATAGCAAGATTCAATAACGTACAAAAGTGCTGGAAAATGCGGATGTTAGGGTGGTGTAGGTGGAAAAGCTCTGTTTTTTGAAAGGGAAAAGTGTAAATTTTACATTTCAATGCAAACCAAATGCATTCGAGCGTCTGTTTGCTAAAGGATCAAATTCGGAAATTCGAGAGAAAAGCTAATTTCAGATCTGGCATTTGTGCGTTACATTGGTTTTAAGGAAACCAACAAACACAACGAATTTAGAAAACAATACAAAAAAACGTTTTAAAACATACTTAAAGCAACTAAACATAAACATAAAAATAACAAAAACAAAATAAAAAGCTAATGTATGATTGGAAATGCGAATCCGCTTGTAAAGAAGACACAATTCCAATCACGCTAGGATCATGTATTGGGAGGAAAACAAAAACTACAATGTATAATTCAATCAAAAACAACCGCGATATTCACAAAACTTATCCTAAACTCTCATTAACATTAAAGATGGTCGTTCCCTTTGGAAAACTGAAAAATGCTTAGTGAAGACCTTTTAAAGTGGACGCATTAGCAACTCATTTTTAAAAACTGCTGAATCTACTACCAATCCCTAACCCCATGGATTATGCATTTCCATATCATCAAGACATCTTCTTATGTATATTGTTTGATGATCTTCCAAGTGTCATACACCGATGCATGTATGGATTGAAAAGAGCCCTTAGAGAAGATCGTTTTTGAAAAACGTTCAAGGTCCAAGGAAGAATTATCTCCAAAAATTTTAAGAAAAATGCAACACTACAAATTTAAAAAAGGTGATTCAAAAAATCTAAGTAAGTCCAGAGGTATATCGTTTTTAAACATTGTCACGAAATGAAAATGGCTCATTGAGCGAATTTCAAAATGAATTTCGCAAGAGGTAATCAACAGTGAACAATATCTAAAAATTAATTTTTGCGGGTACTGCATCTTGCGAGAAATTGACAAATCCTTCAAGACTAATTCTTGTCATGAAAAAGTGCTTTCTCAAATTAGCCGTTCGGATTCGGCCTAAAATTGTAGGTTCCTTCCATTCCTAAAAACAGTACTCGCACACAGGAATGGTTGAGAGTTGTAAGTCACTAGGCCCTGGTTCACAACGGACTGTTGCGCCATCTAATTTATTTTATAATCTAAATATGAATGGTGTTTTGAAACAGGGTTAGGTTTGGTTAATTGATTGTCTTGTCTTGTTTACCGTCACACTTAGATCAACGTAGATCCATTATGACACCCTAGAAGAACACGCCTTGAAGGTGGGATTGGTAAACTAGTGGTTACTGTATAAGCATTGACAGCAACAGCTGATGTATAGACGAGGTGCTCATACTCCTTTGGATGTCGCCATCATATCAGTGTTGAGAGTTTTGAAACCATTTTAAAGATTTGGCGAAGTATAACAATTTTATGCTTGGAATGGCAGAAAATTCATTCATAAATGTTTTCCAAGGAACCTGTTTCTTAAATAGCATACCGAAGGGCAGTGGCATTGTGCAGTATCCTCACCTCATGTTTGTACATTCTTATCACCAAAACCTCTGTATAAGTAGTCCATATTGAGTGGCAACGCTCACAAGAAGGCAGAGAAGATGAAGAAGATGAGAAGTGGATGATATTTTCCGTTTCTAGCACAGGTATCATGTGAGCTCCATATCTTGTTGACTAGTTTCTTCTATCTTCTATTACCTCTTTTAAATTACTTAGCGGGATCTAAATTCTTGCAAGTTCATCAGCTTTTTTATTATGACCAGAAATCCAGCAGAGCTTCAAGTCACAAGCATCGTTTTGATTTCGATGGAACAAATTGCTTTTATTGCCGCTGTTAATGAAAAAAAGTAATATCAGCTTTTTGTATTGCCATCGTTTAGAGTTGTCAAGCACATTTCTTCACTGCCAGAACACAGCTTTGAAGACTCTGCTGAAATTAGGAAGTCTGAATGTGGTGAGTAATCAAAGAGTTTCTGAATAGAAAACTAACTCCAATATCCACGTTAAATGTCTGTTTATCAGCCAATTAATATCTGCGGCATGCCAGAAGTCTTGGGTTTAACCCCTGCCTGTGCCATTTAAAGTTTTTTTCAAGGCTAATTCTTGCCATGGTCTCCCAATCCCTGACAACAGTATTCGCACAGAAAGAGTTGAGAGTTCTAAGTCACTAGGCCCTAGTTCTCCACGTCTTGTTTAGCCACCCTATTTATTTTATTTTTATTTCTTTAGTTAATTTAAACTTATTCCGAAAACATACATCAATGATCCCAAGAAGCAAATGAACTTGTGTATAGGTAAAGTTTTTCGAAATACATTTCACTTCATATTCAAAAAAAATTATAACGTTTGTTAAGGCATATGTCTGCCCTGGAGTCCACGTTACAAAGTTCATTTGGCAGGCAGTTTCGAGCTCCAAGGAAGACCGCAAAACAGTTCTTGATATAATGACTTTTTTCAAACGAAAAGTCCGAGGAAGAAAATTATGGTTAGGTTATATTAAAGTGGCTTTCTGTGATGGAGTAACACACACTTAGACAAGTTTAATGATACATTGTGATACCACATAATCTTGAGCCTTTCTTCTAAGCTCCATTAAACCAGTTCGAGTCCCTTGCGAAACGTGAGAGACTTATTATGTAAATGTAATTGAGATCGTCAAGATCGTTATAGAAGAATTCTCTTAGTTGATTCTTGAGTTTTTGAGCTAGAGCAGGGCATGTACAGAGGAGGTGAAGAGCTCTTTCCTCCAGTTCTTCATCTATACAGCTTCTGCAAAAGACATTTGAGAATCAACTTTCCTATTAGACAGTGCCAGGTTATGACACCGAATATCGAGCTTCTATGCGATCTGCTTAGAGATAGCAATCACCTTGATCACTTTAAATCTAGTGTAGATCAGAAGTTTGTTTTGACTTGATGGTGATGTTATTCAACCTGGTGTTTGCCTTCTTCAAAGCTTCCTACCTTAACAATAGTTTACATGTAGCGATTAGTACGTCAGCATTGTGAAATTCCTGGCAAGTTTATATGCCTTCCTGGCATGTCTCTATGGCCCGGCACCCAGCAAAGATGAATTTTAAACTGTTGTGCCATTTGTTAGTGGCCCGACTATCTGAGAAAATACGGATATCAGACGTTGATATCGCGTTTTCATTTAGCCAGAACAAGACTTTTTTATCACCAAAAGTTTCGCGTGGAACACGCTATAACGATTGGGAAGGCGGATTGAGAGACTTATTTTCCGTCGTCAGAGTACACACCTTCACAAACCCCTTCATTTGTTTTTGATCCATCTGTGTAAAAGTGGACTGAATTGTCTTCTAAGACTGCCACATTCTCTCAGAAAGATCAGGAAAGTTTCTGTCGAATTGCAGTTGGAGGATTGGGTAGTCTGGTTGCTTTGGAATTGATTCTAAACACACAAGGATAACGGAGTGACCAATGTTGATGTTCACCCACTGCGATGAAGATTAAAGGCGGATAGCAGAGCTTGTCAATATTTATTTGCTAAATATATCAAAAAGTGTTGGGTAGACTAGGGTGTTTAGTACCGCAGATGGGGTCGTACGAATACATAGGCAAGCGAATCGATAATTAAAACACTATTTAAAATCCACTTCTTCCATAGATTTTGAAATTTCTTTGTAATTTCGTATGTTCCAATGAAACACAAGTTCTTGATTTCTGTCATAATTTTAAATCAAAAACTCCTACCAACCGCAGTATCCAAATAAAATTGGCACAACACTCTCATTTTTGTAAGAAATAGCTTCGTAAAAATTCTTCATGAACTAAAAAAGTCTCTAAATTTTATCAGCAACAGCGAATTTTTTTTAATTCAAGCAACAGACGACCATCAGAACAGCACAACGGATACTAAATGTTCATTTAACCTTTTTGGTCCTCATGTAACACCCATGAATTTTTTTGGTTTTCATAGGAGAATCTAGTAACGTCTTCTATAAAGTTTGGTGTATCTAGGTTGTTTTTATTTCTTCTGTAAGTGCGAGCTTAAAAAACTACGTGCACACACACCACCACCAGTGAAGGTCGCTTTATATAAGGAACATGCCAAAAGTACCTACGTTTAGTTCAAATTCCACTGAATTCAAGAGAAAAAGAAAAGTTCAACTTTAGGTACTATTACGATGCCATTGTATAGTAGTTCTTTTTTTTGTGTGGGGGGGGGGGGGGGTAAAGGAGGATGAACAACATACATATATTTTTGTAATGGTGATGGCGCGGCGTAGTAAATTCCTACTAAGGGATGAAATTAAGGGAAGAAAGAAGATAAAAATGAACATATAACGAGTTTTACTTCTACTGTCTGTTCATCTTGTTTGCATTTTTTTGTTTTAGTTACCTCGGTACCTAGGTTTTGCGTTAGCAATTTCCACCAACTTGACTAAAGGTAGACGCTTGAATTCCTAAAAAAAAAGTTCCTGAATTTCTTAAAAAGAAAAACAGAAAAAAAATTAAGGGTATAAATGAGATGAAATTCTACGAATAGGTGGTGAATTTTTTTTACAACGAATTTTTGCATTATAAACAAATGATTGACATACAAACAGTGTTGGCCAAAACAAAAGCAACTTTAACTGTCTCGATTAAATTAAAACTGGTCAAAACAAAAGCAACTTTAAAAAATTAAATTATTTTTAGACTTACTAAAATATTAGTATTGTATTTGGTAGCAAACCCTTTTCTTAAGGTACTCAAACTGATTTTATTGATCTTAGAAAAATGTTTCAAGATTCATGTGGTATCACAATGGGCCATTTAATTGGCCTTAGTGCGCCGTACTCCATCACGGACAGCTACTTTAACCTAACCTAACCCAGCAAACCAATTGTTTTAATAACTTTAGCACATCTTCGAAGCATGAAGTCAATTGAAATGCTTTTAATGCTGTTTGGAACGCTTTACCAAGCCAATTTAATTGGATCAAACAGCTCATTTTTATTTTTGCAACAATTTCCAATAGATTTTCTATGGGGTTGAAATAGAAACCATTGTCAATCCGGTTTTCTAGAAACCACGTCTCGTACTCTGTGCTTTGAGTCTTTGTCCTGCTGAAATATCTATTTCAGAGGCAACTGATCCTCATCGTGTGGAAGCATTACATTTTAAAAAGGTCACGTTATAAAAACGGTTCATTGTACCATCATTTTGGTGGAACATGTCCCGAAACCCAACCCCACACCATTACTTTACCTCCTCCGTGTTTTATAGCAGCTTTGGTGTAACATAGATTTGGTTGATCTGCGAACAGGACGACGGAAACTATCGAAACCCTTGAAACTGAATTTGGACTCGACCGAAAATGGTACGTTCCTTAACGGTCTAGTTGATGTGGTCATGATTAAATTCTAGTCTCGGAAACTTGTTTTTGGTAGAAATAAAAACCTTTTTTGAAGCTTTGAAAATTTTAGTCCACTATCAACAACTCGTATTCGAACTGTTCTCGAGCTTACGTTGAGGTCAAGTTGGGTTCTTATTTTTATCGATAATATAAAAGGGTCTTTTTTAATTAATGTTACCCTCTCGATTTGTTGTTTTTCTTTGTGTGCCACCTCGATGAACCGTTTGAAATGACTTTTTTGATTTGTAAAATCTTATTAATCGGCAAATCACTGGTTTTGGAATGGAATATTTGTCTGATATTTTAATTTGACTAATTCCACTTTAATTTCGACCATTTTACAAAGGTTAGTTAAGAACTATGGAATAGATTTTGTAGTTAACGGACTTACTTTTCTCTATTAATAAGACGAAAAGAGAGATAGCAATACAAAGTAGCTTTTCTTTTGACCAACACAATATTGGGTTAACTGTCCTACTTATGTCATATTTAGATGGAACGTTACGAAAACTATATTCTCTTGTGGTCGATTCCGAAGTACATACATAATGTATCAAAATTTGGAAAAAAATTAACATGATTTGTTTAATTTATTAATTTTTTAATGACAAAGATGGCGGTAGTTTTAGTTGCTAATGTTTTGGCCAACACTGTACATACAGATGGCAGTGCATACTTTCAAAAAAAATATACATGTATATAAATGAATGCAAAAAACCAACGATTCGGATAAGCATATCAGGACGTTTACGGCAGAAGGCGCACAGGCTTTACGTTTAAAAAACAAAAACATACAAAATCCAGGAACTCTTTTGCTTTGCTTTGCTTTGTTTTTTTGTTGGTCTGCTTTTAGCGCAGCGAACGTACAAAGCATTTTTTGAAGCGTACCACCATCACCTAGGGCAGTTTTTCTACATTTTTTTTTGTATTTTTGTTGTTGTTGTTTAATAATATTCTTCTTCTTCTTTTTTCCTGATGGTCGTCCTAACTCTTTTTTATTTGAGCCCTTATAGATAGTCAAGGAGCATGAAATCAAAAATATTACGCTGCAGACAAAACAAAACCAAAAAAAACGAAATGTGTAGAGAGAATTTACAGACTCACCCCAATGGGGGGGGGGAGGAAGGAGAGATATAGAAAGAAAGAAAACGAAGAAGGAGTTGGAGAAAAAGTTTGAAAATATTTCTTTCTGTTTCGTGGATGTTTTTTTACATTTGTTTATTATTTTTATTATTTTTTGATATTTTTTGTTTGTTAATATTTTTCCGTGAATTTTTGTACGACTTGACTACGTATATCGCTTATTCTTCGTTCGGCGAGGAGACTATATTAATTTCTTTTGTGGTACAAAGGATGTGATTTTTATTTTTCGTTTTTGTTGTTGTTTATCTTTGTCTTTTTTTAGAATCCTTCATTTTTCCTGTAGTTTATATTTGAGTTCTCTGTTTGGTATGTTTTTCATTTTTCTGTTGTATACACTTGGGGTGACATGACTAGGGACAAGCTTTTTTTTCGTTTTTATTCGATGATATTTTTTAAACCCCTAGGTTTTTTGAAAAAAAAAAAAAATGTTGGATTAAGTTAATAAATACAAGAAATCTCATATAAGACATTTACATCGATCCTACTCGGGCTTTTAAACGAATGGATAAATTCTAAAAATCTGCTTAGTGAGTTTCAAGCAGACTTCAGATCGGGATACTCCAACGTGATCGTTCACTTTTTTGTACTTTGACTCTTTGAATTTTTCGTTGATCTTAAATCGGCTTTCGAGACCATGGATCGCAATGCCACATTTTACAATCTTTTCAAGATATGAATGGCACATAAGTTCGGTATGGAATTGCAAAACGTAAGCAAGATCACTAAAGCATCATTGTGGAAAGGCCAAAGCATATAAGATTGGTTCCAAACGAAATTGCGGAGTTAGACAGGGCTGTCCAATCAGTCCAAGTTTGTTTGCACTCTTATTTGAAGATAAGTCAAAGCATTAGCAGCAGGAATCCAAAACGCAGGTGTTAACATTAAAGCTCTTCCTTTTGCTTACGACATTGTCTTACTCGATTATACACGCAGTCCCTTCAGTCAATGATAAATAAGTTTGTTTAAAATTGTATTAGAAATGGCGGAGAAAGATCGTGTGCAAGTGAGCAATGACACTACAATGGTGAAAAAATACAAATATCTAGAAGTCTGCTTTGCTAAGAACTTGAGCATGGAAAAACATCTCACTGACTAACTTGTTAAGGCAAAAAAAGCTTTAAATAAGAAAATTACGCATACCAGTAAATTCAGGGTTCTCCAAGCTGTATCGAAATCGGTAATGTTTTGTGCAGCGTCGCCAGCGGCAGGAGGTCGGAAATATGAACAAGTGGAAAAACTGCTTAGATTTTACATAAAACAGATACATGATCATGTTTAAAACGGGTTTATCGCCTTTATTCATAAAAACACTCAAGCTGAAGGTTGTTTACATTCTCAAAGCTCTCGACATGATAAGTAATGGTCTTCCAAAGAAACTAGTTCTTCACGCAATCCAATCCGGCAGTGGATGGTTTAAAGACTGAATAGAATTAGGCGAGCAGGAAGATGTTGACCTGAACTATAGTAAACTTGCCTCATAGAAACCAATTTTATATCATTTAATAGCCCGTCTGATCTAACCTAAACTTCAATTCAATGCGGTGTTTCCGAAGAAGACAATATAAAGTACCTGTTTTTTGTGTCACAAGATCTAAATTTACCTATTAGCGTGTTCGTAAATCAGATAAAAGGATACTTTGATTGTTTGGGAGCTTAGTACGAATATTAATTTGATAGAATCAAGAAGTATTCGAGTTTAATGGGAACTCGGCAAAACCATCTATTTTATATCCAGAAAAATTAGAAGAAGTTCAAATGTCGTATACAACTATCTCAAGGACCCAGACAGGTATTAAAGAATAAACACAAAGGAAGAGTCAAGAAAGCCACATAATTTCAGAAAAGGCGGACGATATTGAGAGATGCTTCCAATTCAAGGCTTTCCATTATTAAAATCAAGGTACAAGCTGAGATAAATGCAAGTAGATAGACTGTTGCTAGGGTGATAAGGAAGCAGACCATATACGACAACAAAAAGTGAAGAAAAAACCACCATGCTGCACGCAAGAGCCAACACCTTAATTTTGCAGCAAATCAAATTAGGTGAAATCGAGCTTGACATACCGGTGGTCGACTTTTCCGAAGAAAAAAAAATGAGTTGGATGGACCTGATGGATACAGCTGCTATTTACATGATGAAAAGAAACAATATATCTTGTAAAACGGCACAGAAATGGAGGCCGTGTATTATTATGGGGAGCAATCACCTATTACGGGACTGTGGAGCTAGATTTTCAAAGCTCTAAAATGACGGCAATCACTTTGGAATCGATTCTCGAACGAACTTTTCCACAGTTTTCTGAATTATTTGGTGGACAACGATGGACTTTCGAACAACATAATGCACCAATACATACCACACGGACAAAAGAAGCCTGGATTTAGGGGCAAAATGTGAACCTATTACCATGGCAATCATGTTCTCCTGACTTGTACATCATGGAAAACGTGTGAGGATGGCTTTCAACAAAAATCTACGAATGAGGAAGGCAGTATCAAAAAACCCCAAGAGATCATTGAGACCATAAAAGTAATGATCAGGAGGCAGCACACATTACCTAAAAATTATTTTAATACATTAAATAAAACCAGTATTTTCCTACCCCAAAACATTTTTGTTATTTTCTTTACCTTAAACGGTCTTCCAGGTAAATTAAGCTCTTGTCCCTATTCATGTGATACAAGAATACAAATACTTTTCAAGAATGTAACCGCCATAAAATTTGTATTTATCAACTTAATCCAAAAAAAATTGATTCCAAAATAAGCTTAGCTAATACCTCATTCATTCCACATTTGGGTTTTTTCCAAAAACCCTAAGAGTTTAAAAAATATCGTCAATTAAAAACCCAAAAAAGGTTGTCTCTATTCATGTGACACGAAGTGTATGCATGCGAATAAAAAGAAGTAAATTGAGAAAAAAAAAGAGAGACTACATTCTGATGGAACACCCACTTACCTCTTTCAACTCCAGAGATGTCTTTTCCGTAACCTGTAATAAAAAGAAGAAAAGAAGATGATGATAAAGAAAAAAATTAAATAATAGAATTTTCTTGTAGTCTTTTCTTTTTCTTTATTTATTTGTATGTGTATAAAAATGTGAGTGTATTTGAGTTTTTCTTTTACTTAGTTTTTTTTTTTCTTATGACTTGTGTTATAGTTTAGAAGTGAGTTTGAAATGTAATTGGAAGAAAAATTGGAGTAAATAATGGAGCTTTTGCAGAGCAGTACGAAGAAAAGTGGATGACATTTTGTTTTTTTTTTATTAAATTTTTGAAAAAAAGAAAATTTAAGAAAACTGAATGGTAAAAGAAAAATGATGGAGTACTTTCTTTGGTTTGAACGAATTGGAAAAACTAGTGACAAGGGAAGAGTATTTTGGTGGTAGAACAAAACGTCAACAAAACAAAAAAGTTGATTAATATTTCTTAAGGAAAGGGGGTGTAATGTATAGGAACTATTGTAATTTGTGACGTTAACGCAGTAAATATAGATTTTTGCAGTTCGAGTTATTATGATGAAAAATTTGTCACAATTCAAAAAATAAGAAGACATTTTATTTATACACTGCCAACCAATGAGGCCACAAATGTTGGTATCGATTTTCGCTTATTATACCTTCTAGAAGTTTTGTTCCCAAAAACGTCTCCTACCATTGAATAGGTAAGTATTTTCAAATTGAAAATTATAAGTATACAAAAATTACATTTATAAAATTAAAGGATGCATTCGTAAACAGAGTTGGAACTCCACAAGATCAAATTATGAACTACTTACAGAAGGTATAAAAAGGTTCATCATTTGGGATGAGGCCATTGCGAATATTTCCAAGAGTTAGCATGAGTATTCTTTTAAAAACTGTTAAATAAGGGTGTGTTAAAATCAACTGTTTTGATATTTAATTTGAAACATATGTACATATATTGGTTACAGAAAGAGCAAAAATGGTTGCTTTAAAGGATTTAGGTGTGAAAAGTAGGTTTATTTTAAGGCATCAATCTCTTGTTAATTGAAATCGCTTAATTTTGTACTGTAAATCTCTCCTAAACCATCTCGTTTTTGAAGCAGCAACATAAGCTCGCTTAGCTATTTAATTTTAGTTTTATATGATTTCATTTAATGTTCGCACACTAACACAATTTTAGTAGCATTTCTTAAAAGGGTTTATATTTTCTATAAACAAATACACATATTTCTATGTACATATAAAAACATAAGTCGAAAATAATATTTTTATAGTTTTTGGGAGAAAAAAATAGTTTAAAGCTTTTCAATTTTCGAAAAGATATTTAAGTCGGAAGTAAATTTTTACCAACGTGTTAGTATAATTTTTATTTTAGGTTTTTATATACAAAACTGTGAATTCGATTTTTTTTGTCAAGATTTTACTGAATGTTGAAAACAATATATTTTACCAACTTTGAGTGATTTTTGTTAGGTTTTTATTTTTTATAAAAAAAAACTGTCAACTAGTTTATTTTTAAAATTTTACCAGATCGTAAAAACGTTATTCCTCGTTGCACAAAATTGGTTTCGAAATAAAATCATTCTCTGTTGATGCTTGATGCTTTGTCTGATTCCATCCAAAGAAATTTTTCGTCTTATCCTCGCACTGAAATCGTTGTTACGGGCGATTTCAATGTACGCAATTCTTCATGGCTTCAACATTCAGGCCAGACAACACCCGATGGAGTGTGTGCAGAAATCTTCGCTGAGTTGAACCACCTAACTCAGCTTGTCAACGAGCCCACCAGAATATCGGACGTTAAAGGTCGAGCAGAAAACACTCTTGACTTGTTTCTTACCTCTGACCCTGATAAGTACACTGTTAGTGTTCTATCTAGTCTAAGCACATCTGACCATTGTGTTATATCAGCAAATTTCTCGGGTCAAAACTGTTCAGTTAAAGAAAGAGCTCCTAACAGAACCATTTGGCAATACGAGAAAGCCAACTGGGACGGCCTCAATAATTACTCAAGATCTTTAACTGGTCACTATGCTTCCTCGATAGTGACGTTGACGCCAGCGCTGATATGATCACAAGTTTAATTCTCCTGGGAATGAGAACTTTTATACCAAACAGGGTTAAAAGTATCAGACCCAAGGAAAACGCTTGGTTTGATGCGAGCTGTAAAGAGGTTATTATCGCCAAAGATTAATTATCAGCTCAAGAAATATCTTGAAGATCGAAAGCTTCTTAATGACCGGCAATACGGCTTTTGTAGCAATAGGTCCACTGGTGATCTCATGGTCAATCTTTAAATCGTTTTGGAGAAAGTAAGATTATTGCACTTGATATTTCAAAAGCATTTGATAGGGTTTGGCATCAGGCCCTCTTATCGAAAATGTGTGCTTTCGGTTTTCATGAATCCCTGCTTAATTGGATTAGTAATTACCTTTCGGATCGTTCAATACAAGTAGTATTGGATGGATTCAAGTCTGAAAACCATAAAATAAATGCTGGTGTGCCCCAGGGCTCTGTTTTATCTCCAACACTCTTTCACATTTTTATTAATGATCTTCTGTCTGCAACATTTAATCCAATACATTGTTTCGCTGACGATAGTACTCTTAGCTTTTCATATTCGTTTTCAGACTCACATCCCTCTTCTTCGGATGTGGAACTGCAACGACAAAATATGATAAGCTCATTAAATTCCGATCTAAACAGCATTGTTCAATGGGAATTAAAAAACCGAGTGGAATTTAAGGCTTCGAAAACCCAATGCTGTCTTATATCGTAAAAGCGAGATATACCCCCATTGCCATTATCCATGGATAGCACTTGCATCAATCACTGAACACCTCGATATTCTCGGTATGTGTGTCACCAACCACCTCTTGTGGAATGATCACATACGCGATGTCGCCGAAAATGTTACAAGGTGTTTGGGTTTCCTTAGGCGATGCATTCAATATTTCACCACTTCTGATCTGGCTTTTATCTACAAGACTTACATACGTCCAAAGCTTGAGTGTAACTCAAATATCTGGGCTGGTGCTCCTGCAACTTACTTTAGCCTCTTGGATACAATTGAACGTAGAGCATTTAAATTGATAGATGATAATATTATCATAAGTCCAATTACTTCGCTTGAAAATCGTTGTAGGGTCTCTTGTCTGACCCTTTTTTACCGTTATTTTAATGGCTTATGCTCTAGTGAAATAGATAGTTGCATTCCTCCTCTTAAACAGTTCAACCATAATACTCGCGCTTCTAGCAATGCTCATCAGTATACCCTCGAGTCCAACTTCGGTCGTACTGTCAAATACAGAGATTCGTTCTTTAGCCGTACAACGCGAGTGTGGACTGCCTTACCACACTCTGTCTTTCCTAGTCATTGCAATATTCATGAATTCAAAACCAATGTGCACCGACATCTCCTTTTAAACCCTCTCTCTTCTTCCTAGTGCTTACACTGTGCCTCTGCATAATAAGGGTAGTTATATCCCTTTGAGTGTGTGTTTATTTTATAAAAAAAAACCTCACAGCTTCAGATCGTTATTTCTCATTGCACTAAATAGTAATTTTTTAGCTATTATTTTTTTGACAACACTGGTTTAAACAGCTGACGCACGTTTCGTGTTTTGTTTCATTGTTAAACATCTTCAGTTCGGTCTATAATTTAACCATGAATCGTCTTACAAACGAACAACGCTTGCAAATTATTGTATTTTATTTTAAAAATGCTTGCTCTGCTAAGAAAGTTCATCGCGTGCTTCTTCCATTTTCATTGTGTTTTGCGATGAAGCTAATTTTTGTCTCAATGGGTACGTAAATAAGTTGAATTGTGAATATCATTTTGGAGTGAATATTAGCCAGAAGCATTGCAAGAGCTACTAAAAAGTCACAGTTTTGTGTGGTTTGTGGGCTGGTGCAATCATTGGACCGTACTTCTTCAAAGATGATGCGAATCGTAACGTAACTTTAAATGGTGAGCGCTACCGTGATATGAAAACCAACTTTTTTGCTGCCCAGATTGCAAGAGCTTGACTTGCATGACATGTGGTTTCAACAAGACTGTGCCACATGCCACACAGGACGCGCAACAATGGACTTATTGAGAAGCGAGTTCGGTGAACATTTTATTTCACGTTCGGGACCGGTCAATTGGCTGCCCAGATCGATTTAAAGCCTTTAGACTATTTTTTGTGGGGCTATGCTAAAGCTCATGTGTATACAGACAAGCCCGCTTTAACTGACGCATTGGAAGACAACATTAAAGCATTTATTCGTGAGATACCGCCCGAAATGTTGCAGAGTATTCCAAAACTGGACTAAGCGGATGGACCATTTGAGGCGCAGTCAAGGTCAACAGTTGCATGAAATAATCTTTAAACATTAAATTATGCGGACCGCACTATCGATTCAAATAAAGATTTCACGCATTTTTCTGAATTGTATGTGTTTTTTTTTTTCAAAACTTTCCCATAGCTTTTAAATAATCACCCTTTATAAATGAAATAAATGCAAAACAAAAATATTAACGATTTGTCTCACAGAAGGAATAATACAAAAAATCAATCAAATCATAAAAAAACATTAGCGTAAGAAATATATTTCCATTCCACAAAATACTTCTGATTCTGAAATAATATTTATTAAATAAAAAAAATATCTACCAATGCCGAAACCCGGGATTGAACCGGGGACATTTAGATCTTCAGTCTAACGCTCTCCCAACTGAGCTATTTCGGCAGATAAAAAATTAAGTGCCAAATAACACTCAGATTGTAAACGAACACAAAGTTGATAATAAGTATTCCAATGGAGTTTAATCAAAACCTAAAAAAAAATTGTTTAGAAATATGTCTTATAAAAGCGGTGGCCATTCAACAATAATAGGCATCTGGACCAAGAAAATAAGGACACCTAAGGGAAATCAATATTATTATTCTTTTTCTTGGCTTAATGTTGAATTCAACGGATTATTACCTCTATATGTGTTATGGGAGTAAAAGAAAGTCATTGTTATCAATTCTTGAAAAGTGATTTTGATCAATTTAAAGGGTTAGGTTGATGGAATGGGAATTGATAACACCATGGCTTCACTTATACCAATGTAGATCCAAATGGAATTAGTCTATAATATTATGGGTTGTCCTATTATAGCTATTTTGAAGCTTTGTCTAATAGGCTGCTTTTAAGCATATCTAGAAGTACCTCCAGATTATTGAAGAAGTGTTTGTCTTAGAATTTATCTTAAGTGTGGCATTGTGGAAGTTGTTTGTCCTTATTTCATCCTTTGCAACTATCATCGGTAGTAAGTTGAACTTTCTTTTCATAGTAACCCCCCAGGTTGTGGACCTGTTAGTCAATTTTTTTTGTCTAGATGCATAATCGAGCGGTATTTTGTTTTGTCGAATTTGAGCAATAATTTCCTGACCGCGACACATGTTTCAAAGCAATTTCTAATTTCATTGCTTTCTTGGAGTATCTTGTTACCAATGGATGAGGTGTCTATGGTTGAGTCTATACTCCCTCATTCCCTGATACACCGCTGTGACCTGGTACTCAGCACATTCCGTGAGTTTATAGCGATTTACATGCTTCGACTAGCTAGTTGTGTTAGAAATCGATTTTAAGGCTGCTTCGCTATCAATGAATATGGCGATAACAGCTTGTGATAGCTGAAGGGTTAAGAGACAAGAGAGATGAGATGTGAAGTTATTCATAAATATTCAGATATGGTTCTTCATACAAATGTGTTCAATTCTTTTTTGTTTATTTTACAAGAACACTTATACATTTTTCAAGCTTTTCCAGATACTTTAATAGCATTTTTACCACTCTGCGAGAGCCCTCTACAATATAATTTTAATTTTTTCCTAGAGTAGAAACTCCTTATCAACAAACAAGAAAATGTCGTTAGATGGCAAACACGACTCATTACTTTGAATCTACACAAATACCTAATTAATGGTTTGTGTTTTTTGAATATTAGGCATGAAAACTCCGAAATTCATGAAAATGAACAAAGGCTAAGGTTTGTGTAAAGGGCGTGGTTTTCAAAAAGAAATAAAACCCATATAATTAAATCTTTCCCATTATGTTTTAAAATTGATTTCGAACAAGTGGATACTGCTGCAGCTAGTTTTAATCATTTCCAGCGGGAGGGCAACAAATTTTCGACCACTTTTGGCAGCAATTGGGCGATTATTTTTTTTTTTTCAAGGCGTCAATCGCCTAGGGATTATCTGCGTAGACGAACAACTTAACATAACCACAAACAAAAAACAATAAATAATAATTGATATTTATGATTATATTGGATTTAATACTGTGAGAAAACCCAGAATTTTCTTTCCAAAAACACTTGAGGAAAAACAAAGCTAATATTCACATTCTGAAACTTCATTATGAACACCGAATTAATCTTAATAAATGATCCAAATCAATTCTGGTCTTTTATTAATTCAAAACAGAAATTACTTCGAGTTCCTAAGTGTATGAATTTGAATGGAGTGGAATCCAACGATATTAATCAGTCTTGAACTATTTGCTAACTTTTTTGAATCAGTACATTGTAATTTTCAAGGAATACTGTCATTTCATCTTATGATCAACCTAAGTTAGATATAGGATCGATGGAACTAGACTTCATCGATGTTTAAGATGGACTGCAAGGTCTTAAGCCGATTGAAAAACCTAGTGCTGAAGTCAATTTTGGGCTTATATTAAAAAAAAAAGTTCTTATTCGCTTTGCCATTCTTTTGCTTATTATTTTCAATCTTTCCTTGTCTACTGGAATTTTCTTGGATGAAATCATCTTTCTTGATACCAATTTTTAAATAAGGTTCAAAAACCAACGTTTTAAACTGCAGGGGATTTCGTAAGTTATCTAAGATCCCCTAACTGTTTGAAAGTTTAATTAAAAATCAGCTTGATTTTCTGGTCAAAGAACACATTAGAATTCAGGTAGGCCAATTGTTACAAGTCTGGCATACTTTTCTTGTTTTGTGGTCGAATCCATCGAAAACCAAAGCCAAGTTGATACTATTTATACAGAATCTAGCTAGGCTCTCTATTCGGTTTGTCACACAATATTGCTTTGTAAACTCAAGCTTAGGTCAATGGATCGCCTTATTTTCAATAGGAAGAGTCCAAGAAGTAAAAAGTAACGAATATACTTCAAGGCCTATTAGTTGTTCTTCAGGCATTCCACAGGGAAGCCATCTTGGTCCATTGCTGTTAACCATATTTATTGATGTTATTGTTAGTTATGCTGATGACCTACAAATATTTTTGAAAGTAAGAAGCGGTATCGATTGATTAGACTTCAAGTGAACTTGGATAGCTTAGTGTAAATTAAACTATTTGCATCTTAACATTCAAAAATATTTTGTTATTTTTATCTCTAGGAAACACTTTGTGGATAAATGTCCATATTCTCTAGATACAAAAGTAAAAGATTTAAGAGTAATCTTTGATTCAAAGTTTTCTTTTGCTCCTCGTATCAATGCTATTGTCACCAAAGCCAATTTCAATGCTAGTATGCATAAAAGGAAATACGATTAACTTTCTTGACCTATATACTCATGTTGCGCTCTATACTTTTAATTAGATGTATTCTCGAATAAGCGGATGTTATCAGGAACCCTCATCAACAACTTTTCTCCGATAGAATTCAAAAGGTCCAGAAACGCTTTATAAGGTTTGTCTTCTTTCATAAAATCCATTGAAACTTATGTACAAGCTTTTTGGCCAGGCAAAATCTTTTTGACTTGCAGATGCTTTAATCTAGAAGAACTAAGAGAGAGAAACACCTTCTTTTTCAGCCTAACTACGGTATGAACGAGTCAATTTTAAGGTCAGTTAGAGAGTTTGATGAAATCGATGCTGATATTGATTTAACTTTCTCAAGAATTAAATTCAAAAATAACATATATTTTCCATATGAAGGGTGATTTTTTAAAAGCTAATGAAAGTTTTTCAAAAAAAAAAAACACATACAATTCAGAAAAATTTATGAAATCTAGTACGGTCCATATATTTTAATGCTTGAAGATTATTTCATGCAAATGTTGACCTTGACTGCGCCTCACAAAGTCCACCAACTTAGTGCAATTTTGGCATACTCCTTCCAACATTTCGGCCGGTATCTCAGGAATAAATGTTTCAATGTTGTGTTTCATGTGACATGAGCTTTAACATAGCCTCACAAAAAATAGTCTAAACGCGTTAAATAGCACGATCTTGACAACCAATTGACCGGTCCCGAACGTGAGATAAAATGTTCACCGAACTCGCCTCTCAATAAGTCCATAGTTGCGCGTGCTGTGTGGCATGTGGCACCGTCTTGTTGAAACCACATGGCATGCAAGTCAAGATCTTGCATTTTGGGCAAAAAAAACTGGATACTATCTCACGGTAGCGCTCACCATTCACAGTTACGTTACGATTACCATCATCTTTAAAGAAGTACGGGCCAATGACGCCACCAACCCATAAACCGCACCAAACTGTGACTTTTTGTGGATGCATTGGTAACTCTTGCAATGCTTCTGATATTCACTCCTAAATCGACGATTATTTGCGTACCCATTGATCCCAAAAATGAGCTTCACCGCTGAACACAATTCTTCAGTAAAAAAGTGGATCCTCGGCCAACTTTCCAAGAGCCCATTTACTTAAAATTTTAAGTTGCAGTAGGTCGTACCACCTAAATCCTTCAGCAAAATTTTCCACGTTGTTGATAAACAGAGACCCAATTGCAACGAACGGCGACGAATCAACAACTGATGTTCATCATTAACACTGGCCGATACAGCTGCGATATTTTCTTCAGTTCGCACTCTACGTAAGCGTGTTGGAGGTTTAAAGCAGCATCAGTGGGTCGATTAAACTGGCCATAAAATGGAAGAGCGAGCATTTTGATAATACAATTCAATAATTTGCAAGAGCTGTTCGTTTTCAAGACGATTCATGGTTAAATTATAGACCAAACTGAAGATGTTTGACAGTGAAACAAAACACGAAACGTGTGTCAGCTGTTAATACCAGTGTTGCCAAAAAGATAATTGCTGAAGAAGTTTATCTTTTTACAATTTAATTTTTTTTAAGATAATTTTAATAATTTATGCACATATTTTTTAGTATCTAATATGTTGAGTCTATAATAGATAAATAAATAAATAAATACCAAATGTAACCAAGCAAAATTAATAAAGAACCCAAAGAAAAAACTTAAATTTAAGATTTGCTCGTAACATTCTCAATAAATCTGTTTGGCTTCATAAACTTTAAATAAAATACAAAAATATTTAAAAAAAAAAAAAAAAAAAAACACCTGATGCAATAAACTTTATTCAACTCCGATGATATGACATTGAAAAATAAGTTAGAAACATTTACAAAGCAAGCTCCCAAAAACAAAACTTCTCAATAACAGGCTCTCTACAACAACTGATACCGCATAAAGCATCAAGTCAAGGCTCATTAGCATTTATAAATGTAAATATCTTTATGGTAGAAACATAAATCCTCAAATTTACGAAATTCAGCCAATTAGTGAAAAATAAATATTTTATTTTTTAATAACAAACATCACAGAAAACAGAATAAAAAACGAAACAAATTGATTTCAAAGAAGAAATATTATTCAAATATATATTTATAAGGGATCTATATGTAATGTACGTATCTAGATATGTAATGTAAGACATGGTTTTGAATGTCAGCAATATATTTTCTACAAAATAAATGACACAGTCAAGTCAGAATAATATGTATCTGTATCTACAATTCTACATACTTGGGTATATAGGAAAATAAAATGTTAAAAATATCTATCTAAATGTACTCAAGTTACAGACATCTGCAAGAATCTACGATATATGTATGTATGTAGTTACTTCCTTTCAAAGTACATACGCTGACTATGAATGTTGTTGTTCTTAACATATAGAAAAATAGAAGGACTAGATGAAGGTAAAATATTGAAGTTATACAATATTGAAGACAACTCATGGCTGTGTTTTTGAGTTTTTATTTGCAATAAAGTAGGTAGATAGGTAGGGACCTTACCTATCTTCTCTTAATAAAAATGAAAAAAAAACAAGTTATGAGGTTCTTAAATGTTGGATTTCTATCAAATTTAAGTCAAAATGGTACATGACATGACATCGAAATAATGAGCGTTTAAAGAAAGAAGGAACTCCTAACTCAGTAGCTTCGGAGTCAGTAGAATTTGAAGTCAATCACTGTCATATAGACGTTAACATCGCAATGTCTGCAATTTTGAGAAAAATAATATGGATTTTAATATGAAATCAAAGAAATCCTTCTACGATTAAAATCTTGGTGCATTCAATCCTGAACTCAAGTTTCTTTAAGAAAAAAAAAAAACATAACACTTACACATTTGTAGAAAATGTACACGATCTTGTCCTGTTAATAACATAAATAATATCCTTGTTCCTTCTGATAATAAATTAAGTATACTAGGTATTATATTTTCTTGTAAATTGAACTTTACGGTACATTGTTAAGCATTAAGAACCAACTTGGCTACCAGCCTTAACATCATAAAATAGTTTGACCCATATACGAATTCATTGATCAACGTTACAAAAGCCACACTGTTATCAAAAATTGATTATGGTAGACGTATAAAACCTTAAATCCGACCGGATCAATATTCATATCACATCGTAATGATAGCCAGCATCTAATCTTTAAAGACAAGTCCTTTAGAAAATATCTGGGCTGAGAGAGGTTTTTCGTCGATCAACAATTTTAAAGAAAAGAAGTCCTTACATCAAGACTTGTAGGAAAAATACTAGAATCTTATAACTTTCCAATTTGTTAGGCCTCTACAAAAATCTTAAAACGCTTAAAGACAAATTAACATCTGCCCTCTACATAACTCTAATGTTTGCGAGAAAAATCAGCAATGAAAAAAAACCCTCCCGGGCTATTCTCGAATGAATCCATTAACACTGCAACCGTTTGATTTAAAAAAGATTCAACTCTTCAGCATTTTCACGAATTAATGAATCCTTTCATTAGTAACACTTGGAATTACCTCTTTAACGATGGTTCTAAGTTTGAGAAAGGAACTTCTTTCGCAGTTTAAAAAGTCACGCAATTCACCTACAAATCCAAGAAAAAAACAATGATATGCACGGACAGTCTTTCAACTTTAGCCATTATCGAAAACGTTAAGAACCTATCATCCGATATTTTGGATACCAGGAAATATATATCAGAGCATTTAACCGTTATTTATTTAAAACCTTTGCGGAGGCTGTCGGAGTAAGTCAGACCTATTGCTCTTACTTATTCCGCTTCCTTACAGATGGTAACCTAAGACATCACAACATTCATCATTTCAGCTAGAAGCTCGATACCTGATTAGCTTTTAAGTATGGTTTTGTACATTTATGTATAGTTCAATAAATAATAATATTAATAATAAACAAATTTAAAAATATATATTTTTAACTAAGAAGCAAAAATCCTTATGCAGTATTTTTTACAAAAACATCTGAATTTTTGATCAACACAGAATCTCAAAAGATGAAATAGTCAATAAAAATGGAAGAATTCTAGCGGAGTTTCCAGGAGACTTCGGTTTGTTCTGTGAAGTGGCGAATGACTATGAATTTGATGAACTCACTTTTATAAGCAGTCAGAGTCTATAGATTATAGACTTTTCCGCAATATCTGGGAAATGGTACAGCGTCGTTAACGACTTTTGGTACTCACCAAAACAAACACATTTCAATAAAAGTGTACATCAAAGGAACTCCAATAATTTCCAAAGAACTGCGAGCCAATATAGATCTAAACAGATTTGATCAGCTAAAAAAATGTTATATGTAAGAAATCTTGAGCTGCATTAACATCTCAGCAACAACAGCATGGTTAAACGTGCGCAAACCTGGAGGATACGACTAAGGTATGAAGATATATCTTTATGCTTAGACTTTTTTAGCCAGTGGCATACCAAGAATGCTCAACAATTTACCCTTGAGCTCAATTTCGGACGTACTGTCAATCATAAAGATTCTCTTTTAAACCGCACATCGAGAATGTGAAATGCTTTAGCGAACTCCGTTTTTCCATCCCATTTTGATATTCAGAACTTTAGAACAAATTAGCACCAGTAACTCGTCTCAAACACTGTGGTTACACGTAAACATATAAAGCGTACTAATAACCTCTCGACTGCCTGTTAATTAAAGTGTTTTTGAGCTAGGTGCATCAATATCTTTCAATGAATTAAAAGTTACTATCTTGCAAATGAAAAACAACAAAACCTCGGGAAGTGAAGACATTCCAGTTGATTTTTTCAAAAACAGAAATGAAGAATTCAAAATTTGTATTCTACATTTCTTCAAACGTATTTTTAATGATGGAACATTATGATAAGGAGAGAGCTTAGAAGGAGATGTCGGCACACATTGGTTTTAAATTCCTAAATACTTTAGGGACTGTGAAACACAGTGTGGTAAGGCATTCCGAATTCGCGTAGTACGGCTAAGGAACTAATCTCTGTATTTGACACTACGACCAACGTTGGGATCGAGGGTATACTAATGAGCATTCCTATCAGCGCAACTAGTGTTAAAGGGGAGGGATGCAGATGGCTATTTCTACAGAGGATAAACCGTTAAAATAACGGCAAAAAGGGTTAGACTAAAAATTTTAGGTAATGATATTTCAACCAATCAATTTAAATGCTCTACGTTCAGAACTGTCGGCCCAAGAGGATCTAGCAAGTTGCAGGATCACCAGCCCAAAGATGGGGGTTATACACAAGTTTTGCAAGCAAATAAGACTTTTAGATAACAGCTAAATCAGAAGGGCGACGAATTTCTTGCATCGCCTTAGGAAACTCATACACCTTGCTAAATTTTTGATGGCGTCGCCTATGTAATCGTTCCACAAGAGGTCGTTGGTGACACATAAACCGAGAATATCGAGAAGTTTAGTCGCATTAATCCAAGAGGGGTATACCTCGCTTTAACGATACAAGACAGCATTGGGTTTTCGAAGCATTAAATTTCACGCGATTTTGTAGTCCCCATTGATAAATGATGGTTAGGTCGGAATTTAATGAGCTTATCATATTTTTTCGTTCCAGTTCCACATCCCAAGAAGAAGGATGTGGGTCTGAAAACGAATATGGAAATCTAAGTAACTATCGTCAGCGAAACAATGTATTGGATTAGAAGTTGCAGACAGAAGGTCATTGATAAAAATGCCAAAGAGTGTTGGAGATTGAACAGAGTCCTGGTGTTACACCAGCATTTATTTTTTGGTTTTCAGACTTGAACCTATCCAATACTACGATCTGAAAAGTAATAACTAATCCAATGCAAGAGTGGTTTATGAGAACCGAAAGCAGCAGGGCCAACCTCACCTGATTTTCAAGCTGATTTCCCATCTAGACTTTTTTTCAAAGGATCACATTTTTGCTTTTAGTAAGTAGCATAGCTAGAAATCAAATAGAAAAACAAGAAATTCAACGTTTGCTTTGTTGATTTAAAAGCTACATTTGGAACTGTAACAGACAGGCTCTGATATACAAATTGGCATCTATCGGGTCGTGATCCGTAAGTTTTGAGTGACATATTCTAATCTTTTCTCGACATCAAGTGCAGTTTTTTTCAGAATGGGTTGCAACATCTGCAGGTGTTCCACAGGGGTGCATTTTGAGTCATTTACATTTTGAACTTTTCATTGATGATATTTTTGATATCAGAAACGTTGATTTTGTATGCATTTCATTATTTTGCCTGAAAAATAATCGAGGTGAAAAATATTTGTACAGATTTGTCATACAAATATTTTGAAATAAGAACTCTAATCAAAACCTCACGAAATCCCAACTTTGAGCCATATAAGAACAAATTCTTACAACAGGTCTACATTCGTGCACATCTTCTATAACACCTACATTTGTGTACCTTCTTGAAATGATGCCTGAAAAACATGCATGATACATTCCATTATGTACCTACATCATATTCCGCGGCGGAGGGCGGCTCCACCTCATGATGTCATCTATGGAAGAAGATGCATTTATTTATCAAGTAAGGAAGGCGTTTGTAAATGTAATAATGTAGGATGATGACGAACCTATCAAAACATGAGAAACCTCAGTCAAAGGCATTTTCGTTACCATAGTAGTTGATTGCTCTCTTTCCCGAGGCAAGTTGCTTCCTTCTCTCCACCACTTAACTTCATCACACTCAACTCAGAAAATTGGTTAAAATTGTAGAAACTCTAAATAAATACATACATATACACTACAAACACATTTAAAACACTTTGAAAGAGTAAGAGAATATAGAGTTTCTAGAAGTTATTCCCACTTTACCTACCTATTGCTTCTTTGAAAACTCAAAGGAAAAAGGACGAAAGTGTGAAATAAGTTTAAGATATACTATAGAGAGATAGACACTTTAATAGAGTGTGGAAAAATGGTAAGAAAAGAGGTATCTCTGTGTGTTTACCAAAAGTCAACACTTTTGCTTTGACAATTTTCTAATTTTAAAATTATTATTTATGCTACGTTGAATATATTTTCTCCGCATAAGGTGAATGTTTGCATATATATAAAAATAAAAATAGGAAACAAAATAAAATTAATTTAGTTTATGAATATATTGCAGGAAACTTTTGTGCACCATTTTAGGTTTTTACTAGGTAAAGAAATATAATAAATAAGAAATAAGGTTTGTTTTATGGGATCCTTTGGTTGAAGAATGAGTATTTAAATAATGTAAGACGTAAGTTATGAAGCATAGTAATAAATATAAAGGTGCATAAAAAAGGCAATTACATGGATATTGTTCCTTGATTACCCTTTATATAAACATGACTTTGGGATCAATATTTTCTTTTAAGTTTTATTCGTCAACAATTTTTGCTGAAATACTGGTGACAAAAGAAATCGACAAAGTTTCTATTTTTGTTTTTCTTAATCAAATCTAAACCAAACGCAATATTTTAATTTAAGTTGTATAAACATTGTTTACCAAAAATATTGTTATTGTAACTAGCTATAGGAAGATGCTCTTTTTTGGGAGTGGGTGCTCTTTTTTTGTAATTCATTCATAAAGTTCATCGCGCGCATCTGCCAACGAGCGACGAAGCTCATTTTTGGCTCAATGGGTACGTAAATAAGCTGAATCGTCGATTTTAGAGTGAATATCAGCCAGAAGCATTTCAAGAGCTACCAATGCATCCAGAAAAAGTCACAGTTTGGTGCGGTTAATGGGCTGGCGTTTCAACAAGACGCTGCCACATTTCACATTTCACGTTCGGGACCGGTCAATTGGCCGCCTAGATAGTGCGATTTAACGCCTTTAGACTATTTTTGTGGGGCTATGTTGAAGCTCATGTCTGTGCAGACAAGATGCATTGGCAGACAAGATTAAATCATTTATTTGTGAGATACAGGCCGAAATGTTGGAAAGAGTATGCTAAAATTGGACTTAGCGAATGGACAATTCAATGCGCAGTCAAGATCAACATTTGCATGAAACAATCTTCAAACATCAAATTATATGAACCGTACTATCGATTCAAATAAAGATTTCATACATTTTTCTGAATTGTATGCGTTTTTTTGAAAAACTTTCATATACATAGCTTTTAAAAAATCGTTCTCTATGTTTATATTTAAACACAGTACGAACATTAGAAAATAGGAACAGATTTAAGAGCAGATACCAGTCTTGGTGTTCTGAACATCAAAATTTTGGGGAAAAACAGAGTTTGACAAAGTATCTCACATTCTCAATGTGCAGTTTAGGAAAGAATCTCTATACTTGACAGTAAGTCTGAAATTGAGCCTAAGGTTAAGTGCGAGTATTACCGCTGAATCTTTTAAGGGGTGGAATGCATCTGTCTAATTCGACAGAACATTGTCTGTAAAAATATCTGCAAAACAACGAAAGGGTTGTAAATGTTTCAGTTATAGTTCTTTCTATTCTTAAAGAACTTTTTTGAATTCTAACCAAGTGGCACCTGCCCAAATATGAGAGTGGTATTCAAGTTTTGAACGGATTAAGTCGTTTGTAAATTATAGCCAGATTAGATTGCACCGTCGTCGTCGTTGTCAGAGAAATCCTAAGCATCTAGCATCACTTTTGGCTAAGTGTACTGTCGTCAGTGAAACAGTTAAATGGATTAGCAGTGGTAGACATGAGATCGTTAGTGAATATCAGGAACAAATTCGACATTATGTGTGAAACACTACATCATTCAAATGACTACCACACGAATTGTTACAAGCAGTGATTCTTTTGAGGTAATTTTCGACCACTTTGTGACACGCTATAACTTGGCGAATGTAGCTTTTTAAGTGCTCAAGAGTTAAAGGTTTATCTACATAAACACGGTCTTTTGCGTAGTTCATGATCATGTTAGGCAGTTTGATATCGCCACGACGATCATATAACAATAACGCTCCAAATTGTCGGTGACAGTCGTTCCATCCTGACCACCAAACAATGACTTTTTGTGGATGTAATGGCCTATCTTTTAATTACTTGAGAATTTTTAGAAAACGACAATAACTCTATTTATTAATATACCCAAGGAGTGGGAAATTTACGTCGTCACTAAAGTCCACCGCCTTTTGTTCAAGTTGTGAATGCCCAGCTGGCTTCAGTTGTTTTGTGAGCTGGACTTTGTATGGATGTAGGTGTAGATCAAAATGCAAAATACGCCATAACGTGCCGTAAGACAGTCCTAATTCCTAAAAACGTCGAGGAATCGAAACATTCAGGTCTTCAGTAACACTTTCACTTAAAGCAGCGATATTAGTGGTAAGCGAGAAACAATGATACACAGTCCTTAAAATATCTGTTGCCAGTCCAGTCTCTTCAAATTTCTTCACAGTTTTGCAAATTGCTTGCGTAAATTGGACGATTATTTAAACCATAATCTCCTCCTAAAGCACGATATGTGGCTGTGGCAGAATCACCAACTTTGTGTTAGTTTTTAACAATTTTTATATAAATATAGTTCTAATACTGCAAGAAACTTAAACTTTTTTCGTTGATAATTTTTGTTCAATTTGTTTATGCAAAACACATAAAAATTTACTGTTTAATAGTTTCTTTAAACAAAAAAGACACGATACAACAAAAACAATTTTTATACAATTCCCAAAATGAATAAAGAAAAAAATTATTTATTCTACATTATCACATAAAACCTTCCTGCTTCTGCAACAACAACATATCTAACACAACCGGAAAAAACACCCTCCCTTAGTTAGAAACTTTTTGTGTGCCAAAACAAACATTTCCCAAAGAAACTCCTTAATAGACTTCTATATAATATCCTCCTACATATAAAATATATATATTACACACATAACTGTATTATAATAAGACCAAATGAAGATCATTTTTATAATATAATCTCTAGAAGCTCCAAAGTAGTATCCAACACTTAAAACATACCCCTACCTAACTACAACAGTTTCCTATATAACTTGAACACAAATTTCTTGTTCTTTTTTTTCAAAAAAATTCCCTCGAGCAGATCTTTCTATTGAAGGAACTCAAAAAGCCATGTTATCAGCAAAAAAGAAAATAAAATCATTAAAAAAAAGGAACAAAAAGCCATCGAAGCTTTTTGTGCAAAATCGTTGCAAAATAAATTTAAGAGAAAAAAAAAAATAAAATAAAGGAAGTAGAAGAAAAATTCTCTATTAAATTTAATGACCAACCATTGAACTAAATAAAAGGATATGCACATCATGCACATCCAACACCAAACCACCCCCAAAAACCACCCCAACAAAACACCCCAAACTCAACCCGAAAACCCCCAAACCGCACCACACTAATGCTGCTCTGCCACACCATCATTGCCACGTAAACCATATCTTCCCTTCTCTTCGGTTGGCCTTTCAGCTGATATGCCTCCACCCTTAAACCCATTGTCCCCCTATGACGACCCCAAACCCTGATATTTGCATGTAAACTTTTAAAACCAACACAGAGTACAACCAACACACGACAACACGATGACTAAGAAAAAATAAAAATTGAAAATGAAAACGACGACAAAAGAAAAATAAATAAACTCGGAATTCTCAATCGATACCCGTTGAAAGTTTTTCACCGCCAACCACCGCTGCCACGGACCTTAACCAAACAGCCTTCCCCCCTCTTCTACAACCGTGTGACCGTCTGTCGTCTCTCGCCGTCGCATCGTCGTCATCGTTTACACAATACACAGTCACGGACCTAAAAAATGTTCTCTATGCAAACGTAAACTGTCTGCATGCATGCTTGCATGCTTTCATGTTCATGCTCTTTCAGCCCCTCCTCATCGTCGTCATCGTCGTCACCCACCAGCACCTCCCAACTCTATCTACTGTTGCTCCTGTTCCTGTTCGTCCTTCTGCTGCTGCTTCTGCTTCGGGTGCTTTTGGGTTCTAGGTTCTGATACTGATGTGCTGTGCGTTGGGTAGGTATATTGCTTATTGGCCCAAACAAGCAAACGCGCCAAATGTTCCTCCTCATTGCCGTCGTCGTTCGCAACATCGTCGACCCTCCAGCTGGTGCTTCTTCTTCTTCCATCATCATTGCTGCAGCCTACCGCACTGATACCGCTCCAAATGCTTAAAAGCGTAATGGGGCAAAATCGGTTTGCAGGCATGTATAGGTAATTGTATATCCCTCGCAATGTGTAGAACCTCTGACTATATTCATATAACCAAAGTATGTGTACGTGTAAAGACCATTACAAGGCCTATCGTTTGGCCGACCACCCGCCACACCTCCCGCCGCTACGCTTTTTGCCTCCACATTCAACATTGTAGAATTTTGTTGTTGCTGCTAGAGTTGTTGTTGTTGGTGATGGTGTAGCGGTGTTTTTGGAAGCTTGGAGGGTTTTCAATTCGCATATGAAACGAAAATTCAGCAAAAATATGTGAAAAAGAGAGCGAGAGAGCCATTGAGAGTGAGAAAGAAAAGGATAAAGCATTTCACTGGCGGGATATTCAAAATTTAAAAGACTTCAAAAAAATTGTTTCCGTTTGTAAGTTAGTACGAAAATACGAATATAACCCAGTCACAGTTAAACCAGAGAAAGAGGCACATTATTTTCCTCCACACAACCGACCGACATATGTGCAACTTTGCTGCTGCTGCTTCAGTAGTAGCTCAATATAGCCAAAACCAGCCAGGCCAGGAGTAGCATCAGAAGCAGCCAGAACCAGCAGCAGCAGTAGTATGCACTCGTAAAAACTCCATTTTGTAATAAATCATTTGTCTATTGTTTGGTAACACAAAGAGGCAGCAGTATGGGGGCGTGTGAAGGAGGTTTGGCAGAGTTGTGGCGGTGGGTGTTGGGGTAATGTTGATAAGCCAAGGGTTGGGGGGTCGTCAATGTTGAAAAAACAAAAATAAAAACTATATGAAAACAAAAATGATGAAAATCCATAAATCCATAAAAATGCAAACCGGAAGTTGTGTGCTCACTGCAATTTAAATGTGTTTTAGTCTATGTGTGTGTGTGTAAGTGCATATATGTATGCTATATGCTAGAACTCACTCAACACCCTCCATTTTCCAACATTTCCTGCCATTTATTTACATACATAAGTATAAGTATATGCATGCGAATATATGCATGCATATGTGAATGCAACAGCGCCCTTCGAGATTAATATCCATGCTTGCTGCCGCTGTTTCTGCCTCTGCTACTGCCTCAGTCATTGCCTCTCATGACACACAAGGTGGCTTGGAAATCATGAAAATGTGTTGGGAAATTATGGAAAATATGCTTGAACAAAAAATACCTAAAAAAAGGAAAATAAAAATCATTGTGTTGTTTGTATCTAGGTATGTATGTATGTGTATACGACTTCAAGCGAGTATGGCTAAAAGTATGAAAATACCTAAAAGTGTTTTTCTCTGGCTATGCTTACTACTCATATACCGTTGCTTCACTGGCTTCTTTTCTCTCTCTCTCTCGCTCTCTTTGTCTTCCTTTTATTCTATGTTTTTTTTCTATTTTTTGAATTTATTTTGTTCTTCTTTTGGCGTTAAGTCACTGTGTGTGTGATACTGTGATCCCTTGAAGCTTATGAAGTGTTGTTTTGCAATCTAGAAGCTTATTAAAAAATAAAATAGAGAGATAGCCGAGGTGAGAAGAAGATAAAACAATTATTTTATATACATATCTTTTTCTTATTATACCTATGACCATCTTATACTCTTGCTGAATTTACGTTTCAAGGTGTTTAACTTTTGGTGTTTAGATTGTTTCTTTTCTTTGGGGGAATTTTGGGAGAATATGAAAATATTTTTGGCAATTGATTTAAAATACAAAATAATTGAATTTTACTTTCTAAGGAGAATTTCTATAGAATTATCGGGCTTAAGTAGATTAAGTGTGTTTTTAAAATGATAAATTGGGTTCTTGTGACTAAATTTGTACACAATTTGTATTTGACTGTACTGAAAATGGAAACAATATGGATTACTCAAACTTTAATTCCAGGAAAATATTTTATAGCTGACATATGGAATATTTATAAATATGTAATGACTAGAAATAGAAAGATTAAAAACTGGCAACAGGATGAATCTAGTATCGGTCTCATCTCACGGAACCAAGACGATACAATACTACTTTTTAAGCTTCGAAGACGAGACCGAGACGAAATTGTATACTTTGTACCGAAATTTGCTGAGAGTTTTGTCGGTCTTTTCGGGATTAATATTCTGCGTCTAGATCTAGATTGTTGGGAATATTCAACAATATTAACACGTCTTATTGTAAGATCATTTATATACATATCTCATCTCTCTTACTTTTCTCTTTTGTAAGCTATTAGAATCATGTTATTGTAAACCTAATCAATTCTATTTAATGCAATAAACACTCACTCTAGTTTTGTACTCCACAGTGATCGGTCGTTCTTATTCTAACAGGTTATGGGCCCAGACCCAAGTCTACTGTGTTAACGGTTCCTTTTTTTTAGTATACTAAAGTGTAGGTTTTTTTTTTGCATGATTGCTTTTGCATGTGATTTGGAAGCACATTTTTTTTTGTATACCTAAGTACATATTATTAAAATATTGGGAAAATGGATAGTGTCGATTTAATGAAAATTGACAAGCTTTTAAGTTCAGACCAGTGGAGTACATGGAAATTCCAAATGAGAGTCATGCTAAGTGCCAGTGATATGTATGATATTGTAACTGGTGTGATGAAGAGCCCTGCTCAGACTGAGGCTGCAAAGTTAGTGGAATGGCAAAAGCTTGATAGAAAGGCGCAAAAGGTTATAGTCATGGGTGTAGGTTCGCAAGCACTCGTTCATCTCATGAATTGTTCTACATCGCATGCCATGTGGCAGAAATTAGAATCGGTTTACGAGCAAAAAGCTTCTACCAATATACACTTGCTCCAGCAAAAGTTTTATAGCTTTTCGAAAGATGCATCTGACGATGTTGCAACTCACATTTCTAAGCTTGAGTCGATTGCACATCAATTAAAAGATTGCGGTGAATCGATTTCCGAGAACATGCTCATTACAAAAATAATCATGACACTTCCAAAAGAATACAACCATTTTTTTACTGCTTGGGAGTCAACAGTACAAAATGAGAAGACAATAGACAATCTTACGGCTCGTCTGCTAATGGAAGAGTCACGCTTGAGTTTACAGGTGCATAATGAAATTGCAACATCGACAACAAGTGCATTGGTTGCAAAAAGGGGAGCACATTTTTCAAGCGGTCTTCATAAATCGAAGGGGAAGCCAGGAAAGTGTTTTCTCTGCAAAAAGCCAGGCCATTGGAAAAAAGATTGCCCATCTAGGCAAGGAAATGGGAGTCGGCATAGGCATGGACATGTTGCTCAGCAGGAGTTCCAAAGTGATGCTTTTGTATGCACATCTATGGTGGTTGCGTCATCTGAAAGCAAGAGCAGTGAATGGTTTTTGGACTCCGGGGCCAGTGATCACATGACGTTTCGCCTAGATTGGTTTCAAGAATATGTGCCCTTCAAAAATCCACAGTTTGTTCGCGTAGGTAACGGGGAAATTATCAATGCAGTAGGTAGCGGTAAAATCAGCATTTTATCGTATTAAGGTGAAATCTGGCTACCTAAATTCCTCACAAACGTGCTGTATGTACCCAATATTCATATGAATTTATTCTCGTCAAATGCAGCCATGGACAAAAACCTCCGATTGAAATCAACTAAGTCCGAATGTCACCTTTTGCAAAATGGACGCACTGTTGCAGTGGGAGTGAGGGAGTCCACGCTATTTAAGATGATGTTTAAGATTGTGGTACCTGCAATTGCCAATGTAAGCGATAAAATTGATGATATTAAGATTTGGCATGAACGCTTAGGGCACCAAAATGTGAATTATGTTCGTATTTTTTTGAAAGAGCGTGGTATAGTTTTTCGTGACTCAACTAACCTCTTTTGTGATGCATGCGCATTAGGAAAAATGCATCGGTTTCCTTTTGAAAGAAATAATAGTAGAGCAAGCTCTGTAGGGGAGCTGGTGCACGCTGATTTGTGTGGCCCTATGCAAAACATTTCAGTTGGTGGTTCTAAATATTTCCTTTTACTCAAAGACGATTTTTCCAGGTACAGGGTATTATATTTTATAAAAGAAAAAAATGAGGTTCTCGAATGCTTGAAATCATTTGTAAGTAAATTGAAATTAGAAACTGGGATGGTACTTAAAACAATTCGGACGGACAATGGACTAGAGTTTGTTAATTCAGGTGTGAAAGATTTTCTTAATAAAGAATGCGTTCGCCATCAGACATCTGTGCCCTATTCACCACAGCAAAATGGCAGGGCTGAGAGAGATTTAAGAACAATCGTTGAGGCAGCCAGGACTATGATTTATGCCAAAGGTTTAACTTTAAGACTATGGGCAGAAGCAGTGAGTTACGCATGTTTTCTATTAAATCGGACGGGACCGACAGATTCTAACAAAAAAAGTCCAATAGATTTATGGATGGGAACTGATCAGCAACAAGACTATACAAGTTTTAAGGTTTTTGGGGATGAATGTTATGCTCACATTCCATCGCAAAAACGTCGAAAGTGGGATCCAAAGTCTCAGCGCGGGTTTTTTGTGGGATATCCAGAGAACACCAAAGGATACCGCATTTACTTTCCAGCCAGTGATACGATTAAGGTGAATCGAGATGTTGCGTTTAAGAACTTGGTAGAAAATACGGTTATTCTGCATGAAAACACAAAATATCCTGAAGTCAACAGAATTGAAAACGTAAAAGATGAAATGGCATATCAACCAGAAAACAAAGCTGATGATTTCCCTGATTTATCAAATGAGCCTGATGAAGAGTTAGCCACTGAAAAGGTAAATAAAGTTAAACAAATTAAAAAATTAATGCAAACTAAACAAAAAGAACCTACTGAACCAACTGAACCTATAAGCAGTCGTTTGAGAAATTCTCAGAAAGAAAATGGAAATTCCCTAGTTTCTATTTTGGAAGCAGGAGCTTTTGTGGACAAAGCTTGTGAACCAAGAAGTTATGAAGAGGCTATTGAATCAAAAGAAAAGGAAAAGTGGCAGGCGGCAACGGAGGAAGAAGTCGAGGCTCTGAAAAGAAACAACACCTGGGAGCTGGTCGAACTTCCATCTGGCAAAAAGGTCATCGATAATCGTTGGGTTTTTAAGATTAAACATGAAACAAGCAATGAACCAGAACGATACAAAGCTAGGCTAGTTGTTAGAGGGTTTTCACAACAGCAAGGGGTAGATTACAAGGAGACGTTTAGCCCTGTAGCTAGGTTTGGTTCCATTCGTTTGATTCTTGCTATTGCGGCAAGCAAAAACTTGTCTTTAAGGCAATTTGACATAAAAACAGCTTTTCTTAATGGAGATCTTCAAGACGAAGTTTATATGCGACAACCCTGTGGCTTCCAAGATGACACGGATCGAGTTTGTTTATTGAAGAAAAGCCTTTATGGCTTGAAACAAGCTTCAAGATGTTGGAACATAAAGTTTACAAAATTCCTAACGTCGTTTCAACTTAAAGCTACTGAAGCTGATCCATGCGTGTTCGTTGGGAAAAATATCATCATGGCTATATACATCGATGATGGTTTGATCGCAGGTAACGAGGACGATATAAATGAACTCATTCGACAAATGAAGGTGATTTTTGAGGTGAAAGTGTTCGAGGCTCGATGTTTCTTGGGATTAGACATATGCCGGCAGACAGATGGTTCAATTTTTCTTCAGCAATCTGCTTATGCGGATAGAATCGTGTTGAAGTTCAATATGAATGAGGCAAAACCTGTTTCAACACCGGCTGATTCCATAACCTACAAGGACACTGACAAAATAAAAGACGAGGTACAACATTTTCCCTATAGAGAGGCGGTAGGGAGCCTAATGTATTTGGCAATTGGCAGCAGACCCGACATTTCCTATGCTCTTGGGGTTGCAAGTCGGCACCTGGATAAGCCAACTACACAAGACATTACTGCAGTTAAGCGTATTATTCGATACGTGAAAGGAACACGTCTACTTGGTATATGTTTTAAATCAAATAATAAATTAATCGTTAGTTGTTTCAGCGATGCCGATTATGGTGGTGATACTGAGACAAGACGGTCAACAAGTGGCTTTGTGTTCCTACTGGGTCATTCACCAATATCATGGTCTTCACAACACCAACAATGTGTTGCTCTATCGACCATGGAGGCCGAATATATGGCAGGTGCAAACGCAGTAAAGGAAATCGTATGGTTGTTACGATTAATGAACGATCTACTGAAGGAAGGATGTGGCAAACCAAGTCTTTATCTGGATAATCAAAGTGCCATCAAACTAGTACATAATCCAGAATACCACAAACGAAGCAAACACATTGATGTAAGGTTCCATTTCATCCGGGAGAAGTTCGCTGAAGGTATTTTTGAGCTCACATATGTACCAACCGACGATCAACTGGCAGATATTTTTACTAAGCCTTTGCCAAAGACAAGATTCGAATTATTAAGAAAAAAAATTGGAATTATTAATTTATAATTTTTTTTATTGAGATTTCTAAAATTTTATAATTTCTATAAAAAAATGAATTTAAAAAACTAATTGAATTATATTATACCTATATTGAAGTTAAAAGTTATAAATTATTTAATAATGTTGAAAGTGGGAGTGTTGGGAATATTCAACAATATTAACACGTCTTATTGTAAGATCATTTATATACATATCTCATCTCTCTTACTTTTCTCTTTTGTAAGCTATTAGAATCATGTTATTGTAAACCTAATCAATTCTATTTAATGCAATAAACACTCACTCTAGTTTTGTACTCCACAGTGATCGGTCGTTCTTATTCTAACATAGATAAAAGAAAAAAAGGTTAAAGATTTGTTGCGTTTAATGATATGTATTGACAAATATTGAAAGGTAAGATTTCAAAACTTTAGACCTGAAGTCAAAAAGCGATTTTCATTCGAGATGATCGCCAGTTATGGACTGTTATAGAGTTTGAAGAAACAAAATCTGAGAAAATACGGATAACAGATATTGATATAACCTTTAAGCAAGGGCAAGACTTCTTTTATCACCAAAAGTTCAGCAGTGCTAAATCACACGACTTCGGAGGCAACATCGTGAGGTAATGCTCTCACCAAAAGTTTTCTTCAATATATTGAATGTTTTGTTAGCTGTATGCCATTTTGCATCGTCTTGTTGGAACCAAAGGTCACTCAAACATCCTTTAATTCAATTACCAAAGTCATTAATCTTGGCTCTATAGCGTTCCCTATTGACATTAACATTATGGCCGGCTTCATTTTCGAAGAAATATAGGCTTTGAGGATGTAACGGCACGGGCGCCTCTACAATTTTGTTCTAGATTACGAACACTCTAAATTTGACAATATTACTTATTGATTGAGCTTCACCGCTGAACAAAATTTTCTTGTGCAAATCGGCATCAGTAGTCATCTCGTTTTGGGCCCATTCAAAGAACGTGCGAAGCACTCAATCAATAGTCTTTGGTCTTCAATTTTTTCACGAGTTGGATTTAAAGCTTTCCAACCAAGATCTTTTCGCAGAATCCTCCATAAAGTGGATTCATTCGCGTCTTTTTCGATAATTTTCTTAACACCAGCAATAGCATCTTCGATGCGCACTGTACAGCGTTACTGAGGATGCGGGTTATCCACTAGGGTAAACTTGGTACAAGACCGATCCATGGTTGCTCGAACTACCGACTCTGCTTGGTGATTATATCGACAAATATTGAATCATTATTTTAGTAATTAATTTGCCGCAATTGCATATTATTCAACTGACAGCTGTCAAAAAGACCGACTTCGGTTAAAGTATTGCCAGATTGAAAACCGCACGTTCAAAAAAAACGCCCGTTATATAAGGAACTAGATTCAAGATTTTAGAAGTTCGTTGGCTATTGTTCAAATGATCAAAACCACGAATCAATACTCCAATTTTGTCATTTTATAAAAATGTAACGTGAATGAAGAAATCACAAATTGTATGCCAAAAATACACTCAAAGAAATTTCCTGGTGACTGTTATCAATTTTCCTGTATCATTCTATTAGATTACCAGATAACTAGATTCCGTCAACACATTTACCAGAAATCCTGGAAGCTAATACAAGGAATACAAATTTCCCCTCCGAAATAATTTAATCGGAAATCCTGGTAGTACGTATCTCTTTCCTGGACCAATCTGCAATAAAAATGTACATTTTTTTCTGGTTCCTGTTACCATGACTTTGGTAGAATATGCCAGGATTTCGACGTTTTTACTGGTACCAGGAGCCAGTTAAGTTGTTGTATTTACCATGAATATATTTTGTCCTGGTTAAATGCACCTGGATTCTGGTAGAATGTACTAGGATCTTTTGATTTACTGGTAGTACCAATCAGGTAAGTGAAAGTATTAATTGCGATTATTGGTATTATTAACCAGAAACATTTTTTTCCTCGTAAAATGTACGAGAATTCTGGTTAAGTATACCAGGAATCAAGATGTTTTTACTGGTACCAGGAGAGTAGTAGTATTAAGCGGGAAAAATATTCCTCCTTAATACTGCCACCCTCCTAGTATCTACTGTCAGTAGAATAATACCCATTCATGGTGTATTTTACCAGCACACAGGTACATTTGACCAGAACATACGATACTTTAACTGGTAGTAGAAATCAGGAGAGTGATAGTATTGTTTGGAAAGAATTAAACTAGCGTGAATACAAACACCACTATGGTCACACAATATTTGGAATTTGTCAACAAATTCGAAAATCTTAAATTATTAAGGAATTTAATTATATAGACATAAGTTGTAATATTCGTTTGATTTTTTTGGTGAAAGTTAGTTTTAACAAACATAGCGACATCTGTTGCTTGTTCCTCCAGTTCTTATGTCATTGAGATTCAAAGTTCAAAATATGGAAAACATGAAAACAAATTAAACATACATTTATCTTAATATTTTCTTAACATAACCTCTGTAAGATTTTCCATTCTATTAAGTTAAATTAAGTTTAATAGTCCAGGCACATTTTCTAATTGACTTTGGCTTAAAATGATTCAAGAGGCTCCAATCGTATGTATAGCGATTTAGACTCCCCTGAAGCACCTATTTTTCGCCAAATCAAGATCAAGCACAAATCTGCAATTTAACTTTTTTGTTGTTGTTTTATTTTTAGTAATTTTGTTGTAAATTAAACCCTTGTATTATTTTTTCTGTTTTGTATATTTAAACCTTGTATTTGTGTAATGACCATTTAGTTCTGCAATGTTAGCCTTTGTTTGTAGCCTTGAATGTAATCAGAATTTATACAGTTATCTATCGTACCATGCGGGCATGATGTAAAAATTAATTGAATGTGATTTGATTAATGCCTTTTTGTGTGTATAAAGTTCTTTCATTAGATATGCTCAATGATTTTTAGTGCATATTTAATTTAAAAAGATAGAAAAAGAAAAAAATGGAATAACAAAACAAAATTATTCTACCGCGAAAAAAAAAATCTTGACCTACCGCAGAATATCAATAAATCACTTTTCATGGCCTCGGTTGATATTTGAATATCATGTAAAGTTAAATAGAGGTCAATGTTATCTTCTTTAATGAAGCATTAAAATTACATAGGATGTCCAAAATCAAACTTGCTTGAAATATAGAACTCTTGGGACATGGGAAAAATTTCTAAATCCTCTTTGAACTTTGAACTTAGGTTTTTCATAATTAAGCACCTTACTTTCACATTTACTAAAAATAAGTTGTAAAAATGACTAATCGCACATAAAAAGGTTAAACAAGCAAACATAAAGAAGAAAAAACATTACAAAATAATTAAGTAACAACTTACAAATGGTCACCCTTTTGTGATCATGAGCTAAAAAAACACAAAGTTCATAAGTCGTTCAAGTTTAATACATACATTTCTACATCTACCTTTTTTTGTAGATACTTTATTTGTTTGTTTTTTAATTGTGTACCTTTTGTATCTTTTTGCCAAAGCACGTATACTCGCAGATACAAACATTTTACATCCACATATTTTGCCGGCATTGCTGTCGGCCATTTTTATGAAACTATCTGAACACAACTTACCTACAAAAAGGCTACTTATGCAAAATGAAAAAAAAAAACGTTAAATTTATGCAAACTTTGTACAGTCACACCTTTCCTCTATTTTTATATAAATGAATGAATGTGTCTATGGGTTGCGTTTTATTTATTTTTGTTTGTTTTATTGGTACTTTGTTCACAATGAAAATACCCATAGCCATAGTTTATAAGAGTTTGTATCTTTGAATTATGCGTCATTCTTGTAGACCCTCGGCACCTACTGATCATAATTATCTTTGGTAGTTTATAGCGGCATAGCCAACATAACAATGGTAATGGTTGTTGTTTTGCAACATGGTTACCAAGTTAACGAAAATTTTAAATGGAAAACAAATTAAAAAAAAATATTGCAATTTCTTAAAAAATTGCCATTTTGAGACAAAAAACCTCCGTTCAAAATTTTGGATTTTTTTAAAAGCAAAATTATTAGCTATACAAGTACAGGGTTATCCGGTTTCAAAAGTAAACGACTTTTCGGCTAGTTTTTGAAAGACATTAAGCGGTATCTCAACAATAGATAGTTGTGTGGCATTCGGCACTGGCTTGATAAAACCACATATTCTCCAAGTCGTATTCTTCAATAGCAAGAAAAAACAAGTCGGTTATCATATTACCATAACGCTTCGAACTGACGGTGACAGTCGTTCCATCGTCTTTTTTGAAGAAGTGTGATGCAAGCACCCCTCCGGACCAAAGTCCGCACAAAACAGTGACTTTTTGTCGATGTAATGGCCTCTCTTCAATTACTAGACAATTCCCAGAACTCCAAATACGACAATTTTGTTTATTTTGTGCTTCGTCGCTGGAGAACATTTTGTTCCACCGCCTGTTCAAGCACATATTTGAAGTATCTAGAATGTTATGTGCTATAACCCACTTGAGTCTCTTCGAAAGAATTCAAAGAGAGACCTAAAAATGATACATGTATCTCTCGAGCACCTTCTTAAGGTTTCATGCCTGTCATTATTTTATTGCTACTTTCATAAGCAATGCTCTTATTAATAGCCAGTTGCGTTCCTCCCCTTAAAGAATTCATCCGTAATACCCGTTCCACTAGAAATGCTCATCAGTTTATCCTTGAGCCCAATTTCGGACGTACTTGTAAAGTACAGAGATTTTTTCTTTAGTCGCACTACACGAATGTGGAATGCTTTACAAGACTCAATATTTCACCCTCAATTCAATGTGCAGACATTCAAACCCAATGTGCAGCGCTATATCCTTTCTAATCCTATCATTCCTTCCTAATTGCTCACACTTTTTAATCATTATAAGGGTATTCATGTCAACTTGAGTGCGCGCATGATTTATGTAAAAAAAAGCTTGCAGAAGCAAAATTATACTTTTATTAAGTTTAACAATTAATTATGTAACAGATTACAATGATAGACAACTCTTATGCTAAACAACGTTGAAAACCAGAATGAGAAAATAAGATTTGAATATTCTTAGGTAACTCAATTTTTTGTTTGGACTTGCAAAGATACTTTTTAGGGATTTATTCTGAAAGGTTGTCGTACTGCAGTTGATACGGAGCCGCCACAAAAAGTTGTAGGACAATTACAAAATATTGAAACTTGCATTTTGGTCGTGTTAGTGTGCGAACACTCATGAAACTATAGGTTACTAAAATTGGATGACTTATATACCTTATATTGCTACTTTCCACAGCTTTCCTTAACACTAACACGATACAAAAAGAGTGTTTTTCTAATAAAAATAATGTCGATAGCGTTTTTGTTTTGTTTGGTTGCAAATAAAACATGAAATCTAAAAAAGTGAAGCAAACATTAAAAAAAGCTAAAGCTTTCACTGAAAACTGAACTATCCTAAACCAAAAAGTACTTATCATAATCTACGAGCATTCCTCCGAAATACAAATAAGTTATCAACTGTACCAACACTTTTATTCGAAACGTCAAAATTCTATAAACAATTGAATCCTACTTCTTCTTTTATCTATAGTAAAGAGTTTGTATTTGTAAGACGTGTAAAATCATACTTAACAAGGGATATTTTTGCCACGCCTCTATTGTTTAACTTTGCATCAATTGTGCTACATCATAAAAAGTTCTCAAGAATTTCAAAATAATATTATTACAAATCGTGGAATAAACTGTTAACTCAATTACTTACTTAGAACCTCAATTGTTCTTTAGAAAATTACAAACGTAAATCCAAATGATAAAGTCATCAACTTTATTTACGAATCGAAAAATCCGAGAACAAAATATGACATATAAATATAACTCCATACACAATGAAAGATTTATCTGTTCGGTTTCCTTATGACTGATTAGATCGTATAAGTCAAGGTGTTGTTCATTAATTAAGGTAACGTAAGCTTAACACTTTATGAATATGACAAGAAACAAAAATTAAATAGAGCTTGAAAGAAAGATTAGTCGTTACTAGCAGTTTTGAATGTAGTAGATCACGTTGAATTTTTACTTGCGAGTTTTGCATTTGTACAAAATTTCGAACTCGAAATTTTAATCAAACATGATATTACGATGGTATAGAGAAGTCGAAAAAAATGGGTCCCGAGATTCCGTCCGTCTGTCCTGTCTTTCTGCCCACGCTCCTACAGCCTAAACCATTAGCTCGATTAAATTCATACTTGAAAGTTAAGGTTTTGGAATTAACGAATATGATTTATTCAATCAACAATATATTTTAAAGAATCACTTTTCCAAAGTATACACATTATACCTATATAGGTATTAGGTATTACGTACAACCTCTTCAACTACTGCTTACGTGTCACTTCATAACTAAAATCTAAAACGCACAAGAGCCTGACCATACAACAAATGAATAGCTATTTGTACCTGTTCGTATGCTTGTTTTTTTTTAAACTTTAACGACAAAAAATTAATTGAACATAATAACTCCATGTTTGCGCTGAAAACTTGTAGGAAAGAAGGAATGTGATTGGATTGTGGTAAGTACCTTCTACCTACCAATAACATTCCTTCATTATCATCATAAACATATCTTTATGTATCTATCTGCATAAAGCTGAGCACGCCAATGAACTATTCTTTATTCGTTTTAGACACCTATCTAAATACACAACCAATAGGCGATCGCTTTACAATTTAAACATACATGTTCTTCCTCTTTCTTATCTTCAGATAATTTATTTTCCATCCTGGTTCTTCTAATATAAAATTAAAATAAAGCTATCCAAAGGAAAAAGCATTAAGCGAACTAGTTGAATACACAAACAATTGTTTTCGTTTAGTACGCTTACAAGTATTTTTCATTTCCGGGATGAGTTGTCCTAGGATGAGTTGTGTTTTGGGATGAAACTAGCTTACCGACAAAAAATGGCGTGTATTCGTAAAGTTCATTCAAATACACAAACCATTTCCCTTAACATAATATATTCCGAGTGTTATGAAAAATTTGTATAGGTACAAAAAAATTTTATTAAAATAAAACCGGTCTAACGATTTTCAAACAAAAAAGTTGAAAATGAAGTTTTTTTTTTGAAAAATCAAATGGCGATTAAATCATAGAAGAGAAATTTATTTCATAAATATATGTTTAAATCTTATATAGGAACTTTTCTAAACAGGCTCTTTTTTTATTTCGAATTTGAACTCGTTCAGTTGATGACACAAATAATCAAAACACAAACATTCTGAGCGCCCACAATCTTTAGTAAGTGGTCATTGCCCTCATAAACATTAACGTTGCCCAGTTTTTTCTAAAAAGCTTATGATGAGCTTAAATGTATACCTAAACCCTTTTTTTTTTATAAAAACATACAACAAAGCAGAAAAACAAAATAAACACATTATAAATCAGCAAAATTCTTTATTAAAAAACTTTAAAGGTCTACCGACTTTTTCTTCTGCCCCTAAAATACAAGCTCTCACTCGTATACCTTACACAATATCGATTCCAAAGAGAGTATCGTAACACCTCGTCTATGGCATATCATATATTTAATCGAAACAACGTTAACAAATTGCCATTTAAACTCTCTGATTTATTCAACAATTTTACTTATTTTATTACAATTTTTCTGGATTTTTGTAGTTATGAAATGTTTACCTCAAAAACACATAAAAATGCACCTGGTTGGAGTGTTTGTGTATATTTTATTTGAGCTATGGATAAAATAATTTCCACAAACATTGTTTGAAATATTGAATGAAAAAATAAAAATTGTATATAAAATGAAAAAAATCTCACAAATGTGTAATTCAATCTGTGTGAAACGACGACCGACGCACGGTGAAGTGAAGGCGACGCGACGCGACGATAGAGAGCGATAACGACGATTTCCCAGAGCAGGTAAGGTATGCCATGCCATGCTGTTGCAGTTTACGTTAAATGCACGAGTGCATCCATCAATTGTGTATGTGTGTATGTGAATGTGCATAAGTTGATAGATATGTTCGGTTGAGTCAGCAAGAAAGTAACATGCATTTTCCCAGAATACACGGCCCGACCGACCGACCCACCGCAACCACCTCAATAATATTTTCCTCCATTTTCTACGGAAATATTTACCTCTTTTCTTTGGAAGGTTCCACATACCTTCATATAAACAGAAATCAAAAATAATAATAAAAACAAATATTTTAACAGTAGGTTACCTCTAAGACGGAACACACTTGAGGGACTATTCGATGCGTGTCTTTCTTAGATCAATCGAACTCGAACATTTGAATGTCTATTGTTATCAACGACGAAGCTCGTTATAATCATTTATGAAAATGAATCAGATAGGTTAACCCTAGGTTCACACAACTAATGTCACAATGACAGCGCAACTAGGTCTAGCAGATCAACTAAAACTAGACAACTGTGGTATCATTAACAAAAATTAATTGCAACTTTAAAGTTGTAGTGGAAGCATTCGACCTTTTATTGAAAATATGGTTGGTGTCTCACATAGACTTGGTCTATATTTTCTTATCCAAATTTTAATCTGAGGAAAACTTTATTGGAGAACTAAAACGCAACGAAAACAGTGTATTTCTTGTATTTATTGTTAGGGCACTTAAAGGGTTTTAAATACCCTAATAATGATTAAGCACAGTGTAAAAAAAAAGAAAATGAGGATAGGATTAGAAAATAGATACCGAACCACAATGTATTTGAATGTCTGTACTTTGTTATGATCGGGATATATCAAACCTGGTAAATGATTCCATATTCGTGTATTCATCCGAAATGGTAAACTTATTGATGAGCATTTCAAGAAATACGGCTCTTACGGTTGAATTGTTTAAGGAGCGAAATGAAACTGTCTACTTCTTTAGAGCTTTGTTTAAAATGTGATAAAATAATAAATACGTGAACGCTTGCGACATTAAGACAATGGTGCTTTTATTTTTAGAGTTATCTTTTAAAATCTACCCAAGAGAAAGGTAGTTATTTTAGCACCTGCAAATGAGGACACATATAAACAGTAGGTCAAGAACTAAGGCTCGAACTATCAACCATTCCTGTGTTCGAGTCATGTCAGTAATGAAGGGGACCTGCAGTTTTTACGCCGAAATTAAACTGCTAATTTGAGAAAGAACTTTCAATGACAATTCCTCACATGAAGTACCCGTGATAAATTATGTCCTTGATCAGAAGGAAGAAACACTTTTTGGATCGTCAGAGCAAATCTAAACACTAAGTAGCGTTTTTGGTGACTTCAAATGCATTGAACAGTGCTGCCAATATCAGAATCATACACTTGTGTTGGTGGACCAGCTTCAAAGAACAAGGATGTGAATCTAAAAACAAATATGAAAAGCGAAACAATTTAGTGTACTAAAAGGTTCAGATAAAACAGAATCTATAAAAAGACGGATTCTATCAAATGACTTTGAAATAGCAAGAGCAATAATCTTACTTTCTATAGAACGATGTAAAGATTTGTCCTTCTATTCGGTGAGAACCATTAGATCACTAGTGGACCTTTTGCCACAAAGGCCATACTGGCATGGCGGTCATTAAGAAGTTTTTATTCTTCAAGTTATTTATTGAGCTGAAAATTTGTCAGAGTTTCCATGATCCTGGTAAGAAGGGACGTAAGTGCAGTTGGCCGATACTTACACTCTGGAGAAATGCTGTTTCCAACACTCCGAAAGAGAAGGGTCTAAAAATACAACCCTATGGCACCAGTAACCTAAAAACCTCAGCTTAGAACGCATTATTTGGGTTCAACACACACTATGTTTCTAAGTTAAAAATTTAGTAATTTTCTCAAAATATTGTCTGCTTTTAGGATTCTCTTAAAATATCTCTCTTTTTCAGTAAGGTCTAAGAGGGACTCAACTGTTCATGTTAGTTTCCTTTAAAGAACTTCTTATTTTCTTTTTATTATTTTGTTGCTTCAATCAAATTGCTCTTCTGTTACCTCACATTTTCATATACAGAGATATTCCTCTCTTTGCCTAACCTTACTTTATCCATCTGATACCATGTGAAGTTCTGTGTGGCGTCTTCTGTTGCTGGTACTCGAGGCAGAAAATTAAATTTTGCATTTTATGTAATCATATCGGCAGAAGAAGAAAGTGAATGAAAAAGCGGCATCAGCAGCAGCATTAGAATCAAAATCAGAAGCAGCAGCAGCAGTAGCAATAGTTGAAGCAGTATTTGAAGCAGTGCTACCTCGAGCAGTTAAAAGCAGCAGCACGACAACGTTATTAACTTAACACAAAAACGCAAAGTCAAAAGCATATTACTCACACTTTTTGAATATTACTCCAACATCATTGACGCCACCGCCAGCGCCGGTGACGCCGCTATACATCTTAGTAATACCGTTTTATATTTTACATTTTACTATTTTACCGCTACCGCTACTGCAACCGTCCGTCGTCGTCGCTACTGCTTCCGTTGTAGTCGTTGATCGAATTTTTGAAAATATCCGAATGAGTGGGTGCACTGTATGTAGTATAGAGGTAGGTAAGGTAGTCTTCTTTTCAAATCAAGCAGAGCGGAAGTGAAATTAATTTCGCGCAGCATTTGCTAACCTCCCCAAAGTCGTCGTCATTTTGAATGAAAGATATGAAAAGCAAAAGCAGAAATAGAAATAGAAGAAAAAAAACCACTACAAACCCATAGGGGCGCTGAAAAGGACTGTGTATGTGCCACAATCTGTTCTGGCTTCCGCTTTTCTTTTCTCTTTAACCCTCAAAACTCCAAAACTATGTATAACCAATTAAATTTGCAAAAATATTTGCACAACTTGGTTGAATGGTATTTATATACGTCCCGTTGTCGTCGGTAAGGTTTGGTCTTCGTCTAGAAGAACATAGCAAGCCATCACTTCCTTCACCTAACACCCCCCTCCCTTTGCCCGTTCTGCACGCTGCACTACACTGCACAGTGCAAAGCAAAGGAACCCAGCCTGTGAATACGTCTGAATATAGTATGTATGTCTTATTTTGGGGCAAATGCCATTTCAGTCGTCATCCATATCCTTTCGGTCGTCCTCATGTCCTGAATCTTGATGCCATTTCTGTATTTCGTCTTCTTTTCTTCGATTTTTGTTCCGTATTCTTCTTCTTGTACTTCTTCTTCTTCCTGTGTGACATTTGGGTAACTCTTTTTGCATGTATTATGCATTCAGCATCATGCATGGTTGCATGTGGTGCACCATGTGCTCTTGATGACGAAATGATGATTGCTCTCTCTCCTTAAGGCAGAAGGTCGGAATCGGCATTGGCATCGGCATAGGGATCGGGATCGGGATTGGGGTCGGGGGTATATTTCTAATTTCAATTGGGGTTGATGAGTTTTCTTGTCCTTCATGATGATTGTACAGATGAGGGAGGGAGTGGGAAGTAGGTAGATGTACAAGACCATGAAAGCTTTCATCATCCTTGTGCAAATTTCGAAGAGGTAGAGGACTCGACGAGGACGAAGACGGAAAGCGCGACAAAACCAAAGCAAATAGATCCTGATTTACCGGTGTGTCTTCTTGTCGTTAGCCACAATCGTCACCACAGCAGTCATTGACGACCGACAGACAAGACGAAGATGTGATGGCTTCTGATGGGTAATGGTTATAGCCCGGCCAGCAATGGAAATGGTTATGGCAATGGGAAGGCATATGAAAACACCACCAGAATACGAGGATATATAGAAAAGCCATCAGAATCATACAAAAACTTCCCAAGTTCCAACAACAAGGGAGAATTATATTTCTTGCCTTAAATATATTATTGACAGGAGGAGTATGAGAAGAGAAAAGAGGGAGGGAGGAGTGTAAGAGAAAGTCAAAGAAAATCAAAATTCTAAAGTTTCAAAAGACAGCCTGAGACCATAAGGACCACAAGGACTTTTATTTGCGTTCATATAGAAAACATAGCTCAACACAAAATCGTTTGTTGACTTTTCCTCGCTGCTGCGCCGCCACCATTCATCCGCATCCATAATACCGCCGCGCCGCGCCACGCCATCCATCCACCGCGCACCAGTGTGCTACTGATTCTACAGCTGCTGTATGATTTGTCAAATGAGGATCAGGTTCGAGAGTTATAAGAAGCGATGTGTTTTCATGTTTTCTTCCCTTTTGAATTTTTCATTTCGTCTTCTTATTTATATTTTATTGCACATTAAAGAGTTGGATTTGTGAAATTGCTCCTGAGTCCTGATTCTAAAGCTAACGCTGTTGATGTTCATGGTGACGATGATGATGATGATGATGATGATGGTGATGATGGTTGGTTGGTTGTTTGATGGTGATGGTTGGTTTGGTAATGATGGATCTTATGCTGGCTTTTATTTGAAGTTCATTTAGAGAAGATGATAGGAAGAGGGCTTTGGTTGAATGTTATATTTTTTGTGCCTTACGGTATTGAAGTAATCAACAATCACGAAAATAAAAAGAAGAAAAAGTAGAAGAAGCAAAAGCCAAGGAACTTTGATCAAAAGGTGCAATTAAAGTTGAAAGTTTTGCAATTTTATTTTATATTTTCATTTTTATTTATATTTTGTTGTTGTTTTCAAGTGAACTTGCTTTTGATGTGTTAATTTTTTAATTAAGAACAAATTAATCAAGTTTTTTATCGTCTCAAAGTGAACTTTTAAAACAAAAACTCGGTTAAAGAAGTGTTAACTTCCCGGAGGAACAAACTGAACTTAGGTCATGGAATTTTTCGTTGTTTTTTAAAACTTTTTTGTTGGCTGCTGCAGGTGCTGTTGGTTCAAGTTTAGGGTGATATGTGGGAATTTTTGGGTAACGCCCACTTAATTATTTGAATTTATTCTTTCTGGGAATTGAGAGTTCTTGGAAGAGAGTACTTTAAGAGAGTTTATTTAAGTTTCGAATTCAATATTACAAGTTTTAGACGAAAATTTAACAGATAGTGTGTCAAGGAATAAGTAAGTCTGAAATGCCTGACCTTTCTTATGAATTAAATTTGTTTTTTAATAAATAAATACATTTTTTTTTTAAATTAATAGTTATTACTAAAAATGAATGCTAAGCGATAAAAACAACTGCGAGTTAGCAGAGAGGTTATAGGAAAACCATAAAAAAGAGTTGAATTTGTTCTAATTTACTTCAGCGCCATTCTAAGTTGTGAGGATATTTCTAGAAATAGTTAATAAATGTTCAGAAGAAAATGAAGAGTTGAAGAAACAAGATATTAAGCCTCAATCCGTTATTGGATAAGAACGGAATATTACGGGTTGGTGGAAGATTGGCAAATGTATGCCTACTAAATAAAGACATCCAATAATTCTTCAAAAACTGTTTCCGTATAACTGCATGGGGTGAAAAAGAATATCTTTCAAATGATGTGTCTGCATTTTTGCTCATGTGTCGGAATTCAACATATTTGTCCATACAATTCTTTTGTAACCCTTCTGCAAATGTTTATTTTTCTTGAATTTTCTTTGCATGGACATTAAACGATCTTCCGTGATTCCCCAAAACCTGTTTCTACTTTATGGAATTTCTACTAAGCATCTACGGCTAGTTTGGAGATTTCCTATGTTTAGATTCTTCAACGTTAGTTAACGTTAGTTTTCACTCGAGGAATGTCAAATATCTGTACTGCTTCTTCAGATATTGATTTAATTTGTGAGCCTAAGCCGCTGCAATATAATAGGATTTTGACACTAAGTACAAAACCCGGGTTTCGCGAAATTATCGGTTTTGGCCAAAAACCTACATCGAAAACTCAAACCACAAGTTTTATATAAAACCTCTAGAAAACAAGTAGAAATTCAAAGTTGAACTAAACAAACAAACCTTTCGAAACAGTCAGCGCTCAAATTAATGTAAAAAAAACAGCTGATGGCTGCTGTCAAAACAAATATTTAATTTTGAAATAAATTTGGCCGTGGTAAGTAATATTATTTATACAATTTCCTTATGTGTGGGAATCGTTGTTCCAGTAAATAAAACCACAACAGTGGTCTATCGCCCTTTGATGGACGGCAATGCCAACATCAAGAAGATCATCAGTCCTTTTCCAGGCGAGTCCTCAAAGGAAAAAACCAAAGAGATAGTCATGAAGAAATTGCAGCTCATCATAACAGCTTCAGCGATCGTTCTAGATGAATGTGATTTCGGTACGAATATGGAACTGGGAATTGACTTTTTCTGCTCCTGCCATAAGGACACACACGAAATCGTTCACAATCTTCTTAACCCCGATTCTAAAGGGATGTTTGGCCAGCAGAAGCAATAGTCATAAGCTCAGTATTTTGGATTGAATTTGTTGTGAAAGAAGAAGAAAATGTTTTAAATAAAATTAATTTTTATTGTAACAGTTTTGTTTGCTGTTGATTCTATGATATATTTTCTAGACAATAAGCTTCCCCTTAGTGAATTGTTCCGATAGGTTGAAGTAAACAAAGAAGATAGCTGCAGCCAAGCGAGCTTGTAGTTCTTGGTGGTTCATGTTGTAAGCCCATTCCACCCGTCCTCAGAACTTCAGTTGAAACTCTTCTTCGAGACGAGCTAGTTTTACGTTAAAATCAATTTGAAATCATTTTATTTTCACAAATAAATTGAGAAGAACAAACTTTTTTACTCACAAATTTTTTCATCAATACAAAATTTGACAGCCGGTGTTAAATAAATTTAAATGTCCAATGAAAACGTGTAAATGGTCGGTGTGAACAATTTTCGGGTTTTCGAAAACTTTTGGACCAAACCCCGGTTTTGGGTTTGGTGTGAAAAGGCTATAAAACAAAATTGACAACTGAAAAACCTTTCAAATTGTGTGGAAGTACTTTTTTTACAAATATCCCAACTATCAACTTATAAAATCTAGAAAGCAGAAAATGCGCTTTATATTTATAACATAAGCTGGAATTATGAACACTATATATTTTCCTTAAAGTGTATGTTGGAAATTCAAAAACTAGGTTCTGTAATTTCATTGCACTTTATATCAATATCAACTTGTTTTTAAATGCGAATTGTTCTAGAGTTTTGGTAATCTTTTCATAATAGAGTGAATAATTTGAAGGGTTACCAGACTGTTCTGTAAAGGAAAGAAAAAAAAAAGAAAAATCCTAAACACACTTTTCAACCTATCATTTATTTCACAACTTGTAATGATTACAAGGATATAACGAACACGATGAAAATTTGAGATCACTCTTACTCTTCCACTGTTTCACAGTTCGACTGTTTTGCTGTCCCACAGTTTCACTCAAATGCCAAGTGAAGATTGATTACTAGTGTGACATTAGAGAATTTTTGAAGCTCTATTAAAATGGCGATTGATAATAACTTGGCTAGAAGATGCTGTCTAGAAGGACCTTACCGGCTGACGAAAAGCTGTTTCGAAAAAGATATCGGTTTAAAATGAGACAATTTCAATCATCTATAATTACATTTAGATAGTTTAAAGAAAAAGCTGCTTGAGATAAGTTGGAATCAGGCACAAGGAACTGGTCGAAAAGAGCTAGTTGGAGGGAGCTGGCTTTAAAAACTTGTTGTGAGAAGCAGGTTGACAGTGATTGAGTGGAAAATATTCTTAGAAAAAGTTGGATGAAAGAAACTCTTTGGTATTGCATAGCTTCTAGAAACAATTTACGCCTAGAATCTAGCTGGCTGAAAGAAACTGACTTAAGGGTGCTAGAGCTAAGACTGCTATAAATCAAAATGGAAGGAGCTAACAAGTAGAAAGAACTAGCTAGAAGGGAGCTTTCACAAAAAACTGGTTGAAAAAAGAGCTGACTTTAAAAAATTACTGCTTGTTGTAACGAGCGTTCTAACAGTGACAGCACATTTAGAAGAATTTGGTTGAAAGACTTTTTCAGATATTGCGAAGCTTTTAGAGCCACCTAGTTTAAGGGGAATGACCTGAAGGTGCTATAAACCTTAAAAGAAAGAGCATGCAACAAGAAAGAAATGAGATTAAGCAAGTTGCAAATAAAAGATGGTAGCCTTGATACCTTATACCTTGATATAAAGGTTTAAAATATTGGAAGTAACTGAGCCCATTATTTGAAAATATTTCTGCTTAGATGACTAGAAGAGGAAGCTGAATGAAGAACAAATAACTGCAAGGATCTGTGATAGGAAATTGGTTGAAAAAGCCAACTGGTAGAAGTTGTCTTAAAAAAAAGAAAAAAAAATCTATCTAAGAAGCAAACTGTTAGCTTTGTAAAAACTGGACTTAATAAGTTAGCTGGAAGAAGCAGAATCCGTCCGTTCAAAGATGATAATAATTGGGCTGAAAAAAACTGCAGAGAGATGCTTGAGAAAATTGTATGTTGAACTTGATCTTTTTATATTCAACCAACTTTCAGTAGATACTCAAATCGATAGATGGTAACACTACTCCATATCGATGTATGGTATACTTTCGTATACTATAAATAAATGAAGAGTAAACCACAAAAGAACAGTTAAATTATGGCATTTAACTTGAATTGTTATAAATATGGGGATAACTAGTCAAACTTTTTACCCAATAATTCTACAATCAATGTGATTAAGAATCCCACCAGAAACAAAACGATCTAAGCACTCCCACTCACAGTGAGAGCATCAGTGCAGAAGAAAAGTTAGGTCTTTACTATTGGCTTTTGACTACTTTATTTTTTAATTTCATTTTTCAAATACCGAACACAAAAAGTTTAAATTGATCTTTTAACCAGAGAAGTATAGAAGCTATCTCATATACAAATAGCTTATAGATAGATACTTACTTTCCTTCCTTCCTTTTTTAATATCTATCAAGCAACAGGTGTCCATTTTGGTTCGTATAGATTCGGTCTTGGTTAGGAAGGTAAGGTAAGTACCAACTTCCCAAATCCCCAACCAACCAACCCTAATACCTACATTTTCTCTACTTTCGGGGAATGGGGGGACTGTTTAAAAAGCAATATCTATATATTTATTTTTTTTTTGACTTAATACTTTGCTCATTTTTGAGTTTTTGATTCTAAAGGCATCTTACCAGAAAGCAAGCTCTACATACACCTGAAAAGATGGATGATGGCGAAGTACAGAACCATAAGACTTTGGCAACAATTATAAAGTGGAAATCTGATTTTACGGTCATGAATTACAAATAAATCGTGAAGTTGCTATAAAGGTATAATATAAGTATATTTGTTGAATGCCTTTTTTCCTTACTTTTTCTTCAATTTCTTCTTTCTCCTCAGGTGTTGGTATGAATTTCTTGAAGGTGGAAAATGGCTTTCGGCTGTTCAATTTCATTTTTTTGTGGAACTTTATGCTCGTATTATTGTTGAGGAAATTGCTTTCTTCAATGGTGTTTTTTTTTACTTTCGAGAATGGACTTATGATGATGTCATTAAGAGGAGACAGAAGGTTTTACTTTTTATTATTTTTTTGTTTTGAAAAAAGTTATGTTTATGAGAAAAGTTTTGGTTTAATTAAAAAAAGTAGGTATATGAAAAATATGAAATTAATAATTGTAAACATTTCAAGATTATTATCAAGAGTCAAATATTATTATGAACCTTACCCAAAAAAAAAGGGAAATGTTTAATAGATTATGACAGGGATGATTAAATTTAGAAGCCAAAGACACGTTTCTGCGGTAGGCTAACAGCTGCTAACAGATTTTTCATTAAGGAAGTCGTTAGAAAAACACAAGGGGAGTCTTAAATTTGTTTACTCTTTAAATGAGAAAAAAACAACAGGCCTCAAAAGTTTAAGTACTTTTAAAAAATATGGTTCAACGATGAAAATACGTTGTACTGTCACCTTTTAGATTGTAGAATTGCCAGTACTTATTTACACGAATGACAGAAATTTTGTAAACGAAAACAAAATTATACAAATTAAAAGCATTACTAAAAATTCAATATATTGTATTTTTTTTTAATTTTCGAAAACATCTTTAGCAATGTGTCAGTTTGATGAATCTGACAGATTCTAAGACGAATATTTCATTTAAGAAAATGGTTGCTTATGTAATGGTCATAAATGTATAAAAATGTCAGTTTTAATTGAAACTATTAATGTTCAGAAAGATCGATAGAAAGGTAGATAGATGAAGAAAGAGAAGAAGAAATTCATTTTTTTTTTTTTTTTTTTTTGGTATTCACAAGCACTCAAGGGGTTATTAGTACCCTTTATATGTTTATATTTAAACACAGTGCGAGCGTTAGGAAAATAGGGAAGGATTTAAGAGGAGATACCGGTGCACATTGGTCTTAAAGTTCTGAACATCAAAATGGGAGGGAAAAACAGAGTTGGCTAAAGCATTCCACATTCTCGATGTGCGATTTAAGAAAGAATCTCTGTACTTAACAGTACGCCCGAAATTGAGCTCAAGGGTAAACTGATGAGCATTCCTAGAAGTGCGAGTATTACGGCTGAATTGTTTAAGGGGTGGAATGCAACTGGCTAATTCGACAGAACATTGTTTGTAAAAATATTTATAAAATAACGAAAGGCATGAAACATTGCGACGGTGTTCTAGCGATGTAAATGTTTCGATTATAGTTCTGTCGCCTATCATTTTTAAAGCCCTTTTTTGAATTCTATCCAAGAGATTTAAATTTGTTTTGGGGGCACCTGCCCAGATATGCGAATTATATTCAAGCTTTGGACGGATAAAAGCTTTGTAGATTATAGCCAGATCAGAAGGGGTGAAAAATTTCTTGCATCTTCGGAGAAATCCTAAGCATCTGGCAGCATTTTTGGCGATATCGAATATGTGATCATTCCATAAGAGGTGATCTGTGATATTCATACCAAGTACTGATAGTTGATTAGTTTCCTGGATGCAAGTGCCGCTCATGGATAGCGGCATCGGGGGTGGGTTACGCTTTAACGACAGGAAACAGCATTGAGTTTTGGAAGCATTAAATTCTACACGGTTTTTGATTCCCCATTGGACAATGCTGTCAAGATCAGAATTTAATGAGCTTATCATACGCTGCCGTTGAAATTCCACATTCGAAGGACAAGGATGTGAATCTAGAAACGAATATGAAAAGCTGAGGGTACTGTCGTCGGCGAAACAGTTTAATGGATTAGAAGTGACAGACAAGAGATCGTTTATGAATATAAGGAAGAGAGTCGGAGACAAAACGGAGCCCTGGGGTACACCAGCATTTATTTTATGAATTTCAGACATGAAACCATTCAATACAACTTGTATTGAACGGTTAGAAAGGTAATTTCTAATCTAACGAAGAAGAGATTCATCAATACCAAAAGCACGCATTTTCGATAAGAGAGCTTGGTGCCAAACTCTATCAAATGCTTTTGAAATATCAAGTGCAATAATCTTACTTTCTCCAAAACGATGTAAAGATTTGTTCCACTGTTCGGTGAGATAAACCATGAGATTACCAGTGGACCTATTGCAACGGAAGCCATACTGCCGGTCATTAAGAAGCTTCCGTTCTTCAAGATATTTCTTAAGCTGAAAATTAATCAGCGTTTCCATGACCTTGGAAAGAAGGGACGTAAGTGCAATTGGACGATAGTTTGAGGGAGAGGAGGATTCGGCTTTTTTAGGAACAGGCTGGTCAAATGCAGTTTTCCATCCACTCGGGAAGAGACCTGTAGAATAGGACAGATGGAAAAGCTTACGCAGTGGTTTTGCCAGCGTTGAAGAACACCTCTTCAGAACAATAGGGGGAATACCATCCGGGCCAGCGGATTTGTGTATGTCAAGGTCTTTCAGTACTCTTTTGACTGCACGAGTGCGAAAGAAGATTTGTCCCATAGAATCATTTACGCTCTCAAGAACAGGAGGACTCATGACACTATCCGGTAGCGTCGAATTAACAGCAAAATGTGCTGCAAGCAAATTGGCTTTATCAATCGAGCTTACATAGGGAGTGTCATTGTGGACGAGCGTTGGAACCGAGGATGACGTGGTGTTTCGTACGTTTTTTACAAATGACCAGAAATTTTTACTACCTTTGGGACATTGTAGTATTTTTTGCCTTAATTTCTGATCATGCAAAAATTTGGTTCGTCGAATATGACCATTACAGGTCTTTCTAGCTTGTTTAAACTTATTCCGGTTTTCCTCGTCGGGTTGGCTTTGTAACAACGGAAACTTACATCTCTGATCCTAATAACCTCTTTACAGCTCGAATCAAACCATGAGTTCTCTTTGGGTTTGATAGATTTTACCCTGTTCGGGATAAAATTTCTCATTCCACAAAGAATTAAATTTGTAACCATATCTGCGCTGGAATCCACGTTACTATCGAGGAAGCATAGTGACCAGTTAAAGTTCCTGAAGAATTCATTGAGACCGTCCCAGTTGGCTTTCTCATATTGCCAAACGGTTCTCATAGGAGTTTTTTCTTTAACTGTTTTTTTTCGACATGAGAATTTTGCAGATATGATACAATGGTCTGATGTGCCTAGAGGCGGTAATACACTAATTGTGTATTTATTAGGGTCAGAGGTAAGAAACAAGTCTAGGGTGTTGGCGGATTGACCTGCAACGTCAGGGATTCGAGTTGGCTCATCGACAAGCTGGGTTAATTGATTTAACTCAGCAAAGATCTCAACATACCTTCCTTCCGGTATTGACTGACCAGAATAACGAAGCCAAGAAGAATTGTGTACATTGAAATCGCCCGCAATGACAATTTCAGTGTGAGGATAATGGGCAACAATTCTTTGAATGGAGTCAGACAGAGCATCAAATTCGTTAAAAGTTGAATTTCTGTCCAGATTTGGACTTCGATATAAAAAACAAGTGTGGATGATGTGTTTATTTACCGTGAATTTTAACCACATGAAGTTAAAGTTTGTGTTAGTGCACAAACCATATTGTGGCTGGAGTTGGTATACTGAAAACAATCAGATTTAATCTAAAAAAAAAGGCTGGGATGGGACCCACAATGATTACTTCCCGTCCACGCCCGTCTGACGATTTTTCTAAGATTCTAACAAAATACTGATAAAAATATTTTAAGTGAGGTAAACAAATTTTAAGTCCATTTCTTTCTTTTTTCTCGTAATACTTGAGTCAAAAAAAATTTCTTATCAGTTTTTTTGTGGTTTTTAAAGGTGCTCGTGTTTTGTAAAAAAGTTGACAATAAGATTTTTCTGAAAAATTAACAGAAAGTTAGCAACTGAGTTCTAAAAAATTAATGAATTTAAAAAATAATATTTTGTACTGTATAAAAATAGTTTGAAGGCAATATCTTTTATTATTAAGTTCCCATAGAAAGCTATTGTAATCGGTCCGATTTGCCGAAATCAAAATTATGACATTTCTTGACTTTTTAAAGTCCCTAGAGTTGAAATAAAAGATTTTTTCGTCGTCCGTAGCTCGAGAACCGGAAGAGATATCGACTTCAAATAAATTTTGTTAAACAAATAATACTGCAGAAAGATGCAAAAAGAACTCTCAAAAAAATTGCGTGGGTGGTTTATCACAGTAATTTAAAAAAGAGGTGAACATTTTGGTTAACCCTTAATATCTCACGAACCAATAACGCTAAAGACTTGAATTACATTTTATATTAAACATTGTAACGCGATACCAAACAAATATACTCGTATTTTTGGAAACAAATTCCAATTAAAGTTAGTTTTTTTTAAATCAAAAAAACTAAAAAAAAATATTTGTCACCTCGAAAATTTTATGAACATAATATAATTTTATGTCCAAATCAATTTTCTGCAACAAAGAATAACGTTTTTTACATCTTGGAAAATTTTGAAAAAAAATGGAATTGATAGTTTTTTTATAAAAAATGAAAACCTAAAAAAAAAATTACATAAAGTTGATAAAAATTGATTTTCGACTCAAATATCTTTTCAAAACTTTGAGATATTGGCTTTTAACTAATTTTAGCTTTTAAAAAATGTTGTTTTCAACATTCGATAAAATTTTGAGAAAAATCGAATTGACAATTTTACTAAAACTTGTTAAAAATTTACTTTCGACTCAAAGATCTTTTCAAAAAACAAAAATATTGTCTTCAAACTTATTTTATCTCACAGAAAATATTGTTTTCGACATTGAGTTATTTTTTGTATGAGAATCCAACAGTCCGTTTTTTTTCATAAAAAAATAAAATCTACAAAAAATAGTAAGCAAATTGGGTAGAAATTGATGTACGGTCAACTGACAACTTATTTAACAAAACACAAACTTTTAAGCAAAACAAATCGACAGACAGTATTGGAAGTTATCGGTGTGGGTCGCATCCCATCCTCTTTTTGAAAAGATATTCGAGTCGAAAATCACATTTATCTAACATTTAGTAGTGTGTTCTTTAGGTTTTCTCTATTGTAAAATAGCAAACATGCAAACATTCGGTACTTGATGATTTAGCTTTGTTTTAATTTTCCAAGATTTTCCGTTTAGAAAGAATTAAAAAAAAAAAATTCGTAATAATTTTGTTGGTTTTTATAGGGATGATTGCGAATCCAAACATAAATTTTAAGAACCTAATCAAATTTTAAAAATACCCGTTTTCAACATTATTTCAAAAAAATTTAATAGATGTATTTTAAAAACGTGATTAAATAGAATTATTAAGACGACAGATTAGTTACAAAGGCCAAACTTAATTTCAAACGGGTTTGGCTTTTTCATTTGAGAACCGTATAAGCAAAAATGGTTTAGAGTTTTTTTTTTAGATTTTGTTCAAGAACTTTGAAGATTTTTCAAAACAGATACTACAAATATTTTAACTGAATATTGAAAAAGTTTTTCTAATTTAAAAAAGTACTATTTAAATAACCTTAAATGCCAGAAACAAAAGTTCCTGCACTAGAGTTTTTAGCTCGTGAGATGTTGGAGGTTAGTATAATATTTGGGTAAATCTGGAGCCTTGGGTAGATTTTTAGTTGATGGTCAAAAGTTGTCTATACTCTAGCCACATGAGACATTCATGAAAGTAAGTCAATTTCGAATTTTCTTTGTACACGACAAAGGTCTTACAAACTATGAATGCACCAAAATTTCATTTAATTATCTTAGCGAGATAAATAATAATTTGTTTATAGTCCCAACCAATACGTGTTATACATATTAAGATACCGTAGTAATTAAGAACAGCCCAATAATGTTTAACAAAATAAAATGAAATAAAATAAAACATGTTCGTGATTCACTAAATCAACAGAAATCATTGAATCACGTTTTGTTGATTTAAAACGGGCACAATGAGCAAAACAAATCACAAACAAAGATTGTGTCTTTGTGTTAAAAATGTAATTTGTTTTCTATTAATCTACTGATTGACCTTTAAGTCTAAACTTCTAAAGGTAACTGATAATGACGTCAGAATTTAAGTTCTCATAATATTGTTCAATTAATTTTGTCTAAGTCTACTTCAGGTTTGCAACATTAACTGATTCATGCTCGTAATTTCTTATAATTCATGAATTTGGAAAAACTTTGATTTTCAGTGCTTAAGCAATATTTAAACATATAATAATCATCATTATAATACTAAGCCTATAAATAAAACTAGACAAATAAAAGAGACTGGGATGAGATCAAACGTTTCCATTTGTCGATAATTCTTAAAGTTTTTCAAAATGTTAATAACAACGTTTTGTGTAAGATAAATAAAAGTTTGAAATCAATATCCTTCATTGTTCTCTAAGACACTTTGGTCTAAAACCTTTTAAGTTCTACTTAACGGTGGCAGTATGGTGGACAGCATAAGACTAAGGTGTAAACCGCTACAAACTTAGCAAAGTCCAACGTTGAGCTTGCCTATATATAAGCCGATAGCTTCGTACGACTTTATTTGCGGCACCGAAGATTCTAATCTATCTGACACCTTAGATATACTCAGCCAAAAAATAGCTGCAAGCTCGGCTTTTCGCCTCAGAGCTATATAAACAATTGACTTATAACAGCAAAAGCCGTAATTCTTAATCTTAATTAGTTCGATAGAAACTTCCAGATTTCATACCTTCCACATTTTTCTGTAAGGATGGGGCATTTTAGAAGAAGTGTCAATCCACTTTTATACACTAATTAGGAGTTTGTTGAAGACGTCAGCCCCGAAGGACCAAACAAAGTCTCATTCCACTTTCACTATCAGTGTAGCGTATTCCCAGCAAACGTTTTGATAGTGAAATAATTTATATTTGTCTCTACAAACACTATAACAGTCCATAACTGTCGATCATCTCTAACGCAGATGGCACAACAGTTTAACCCTCACTTTTGCTGCGTACCGGACCATAGAACTTTCCAGGAAATTATAGAGAAGATAAACTAGCTAAAATGGTACAATACCAATCATTACATGTAGACTTTTTTTTAAAAATCAAGACCCTATAAAGAAAACCAACATCACGTAGAAAAACATCACCACCTGTCAGACCACAAAAAATATCTGGTCTTCCCTCCAGAGGTGCTTGATATATCATAGCAAATTGCACATAAGTTCAACTATCGTTGTCATAACCAGGCAATAAAAAAGCACGCCTAGTTGCGTGGCGTATTGACAAATGACTTTTTACAGAGGCTGTACGAAAGAGGAAGAAGAAACGAAAGACCAACCTAGGAAAGTTCTTCTATAACGATCTAAACAATCTTAATCATACTAACATAATTTGTTTCGAGAATTAGTCCGCTTCTTCAAATTGTCAAAGTGACGAACTGCATTCCGCTGTAAGGGAGATAGAACCACTCAACCTAGGGGAAGAAGATCAACAATTTCGCCTACCCGACCTCTACGAAGTGAAGATAGCTATATCTAAACTGAAGTCAAACAAAGCTGCTATAGCTGACGGCATCGCTGCCAAACTGATAGGTCCTAATCAGAAGAAAGCATGTCCGATTAGTGGAATCTCAGCATAGTTTGCCCGATACATAAGAAAGGAGACCCTTTAAATTGCGCCCACTAATCAGTCTCCTTAACATTGCATATAAGATCCTCTCGTTCGTCAACAACTTGATAGGTCCTTATCACTGTGGCTTTATACCAGGAAAGTCCACTATCGACCAAATATTCACACTACGGTAGATCATGGAAAAACCCAGAAGCTTCAAATCGATACCCACCATGTGTTAATCGATTTTAAAGCCGCGTATGACAGCATCTATAGGGAAGAGCTCTACCGAGCAATGTCTAGTTTTGGCATCCCTGTCAAACTTATCCGTTTGTGCAGTATGACAATGGAGAATGCACGCTGCTCTATCAATAGTCGGAAAAGATCTCACCGATGCATTCGATGTCAAAAAAGGTTTAAGACAAGGCGATGCACTGTCATGTGACTTCTTCAACATCGTTTTGGAAAGAATGGTGCAAAACTCAACCGTCAACACTCAACACAATCTTCAAAGGTCCATCCAATTACTCGGATACGCAGATGATATTGACATAATTGGAAGATCAAAGCGTGGTATCAGAACAACAACGTTTTGGACAAAACGTCACCATGGACAGCTATAACTTTGAGGTAGTTAAGGACTTTGTCTACCTAGGCACCGCTATTAACACAGACAACGACACCAGCGCTGAAATCAAACGAAGAATAACTCTTGCAAATCGCTGCTTCTTTGGACTTAGAAGGCAATTGGGTAGTGAAGTCATCTCTCGAGCATCTAAAATCACCATCTATAAGGCACTCATTATCCCGGTTCTCATTTATGTCGCTGAGGCCTGGACCCTGTCAAAGAATGATGAGAGCGTCTTAGGATGCTTCGAGAGAAAAATGATGGAGCATGGAGGTGAAGATATAACTGTACGGGCTTTACAGCGACACTAAACTGGTTAACAGAATTAAAGTCCAACGGCTTAGATGGTTAGGTCATTTAGAGCGAATGGACATCAACGTCTTCGAATCAAATTCCGAGAGATGGCGCAGTAGAGGAAGACCGCGTGGCAGATGGAGCACGCAGGTGGGTGAAGACCTTAACCAACTTGGCGTGCGAAACTGGAGACAGCTAGCTAGAGACCGAGCTGGCTGGAGACGCATGTTGGTTGAGGCCCAGGTCCACCCAGCACAGTAGCGCCACCTTAAGTCACGTTTCATAAGGAACTTCAATTGAGTTCACAAGACAGCCACTTCAACCTAATCTAAACTATCTTACTTATTTTTATAGGTTTTGTCAATTGGATTCCGCGAAAATAAAGATTACCAAATTTTAAGAAAAATGCGTTTTATAAAATAAAATTACATAGTTTGATTATCTTTTCTTGTCAAAACTCAATTTTTATCAACTTTTAGTAGTATTTTTGTGTGTTTTGTATTTATTGTATTTTGCTACAAATTGTGCTAGATGTCTAAATCATAATTTTAGAAATAGCTAGCGTTATTGGTTCACGAGATATTTGTTTCCAAATAAATTTGTTCCCTTTTATTTAAATTGCTATTGTAAAAAAAATTAGTTAAAACTTTTCTGCATATTTTTTATTTTTGTAAAACAAGATCATTTCTATATTTGTTTGTGTTAATAAAGTTCTTCTGAAGAATGCAGCAACTCCTGCCGTAACGTTGGAAAAGTTAATGTAACTTAATTGTTTCATTGCAAAAATTGTAGCAACAAAAAAAGGCAAGGAAAACTATATTCCCACTTATCACAATTATTACACAAATTGGTCAATAAATTAACTCAATTGAAAAGTTTTGAAGTTTGCAAATAAATACTAAGTTTCCCTTTTAATTTGTCTCCGTATTTATTGCATTTATTATTTAAAAATACTTTTTTCCACAACATCTAGGGAAATAACAAAACATTAATAAATAAAGAAAATGATAATGTTAAATTGTAATTCAATAGCAGTAACCACCACCAGACATCATAGTATTATACTGTCTGTCAATTCATCTGTCTGTTTAACTATTCTGTCTGTTGTTTAAGTGTCTTTCTTGAATTATAATTAATCATAACAATTTAAGCTTAAACTTACAAAGGTTCTTGCCTTAAATACATACATAAAAACTTCATAACTACTTGTTGACTTTCAGTTTCTATTTCTTAAAATCTCATTGTAAATTAATGTCACACTCATATTTTGATAGCTCAATCTATATACCTATCTTTTGATCTTATCCGTATGTTCTGAGAAAGCTTAATAAACAAGCTGTCATTCATATTCATACCTGCATACCTACCCACTGATATCTATATGTATCTCCAAGTCTTGTCTCTTGAAAAGTCATTAAACCTGCTAACTAATTAAATCTCTGATTCCTCAACACAATTAAAAGCAAATTTTTCTTTTTTAATATAATTTTCGTATTTATGTTTTTTTTTTCTCTTTACTGATTTTCTAAGTCCATTAATCAAGTCACTGCTGGTGATGGGGTCGTTCGTCGTTGGGAGAGGACAGACGACCACGACAACGACAACGACGACTATGAACGGCGATGTTGAACGAACAAAGTGGTCATTTGTTGTTCGCCTCGTTTCAGTCGTCGTCGTCGTTGTCGTCTGTCATCTCCATCTGTGCGCGACTACCGCATATCATTGCTTCTCATTTACAATATACCAACAACAACAAAAACACGTTCTACGTGACTCATCCAACTTTGAAATGTAGATATATCCATCAGATATCAACTTCCCCCTCCCGCCCACCGGACTACCCTTGTTTAATAAAACAACAAACCAAAAATAAAATATCTCACCGCAAGTAGGCATTACTGAAAATAAAAATAAAAATAAAAACAAAACTTCTCAAGCAATCAAATTGCACAAATGGCACAAATTATTATTATTGCTTCGTCTAGCTCCGAGGTTTTTTATTATAAAGAAAATAATAAAAAAAGAAAGAAAACCACGCTCTCATAAAAACGTTCAAGCAAATCGAGTCTGTTTGTCTGTGCTTTTATATGTTTGTACGTTTGGGTACTTTTCTTGTAGCTACCTCTATACTGTTGCTGAGATTTTTCCTTGTGATGATGCGGTTTTGTAATACTAATGAAACAAATCCAGACCAAACACTGGTTTTGCCTTTAATTGTGAAAACTCATCTACTAAACCAAACCAACCAACCCCCTTCCACCCCTCACCATCGCACCCAACTTTTCTCATACCATTTTGTGTTTTTCTTCTTCTTCTTCTTAGTCTACTGTTGCGGCTTGCTTATTTTCCTGATAAAGCTGCCTTAATATTTATGGCCTTTCCATCGTTCCATATACTACCTAAAACCTCTTTTGTCTCTCGCTCCTCTTGTGGCGTTAGCGTTACGCACTTTTGAAAATATATTTCTCCTTTAACTTGTGCGCTGCTAATAAATAATCATTAAGGTAAAAGTAATAGATTCGAAGAAATAGAAAAAAAAACATATTTGTTTTTGACATTTTAATAAGAAAATAAAAAAAAACAAAATTTGGATGACAATTATTATAGGGCTCCCATTATGATGAAGTTGTGGATAACAGAGGCCTAAGAGTTGCAAGCAAATGTAGTCTTTTAAGATTTTGAATTTGTCATTTATTAACTTCAAAAAATAAGTTATTGTAATCGGTCGGATTGGTGGAATTAGAATTTTTGACATTTCTCGAGGTTTTCTAGTTCAAAGATTTTTAGAGAGATATCTGTGTGGGCATTCGGGAAACTATTTTTCTTCGTCCATATCTCAAGAACCATTATATTAATATAGACTTCAAAATAAATTTTGTTTTACAGACTATAATATCGAAAGATGCAAAAAGAGTTGAGTGTGTTGGTTGTTTTTTTTTATTGTAGGGTTAAAAAAAAAATTGAAAATTTTGATTGCTCAAAAATATTTCACGAACCAATAACTCTAGCGACTTTAATTTAATTTTGTAATATTTAATGTGAATTATTTTAGTTTTGAAAAATAAATCAACTAACGCTTTTTTTATAAATAAAAAAAAACTGAGACAAAATAGTTGTCACATTTGATTTTTTTAGTAACAATACAAATTATGTTGCGAGTACCTCCAGAATAATTGTATGCAAAGACCAATAACGCTTTTGTCATCTGGTAAAATTTTGAGAAAAATCGTAGATACGTTTTTTTTTATTTCCAGGAAACAGTTCTAGTCACTCAACTTGTGAACTTTGTAGTACATTCAATAATGAACCTTCTCACAGTCAAACTTTTGTGTTTGAGCCTATAACAAGTTAATTAAATTTAATTATTTTTTTAAAAACTTCAAAACTGTTTTAATTATGATGTTATTTCGAATGTTTGTTTAAAAAATGTAGCATATTTTATAATTGAAGTTTCGGTTACTCTTAAATGTGTCATTATCCTGCATTTTTTCGAGAAAGGCTTAACTTATGATCTGGGAAGGTATAGGCCAATATCACTTTTTGAAAAAGCTCTTAAAAATAGAAAAGAACGAAAATAGAATAGAACGAAAAAGAAATTTCTCAATGATGTTCAGTTTGGTTTTCAAAGCAAGAAATCAACCGAATATGAGTTTTAACAATTCTGTTCTCAAATAATTGTAAGTCTTGGCAGAAAAAAGAATTCAGTCGCAATGTTTATGAAAGTTGAAATTTTGATTAGCAAACTTGAAACTATTGGGTTTCGAGGTTTAATCTTATTTTAATATGAATAAACAAAGAGTGAAATGTGATGGTATTAGGAGTGATATAAAGAAATTCGATTTAGGTTTCCACAAGGTTCGGTTTTAGGACTAATACTTTTTATGGTGCACATCAATTCCTTTTTCAGTTTACCATTAAAGGGTTCTTTGACAGCATTTTCTTATGGTACAGACAGTTGTCTGAAGCTTATATCTGGCATAAATTGAGATCTCAGATTGTAGATGCTGAATTCGTTTTTCCTGTGGCTACTTCCATATTTACTGATTTTATAAGCTGTAGCGATAAATGTTTTAGAAAATAAATAATTAATGGATTCAAGTATTTGGCATTAATAATTGATTCTATGAGCTTTTGTAACCACACAGAAAATCTTGGACAGAATTTTCGGTGCACGCTTAGAAATGTTTTCGTTTGCCTTAAGTGTACTCTTAAAAACTGCTCCAAACTAGAATATGTAATTTCTAGTTGAGGAGGTTCATATTACAACAAAATACAAACTATTAGTTTAGCAAAATACGGTTCTGAAGAAAATATGTGTTAAGTCTGACCAGTACCACTAGACCAGTCCACTATTTAGGGATTAAAAAATTCTTTCAGTGCGACATATTTATCATTAATAAAGTTCTTAAATTTTTCTTTAAGAGATCAGGTAAACTAAATTTTAGAATAATTGATGATTATAGTTTGCGTGGTAGTTTTTTAAACCAAGTTTCTATACCGGAATATGGAACAACCGCATTTAGAAATGTTTATAATGTTTCTTCATGACGGAAATTTAATAGACTTCAACTAACACAGTGCAAAACTTTCTATTTATTTTTTCTGAAACAAGTTAAATACAGGCTCCTTAGTCTTGACAATGAGAATAATACCTTATGTTTTCTTGAAATGCTTAACTTCAATTTAATTTAATTGTTGTATGCATCATATAAATTTATGATATTTTAACTATGCTTTTTAATTTTTCATTTAAAATAATAAATTTTAAATTATTCCTAGAATGGCTTAATTGTTTGTAATAATATTTGTGTCACTCATTTCTCTTCTTTATTATTGTACTTATTTTTATAAACAAACTGTTTAAATCAATCAATTTTAAACCATAATGTTCTTAGAAAAACCCAATCAGTATATTTTTTAGAGCAATAGTTTTAAAAAATTGCTATTAAAATTAGTAAAAATTAGTTTTCTACTAAAAATCTAGGGATTAAAAGCAGATATTGAAATGAAACTTATTTCATTATATGCAAAATATTGTTGCTAATTTGTATTTACTTTTCTTTCAAAAATTAAATAAACAACTTTGTTTAACAAAACAAGAAAACTTACAAAAAATGATGAGGAATGATTCTCGGGAACAAAGAAAGATTTTGATTTCAAATTTTGTATCTCACACCAAAAATTGATATTAACATTATTTTTTTTAAAGTTTTAGAAAAATCGACTCATGGGGAAGGATTGGAAAATAAAAATGTGGGTTACAACTCATCTTAATTTTTATTTTATTATTTTTGGTATCATAATTATGTTGACAAAACTACGTAATTTTCTAAAACATGAACAAAACTTTACTTTTTTTTAATATTAAGATGTTTTCAATCTTAGAATCACGCCTTTAATATTTGTACATGACCTTAAGTTTTTAAAATAAGCCCCTTTAAAAATGTTCTACACAATCAAAAACGGGTTTTTTAAAACTAAGTTAAAAATCGAAATATCTCTCAACTAGTATTATTCTCATTTAAATCATTTTAGTATCTTACCTAGTTTTAAGAAATTCATTTTAGTTATGAGACTTTATTTGAGTTTATGTGAAGTTCTGAGCAAAATTTAAATTTAATACTTTCGTAATTTAAAAAAAAAATGTTTTGGAGTTAATTTTTAGTGGTGATTTTGAATCCAAACTTTGATTTTAAATATTATTAAAATTTCAACTGAATATTTAAGAAAAGGTTTAAAGGTTTGGAAAACCATAACTGATTTTGTCGAAAAAAGCGGCTTAATTAAATCTTAAAAAGATTGTTTGACGTGTCTTTTTGAATTTATTGTCAGCATGAAAACCTTATCGAGCTGTTTAATTACATTATTTATGGTCATACTATTGTTATTTAATTTGTTTGTAGATCAGCATATTTATGCTGAATGTGTTTTTATTTTCCGTTTCTAACACACCAGGATTTATTTTGTGATTTTAGACTTGAACCCATCCCATACTACTTGTATTAAACGATCCAAAAGGTAATTACTAATCGAACGAAGGGATTATTCCTGGAAACACAAGCACGCACTTTCGATAAAAGAGCCTGATGCCAAGCCCTATCAAATGATTTTGAAATATCAAGTGCAATAATCTTACCTTCGCCAAAACGATGTAAGTATTTTCTCCATTGTTCGGAAAGATGAACAATGAGATCACCAGTGAACTTATTGCTACGTACTAGCCGTACTGTATTTCATTAAGAAGATTTCAATCTTCGAATATTTCTTGAGCTAATAATTAATCAGCGTTTCAATGATCTTGGAAAGAAGGCACACACACATAGTTCAAAAAGTCTCCGTACACCAGCTTTCTTTTTTATCATTCTGAGATAAAATATTTGTTATAACAATATACATTAAAAAAACAAGTATTTTGAAAATCACAATCACAATTACTAAAATTAGGCTACTGTGCGGAGACTTTTTAGACTATGCGCAAGTGCAATCGTCGGTAATTAGAGGAAGATTCAATTTTTTCGGGGATGGCCTGAACAATTACTGTTTTCCATCCCCTCGAAACAAGATCCAAAAATTAGGATAGATGCGTGGGAACCGACCAAGCATTTTTATTGCATTTGAAACATTTCAGTATTTTGAATAGTCAAAACACTTTTTTTGACTTAAGTTTGTAATCAATGTTTTTTATGCGAATCACTATTTTTAGGTACATAACAATAAAAGCCATTAAAGCCTCGGTTCATTTTATTAGCAAGTCCGTTTACGCCTTGGCTTCTAAGCTAACCGATTTCTGTTTTTTAATGACTGCTAAGGCATATGTATCCATCCATTTTTCAAAATTTTAGATCAGGTATTGAAAACACAAAATGTTTTGATTTAAACATTTTAAATTCTTAAGGGAGAAGTTACGAGTAGCATCAACAGATGGCACAAAAAACAATGTACAAGTATTTTCAAAATTGTGTGTTCATATTCCGTTGTATGTACGATGCTAAACCTCATTGATTTTTCTTCCTCTAAAAATGCTGGATGCTTCAAAACGCTGAATACTTCAGTGAAACCTACAAATTCATTCAAAAAAGATGAGGGTTGTCAGTTATTATTAAGTTCATTAAAATACATCTTGTTGTTGTTTTTTATAACACCAACCCTACCAAACCCAACCATCTGTTTCGCATAGACTAGAAAAACCCTTTAAATTACAAAACAACGACAGTAACAATAGGAAGACGAACAACAACAATACGAAGGATATTTATTATAAAACCTCAAATTAACAAAATGTCATGTCAGCGAAATGTTTGCGGAACCCAACCAAACCAAACCCAACAAACCAAGCCATATCTACCAACTACCTACCTATACCTAACCTAACTTATTTTTGTGTTTGTTTCTCTTCTCCCCACCCGCACATATAAATTCCAACAGAAAGTAAGAAAATATCCTCTCAAGATGTGTACAAAATTTATATCTACAAGTAACAACAAAATTTTATATTCAAACAATCTGTTTGCAATTAAAATTAAGAACCCAACTTTCAACTATACCTACCAACAGCTTCACTTAAATTTATCTCAATTTATTATTTATTTTATTTAGTTGCTGTATTTTATTTTATTTCTTGTGTTTTATGTTCAGCAGTCATATTTTTAAAATTATATTCTCTCCCTTTTCGAATCATCCAAAAATGAAAAACATCTTCCCACCACCACATCAACCATCACTTAAAATGAAATATTTTATTGATTTTAATGTCGCACCATTTTTCCTTAAAAATATAAAATATACACACCAATATACATAAAGATAAAATTTCAGTCATTTATCCGATTATAAATGCAAAAATGAATAAAAGGAAGAAACGTTAATAATAAAAAAAAAAAACAGAACATTTATATTTTGTTTTGTGACCAAATTCGTCATCATTATCTTCTTAAAAAATATGATGTACATTTTTTCTTACTCACCACTCACTGAATATGAATGTGAAACCCAACAAGTCGAGTACACGAGAGGTTTTGAGTTGGAGTTGGAGTTGGAGAAAAAGATGACAGATTTTTTTAATTTTTATTCTTCGGTTTTCCAAATTTAAATTTTTCATTATCATGCAAAATTTAGTCATGAATTGACAATTAAATTTTACTTTGAACATACACCCACCCACCACCCACTGCCCACACTATAGGGCTTGAAGACTTCTTTTTTATGTGTTTAAGGTGATTTTTTGATTTGTTCATTTAGGAATGATAATGTAATGGAAAACGTTAAGTGGATTTAAGATTTAAAAATTCATATTTGATTATAGTTAATCCAAGAGTTTTGAAGAAAAGCCATTAGCATTATCTGTCTGCTGCTTTGAACAAATTCTCAATGACAGTTTACTAACTGTCAGATCTTAAAAGCTGTGTCTCTTTGTTGGAGCACCCTATTTAATGCATCTTTTGTTCACTTTTAGATAAGTACAGCGCAACGACGACGACACTCGAAGATATAAAAACCCATAATTTATTTAATTAAGATTACCTGGATGACAAATTAAAATAATGCAGCAAAGAAAGGTGTTTTTTGCTTATTGTGTGTTTGCTTAAAATTAATTACAATTTATGTGTGTGTGTGTTCTTCTTTTTGTTGAATTGTGATAAAATTACAAAGATAATAAACTTCTACGAAGTCAGAGTATAGCCATAGGAATAGGAATACGTGCTTTTTAAATAAAAGAATCTGTTCTTATGGTGACATAAATATAACTGGGTATACGAGTATAAGGGTTGTAGCAATTTATAAAATTATATGCCTACTTAACTCTTAACCATAAAATATTGCCCATCATCCGTAATTGCTTTTATAAACAGTACTGTGCGTAAAAATATTGGCTAATCAGTTTACTTATACGCAATTTTGTTAAGCTTTTTATATATTTTGCTAAGTGCATGATTAAAGTTACTATTTTCCGCTTAGTTCTAGTAAAAAAAATTGTACAAACAAAAATGAACACAAATTGGTCTAACAACACTGAATAGCATTTCAAAAACTTCGTAAGTTTCCCTTGATGATTGTCTTTCGTGGGTTAGTGATTTCCTGGTCTTGATGACAATTTAGCCATTTTTCTCAAAAAAAAAAATGCTGATCCACTATGCGAAACTTTCACAACACTGTTCACACTTTCTCTTAGCATTCCACATTCTCGATGTTCGGTTAAGGTAAGCATCTCTATACTTGACAGTACGTCCAAAATATAGCTCAAGAACAAACTGATGAGCATTGGATGGATCTTCTCTACCTTATGGAAAAGCACTCTTATTTTTTAAAAAGGACAATAAGAAAGACATCTCTAAGTATCGTCTGATAGCTAAACTTTCACTGTACCCAAGCGCTTTGAAAGAATTTACGATGAATCAGTTGGTTTACACAGTAAATCATTAGTTTCTCCACTACAACATAATTTTATTAAGGGCAGATCCAACTACGATGAACTTATAAAGTATACTTTAACGCTAAAGCACTCGTCTTTGAATGCAAAACAATGCTTGTTTACCTTTTTTAAAGCATACTTTAGCCATTTGACATTTGTAATTTTATAACAAAAACTTTAAAGAAAATGAGAAAGTGGTTTCGAGCTTGTAAGTCAAAAATCACGAAAGATTGAAATTGTGGCTCATGCACCACACAACTATTACCCAGACAAAACAACATTTTCATTATCACTCTTACTATACAAGTGTGATAGGTCACGTTTAAAAACCTTTGTTAGTTAGAAGAGTTTTTAAAGAGTTTGAACTTAAGAACCATTTAAACACGACTTTTTAAATAAAGAACTTCTTTAACTAGAATCGACTTTATTGCTTTGGCAAGAACTGTTTAAAATTTTGAGCCAATGTCTCTAAAGTTCACAAATGATTTCTTAACATTAACGTCTGCACTTATCCTCTTGTTAATAATTCTGTTTTCTTACTATTGTACATTAGCGGTCTTGACATTTTATATGATAAAGATCTTAATCTTCAATCTCACATAGATAATAAATATTATTGAAAACGCAATATTTCCTAAGGTTCTATGAAGCACTTGGAACTAAGGAACCATACGTAAGAAAATCACTTTTTACTACATGAATACGATGGACGTATTCTTGAGTACTCTAATAAAGTTTGGTTTCCTTATTAAACCACCCACTCATTCACAATTGAAGCCGTGCAACGTTTCGCTTTACGAAAACTTTACCATGGTCTGACTCTTATTTGCTAACCCACTGGTTATATCGTTTACAACTAATCGTCTTAAATGCCCTTGCAAAACATAAGAAGAAACCTTTACTCTAATCTTCCTTAACCTTTTTTACTTTTAAGTTAAAATAATGTCAATTTATATTAGCTTATAATTGTTTTTCTTATTATTTTTCATTAACTTAACTTAATGATTTCTAGTGTTCCCCAGGGCAGCCATTTAGGCCCACTATTATTTATTTTATTCAAAAATGACTTGCTTTCGATCGTACAAAATTTGTCATTCCTTATATTGGTGAAGATATTAAACTTTATGAAAGATTTAGAGAATGGTGATATAAAATCGTCTTGTTTTTAATGTTGACAAATGTTAAATCATTAGCATGAAATACACGCACGAAAGTTCTAATTTTTTTTTTAAATAACTGTTTTTGGTGCCTTGGGAGTAGTTTTAGAATGAAATCTAACATAAACTAAGGATAAAAGTATTGTTGTTAAATACAAAACAAAAAATAAAAACAGTCCGTAACATTATTATATTTGGACTTGACTTCTGTCATTCATACGTTCTCAATATAATTTTTAAGATTTACAATTATGTTTTATTGCAGCCAAATAAATGGAACAGTACCTTTACCATCACTCCTTATTCGTTTTGACTTCAGTTTAAGCCGATTTAGTACACCACTTCAAAGAACACAAAAGCTTAAACTAACTATGGTGTTCATAGCCTCCCGGCAATCAATGTAAATATTAAGGTAATACATTTCAGTTTGTAATTAGTTCAACAGATACAAATTTTAACGATTTCAAATTGAAAACATTGTTTTATAATATTTTCAAGAATTCATAAACAAGTATTGAAATAAATAAACAAAGTTTAAGCTTCAGCTTAATTTAAAATCAAAATCCTTCAAAAATCATCAGTCTTCTCTTAAAATTCATATTCGAACCTTAACTATTGGTTATATACGAATTTTTACACACAAAATTTAAACATTAGTTGGGGAATGCTTCCACCCACAGGTCGCAAGGGAATTCTTTATTTTTGGAAATTATTTTTTTCCTTTCTCACTTAATATTAATGATAATATTTTTTTCTATTAAAAATTAATTGTAAAAACAAATATTATTAATTATAGAAAAATTGGAAAACAATTATAACATTTCACAAAAGCGAGAAGGACAGCAGCGATATTCTCGGCCGATCTTTTTTTTTATATTATACACGCACTCAAGGGGATATGAATACCCTTATCATGATAAATCACAGTGCGAGCAATTAAGAAAGGAGGATAGGATTAGAAAGGAGACACCGATGCACATTGGTTTTAAATGTCTGCATATTGTAATGAGTGAGAAACATTGAGTCTGGTAAAGCATTCCACATTCGTGTGGTGCGACTGAAGAAAGAATCTCTGTACTTTACAGTACGTCCGAAATTAGGCTCAAGGGTAAACGGATGGGCATTCCCAGCCAGTACCGGTATTATGGTTGAATTGTTGAAGGGGAGGAAAGCAACTGGCTATTTAATTAGAGTATTGTTTATGAAAGTAGCGATAAAATAATGAAAGTCATGAAACCTTACGACGGTGCTCGAGAGATACAAAAGTTTCAGTTAGACAACGGTCACCTATCATCTTTAGAGCTCTTTTTTGAATTCTGTATAGGAGACTCAAGTAGGTTATAGGAGCACCTGCCCAGATATGGGAATTGTTCTCGAGTTTCGGACGAATATAGACTTTATAGATTATAGCCAGATCAGTAGGAGTAAAAAACTTCTTGCACCTTCGAAGAAAACCTAAACACTTAGCAGCATTTTTGGCGATGTCAAATATGTGATCACTCCACAACAAGTGGTTTGTAATGCACATACCTTAGACTGAAATCTGTTCAGTCTCCTCGATGCAAGAACCACTCATGGATAGTGGCATAGGGGAAAGGTTACGCTTTTGTGACAGTAGACAGCATTGAGTTTTCGAAGCATTAAATTTTACACGGTTTTTGATTTCCCATTGGACAATGCTGTCAAGATCAGAATTTAATGAGCTCATCCGAAGAACAAGGATGAGAATCAAGGAAACGAATATGAAAAGCTGAGGGTACTGTCATCAGCGAAACAATTAAGTGGGTTAGAAGTTTCAGACAAAAGATCATTTATAAAAATAAGGAAAAGTGTCGGAGACAAAACGGAGCCCTGGGGCACACCAGCGTTTATTTTGTGGATATCAGATTTGAACCCGTCCAAGACTTCTTGAATTGAACGGTCCGAAAGGTAATTTCTAACCCAACGAAAAAGGGATTCATCAATACCAAATGCACGCGTTTTCGATAAGAGAGCTTCGTGCCAAACTCTATCAAATGCCTTTGAAATATCAAGTGCAATAATCTTACTTTCTCCAAAACGATGTAAAGATTTGTTCCACAGTTCGGTGAGATAAACCATGAGATCACCAGTGCATCTATTGCAACGAAAGCCATACTGCCGGTCATTAAGAAGCTTCCGTTCTTCAAGATATTTCTTAAGCTGAAAATTTATCAGTGTTTCCATGACCTTGGAAAGAAGGGACGTAAGTGCAATTGGACGATAGTTAGATGGTGAGGAGGATTCGCCTTTTTTAGGAACAGGCTGGTCAAATGCAGTTTTCCATCCACTCAGAAAGAGACCTGTAGCGTAGGACAGATGGTAAAGCTTACGCAGTGGTTTTGCCAGCGTTGAAGAACACCTCTTCAGAACAATAGCAGGGATACTATACGGGCCAGCGGATTTGTGAATGTCAAGATTTTTAAGTACTCTAGTAACTGAACGAGTGCGAAAGAAGATCCGTCCCATAGAATCGTTTACGCTTTCAAGTACAGGCGGAGTCATGTCACTCATTGGCAGTATCGAATTAACAGCAAACTGTGCTGCAAGCAAAATGGCTTTATCAATCGCGCTTACGTAGGGAGTGTTATTGTAAACGAGCGTAGGAACTGACGATGACCTAGTGTTGCGCACATTTTTTAACAAATAACCAGAAAGTTTTACTACCATTGGGACATTGTAGTATTTTTGGTCGTAATTTTTTGGTCATGCAAAAATTTAATGCGTCGTATATGTCCGTTACAGGTCTTTCTAGCTTGTTTGAACTTATTCCGGTTTTCCTCAGTTGGGTTGGCTTTGTAATTCCGGAAATTTACATTTTTGATACTAATAACCTTTTTACAGCTCGAATCAAACCATGAGTTTTCTTTGGGTTTGATAAATTTTACCCTATTCGGGATAAAATTTCTCATTCTGCAAAGAATTTAGTTTGTAATCATATCTGCACTGTGATCCACGTCACTATCGAGGAAGCATACCTTGAACGTACGGGTATTGGCTGATTGTTTAATGAACCGGTGGTCTCAAATTTGGATACCAAACGTTGAAGAGTCGACTGTGATAGGCCACCACGTCTACAGTAACTTGCCATGTCATGATGATTTGGCATAAACAACTGAATAATAAACAAACAAACAAAATGGCCGAGACGGGGTTACAAAATCTACACGCGTCAATTTAAAAACCCTACATATCAATTTTGAATTATATTTATATACTTTGGGCCAACCAAAATTTAAATTTTTAAATTCTATAGTGAAAATCATTCTCATGTTTTGAAAGTCCTTTCTACATCATATTATCTGAACACAAAAAATTGATTTGAAATCGATATCACAAATGGTCCTTGAGATATGGACTCCGAAAAATGTTATCCCGAAGGTACGGACATACACTAAAATTGTTTTACGGTCGGGAATGTCAAAATTGTCAACTCGTTAAATCGGAACGATTACAATAGGTTTATAAGGGAAGTTAAAAATGTTGAGAACATATCGAGCCCTTCCTAGCCATTTACCGTAAGATAACTTAAATATTCAAATTTGTTAGTAACACATAATATAGCCTTGAAGGCTATTGTCATTTCAAGTTCCAATACTGACTATGGCTTCAAGTTGATTTAATTACCAGCAGTAAGCTTTTGATTAGTCGTTCAAGATAAAATTTATTTTGGAGCTTACGACAAATTGGCGGGAAGGGCTATATATTTTGGCATCAAGTTTTTATCAGATTAAGACCCGGCATTTGTTTCTTTGTGAAAACTCAAAATTAAATCGCTAACTTCACACACTTTAAACATTTCACGTCTTAAATCAGCAGAGTAAAAAAATATTTAAAAATCACAACTTTAGCGTATTTGGAAATTTCCTGAAATTTTTGTTCAAATGCGTCATTCGGAAATGTCGAGGAAAATATTTATCTGAAAATGTTTTATTCGCACAGTGTTGTTATATATTAAGTTTATGTCGGTCGACATTGTTAACAGCCCTTCAATCCTTCTCAAGAACTTTGACATAAAAAGAAAAAAACCAAACGTCGTCGTCGTAGTCGTTCGTTGTCGTGGGTCGTAAAAATGCCATAAATTCGTTCTCTCTACACACATAAACCTAGATATTGCACCTACAACGTAGACTATACATAGTTTTCGAAGACAAAAAGCATCACTTTTTGGAAAAAGTACTCACAGCACATATAGGAACTTGTATTTTTGGGAAACATCAAGGAACACCACACACAGCACATATACAACATAGTTGTTGCTGATGGAGCATCAGTCGTCGTTAGAGTAGATATGTACATAGGTACTTATAGTAAAAGTTTTATTGAAGAATGGTGTGTTGCATAATGTATTGTATAACGTTATGTATGTTGAAGTGTATAGATATGTTTTCATCAGGAAGTTAAAGCCCAAAAAGGTTTCTCTCCTCTTTCAATAAATCGTTAAATTTTCCTCCCCTTTGTAATTTGGGTTATAAGCGAAAACCAAAATTGTACTTTCAACAAGGCTTAAATTTAATACCTGCCTACTACGAGTAGATATATAGCTCGATACATATGTCTGTATTTTATACATTAAGGTAAAAATACATATTCTTATACCTGCCTAATGTATGTTGAAACGACCTTGTAAAGTTACAAAGTCAAACAGGAACATGAAGATATTTCACATAAATATTATATGCCAGGGGTTTGTGGTAAACTTTTTGAACCTATCAACAACAACAGCAACCCTCTAACCTATCCCCTTTTTAAAGAAAGGTGCTTTATCTTGAATCCAAAAAACCACTTCAAATAGAAACTTATGAAATTCCCTAATTCCCGAAGATGTGATGACAACGAAAAGACACAGGAAAGAGAAGAAATGCAAAAGAAAAAGAAGATGAGAATAAAAAATATTTGAAATAATAAAATATTGGAAATGTCTCAAGAGATCAAGAGGACACTCCATTTCTTGTTCTTCTTTACTTCGGAGCGACCGACGACGTCTACGTGTAGACGCAAGGACCTTGAGAGCGAGCGAGCGAACGAAAGAAAAAGAAACATCGGTAGCCTAAGTAATTCAGCTGTCATACATTCTCGACACTCTTATATACATACATATATAAATATAATAATAACATTTTTATGCGGCAGCGTATATAGAAGAGGAAGGTATCCCGCAGTGATTCAATTACTTAATTTGATCCTTGCATAATCTGATTACAGATTTTCTTTTTTGGGCTTCTATGTATATATATTGCAGAGGGCTATTGACTTGGTCCTAGAGGGGGAATGAGGGATTATTGAACTCGCAATATAAATTTTGCCCTAAAACCAAACTTAAAATATATTGAGTCACACAAGTAACCATGAAGGTAGTATAAAGCAGGTTGAAAGCCTCCTTTAAGGGCAACATCAGCAGTCTTTTTGCGTATAAATTCGTTTTCTTTTACAAAACACGTTCAACAATATCAGCTTTAAACTATGTATAGTTGTCGTTACCACCTCCCTACTACTTCCCTCCCTATATCAACCCTTTTCATCATCAGAAATTATGGTGCGGTGAACATTTTTTCCGCACCACCCTCCTTCGCTATTCATTTTTATAATAATTCCTCTAAAAAAGGTCTTCTCGTAAATGATTTCTCTAAATGCTGCTAAACCTAGCTAAAGGTTAGGTAGAGAGGTAGGCAGAGCAGAACAGAGAGCAAGGAATACAAAAAAATCCCTGTCGTCCTGATGGTGTGTTGCTGCGTCATGCATTAAAAAAAAAAGGTTTACCCTTAGTCCTGACAGAAGTGGTTGAGTCTTGTCGTTCGTACCTACATAGTTATGAAACATGCCTACACATCTTATTTTACAATTTCAAAAATATAAAAAGCACATCTAGTTGAGGTGGGTTGTTGGGCTGTTTTTTTGTGTGTGTTTTTTTGTGAAAAAGGTAGGTTGGTTTATGAACTCGAAATCTTGTATTGGGGTGATGGGATTGTTCTCCTGCTTCTTTCTTTTTGTGCCTATTTACAACAAAATAATATGAAAAATACGTTTAGGTCGAATATTTTGTGTATTACACATATTTTCTTCTTTTCTTTATTTCACTCTGCATTAATGACATCGTCATCGTATTACGGGTAGTAAACACTGACATTATACACCTCTTACAGCCAAACACTGTCTACGCATATTTTATATTTTTTAATGTTTTTGTTTTTTCTTTTTATATATATATATAATATGTAAGTACCTACCTTACCTTTGAGTATCATCTAACAACAAGAACAACAACAGAAGGATTGTGTGATGTGGTTTTGTACCCTCTTTTCTGTATAAAGTGGGGGTGGTGTTGTTTGAGCTCTTGAAATGTGAGTTTTATTTTATTTTGTGTTGTTTTCTTTTATTGTTACCTATTATAAGATAAGAACTTTGTTTTGTATTATATTCTTTTTTTTTAATACAGATCTAATTAGGTTGAAGTATTTAAAGGTTAGAAAAGTTTAGTTGAGTTTTTGGTTGCTGTTTTGTTTTCATTGCAGTTTTACTTAAGTCAAGGGCTTAAACGAGGAGGAATTATGTACATTAAATGATGGTCAATTAATGTGACCTTTAAAAACTTGAAGGCATTTTTTAATAAATGACAAACAGTTTAGTGAAAACAACTTCTTTATCAAGATGTTATTCAACCGATACTGAAAAATGAGTTCCTCCAAACTGCACCAACTATACTATATATATATCTCCTTAAAATCACTTACAGAATCTTCTCGGTCGTCATATACGAACGTCTTAAGCTAATCGTCAACAATGTGATATCTCCTTATCGATGTGGCCTTGGATCAAGAAAGTCGATTTAATATTCACATAACGACTAGATCCGAAAAAATCCCAGAACCAACTGTCTTATCATTGATATCAAGGCCGCATATGAAAACATTTACAGGGAAGAACTATAAAAAGGCATGATAAGTTTTGGCATCCCTGCCAAACTTGTTCGTTTGTGCAGGATGACCATAAATAGAGAATTAGCGAAGCTCTATTCAAACCAACATAACCGATGTTAAAAAAGGCTTAAGACAAAGTTATAAGCAGTCGTGAATTATTTAACAGCGTCCTTGAAAGAACAGTTCAGAACTCCAACTATCAACATTAAAAGCACTACCTTTGAAAATTCTATGAAATTACTCGCATAAGTTGGCCTAATGAGGCTTTTGCGCGTATTGATAGATTACGAAACAACTATCACCAAGTCCACACAAATAAAGTTTCTTTGTGAATGTGCAACGGCGTATTCCGACTTACTACAACACAATAATATTCGTTGGCTAAGTAAATGAGCTTAACATCCAGTTACGTAAATGGGAAATTAATATGGGATTTAATACAAAGCGTGTCCGCTTTTCGTCGTAAGCTGAATTTATTGGAAAGAGATATTGGTAAAAAAGAATTTATTTATTTCCCAACAAGTCTTGAATATAAAAAGAAGAAGAAGAACTCTGAAGAAGAAGACGTTGCAGTGTTTTCAAACTTTTTATCAAAATCTTACATACGAAATTTCTTTAAGATTCCAAGATTTTGCAGAGATTGGAAAGCTATGTGAATTCTTTAAATTTCCTTATGAAGTCACTGCAGTAGCAAAATGGACTGAAGTGGCTGCGAAGGTATTCGATCTTTCAAAAGCTTCATTACAATTAGAATTTATTGACCTTCCAGAAGAAACTTCCATACAAATGTTTATGCGTCTACTGAAGAATTTAGGGGTAAGCATGTTCCAGAAAAATATGAAAATTGCAAAAAAAAACTAGCTTTCAACTTGGCTACTATGTTTGGCTCGACACATGCGAATCTTCTTTCCCAAAAATGAATGTTTTTAAGAACAAATACCGTTCGAGATTATCAGACGCCCACCTTCTTGACACTTTTCGTATTTGCTGCTCAAAGCATGAACCAAACTATAATAAACAGGCTCAAGACCATAATTTTTCTCATTCATTTCATTAGTATTACAGTTACTTAAATGAAGCAAAATAAAAACTACAAAACTTGTTTAGTTTTTTTTTCTGGACCTCGATAAAATGTTTTCAACCGTAACTGAACCGCACTTAAAACTACTTGCCGACCCCTGAAGTAGTTTGAAGTGCGGTCCAGACTAAAGTTTCGGTATATAATACTCTTGAAGCTTGAAGTCCAAAGCCTCAGATAGATAGCTGGGTCACGTAGAGCTCATGAAAATCAATGCTTCAGCCAGAAAAGTCTTCAAATCCACACCTAAAGGATAGCGCAGTAGAGAAATGGGGAGGATCAGGCGCAACTAGAGACAGTTGGGTAAGGAACTAGTTCACACAGGACTGTAGCTCGATTTTAAACAAGTACGTAGGTAAATCCATCTTCAGAAGAGCTCTAGATGACAGTAGCCTTAAATTCATATTTTAAGTGTTAATGGAACCTTAAATCTTATATCAATGGGAAAAATGTAATCTTATATACGGTTTTCCGATGTAGGGACTCGACAACATTGAATTAAATTTATGAACGCACCCTTTCACTTATCATCGAACTGTCGTCTACATTTACTTCATGAATCGCCACTTCATCCAAAAAAAACTAACAATGTTTGGTGCAGTATGCAAGCCGCAGCCGTTATTCTTTTACAATAAATATTATGACGTTACTGTGAATGCTTAACGTTATCGCGCCATGATTCATTTATAAGAAGATATGGACTTAGTCATGTGGTTTGAACAAGATGGTGCCACAAGTCACACAACATAGGTTACAATCCATGTATTGAAAATGAAGTTCAATAAGCGTGTTATCTCAAGAAATGGGACAGTAGATTGGCCTCCTAGGCCATACAATTTTATGCCTCTTAGGTAGGTACTTAAGTCATTGGATTATACTTATAATGTGGCGAATTTTTGAACAGTTCAGAGCCAGCATTGAATCAAAATGTGTGGTCGATTTATCGAAAATTAGGTCCGACGAATATGCCGATGCAAACGTGACCGCAGTGGCTATATGAAATAAGTTGAGTTCCACTTGTAATCATAAATATTTTGATTATATTTCACGCCTATTATAAACTTTTTGTAATATCTTAAATGGTTTTCGTTTTATTTAAAAAAAAAAAAGTAAGTTATAATGTCTTTATTTGAAAGCCCTTTATAAAAAACAGTGCATAAATTTCGCCAATGGTAAAAACGTGAAATTATCTCGTAACAATTAAGATTATAAAACAGCATACAAACATTTCACACATTTTTCTAACATCATTTATTTTCTGCTTAAAATTTAATCCGAAATTAATTTGTTCTTAAATTATAATTAATTCAAAACTGTCTGTTAAAAAAAGGACTACCTCATTACCTTTTTGTGTATAAAATAATACGTTTTTTTAAGTTTAACAAAGATCTCTTTTCTTGACTTACAAAAATCCATATGTTTTGTGAAACATTTATTACAAGTCTTTGACACTTACCTGAAAGAAAAAAAAAGATAAAATTAAAACCTCTATTACGTTATGATATTTAAAAATGTATAATAATATTGAAAATAATATATATAAGTGATACAAAAAACTTCTTTCAAGCACCAACAGGTAGCGCCTATGAACATTTCACTTTTACTCTAAATTGAATTGAAATTAAATAAAAATAAAAATTCGAGTTTTGAAATTCGCTTTTATCGATATTGAGTTTATTATTTTTTGTCAAATTTTTTAATAAACTTTATTCGTTAATGATTCGAGTTACAGCTTCAACTTCATATTTGAGGGAACAAAAATTATCAAAATCAACAAAATTGTTTATTGACCAAATTGAAGTCAATTGTTCTTCCAATATTTTGAAAGGGTCGCCATCTCTTAAGTGAATTCCAAATCGAAAAAGGATAGTCCACAGCAAATTATATCTTCACCTTGTCAAACATTTCGGAAATATATATTCACAAATGCCAAAAACTCTATGTTTTTTTGAGGATTTTTGCAGCAGCATTTGATTCCATTAACCGAAGAGTCCTAATGTATAAACTGTATAGAAAGAGTATGTCACTAAAGTTCGGTAACATTGTTGAGTGCAGAAGAGAATGGGGAAGTTTATCGAACTGGTTTCTATCTACGATAGGATTAAAACAATGATGAAACCTAAGCCCACTATATTTTGCTTTATATATTAAAGCTCTTCAAATGTTATAATACCTTCTGGAATCACATCACAACAATATTAATTTTAGCCTCAGTCATCAGGGTGGTGTGAGATTGAAACAAACGAAAAGCTTCAGGGATTATTCATTAAACATTGCAGAATCGTTTTCTCAGTTTTTAAATCCAAAGTTTCCTGGTAAGAAGAGCGGGGAAAATATACCCGAAAGATGTTAATAGCCTTTTAGCTTCACTCTTGAAAATTTATCATCCTTGAAACCATACCAATACGATCTTCGCGACTTAATATAAAACTATGTCAGTATAAAACAGACTTAAAGCTCAATATTCGGGGAAACACATTCTAAGCTAAAACACAGTTGCGGAAAAGTAAATTGACAGTAGTTTTAATATAAATTAATATTGTTCATAAATGAACATAATATGTAGATGGTAGCAGCTGCGCATTTTCACGAGAGAGATAAAAATAATCTCGTGATAGTGCGTAGCATCATAAAAGGATACTGATAGGATAGGAACACATGTGTACACACAAATACCCATAGATAGCACTGGGTGGACAAGTGTATTCTATTTTATCAGTATCTTATCTCTTGTTCCTTAGATGTAAGTAGGTATAAATAGTTGGAAGTAGGTTAAGAATAGATGAGATGAAATAAACATTCAAAAGTATTGAGACGTGTTTTTTATTTCTTTCCGAAATTATTTTCATATATCATTAAAAATATTTACGTTTTCGTCATTCTTGTTGCAACCTTAAAATAAAAAACAATTTGGCATCTGTTAGTTTAGGATTTTAGTATATAAGGACCTGTCATGTGTATTTGTTAACTCCTTATACAAAGTTATTGTTATCGATCCGAGTTGTCGAAATGAATTTTACATTTCTCGACGTTTCAAGTACCTCCGTACTTTCGGGATACACATTTTGAACTTCCGATAGGAAGTTATTGAAATGGGTCCGATTTGTTGAATTCAAAATGTTACATTTCTCGACTCTTCAAGGTCCCTAGATTCGAAATAAAAGATTTTTAGAAAGATGACTTTGCTGCGTGTGTACGTACGTTCGCGATGTTTTTTCGTCGTCCATAGCTCAAGAACTAGAATAGATATCGACTTCAAATTAATTTTGTTATACAGATAATAATGTAAAAAGATGCCGAAGGACTATCAAGAAAATTGCATGGGTGGTTGTTTTTACCATAGCAGATTAAAAAAAAAAATGTGAAAATGTTGGTTAAAACTAGATATCTCACGAACCAATGAAACTAAAGACTTGAAATAAATTGTATAGTATATGTATATTGTAAAGTAATAGCAAGCCAGTATATTTTTGGAAAAAAAATTAAAGTTTGTTTTTATAAATCAAAAACATGATTTCATCTCCAAAGCAATTTTTTGCAACGAAAAATAACGTTTTTAGCATCTGGTTAAATTTTGAGAAAAATCAAATTGGCAGTTGTTTTTATAGACAATAAAAACCTAAAAAAAACATTACTCAAAGTTGGTAAATATTCAATTTCGACTCAAATATCTTTACAAAAACTTGAAATTATGGCTTCCACCTAATTTTAGTTATAAGAAATAGTGAACATTCGGAAACATTTTTAGAAAGATCGAATTGAAAGTTTTTTTTACAATAAATAAAAACCTAAACAAAAAATTAATAATATTTGGTAAAAATTGATTTACGACTCAAATATCTTTTCAAAACTTTAAGATATTTTCTTAAAATTTTTATCTTTTAAAAAATATTGTTGTCAACATTCAGTAAAATGTTGGTAAAATTTAACTTTCGACTCAAATAGCTTTTCAAAAATCAAAAATATTGTCTTCAAACTTTTTTTATTTCACAGAAAATATTGTTTTGATATTCAGTAGTTTTTTTTATAAAAATCCAACAGTCCTTTTTTTTCATAAAAAATAAACTCAACAAAAATTAATACTCAAATTTGGTAAAAACTGATGTTAGGTTCTTAATATCTCTCAAATTAATTTAATTCATCCAAGTTATAAAAATTTAAGAAATGTAACTTAAATTGGTAAAAATTTGTTTTACAATAAAAATCCATTTAACAAAACTATATTTTCAAAATAAACTATTTTTTTATATGAAAAATATTGTTGGTAATTTAAATTTTTTTTAAGAATAATTTAACAACTTTTTTAACCCAACACGAAAACCTACAAAATTTTAAGCAAGACAAATCGACAGACAGGAAGGGAAGTTATCAGTATGGATCGCACTCCAGCGTCTTTTTTGTTATTTATAACGATTTTAAGAGATAATAACATTAAAAGATACAGAAAGGACTTTCAAAAAATAAGAGGTTGTTTTTTTTACTAAAGCAATTTAAAAAAAGTTGAAATTTAGATGGTTTCGAATTAAAGATGTTAATTGAATTTTATGACGTTTCGATTTAAATATCGTGCTAATAAATGAAGGTATTAACTTAAATATCATTTCATTCACGTTGGTAACGTGAGATCATTTTCTAAAGAAAATCCAATATTTCTTTTATAAGAAATAAAAACTTTTAAAAATTGCTGCTAAAATTTTTAAAAATTGGGTTTCGCCAAAATATGTTGGCAACTAAAACAGATATTGATATCGAACTTATTTCATCAGATGTAAAATATTGTTAGTAACATTTAAAGTTAATTTAAAAAAAATTAATTGACACATTTTTTTGCAGGGTTTTCGAGTGAAATATTATGAGAACGAAGAAAGATATTTACTCCAAATTTTCTTATCACCCAAAAAATGTTGATTTAGAAAAATCGGCGGACTGGCACGGATGGAAATTTATAAGTGAGGGTCGAATCCTATCCTCCTTTCTTTAAGAAACCATTTACTTAAACTTTAACAAAATGGGAAAAATATATCGAAACTTCCGAAACAACCTTATATTTTCCAGGACCGAAAACTTAAGCAAATCTAAAAGCAATTAGTTTCATTGCGAGTGTGAGTATAAATGTAAGAGTTGAGAATGTAAGAGTTTGAAAGGAATGAATATAAAAAGTTTATAAACTCAAATTAAGCCCACTCCTGGAATTTATAATTATGTGTATATAGAAACAAATTAAATATTTGTTTAGTTAAATTAATAATTAATGTATGCTAAATCCTATACATATGAGAATAGTTGGGTTGAAGAAACTAATCACAATTCGCCCTTCATCGTTTTCACCATGGACTAAGAACTACACACGATATTATTAGTCAGCATTATAATTAACTCCACAGCAACTTTTCTCAGAAGAAAGATTCAAGAAATACAACGATAAAGTGTTGCTCATTCTACAGGTTATACACCTGGCACTTTACTTTGTACTTCAACTATACAAACTACTACAACCTTCTCCTTCGCTCATTTCCCACTCTTCTTACCTTCAAGGCAATTACTGCTTGATTGCATTTATCATTAAGTATTTTAATATTCAAATGAAAAAGCATTAAATTATAAAAAAAAGAACTCTCTTAACGCTTGATGCGGCGTGGCGCGTGATTTCATTTGAATTGGGTTAGGTCAGGTATTTGAGCGCCGAGCGACGCCCGACAACGAAGTAAAACGCCACTTGGCAGTAAAATGATAAATCATTCAACAATCTGGGCAAACATTTAACGAAACTATAGCAACTCTTTTCCATGGAAAATAATAATTTTCCAATTCACTTGTAAATAAATAAATAGAAAGAAAGCAGAGCAAAGAAAAGAAAGAAGTCAAAATTATAATGTATACGACGACTACGTACGAAAACATCGAAGTAGAACTTAGAGCCTTCAGCATTTAAAAAAAAAAAACAACAGTAAAGGAAGCCCAACAAATTTAATAACAAAAATAAAAGCCCTGAAAGTAAAAAAAAGAAAGAAAAATAGGTCAAAATCATCCGGAAGCAATATGGCAACAACTATTTTATTTATGGCTAAACCTGTGCACACTTCTGATACTATGTAAGTTGTGAAGGTAGCTATAGCATCAGAGAGGTAGTTATAGATAGAGACAAGAAAAAGGTATATAATATGGTTATGGTAGCCTTTACAAATACTCACATAAACCTACCTACATTATTATGTATGCACTAAAGTCAAGTTAAACCTTAGAAGTCTAGGGGCAGAGAGGGTAGGGTATGGTATAGGGCAAAGCATGGCAGGGCAGTTGGGGCTGGGAAAAAGGTACCTCAGAAAACGGATAAAGTTAATAACACTTTTCCAGTTGATTGAGTATCAGTTTCAAAGGCGTTCACTTCATGGAAATTGCAATTTTACGTTTCGCACACACAGAACAAGTCAGAGAGGGCTTGCTGTTGGCTTCTGACTTGACTTGGCTTGGCTGCGTTCGTTGTTCGTTGTTCGTCGTCATCGTCATCATCGTCATCATCATCGTCGTCATCGTCGAAAATTGAAGTCGAGAAGCTCCTCAAACTTGAAGCAAGCTCCTCCAAGCTATACAGAGCTTCGAGTTGTGTGGAAAATTAATTAAATTGCCTGTGAACACTTTTAGTCTAGGTCCAAGGTATAGGTTAGAGCTAGGTTCATATAGATACCCGAAGTCAGAAGGATACTTGGAAAGCATCAGAGAGAGAGAGTACATACACCTAGACTAGGTTAGGTATAGGTATGGTAATGACCGGGTATTTGGTTGAATCCGTTTCGGATGGTATGCGGACAAGACGATGAATTGAATTGAAGAGAATTTGACTCTTGGACTTGGACATTTAAAATTGCTCTCCTTTTCCTATTAAAATGGTGGGGGTAGCGGCAAGTTCAAAAGTGACGAAAAGGATGACTATGACGACGTTGAGATGACAGTCGATTTAAGATTCTAGATTTCTTTTTTTGCCTTCTTGATTCCTCTAAGTGGGTTAACTGTCGAAAACAAATTTCCTTCTTTCCAGGAGGAGGAGGACAGTAACTAAAGATCAAACAAGGAAAAATAAAAGAAATTTTCATCGGAGATAGCTTTGAAGTGGTCTTTCTGTTCGTATCGCTTCTACAGTGTAATGGAGCCAGTGCTGCACACTTTTTGTCCGAGATCTAGAGTTAATTAATACGCGTCGTTTGGTAGAAAAGTACATAGACAAAAGTTTTATATAAATTTATCATGATTTTACTTCCTTTCTTTTGTATGGGTGGTTGGTGATGAGGATGAATAAAGAATGGTTAGAATTTTGGTGTTTATTTGGGCTGAGATTTTTAAGGAATTAGCTTGATGTATAAAATCATACAAAAAAAATAAATGTTGAAAATTAACAGTTTAGAATTATGTATCTTTTTATTGCAAGTAAATAATAGAAACTGCGTCACCATCGCACACTCGGAAGAACCATTATATAGCTTCCTCGATGTGGCCGCTGGCACCTTCTTCTTAAGGTTTGGGCTCCTTTCCAGGAAAACACTATAGAGCAGATTTAACAGCCTTGCAAAAGATTAGGTGGTTAGAGAACGAAATGACGTTCAATACAGAACTTATCAAAGTCCCCTAATAATGAAAAATATTCCTACCACGAACTCCATCACCAAACAACATGATTGACCTGCGCGATGAAATTATCAGCAATAACTACATGAACGCATAAAGACGCATCATCGAAAAGCTCGAAACGGAGGATAGAGCAAGTTTACTGGATACGCCTTCAAACAAAAGTCATTTGTACTGCCAACTCAATCTTAGCAGTCCTAGAGATTGGAAGGACTGATTTGATGAAGAATGTAAACTAGCGACCGAACATAACACTGCTGCACACCGAGCAATGAAGCAATCTTGTAGAACCCAAACACGCAAAGGAGAACATAGGACGCAATAAGTGAAGTATTATTCTGCACTTAATTACAAAAAACTTCCGTTCCTGTCAGAAAGCCATAAGACAAAGTTTTAAATCGCTTATTGCGTTATTGTCTTTATAAGAAACACCTATAATGATAGGCAAAGCAGGCTATGTCTGAAAACAGGCACCACCTTACGATATGCAATTAATAAGTGCTCTAAGAAAAGAATACATTGAATATTTAATTATTAGTGTTATCGGTTGATCTTCTCCAATGAGCTGTGTGAATGAATAGTTTAACGTGTTGAAATAACTTAAAATATTCTCTAGACAAGAAAGTACCTCCACACAAAAAATCATGTAATAATATTTCTCCCTTGCGAGGTAAAGGACGAACAAACAAGCAAACAAGCAAACAAACTGACATAAGAGAGAAGATATCACTGAGTGCAGCAATTTAAGGGTTATATCATTTTTGTTAACATATAAGACCGTATAGTCCATACGCGGAAAACATAATTGCCAAAGATCAATGAGGTTTCAGACCAGGGAAGTCAACAGCTACTCAAATATTCACCCCGCGGCAGGAAATGGAAACAAAATCCAGAATTTAACTCCTTCACATATAATCTGTTTATAGACTTCAAAACCGTCAAATACTATAGGCGGGGTAGAACTTTAAAACGCCAGAGAGAATTCGGCATCACAAATGAACTGATAATACTATGTAGGATCACCATGACCAAAGTCTCGAATCCAGATTCTGATATGGGGAAATCAATCCGACACTGAAACATCTACTACAGAGGCAGTTGAAATATTTGAAAGAAGCAAATGGAGGACTTATCAATACCTCACATGAGGCAGTACCCGTGAAAAAAGTTAGGTGGCACAAAACCTCTTGCATGACAGTCTAACGCAATTACCATCACGCTACGGGTACGGATTTATTAGAAAACCAGTATGAGATTTTTGGATTTGAAAAATCTTGATTAGCTATAAGAAGTTTTGTTAGGTTCTATGTTATTGGAACTCTTCAAATTCTTGATCACCTATCGTTATTATTATTAGATTACTATTAGATTAATTGGAAACCCAAGAGTAATAAGGGTAGGTGATCAAGAATTTGAAGGGTTCCAAAAACATAAATGCTAACGAAACATATTATAGCTTGTTAAGACTCTTTAAATCCAAAAATCGGCAAATTCTACAAAGAGTAACTCTTGTCATGAAAAAGTGCTTTCTCAAATTAGCCGTTCGAATTCGGCATATAAACTGTAGAACCCTTCATTCCTGACAACATTACTTGCACACAGGAATGGTTGAGAGTTGTAAGTCACTAGGCCTTAGATCTCAAGGGACTGTTGCGCCACCCAATTTATTTATTTATCAGGCTACATATGGTCCTACCAATACTGGCTTATGGTACCGAGACTTAGATGCTCAATCAAAGCACCTCAACCTCTTATCTAAGATCTAGAGAGTTCTACGGAGAATAGTTGGGCCCATAAGTGATGAAGGAAATTTCCAGGGGAGATACAACAATGACGATTAAAAAATTGAATGACCTGATATAGCCACAAAGATAAAGCTTGGTAGACTCCGTGGACTTAACACGTACCACGAATTAGAGAAGAAGAGCTCATTTAGAAAATCCTTTGGGGTACAATTTACTGTAGAAGACCGAGGGGAGACTATGCTTTATGGTTAGTGCGTAGGTATATGTCATGCCAGAAGTCTTGGATTCAATCCTTGACCATGAAAAGTTTTTTTTTAAATCCTCCAAAAGAACAAGTGGTTTCTCAAACAAGCCGTTCGGATTTGCTTTTAAGCTGTAGTTACCCTCCATCGCTGACAATATTACTTGCACACAGGAATGGTTGAAAATTGTTAGTCCCTAGACCCAAGTTTTCCACGCTTTATTATTTATTTTATTTAAATAAATAATTAAAAGTTGAGTTATTAATTTAGGTGGTCGAAAAACTCGATAACTAGGATATTCACAAAAAATACGTAAAAATTGACAATCGGTTGAGAACCGTCCATTGTTTTTACATCATTGACTCTCAAAAAGCTCTTTTTTATAGAAATACCTCTCAAACCAAAAACAACTCCTTTATTTTGGTAAAGATTGGTTTAAACCAAGAGAAACAGTAGCCTGTTATCACACGTCAAGTCTACTTCTTGTGTGAATAAATTTCTACAACAAAATCTAAAACTTTATTTTTCCCTCCCATTGCTGTTCCAAATCCAAACTATCAAACCTTAAAAACTCATCCACTGATTCTATGAATGAAAACCATATTCTAGAAAAAAGACCATAATAACCATGAGGACCACGATGATGATTACAACACAGAATTTATCTTATACAATAAGAATTTTTGCAATAATATCAAAAACCAACATTATTATCTTTCAGAAATAAACACAAAACAAAACGCTTCAAGCCTTCAAGCCGTTTCAAATAAATTCCATTATATTGAACCAATTCTTGTTTCATATACGTACTCTCCTTCAGTGTTGTACAATGTTTCAAAACCCTGTGTGTATTACAATTTTGAATTTATGTCCATGTTCCTTGGACACCATTACATAAAGTAATGATTATATTCTGCTCTTTGTCTGATCGTATTTAGTATAGATGTACGCTTATCAACAAATGTCTGTCCTCAAGCTAAAATATTTCAAAACAATTGAGTAAGAATAAATACCTACCCTATACCCTATTCTACGCGCTGATGCTGGCCCTTCTAGCTATAATTGTGTGAAGACTTGAATAAGAGAGTTCATATTCAATGCTGGTGATTCAAGAGAGGGATACAAGAAGTATTACGAAAGTACAAACTTATTGTGCCATGGTTTTCTTGGTTCGTATACTTCTTCGAAATCATCACTTTTGTTGTGTCCTTCTTTCTCTAAGAAATGTTTTTCTTTATTTTTTGACCAGATAAAGATGAAGACGAAGAAGTTGAAACATTCCTCCGACTTATTTTGAACAATTTAGTCAAATTACTTATCTATTCAAATATTTTTGCTGTGAAATTGCAAAGTGAGTTTTATGCCAATTCTCAAGGGAAAACATTAAACAAAAAACAAATGAAAATACACAAAAATAAGTAAAAGAAAGAAAATTACATAATTTCACAAAATTACTTTCCATTAACACAATAAGCTAATGTCTGCACAGAAAAGTATTTGCCAAGAAAATCTTCCTCCACATAAAACTATCTCTGCATAGCTTCTTCTTTTTCCTTTTTCTTCTGATGGTGTTCCTTTTTTTTAAGATTAATTCTGAGTTTTAGCTTCTTTTTTATACCCCTTTCTAAATATGCATAGAGAAATAAAATATAAAGTCTGTGGTCCATTTACACTCAACTCAACAATCAAATACAAAAGCCAAAGATTTTTCGAGTTGCAAAAATAGTTGTTGCTTAGCTGCAACTTCAATTCTATGCTTCTTGTGCTGCACATTTGTTTCTTTTTTATCTTTTACTATATCTTTATGCATCTACGAACTTGTATATAAATAGTTGAAGTTGTTGTGGCTTGAAGCGAAAGTCGGCGTCGAAGTCGATGTCGATGCCGAATATATGAGAGTTCCAATTCCATAGTCCAGTTTTGATGATATATCTTTAGCCATTCATATATAGACATTAAGATTCAAATAAGAGTACGCTTTCGTTGTTCCAATTTTATAGATATTCTGTGCTATGACCAATGTGGCATGCAACGACACGACATGGACATCAACATCGACATCGACATCGAAATACAAAAGTCTTTGCATGTGGTTGGATTACACTTAAAATACTTCAAAAAGTAGCCCAATATTAAACGAAGCGAACATCATTTGAGTAAATTGCTGCTTATCTTCTGTTTCTCTTTCTCCCTGCCAGGCCAGCAGGCCAGAAGCCGATGATGTTGATGTTCCCATAAGAGACAGAAAGTGCACCAACCATCGAGCTGGCCAACCACCCTTTTTCCTCTATACTCGTAGTTATACTAACTGTCAGTCGAATTATTACACGAGTCCAATTATTTAATCTGTTCTCAACCTATACTTAGGAGAACGGGCCTTATAAAGTACATACATATAGGTACTCGTATGTACTGTATGTTTGAAATACATACTCGTACATAATATGAATAAACTCAATTACCCCATCTATTCATTTTAAAATCTGTTCTTGTTGTTTTTGTTGTCAACAAACCTTTAATACGTGCTCGTATGCCCAATCAACGTACCCCCTTTTTTTTTAGATAAAGGGTGTTTCGAAATGTGCGCTATTGGTTTTGTTTAGAAAATAAACATCAATGAGAATGAACTCAGAACATTGCAGCGTTTCGACCATAATAAGATAAGATGTTACAATTCTCCGTCATTAAAGCTGGGATAAGTTTTCTTTACCTATTTCAAAAATGTCCCAATTTTTTTTCGGATTTGGCATAAAAACTTTAGGTCTCCTCCTACCCCAACAAAATTACTCGCACACAGGATTGGTTGAGAGTTGTAAGTCACTAGGCCCTGGTTCTCTACAGATTGTTGCGCCACTTAATTATGGGGAAAGATGGCCGAAATAAAACTTCAAATTTTTGAAGTGCTAAGAGAGATTTGTACTGAGGGTTAAGTGCTTTGTAGTGTGACCGTGCTAAGAAATTTGTCATCACTGACATCATCTTGCGACGGCTTTTGAAGTACCGACTTTTTGTTTTCTATCTGATGGAAATCCTTAAAAGAAGCTCAGTAAAAATCGGTACCGAATAGAGTGGGACTCTTACCGCATTGAAACCACTTCAAGTCAGGACCAATCTTAATTTAAAATTCACCTTAGGAAAAGATTTAAGCTGTTTTAATACTTTCTCATAACTTTTAGACCATCAGCCCAAGAGGATTCAAATCAAATCAAATGGGGTGGCGCAACAGTCCGTTGTGAACCAGGGCTTAGTGACTTACAACCCTCAACCATTCCTGTGTGCGAGTACTGTTGTCAGGAATGGAAGGGACCTACAATTTTAGCCCGAATCCGAACGGCTAGTTTGAGAAAGCACTTTTTCATGACAAGAATTACTCTTGAAGGAATTGTCAATTCCTCGTAAGAGGCAGTAGCTCAAGAGGATTAGTTCTTCTTAATTCACGATTATTGCCCGTACATTTAAGACGGTCTTTATTTCGTCCAAGCTCTTTGGCAGTATTGGAGTAAGGTGCTATTGTAATTCTACAATTTTTGTGTAGGCTTTGCAACTGATCTATCCGGGATTAATATTACAGCATCATTAGCAAGGTGGACATCATAGCGTTGCTATTAACTGGAATATCTTTTGTACACAAAAGATGCAATGTTGGTCCTAGGACCCTTCCTTGTGGTAAACCGGCTTCTGTTTGCTTAAGTTGAGAGTAATTTTGGTCGTACCTACCGTACTCTTAAGATTAAGATGTCAGTATTTCGTAGTCTTGAATATGGAGTAGATCCCTACTCTATATGTAGTTTTACTTAATTACCAAGTGCCTAAGATTGTTTTAGGCTTAAGAAACATCTAATAAAATAGCCGAACATATTTGTTTCCCTTCAAGTAGTTTTTACACCACTTCGTCTATCGTGGAATATTTATTTCTAAATCTAAACTGATGACTCGGAAGTACTAGGCTAAGTCTTTCTGGAGTAGTTTCTCAAAAAAATTTACCATTATTGGTCTCAGCGATATTGGTTTGTAAGATGTTACTTCTGTTGGTGGCTTACCTTGTTTATGTATACCAATGACTTCTACAATTCTCCAATTATGTTAAACGTATCTTAGTTTAAGGCATGGGTTTGTCATTATTTGGAGTTCGAAAGCATTCTATTCATAACTATAAATTTCTTCAGTTTCCGACTCATCTAAAAATCTTTCCTTAAGGTTATCTTAGTTTTTAGTTGTCTCATCGAAATCAAGAGTAAAGTTTAGATAGGTTCAGGAATTGAAGAAATGTATAGAGTATCACTGCTCAAGTTTTAAATGAAATGCCTTCGAAAAAACTTTCTTTTTCCAATAGTAGAACAATTCTTCACTAAAAATTTGCTCAACAATATAGCAAGCAGTAGAAAAAGAAATATATGGACGAGTGCTCAAATTCTACAAAGCGCACTATATTCTATTAAACTTTTGTAATCTAAGTGTTCGTGAACAGACTTCGTTGAATAACACGACATTCCAACCTTTTTACGTTGAATGGTTGAGAGTTTTAAGTCACTAGGCCCTTGTTCTCAACGAATTGTTGCACAGCCCAATTTATTTTGTATTTATTCAGGAACAACGATTTCGGAGACACTACAAATTTCAATTAAAAGCTGATATTGTTGCAAAAATTAAGTCCGTTAGGCTCTACTGGATTTAGATCACTCATACATATCCCACATGACCGAAGAAGAACAACTGTATGATGACAGCCACGGAATTGGTGGATAAATATGGTAAAGGAGATCAGGGTTAAAGTTTTTTTCTCTTAAGCTGAAATTAATTGCCAAACTTTCAATGTTCAACCAATCAGTGAATTCGTCGTCGCAATATTTTTAGAAATCCTTATTAATTTACTTTTTAATCCTCCCTTTTTCGTTGCACTACATAGCAATCTGTAGACATCGGTATCTCCATTGTGATTCCATCTCAATTTTCTGACTGCTCGCAATGTCTTTAACATTATATTGGCATTCATAACCCCTTGCATAGGCTTATTCACCAGCAACCAGTGCCATCTTCAAGATCCAAGTTTTGTGATTTTATTTCCTTAAAGAAATATACACATCTATTGTGAATGACAGGCACTTTGTTTGGCAAATACTGAAACTTTCAATAGTTTTATGACAATGCAACTTCCTGAAATCTCTTTACTTGAAAATTCATTGTTTTTCAACTCTATACATTTTTCGACATATAGCAGAATTTCTGTCTGTGTGTCTGAAAAACCAATCACGAATGACACAAAACACAAAATTTAAATAATAACATTGCAAAATCGGTGTTAATTTAAAAACACCCTTTTTTATTTTATTTGTGGGTGTGGTATGTTTTTTGGGTTGCAAACACAAAATGACAGGAGTAAATGACTTAAATGTCGACTCGAGTCCAAACCATACTCGAATTCGAATTCGCCTCTGTCGGTTATTTGCATTTTGAATATTGCACTTTATATTTTATGGAGATGCAGAGAAAGAGACAGAACAACGTCGACCGTAGGTACTAGTATTCGTAGTCGTTGCCGTCGTCGTCGTTGGTCGGCGCATTCGACATCTGGAACAGGAAGGGGGTAAAAAGAGGGTAAATGTTGCTGGTCTCTACCCACAACTTCAATTCTCGTGGAACGTTATATTTTTCAATAGTTGTACATCTGTTTGGTGCGTGTCTGGCTTCAATTTTGCAACATTCAGAAAATCCAACTGTTCCCAAAACCTGACAGACCCAGTAAAGAGTAGCTAGGTATTGAGAGGTAGGTAGATAGGTGCCTTCCTATACATAAATTCTGCCCCTGTATGTTTGTAGAGTTCGTTAAAAATGTACATCGAATGCGTTTGCATGTTCCAAAAGATACAGCGAGGGCAGAAAAGTGGGTAAGTGAGGTAAGGTGGTTCTGGTGCTGGTGCTGGTGGATCAATGTGGACTTTGAATTTATATATTATATTGGGTGACTTACCCCCATCACATTCAACATTGCATTCGCATATGCAACTTGAACACATTCAGTCGCCATCCACATCCACATCGACATCATCTCCTCATCCTCTTATCTATGTTTGTTGAATAGCCAGTCAGCCATCCAGCCAGCCAGCAGTCGACTCGACTTCGACTTGAACTCCTTTACCTTCCGCAATTAAATTTTGTCTGGAGTAGGTCTCGTAATTATTTTGAATTTACCATCAGTTATTTCGAACAATGAGGGTTATTTACCCACATGCAGCTGCTGTCTTTCAGTTTTCCAAGTTTTTATTTTTGTTGTTTAATTTTTCTTTATTTGTTTGTGAATTGAGTGCTTATTTGCAGGTTTCTTTTTGTTTTTAATTTCATTTGAGATGTCTGTTTTTTTTCAGTCTGATTTTTATTTTGTTTTTGGTCAATGGGTGCAGATGATGGGTAAAGAACTTGAGCGTTCATTAATACCTATTTGTTATTTAAAAAAAGAAATGCATCTGTTCCTCGAATTTTTAAATAAACTTTTGAATAAAATAAGACCCATTCAAAAAATGATTAATTGGTTTTAACGTACAATTGAAGCTTATAGAGGAATTATAACTAACCTGCGTTCTTCTATGGCAACACAAGTTTATTATATTTGTTTATTAATTTTAACCCTGTGAAATCCGACTTCCAAGATCTGACAAAGTCGAAATTTGTATTTATTGTTCCCACTTCAAAAAATGCTATTCCCCAAATTCAAAGCAAAGTGTTTAATTCTTCACCTCAACCCAAAAATCTTTTTGCTAAGACTCTCACAACGTTGAATATGGTTCTAATAGTTCTTTTTTCACTTGATTTTTTTTACAATAAGAACTTTTATAAATAGAACTGAACTTCGTTCATATAGCCACTGTGGGAATTTTGGCAGCAGTCGATTCGTTGGACCAAATTTTTGATGATTTGACCACGCATTTCGGCCGCAAGCAGTGATGGACTCATTACTTGGAAAAGTGCGCGTAACAATCTGCTGCAATCGAGAAACAATTTGCTTATAGAAAACCAATCCGGCTTTCGTCCGAGACAATCACGTGAAGCATCATTAAACTAGCTGATTATGACTTTTAAACAGCTTGTTCATGATGGAGATAATATAGTTGCTTTATTTTTAGAATTCAAAGAGCATTCGAAACAATCGACAGGATGATATTAGTCGAAAAATTGGGAAATATGGTGTACATGGTATTGAACTTGAGTGGTTCAATACATATTTAAATTTGTCAGTACCAGAAAACTTGGTGAACTACACAGTGCAAAATTTACAAACTTTGGTGTACCACAAGGAACAATTTTTGGTCCTTTATTATTTTTTATTTATTTTACTTTTTGCTAATGACGCCCTAATGTATGTGAGTGGTAAATATATCGATTACAACGAAGAAATGATAAAAATTATTTGTCTAATCTATGCGAATGGTTAAGTGCTAACAAGTTAAAGACTAATGTGACCAAAAATAAGTGTATGGTCATTAACTGTGATTATCGAATTAACCTTGAAATTGATAACTCCAAACTGGAAGAAATTGTTGAAATAAAATAATTGTATATTAAATTGGTCAATAAATTACAGTTCAAAAGTCATATTCAATACAAGTTGGGTAAAATATCAGAAACAAAAATTGGGTTCTTAACCCGCCAATGGTGACCTACTGGGACCTGATTACGGAATTCGCGGCGAATCGTTTTGCTAGCGAGTCTGTTCTTTTTCAATTATTGCTTTTGCGTTTGCCTTTTTCGTTTTGAATTCGGCTAATTAACGAATTCGAAGGCGAAGTTGAAATGTCATAATGCGGATTGACTGGCGAAAGAGTGTTCTTTATTGTTCACTGTTCGATTTCTTTGGATTCTTTCTTGATTGTAATTATGTGTATACAAATGTTAGTTAGTTTTATTTTAATTTTCTTATAATTTATCCACTATCCACAATAAAATATAAAATTTCGCATAAATCACCGCAAATTTCACAAATTCAATCAAAACAAATCAAATTTTGTTTGGAAAGCTGTCAAATCACTGGAATATAGAAAGAAAAAGTCAAACCAAAAGTGTCAAATCACTGGAAAATAGAAAGAACTATTTTCTCTTCGTCGCGAATGCGTTACAACGCGAGTCGAATTTAAAAGGTCGAATTGAAAACGATTTGAACCTCATAATCAGGCTCCATGGTCTGTGAGACCGGGTGCGGGAAAAACTTCGAATAATTTTCTTCTCCGTTAATGTTTCTTGTTGAATTTGAATTTGTGTATTGTAATAAAAGAGCTTCTGTTCGTTTAATATTATTGTTTCAATGTCAAGGAGCATATATGTATTAAAAACCAAAAAAAAACACGAAATATTAGCAACACATTTCGAAAATCTTTAGTTTAAAAACCCGGTCCGTGAGACCGGCGTTACCATTGATCAAAGTCAAATACGCGTCACCAATGGTTGGTTAAAAGAATTAGAAAAAATGTAACAACAATATGTGCCGTCAATATTTATAACCTCATTTCGACTTCTCAACTATTTTATTCCTAGGAACTAATGATTAAACCAAACGTCTTCAGATTCTGCAAACTAAAGCGATAAGAACTATTACAAGAAGCAGTTTTCGAACACCTACAAGTCAAGTAATCGAAATGGAATTTAAAAGAAAGGGCAGAGTCAAGTATTACACCTGAAACGTTATTCCTTGAGACTTGATTAATAGCTTTAGATTCAATTGTGTATAACAATAGTTTTTCTTGAGGAAGAGATCACATTACATTGCCATGATACCAATAGAGTGAACACACTGACAATCTTCTAAACTTTTAAAAACAGCTTGATATCATCTGCATACATCAGACAATCGCAGTAATTAATCAATGAAATGGCTTTCTTCGGGAACACCTGACATTCATAAAATGTCCTTAGAGCATAAGTTATTTATCTGACCTACCAGTAAGAAAATTGTGCTTTTATGCAGCCAAATACTCACACATTACAAATACCTCTATTATTTTCAATATAACATTTTTAGTACTCGACACAAGGTACGAAATTTTCCAATCATTTAAGAATTTATTTTCCGAAAGAGATGTATTGAAGTATGCAAGTGAGTAACAGAAAATAAAGCTAATTACAACAGTTTCTCAGAATTAAGGGCTTATGGCATTTGGACCGGAATTATCATTTGATTTTAGTGAATTCATTGCAGATAAAATTTCATCGCTACGTAATTGGATTGAACCAAGATCAATCTTATTTTGTAAGTTATCCAACGAACTTCATGCAGATTGGAAAAAGTCAGCAAACAATTCGACTGTGGCATACGTCCGAGGATTAGACTTTCATTTCAAGTTAATAAACGACCAATAAACTCTGAGCTCTTCTAAAATCATACATCAAAAACTTTATTAAATCCCAAATAGAAAAAGTCGTTAAATCGCACGAACTAGGTGGCGTCATGATCGTCATAAAATATTGATATCTTGACAACCCAATACATTACGTTTTATTCATGTTCAATATTTGACAAAGTCAGTAAATAGTAAGCCCTATCTAGGCTTACTTATACATTTGTAAGATTTGAAACACCATCTAAGTCCTTCCTTCAATTTCTTAAATCAATTCGATGTTTCGCGCCATAATATAAATTTATAAAACTGTTTTCCTTTAAGACTACTAACTTTGAATGTATAGCTTCTCCCACCTTAATTGCTATCAAACAAAAAACAGTAAAATCAAACAATCTTATCGAGGTTCTTCTTCTAGCTCAATTTAGTGTTACGCTACGCACTTCTAGTTTAATGATAAAAGTTTGTATTATCTATCTATTTGTTTAAAATGAAAAACATACATCATAACGATTAACAGCTTAACACATTTCCATATTATTTACTGCTGACAAATAAGAAAGACCTACAAAGGCCTTGAGAAAAATATTCTTATGTTTTGTGATTTCAAATGTTTTGACAACAAAAGCGTTTTGTGATTTCAAATGTTTTGACAATAAAAGCGTTTTGTGATTTCAAATGTTTTGACAATAAAAGCGTGATACAATTTGACAAAATAAATAGCCTTCTGTCGTGTTTGTTTGTTTATGTTTGCCTTAACATATGACGTTTGCACGAAATTAAATATAAAATGGTTTCACGTGAAACTTGACAATTTGAGACTCGCACTATTAACGAAACCTTAAGCCATTGACTAAATTGCTTGTATTAACAAATATTCATGGAGTTTTTTGGAAATTCTTTCTTAAAATGTTGATTTGTAAAACAAAATTTATTTGAAGTCGATATCATTTTTGATTCTTGAACTATAGCCGTAGAAACCTTGAAACGTGAAGAACTAATAAAACTCTCAATTCCACGAATCGGACCATTTAGAAATGCTTCATATGGGAAGTTCAAAATAACCTTAAGCTCAGAGATAAAATTGTAATTTTATAAACCTTAGATCTCCCATGCAAACAATTGAACAAATTTATTAAAAATTGAACAATTTATTGCTGATGTGCAAGAGGCTGCGGGAGAAAATACACCAACTATTTCGAACTTTAAAGGAACAGAAATAAAATATCCCCTAGAAATAAAGGAGCAGTTTTTGGAAAAAAAGGATAGATCGAAAGAAATGACAAGCTACGAGATTTCTAAATGATAAAACGGTCTATAACCGTCTTAACAACGAACCACAAAAAAATCATTAAAAATTTTTCATAAGGTGATTTCTGAAAGCCCTGACAACTGATGCTTCTGCAGAAAAATCATTATGGAAACTAGCAAATCGCCTTAAAAGACCACCACTCACAAGAGCAACCAATAAAATCTCAAGATGGGAAATGAATCTGAAATCCGAAACAGAAAGCTGATCTTTTTGCTGAACACCTTGCGAATGTTTTTAAACTATGCAAAACTAATGCGGCTTCTAATACCTTAGAGTTTGCTGATAGAAACGACGAATGTGAAATTCAATTTTTTCACGCTAAAAGAAGTAAGAAGCATGTTTATTAAAAATCACCAGAGCACGATCTTATCACTGCTCAAGTTTTGAAGAAAATACCACCGATATACTTAAAAAAAAAAAACTCCACATTATAATAAACGCATGCCTAAAACACATCATTGCAGATTGACAGAAGTCATTGTTACACCTAAACAAGGTATAGAAGTAACATCTTATAGACTAATGTCGCTCTTCCACGATAGACCAAGTGGAAAAGGATCTTGAAGAAAAACAAGTATGCTCTGCTATATTTGTAGATATTTCTCAGGTTTTTGACAAAATTTGGCACTTTGGGACTTGAGTCTAAACTGCATGTGGACCTTTCTCGGCAGTACTCAAAAATACTAAAATTTTGTGTAACGAACCAACTCTTTAGAATACGGTGCGACCGAAATTACCTCGAAACTAGAAAAAATATAAACTGGTGTAGCGAAAGTAAGGGTCCTTTGACCACCATTCTTGTATCTTTTATAGCAAAACATCGAATGTAGTTTCAGCTGAGTGGCACGTAGCGCCGCGCCGCCGCCGGTCGTCCTGTTGAAACCAAATGTTGCCAATATCCTCCTCTTCAATTGAACAAAAATTCGTTGAATGTAACGGCCACTCCTTGCTCATTTTCAATGAAAAATGGCCCAATATGTCACTGGACCAAAATCCGACCCAAAGAGTGACTAATTTTGGGTGTATCGGATTTCCAAGTATGCGCGCGGGTTTTCTGTACCCCAAATGCGACAAGTTTGCTTGTTTACATACCCGCCAAGATCAAAAGATCAAGAGCTTCATCTGGAAAGATGATTTTTTTGTGGAAAAATCGGCATCTTCTATAAGTCGATCATAAGCAATATTTCCCAGCGTTGTTCAAGCCCCTACATTTGTTCAGCGGAAAGGTAAAACTAATTACCTGTCAAAACAGACATGAGCTATGTAAGTGTTACCATTAATGAAATAAGCATTAGTTGCCAAAAAAAAAAAGTTAGATGGAGGACCCTATACATACAAGGGATATTCCAGCGGATACCAACGTTATCATGTCCACCTTTGATGATGATACTGCAACATGAGTGCGTAATACATCTGTTGTAAGGCAAAATTGTAAAATTTAGCAAAATCGAAGCATACAAATTTTACAAACGCTATTCCAATTGCTATAAACAGTGCAGAAGTACTTTACTCCAATACTGCCAAATACCTTGGAATGACTTTGGATTCACAACTTCAATGAAAAGAGCACATCAAAAAGAAAAAAAAGAGCTAAACTTGAAGTTCAGAAGATTGTAATAGTTAATGGGAAAATACTCTACTGACAACAAATTAATGTTATACAGTCTGTCAAGTAAGAGCGTAGTCGACTTTACCGACAGTTAATGAAAGATGTCGATCTAATTCCTTCACGAGCCGATAGAGGGAAGCTTTGCACTGATGCACTGTCAACAAAGGTTCAGTTGTCGTTGTCGAAACTATCTGAACTCTTCTTCATACTCATTATCTGAAATGGCGCAACACAATGAAGAAGCCTCTTTGGACTGAAAAACATATGGGCGCATGAGAATATTGAAAGAGATTTTGAAAATGTCATTTGTACTGATGAATATTCTATATGGGCACGTTCTGTCCCCACGCAAGCCTGGTCAACTTCAACCAATAGGCTTATTCAGCGGACCGTAAAACATGGAATAAACGTGCATCTTTGGGGCTGCTTCTCAAAACAGTGATTGCGCACTTTGTACCTCTTTACTAACAACCTAAATAACAAGAAAGTGATGGAGGAGGACAACGATCCTAAACACCGCAGCAAGCTCTGTACTCAGTAGAAGACATAATCTTGCATCGTTACATTAGATTGGCCGTCGCAGTCGCCTGATGCAAAACCTATCGAAAATGTGTTGGCATATATTAAACAGAAGCTTCGCGGAAGACGCACATGTACTTTGAAGCAGTTGTCTTACGAAATTCGTCGGATCTGGAGATCCTTCCCCTAAAAATAAGCCGTCAAATTAGTAGAAGAATGCCTCGGAGACGCCAGGCAATTAATAATACTGCTCTTACTTATATGCAAGCACTAAAATACGTTTGGATATAAGGCATATGGAGCTTTAAAAAGTAAATGAATGTTGAACCCATTCAAAACTGTCCTTCGTGGAATAATAAGGCTCTATGGGTTCATAAGAAACAGTGATCTACATCGTGACATTCACATGATCACCGAACTGCAGAGTCATACCAAGTCTGAAATTGAGAACGTCTTAAATGTACGACACAATGTTCGGCTATTACGCCAAGCCTCATGAGCTGGTGGTCTAAAAGCTATGGAAACTTTTAAAACTATAAACATCTCCAAAAGTGAATTTGAAACTAAGAAGCAAACATTTGTCGATCCCTCATAGCTTGGTCCTGATTAATCGGTGTAGGTACCTATTCTGCCCCAGTCTCTTTTCAATATTTCCATGAGATAGAAAAGATGAAAAATGTCAAATTGATAAATCTATAAATTAAACTCGACAGACCTTCTTAAATCGACTCATTTTGATTCCAACTCACTTGTAAACAAAATTAATAGAACAGAAAATCACAGCAATTCTAAGTAAATGAAACAAACCATTTATTTAAATATTTAAGCAGTTTTAGATTAATTAATTAATACAAATCTATCAAGTAAAAAGAAAATTAATACAATCAATTGACAGCAAACATAGGCACTATTTTCATTGAACGAAGCCGACGAAGAAATCCGGCAACGAATTACAAATTCCAAATAAATCAATTTCCAATAGACTGGGCTCTCTTCACTTCCTCGTTTATAAAAAACCTTTTAAACTCCTGACTCGAGAAATGTCATGTCATTATTCATTTTGTAGGCTATTTTGGTTTGGAATTCCAAGTTATTTTCCTTTTGTCTGTTCTTCGAAATGACAGCTTTGGCAAAAACGGTTCTCTCCAAAAAAAAAATAATAAATCCATCATAGAACCACTTTAAAGTATATTAAGGATGTAATAATTAAGTTAATCGTCATAAATGTTTTCTAATTAAATTTTAAAAAAATCTTGAAATATTTCATGATGGTAACACCAAGTTGACAGCAGTCATTCCAATTAGCATTATCACCCCTGTAAATGTCTTAAATCGAACTCAAAAATGAAAAGAAACGTGTCCTAACGTAATTGGTCCTAAGCCTTTTTAAAATATGATTTCGTTCACGACCCTTCATGTTATAAGAGCTGCAGTATAGCTTAATGCTACCCAGTCACTTGTACTTGGTTTCCCTTTCCTCACAAGCAAGCTTAACTTGCCTTCTGATGAATTTGATGAATTTTTAGAATTTTGTGCCTTATCGAAGTACTCAAATAAAAACTAAAGGTTTCCAGTGCCAGATGTCGATAATAATAATAAAACACACACACACACATACAAACAAATCAAAGCGTTAGTCACTTTTTCAATTTCTAAACTTGAACTTCAAATCTTTTCAAATTCTTCAAAAAAAAGAAAGCGAAAGCATTTTCAAGTTCGAGTTTTAGATACGAGTATGCAAGGCACTTGAGTTCAATTCACCGCCAACAGAGTGCGTCATTATTCCCTGCGAATCAGCAAAAATTATTTCATTGCATGCGTTTTTTGTTTTTCGTCGTGTCGGTCGTCGTGGGCCTATTGTTTTATTTCCAGTTCGATGGTGTTTTTTAAATAAAATATATAATTCAATGCCATTGACCTTTATTTCAAATCAAGCCATCGAGTAGGTACCTAAGCCTTTGGTATTTTTCTCCTCGTGCAATCATGTTTTTCATTATTGTTCTTTTTTTTTCATTTTTATCAGTGATTCCATTTTCAACAAACGAACAGCACTGGGCTTGAGATAGCCATATAGGAATAGGTAGGTTGGTAGGTAGGTAGGTATAGGCAGACAGAAAGAGCTCTTCACATCACATCACTTCACTCGATTGCGATTCCAATCCACTCATCGTCATAGTCATAGTCTCATCATCATCATTATGATCCATCTACCTACCTACGAATTCCCTTTTTGCACATACGCATGTTGAATCCATTGGTAGCTAAGCTAGAAGAGCTATGGAGACTGCAGAGACACAAGGCAAAAATTGAATAATTGAATTTGTGCGTGGCATAACTAAATAGGTAGGTAGGTAGGTAGGTAGGTAGGTTGGTTTGGTAAGTATAGTCGAGTCGAATCGAGTCGTTGTTTTGGTGTTCCGCCCCAAGCCCAAGAGAATGTTGTATCGGGTCTGTTCTGTTGGTGGAGTTTTTGTATCTATTTTTTGATTTTCAATTAAAAATTCCACATCAGTCCGTTCGTCCGTCCGTCTGTCCGTCAGTTCGTTCGTAGCATGATGATGATGTTGATAATCAAAAAATTTGTATTGTTGGTCTTTTTATCCAGTCTGGCTGGACTGGTTTTTTTTTTGTTTTGTTCAATCCAACCTCAGACGTCTCCTCTTTTCCTGTTAAATTATTTTAACATTTTCGATTCGATTCATTGTTCAGGCTTTTTATTTTTCAATTCCAAAATTAGGTCAAAAACAACGAATATGACAAAATTTTCAAATGAAAACGCATAAATATTTATTTGGTTGAAAGTTAGACTAAAAAAGCAGCTGTGCAGAGACTGTTTCACGTGGAAGTTGGAAGCCCGCACATACCTATATTTTAGTTAGAGAGGCTATCGCTATGAGAATGTGTCCTTTATCCTCTGTAGCATTTTATGTGTGTCCAACTATCGTTGTTGACAGGGGGTTGGGGGTACTTCAGAATTACATTTTATGTGTGTGGATAGTTATAATAAGTGAACAAGGACTTATAAAGTACGTATACATATCTCTCTGTACTTAACTATTATTTGGCGAATTAGTGTGATATTAATAATTGAACTGTCATGCAGATTTAAATTGATGGAGGGGAGGTACCTTCCAACTACATATTTGGAATTCTAATTACTAATAGTTGGTAGCCAGAATTACCTACTTGGCATCAAAAAAGTTAAGTTTTTTTTATTTTTTTTATATAAGTTATACACATGTTATAGGTAATTTTTAGATCACCAAACCAAAATAATTTGAAATTACAATCTTTACACATTTTTTGACATGTTTTAGTGACATTGCCTGTAGGTTATTTATAGAACATGTCAAATGGCATTTCATTTTGGTTATGTCGGAATTACTTTTTCTCTGAAGGTTAACGAAGTTATGGAAAAGTTGTTGAATTTACTGAAAATTTGGCATCTAAATGAGGGTGTTTAGGCGAAATGTAACGATATCTGTTATTTGTAATCTGGCAATACTTCTTTTGGAGCTGGTCTTTTTTAAACCTATCACTTGACAAATACGCTATTTGGTTTGCCTATTTCTCAATGAATAAACTTACTCCTGATCACCGTTTTGCAAATGGTGCACATTCATTACGTTCGTCTGTCGTACTTGGAGTTGGGTTGGCCAAATCAATCAAAAGAGGACACACCGTGGAAATACATAAAAGTTATTTTGGTCGGATTCGAAAATCGCACTTAGATAGATGGATTTAGAATGATTGTAGCCGATTTAAAAAAAATTCGTAGCTTTTAGAGTGGTGAGGTTCCAGAAGAATCTAATCCCAAAGAATGACAATGGATCCCAAGCGGTGAAAATGACGCCACAAAATGGAATATAAAACTTGATCTTCAGTCCGATGGTCGTTGTTACAAGGGACCTCTTTTCCTACGCCTACTAGAAGATAATTGGCCAAGAGTAATTGATAAGTTCTACACAAATGAAGAGGTTAGGGAACTTATTCATCAAATCGCCGATCCATAACACATTCTAAATGGAAGCGACTTAAGAGATCAATTGCATATGTGCTCCGTTTTATTAACCTAGCAAGATGAGGCAAGGAACTATTGAAGGATGTCTCTTTAACTCCTTTACGGATTTTGTCAATCTCAATCGTTTTCAAAAGTGTGGTATGTACTCAAGATAAACAAATATGGTAACGCAAAAAACATAACGCTGGAAAAATCAGGCCCCTTATATAAGACTAGTCCATACATGGACTCAAATACATAATGTAATTAGAATTAAAGTTCGTATAGACGCAGCGGAACACTTCAACAATGCTTGCAAAAGACGTATCATTCTGCCTAATCACCGGATTCCCTTCTCATAATTCAAGACTACCACAAAAGATTTCACTATAGATTTTCTGAAACTGTTGTCAACGAAATCCGTCAAATATTCTTCGTACCATCACTAAGAGCAACGGAGCAAAAAGTCGAACTCGCCTGTCAAGTGTGCCAAATTTGAAAAGCAAAACCTGAACCTCCATTGAAGGCCGACCTACCTCCTGCAAGACTCAAGTCATGTATAATTTACGAATCCATTTTGTTATTTCGGTGTCGATTGCTTCGGGCCTATTTTTATTGCCGTGGGGGACGTCTGGAAAAACATTATTCAATGGTTCGGTTAAATTTCGCAAAACATTTACGTTTTATAGAAGCCGCCGTACAGAGGGCACAGAATCGAAGAACAACCGAATAAGTCCATTGCGTGAAACAATTGGAGCTGTGCTCATTCACTTTATTGAAGATTTTGCGTGAGGATCTTAGTTTGCAAAATTCCACTCGTACAAAAATTGAAACTATCATGAAGCTCGTTGTACATTGGGTAAATGGGCTTAAAACGAGATAACCACTCAGAGGAAAATGTTGTTCAGGAAGCGCAATTTTGGTTGAATGGGTACTTTAATGAGCAAAATTGTCGTATTTGGAGTGATCATAATCCATAAGCCATTGTTAAGACTACGGCCGCCGAAGTTACATCCTTAAAAAGCCACTGTTGGCGTGGTCTACAGGCAGAAGTAATCATTGATCCATATTTCTTCAAAAATGAAGCCAGCCTAGTTACAGTGGATATGATTAATAACTTTTTCTTGCCTGAATTCAAGGATTTTGACGTGGACGACTTTTGGTTCCAATAGGACAGCGCGCTCCATGCGAAATTATTCACGAAACAATCGAAACTTTTGGTAAGCTCATCATCTGGCCTCAAAATTCGTGCTGGATTATTTTTGTTAAGGATTATGTGAAGTTGCTTGTCTACGGAAATAATCCCGAGATGATTGCAGTCTTGTTGAATATCCGAAATGCTGCAAATGGTGGTCGCGTATTGGTGCCTTTCAGCTGGATTTTATTCGTTCCAGCCGCGGACACTTATTGGCAAACTTTTTATTTTTAAAATAAAAGCTGAATTATTGTCCATAACGTTTTATTTTTTCTTGAAACCCATACGTCGAAAATTGAGGATTGTTGGTTTTTATCCATGACCATAGAAAGAAGGGACGTTTTTAACAGCAATTCACTCGGAGTGTAGAGCATCCCATAAACACTCTTTCGATTACAGCAGAAGAAGAATTAATCTGACAGTATCGAATTAACAAAAAGCAGTGCTGAAAGCCAATTGGTTTCATCAATAGAGTGAACCCCAGCAGCGCAAGAACCGATGTACATTTTTTTTAAAAATCCTGTAATTTTCCCTATGTTTGGAACATGGTAGAATTTTTGTCCTTATTCGTGGACAAACAAAAATTTGATAAGTCGAATATGACCGTAATTGGTTTTTCTAGCTTGTTTTAACGTATTTCGGTTTTTTATTAGATGCATTCGCTTAATATCAACGAAAACTTACATTTTTGATCTTAGTAACCTTCTTACAGCCCGAGTCAAACATTGAGATATCTTTTGGTTTGACGGATTTTTCGCTATTAGGAATAAAATTTCTAGTTTTACAATCATGTCCTCCCTTGAGTCTACGTTTCTACCGAGGAACGATAGCATAAGCATAGCACATAAATTACAAGATATATTAAATTACTATATAAAAAACGGTGATCTGTTATGGTCGCCATTAATACTACCACCGATAGGATTTTTCAAAAAATTCGAGTCCGTTGTTTTAATGAACGATCAACCAACACTTGTTTTTGTCAACAAAATTCATCTGACCAAGGTGCTGAAACTAACAGACAAAAATGCGTGTTCGTTGAATGGGTTATGAAGAAATTGGAAAAATATTTTCGAAAAATAAATACCTACAACAAAGAAAATGTTCGATTTTAAACGATATTAATTCCCATACGTTCGGAAAATGTCTTCGTGTACCAAAACAATTCTTACGTGGTTGCCAGAAGTCACACAGGTATGATAAAATGATATTCATTACAGCACCTGCACATAAACAAATGCAAAGACACGACTCGTTTTAACACATCATAATTCTATACCTTTTTGTTAATTTGTGACAGTTTGTAACTAATGTTGTAACGTGTCATTGTTAAACGAATGGTTGAAATTAGTTAAAATTAAGTAGGAATAACAATTGTATGAAAATGTTGATCTGCTGTTATTTCGAAAAGAACCGACCGAAAATAAGTTAATATCGTTGAACTGTCAAATTGACTGATTCATTTAAAAACAGCAGTTTTTAAATGAATCAGTCAATCTTCCTGTCTACAGTCTTGATAGCTCTTTTGAGGTCAAGGACACATGTGCTACTTTCTTTTTTTTAATACATTTTCTCTTTACGGCATTTTTAACCGATTGATCTTCCATTAAAAGGTATGTCGTTTCGATCAACGTACTGCTATAGTTGTATTTGCCCTAATATGTCCTTGATTTTTTAATGCAACAGTAACATATTCAGGCCCGTTTGTTTATACGACTCATTGCTATTCAAATTCTACATAAGTTACTAGGTTCTGCTTAATGGTTTGCACAGAATTCAAATTTTTTAGGAGATCAGTTTGTGTGATGACATTTCAGTAAATTGTTGTGCCAAAAAAAGCTAGTTCTTTGTTCAAACAAAAATAAAATAATAAAAATGTATTTTGAATTGACCGATTTGGTGAAAGATGATGTGGAGATTCTTCAATTGATTGAAGTTGATTTCCCCCGTCAGGTTTACGATAGGAATGAGTACTTTTTAGTTTTTATGAATTGGCCTTCTACAAAAGATTTTGTTTGATTGCACAATTGACTATCTATGAATGTATTAGAACAAATCGAGAAGCACCTAGAACTGCCTTATAACAGGTTTGATATATGATTTTTATAACAAATCGTTGAACAAAACTTTCCGTCTTCTAGAAATTATTCAATTGCACTAAACCAGCTATTGGTACCGCTCTACGATTTATTTCCTACAGCAATCATCTCTGAAGCGTTGCTGACTTTGGAAGGATGCATGTTTGCACTGTTTCACGAGTTGCCACATGAATTGCAAAGTTGTATAGGAAATATTTTAAAACTCCATCTACATCATCATCGGCCACTTCCTTATTTTTTTTATATATCATGGTACCATTTGAGTGCTTCAACGGTCCTGTAGCATGCTGGATGCACGTAACTTCATCTGTTTTCCTATTTTCAATTATTGTTTTTTCTTATAAGCACATTCTAAAAATGTTCTTTTCTTTTTAGCCATTCTTAATTAATTTTGAACAAACGCAAAAGTTTCACAATCTTTTCATAAATTTACCATTTATTTAATATCACTCATACTTTTACAGAATTTGAATTGTTTTGACATTTTACTAAACGAAGTTAACTACGTTTCATTTTATGTGTAACTTAATAAAGTGAAACATACAAATTTTCTGATAACCAACAATTATTTTTTTATTTAAAACATTTTCGTGCTCATAAAATAAGAATCACTTTTAAAAGCTCTTAAATAGAATGCAATATTTTTAGCAGTTGTAAACTATTGTAATATGTGAATGTCTAAAGCTCATTATCAATAACTTGAAAGGTCCCTATCAGTGTGGTTCTAGACCAGGAAAGTCCACAGTCGATTAAATATTCACATTACGGCAGATCGTGGAAAAAAATCCAAGAACATCAAATCGACACCCACCATCTTTTTATCAATTTCAAGGCCGCATATGACAGCATCTACAGGGACGAGCTGTATAGAGCCCTGACTAGTTTTGGTATCCCTGCCAAACTCGTCCGTTTGTGCAGGATGACCATGAAGAATTTACGCTGCTCCATAAAGGTTGGACACAACTTAACTGAACCTTTCGATGTCAAAAAAGGTTTTGAAAGAATAGTGCAGAGCTCACACGTCAATACTAGAGGCAATATCTTTTAAAAGTCTCTCCAATTACTAGCATATGCTGATGACATTGACATAATCGGAAGAACTCAGAGTGATATCAATGGGGCTTTAGTGAGTATTGAGGCAGAGGCGGCAAAAATGGGTTTAACGATTAATGAGGGCAAAACAAAATACATGCTGTCGTTAAGACAGGACTTACAACACAGACATCTCGGTCCAAACGTCACCATCGACAGACGTAACTTTGAGGTAGTCAAAGACTCAGTCTACCTAGGCTCCACTATAAGCGCAGAAAACAACATTAGCGCTGAGATCAAACGAAGAATAACTCTTGCTAACCTCTGTTTCTTTGGGCTAAGAAAGCAATTGAGTAGAAAAGCCCTCCCTTACAGGACCAAAGTGTCACTATATAGAACCTCAGTCCCCTTCCTGCAATACAGTGTAGAAGCATGGATTTTGACAAAAGCGTATGAAAGCACCTTGGGTCGTTTCGACATAAAAGTTCTTCGTGCGATCTAAGCTCCCGTATACATAGAAGGGGATTGGAGGAGAAGATGGAAGGACGAGCTGTACGGGCTGTACAGCGGCATAGACTTAGCCAGGAGGGTAAAACAAAGATTGCTGGGTCACGTAGAGCGCATGGAAATTAATGCTCCGGCCCGGCAAGTCTTCGAATCCACACCCACATTACAGTGCAGTAGAGGAAGGCCGCGAATCAGGTGGCGCGTACAAGTGGAAAGTGAACTCACCCACTTGAAAACTGTAAGCATGTAGCTAGGGACCGAGCTAGATGAAGAAGTTTGTTAGGTGAGGCCCTTGGTTAAATAGGAATAGGTCAGTAAACTATTGTATAACGACTCAGTTGAAATGTTGTTATTAATTTCAGGTGACGTTCGTCAGCTGATTCCAATCTTAAATTTACATGATACAACAAACCAATGTTTTTGGGTTATTCTGTTGTTTGCTTTTTATCCTATTGTTTAAAAAAAGAACCAGTATTATTTGATTATTCAGTTATTCAGTTTCCACATCACTAGCAGCTCCAATTTTCATTTATGTATGTATTTTATTTTTGATATTAGTAGTTTGACAGTTTGACAAAAATTCTAACGAAACTCGTACCAATGTAAATTATTGACCAGTTTATGTTTCAAAGATCTCAGAGTTTTCTATATTCTCAGAAATATAAACAAAGTGTCTCACTTTAACTTTCAGAAATCTGAGAACTAATTTATTATGATTCGATTTCTCTAGAATTCTCGTTTGAAGAATTTAAAAAAGCAGAAAAGAAATGCAAAGCCAATTTGATTGCTGAATGATTATAGGAATGAATATTGACTCCATTTGAGATAATTCTCAGAAATCCTAAAAATATAAAGTTACCAAATTCTTACAAATCCCAAAACTTTATAACAATGACGCTTGAAACTTTTTTTGACACCCACAACACTTACGATTATTACAAATCGTATTTATTTGAAACAGGAACTGTGTGTTAACGCTAGGATTGTTATATGCCTTAAAAATCTTGATGTTTAGGAACGACAATAGTCAGAAAAATAAAAGATCACAGGTCATTGTCATCTAGAAAGTTTTTAGGTTATAATAATCAAGAATTTATTGATTTCAGAAACAATGATCGAAAAAAATAAAAATCAGAAACAAACAATATCAACTTATCAAAACATTTGGCCTTCCTAAAAAAACTACAGCTACAGAAACCACCCAAAACCAAAATAAAAATCTGGCAATATCCCAGATTTTGTTCCAATTTTCTTTTCATTTTTAATTTCCTCCTACTCCAAATGTTTGCAAAAATAAAAATGACAAGAGTCACAGCAACAAGCAAGGGCACAACAAGGATGAGTATGACAATACACATACATATATGACAGGCCAAGCCGACCTAGCAAAGTAGAATTAGGAGCAGGAGTAGGAGCAGGAACAATAGCACCAGCAGCATCACCAACAAAACCAACCAAGACCAACAACAAAGAACGGAAAAAAAGAAGGACCAGCGGAGAGATTAATGCAATTTGTCTGGAAAGTTTCTTGCCAATATTTTCTTCTTTTATAATAAACGGTACAAAAAGCTAATAAAACAACAATGTACATACATAGGTAGTTTAGATCTAGAGGTGGTAGGAAGGTAAAGGGTACTTACCATTTGCGATGAATAAACAAATCGTCGACGATAAGATGAGTATTAATCCACATCGTAAGGACATTATATCGTATAATCCACAAAAATTTAAATTTTTAAATTTGCAACAAAACAAGAAAAAAGAAAGAAAACCGAGACGGTACGCGGCGCTGCGCTACGCTGCAGACCAGGAGGACGAAGAATATAATCCTTCTCCTAGTTTCTTGTTTTTCACTTCTTCTCTAAAGGGTTATCCTTGTTGGTTGAGAGGAGCAACAATGTTATGCGTTATCCTTTATTTCCACACTTGATGCTGCTCTGCTTCTGTTGCAAGTTTCCCTTTGTTATTCCAACTAAAAGGACACACACAATGAATTCAAACAGGGCAAGGACACAAAGAAATTATATACGTTGGGAAGACGACGACGCATTCCTCCTTTCCTTTTGATTGTTTAATTTAAATAAAATAGAAACGAAAAATAATTTAAAATTTTATTTCCAACACACATTCGAAGCTAGACATCAAAATGATCGTATTCACAAACTTCCCGCGCAATTATTATGTCCGTAAAAGACATTCAACAATTTCAATCAATTTAATCATCATTTAGCTACAATTTTTATTGATGCCTCCCAGAATTTTACTGTTATTTTATTGTTTTGTTTGTTGTATGACACTAGAAACAAAAATAAAATCACAGACAGGGGTAATCAACAATAGTGAGCACAGGAGGAGAGTACACGGAACGGAACATCAAACCGAACAGAGCCAAATCACCGATAAAACGAAAAAAAACTGTAAATTTCCTTCTCTCACTGCTTCTGTTTATATACATATATGCACCATGTAGATATGATATCCTTGTTTTATTGGAATTTTTATTTATGTCCAGTTCAGACTGCTGTGGTAGGAATGGATTGTGTAAAATACACCACCTCCACCACTGGAAGAACCAAAAGAACAGAAACAGACGTTGGAATGAAAATAATGGTTGCGGTTTGTTGTCTTTTTTTTCCTACTTGAATTTTCGATATTACGAGTTTGTTTTAATGGAAATTCAAATTAAAAGGGAATTATAATAATCTCTTTGTTTATTAGCATCTTCTTCGTATTATTTATTTTGTATATTTTTGGGGAAAACACAAACAAAACAATAAACAAGTTTACACATTCACCACGTCAAAACCGGACAAAACGAACACGACACGACTCGATTCACCTTTCACCACACAAAACAAAAATTATTACAAAACGTCATCGAAGTTGAAAAAAGTTTTATTTATCTATCTCGCTCTTTCTTTCAAATTGGAAATACCATACCAACATGAATGAGGAAGGAATCAACTTGAATCATTAATCAAAAATGATTTATGGACACAAAGGAATTTAGTTGTAATTTTATTTCACCACAATTTGCTTCGCAATTATTTCTTCTTCTCAATTAAAATTTTAACACAAAATTACAATGAAACCGATAAATTCCGTATGGAAAACACAACCGACGACGATGTTGGGAATGGGAATTATGCTAACAGGGGGGTCGAACGGGAGCCACAAACACAAAGAAAGGAGAAATTACACAGAATTAAAAAAAAAAAAGGAACTTTTTCCAAGACACGACACGAACGAACACGACGACGACAGTCGACAGCGATACCGACAGGCAAACGAGAACGACAGAGAGATGCAAATGTTTTCATTTACTATCAGATGTATGTTAAACAGAGATAAAAGGATGTATCCTTTATATTTTTCTCACGCACTCATACCCACACACGGACAAAGAAGAAATTAAACGACACAAGAGAGCAAAATGAAAGAAAAAATAAAAAGAAACCGAATTGCTTTTTCTTATTATTTTCCTCACCGTATTTTTATTTCTCTATAAAAATTACAACTAGACACATTTTTCTCTGTTTAATTAAAAATTAATTATTATTTAAGTTCACTTTCGCGTGGTAAAATTCACTTCACACGCAAAGAGACGACAAAACAAAGACGCCGACACAGATGATTGCTGGCTGTTTTTACCGATCCTCACAGCAATGCGACGCACAACACCCTTGTGTAATACAACCAAACTCCATGGAATTCCCGATAAAACTGAGGAAATTAATTGCTTTGTATGGATGGAGGAGCGAACTGGAATTATAGTCGTGAATTCACCATAGTTATTTGGAAAGTGTTTTAGAAATTTGGAATTCGTTGAGGTTAAAGAGAGACAGGTATCGGTTTGTAGGTGTTTACTTTTTTTGCATGTTTCCAGTTCGTGTTCCAGGGTGTGTTTGGTTTGGAATTTCGGACAGAGTAATTTTATTATTGTGTTTGTGTGACAGATTAAAGAGTTGCCGTGTAGTAGATTTATAAGGTAACTAGCAAACCCGGCGAACTCCGTTTTGCCACCAGTTGGCTTCGTTTTTTTGTAACATTTCGTTTGGGGATTAAAAGATGAAGCCAAATATTTTGTTTTGTTTTATATTTGAAAAGGAACACATTTTATTTCATTTCACAAACAGTAACAGTAAAATTCAAAGTAAATACTGAATCAAAGAGTTATGCTTGTCCGCAAATTTACGTTTTATTGAAGTGCCCTTTGGTAGACAACAGTTTTTGTTTTTTGGTCTGACGTTAACATAAACAAATCGGATATGAAAAACAAAGATTTTCTAAATTTATCATTGCGAACGCAAGACAACCGGAAATTGCAATCGTTTGAAGTCAAGCGGATGATCAGTCGGAATCATTGGTATTCGGGGAATACCTGGGAATTTTCCGTTAATAATAATGGTTGCCTCAATCAATTTCAGCTTAATTCTTTTCACCGCAAGTCGAGTACCGTTGCAAAGTCGCGGTGGATTCAAATAACGCAATATCATAATAACTGAACCAACTTTGAGTTTCAAGTTATGTGGTGGGAATCCTGGTTACTCCAGAGACACCAACAACTCCGTTGGATAATTGCCTACGTCATCGGGATTTGTTATAGAATCAACGGATTTGTATGGTGAAGTTCAGTGCGTGTACATCATTATTCTTTGCGGCGGGAATTGCTCGCTGACTTAACCAAGCATAATTCTGATAATTTTCACTAATGTTTGGGAAAACATTTTCAATAAGAGCTAATTGAGAGTCTACAAATCGGCAAAAGTCGTTGGCAATGTTCCATTTCCAGCTGACAGCTAACAGTTGTTTGGAAAATTGTGTAGCACTTTGATCATTTTGAAGTTGAACTCTCATATTAGTCTTTGGCGATAATGTTTTTACGTTATTCCACAAAAGGGATGCCTTCAGGCAAGCATTCAATTCATCTGCAGGTGTTCCATGGGGAATTACTGGCAACGTCTGTCTGAAATCGCCTGCCAACCATTTCTTCGTAAAAGATCCTTCAGTGTGAAGTTAAGTGTTTGAAGTGCCTGACATTTTAAGAGTTTTGTATATCTTTAATATGGCAAAGACACAGTGTGAGCATTAGGAAATGGGTCAATGGTAAACTGATGGGCATTCCTATAAGCGCGGGTATTACGGTTAAATTGTTAAAGCAGAGGAATGAATCTGGCTATTTCACTAGAGCATAGCCCATTAAAATAAAGGTAAAAAAGCGTGAGACAAGAAACTTTACGACGATGTTCGAGTGACGTAATCGAGTTGATGATGTTCATGTCATCAATCAATTTAAAAGCTCTTCTTTGAATACTGTCCAAGAGGCTTAAATAATTTTCTGGGGCACTAGCCTAGAGATGAGAGTTATATTCAAGTTTCGGCCTTAGCTGCCGGTTATAGCTATCAGTAAAATCCATCAGTAAAATGTTTGTTTTTAGTTTTTGATCATGTTACTGATTTATTTCCAGCAAAAGATTGATGTAATAAGATGAATCCGATGTTCAAGTATTTTTTTTTTAAGGAAACAATCCATTTAAAGTTTTATTTAATTTATAAATCCATTTGAATTTTTGTATGATGAAATTTCATTTTACTGAACAGCTGACTGCCAAAAGCCAAACAAAATTGCATCTCGTTTTACTTTTGGTGTTCCAATTTTTTACTGTTCCGATCACATCATTAAAAATCTTACTGATGAAAGCAACAGTAAAAAAATTGTCTGCTCGATCAATGATGATCGAAAGAAAACATCATTTAATGACGTAAAATTACTGGTTGCTATAAACGCTCATCAGTAAAACATTTCAGAATCCTCCTGTTTCAAATTTTACTGATAGCTATAACTGGCCCCTTTTTGTAGATTGTAGCCAGATCATGAGAGACAAATTTCTTGCAACGTCTCAAAAAACCTAGACATCTTGTGGCATTTTTGGCGACATGACGTACGTGATCGCTCGTCAAGAGGTGGTTGCTGATGCACATTCCAAGGATGTCTAGATTTTCAGTTTCGTTGATGCAAGTGCAACACGATAGTGGCAAGGAGGATATATCTTGCTTTAGCGATACAAGACATTCTCCATTGTACAATGCTGTGTAGGTCGGAATTAAATGAGCTAATTATGTTTTGCCGTTGCAGTTCCACATCCGAAGAGGAGGGTTGTGAGTATGGAGACGAATATGAAAAGCTAAGAGTGCTATCGTCAGCAAAACGATGTAAAGATTTGTTCCACTGTTCGGTGAGATGAACCATGAAATTACCAGTGGACCTATTGCTCCGAAAGCCGTATTGCCGGTATTTAAGAAGCTTCCATTCCTCAAGATATTCCTTAAGCTGATAATTAATTAGCATTTCTATGACCTTAGAAAGAAGGGATAATTTAAGGGAGAAGAAGATTCGCCTTTTTTTTGCTCAGCAAATGCAGTTTTTCAACTTCTCGGAACGACCCAGAAGAATAGGAAAGATGGAAAAGCTTACGCAGTGGTTTTGCTAGCGTTGAAGAACACTTATTCAGAATAATAGCGGGGGTACCATCCGGACCAGCAGATTTATGAATGTTAAGATCTTTAAGAACTCTTTGACAATTTCGTACAGTACAAGTACGAAAATAGATTGGTCCCAAAGAATCATTTACGCGTTCAAGTACTGGGGGAGCCATGGCACTATCTGGTAAGGTGGAATTTTCGGCGAAATGCCTTGCAAACAAGTTAGCTTTAAAAAGGAGTGTCTTTGACAATAAGCGTAGGAAGAGGAAGAATTAATTATGTTTAGTACAAATGACCAAAAATTCTTACTGCCTTTGGGACATTGTAGTATTTTTTGCCGTAATTTTTGGTTATGCAAAAATTAAAAAAATTGTCCTTCGAATATGGACGTTGCAGGCCTTTTTGACTTGTTAAAAAGTTTTCCGGTTTTTCTGAGTCGGGTTGGCTCTAAAACACCGGAGGCTCATCTCTTTCTCCTTGATAACCTCTTTGCAGCTCGAATCGAACCATGATTAAGTCTTAGGTTTAATAATTTTTACCCTATTCGGGATAAGAGTTTTCATTCCCAGATGAATCATACTAGTAATCATATCTGCACTGGAGTCTACGTCACTACCGAGGAAGCATAATGACCAATTAATGATCCTAAGAAAATTGTTGAGTCCCACTTGGCTTTCTCGTAGTGCCAAACGGTTCTCTTTGGAGCTCCTAGCAGATATGACACTGTGGTCCTATCTGCATAGAGGCGTCAAAATCTTAAAACTAAGAAGGTTTCATGTTGTATGGCAAACCAAGTATACTGCACGCTAAATTTTATTATAACTGACTTGATTCTTTTGATTTTTTGAAATAAAGGTTTGTTTTTTAAATAAGTTCCTTACCTTAACACTAAGTTACAAAATCAGGTCATAAAAGTTGGTTTTGTATACAATTGAAAGTTAGACAATTTTCTAGTATCTGATTGGCCAGCTGCCAAAAAATGACCTTCCAATTAAGACAACTTTAACGGAAAGTTGACTGGAAAGTTATTCAAGAAAAATCTACCTAACTTTCAAGTCAAGTCTTCTTCTATCAAAATGACAGTTGATCGTGTTTTTTCATTCAACTGAAAGCTGAACTTTATTACTCTATGATTTATTTATTTTCTGCAGAGCTTAATTTAATGTTTTGTGTAAAAGGTTTCCTTGACAATTTGGAAAGAAATAAGAAACATTTTTTTGCAGTTCAAAATTCAAATGGACTTGTAGCTTGACTGAGGAGTGTTTTATAGACAGTAATTTGTGTTGTACTTTTTGTGCTATGAGCTTAAAGGAAAGGTTTGAAAAGTTAAGTTTTGAATTTGAAATTCATGACACTTGGCAAACTAACTAGTTGCCTTGGTCAAAATGTACGTTCAAAGAATGAAGTTGACTGCAAATAAAGCCCTTTATGTTGCCTGAATCTGTCCATTTTGACTAAAATGAAGGGGCTTCGTTCGACACAGCGCTGAAAGAATCTTCCCGAAAGCATGGAGATGGTGATCTGGGGATGTTTTCTTTGAGACGGAGTTCGAGATTAGACCCGAGTTATTGGAAATAAGGAACAAGCACGTGTTGAAGAAGTTGTCAGCCAAGGATACGAATTTCAACAGGACAATTACACACATGAGACACGTCAAGACTTTTGCTGACAATACCTCAAAGATAGAGAAGGCGGGAAAATCTATCAAGTCATCACATTGCAGCCTCAGTTATACAGGAAACTATTTAAAACGGTTTTAGTCATTCCTATGAATCTGTGAACAACAAAATTCCAAATATTTGTTTGAGTAACAAGTTTGTCAAATTGACTCTTTTAAGATCATAGAAATTCAGACTAAAGAAATTGGGTAGGTTCAGGTAGAAAAAGTTGACTGGAAAGTTAGTCCAGAAAAATCTCCCTAACTATCAAGTCAAGTCTACTTTTGTTAAAATGATAGTTAATCATGTTTTTTCATTGAACACAAAGCTGAACTTTATTAATTATTTATTTTCTACAAAACTTCATTTAATACTTTCTGTAAAAGTTTTCCTTTTCAATTTGGAAAAGAAATAAGGAATATTTCTTTACAATACAAAATCCAAATCCAGTTTACTGCAAATGAAGGCCCTTATGTTGTCTGAACCTGCCCACTGATTAATTATAAAATAAACATAAAAATATCAGTTTTAAAAATAATAAAATTAAAGTTCAAATTATGTTTGCTTGTGGTAAAAAGTAACAAAAATACTTACTTAGATCCTCAGACATTTAAATTCAGTGGGTGATCTCTAGCAGGACATAGGGTTTGGAAATGTGTGTCTTGAACTCAAACCTCTCTTCTTTCTCTACTAGTTGTTGAGCAATATTTACCAGAGAAGTATGATCTGTGGCTGAATATCTTAGTTTTTCCTGTGTTGATTTTCAGCCCTACGATTTCTGCTTTTCTTGATCGAGATCCATTTTCATACATTCGTCTGCGTTATCTAAATCTTTCAGGTATGTTTTTAGAGTCCGACTAATTCCACCGTTTCCAGGTGAAGTGGTTATCGATATTGAACACATTGTTCGATGACGATTTGCAAGGTTTGATTTGATCAATGCAGGTCCAGCGCGAAATCTTAATTGCTTATGGCCAAGTGTTGATTTCAGGTGTTCTCTCACACGTTATAAGATAATCTTCGATGCTATTCTGGCGATTGGAGACAATACGCAATACCTCTCAAGATCTCAAGTTTTTGAACTTCTTCAGGTCTCCTTTTTATGGAAACTTGAAAAACATTCTTTTTTTTTTCACTCCTCTGGGAATCGTTCAGGGACCTATGCTGCTTCAATGAGCAGTAGCACCAATTCGTCAAACTTGGCGCTGCTTGCAACAGCCGCTTTGTTATTATTAAGTGTTTTGACCGCGGTACATACCTCTTCCTTACTGGAGAGGTGTGGTGTGTATTCGGGAGTTAGTTGCATCGGGCAACTAAGAAGAAGAAGATGTCAGTTGCACGTTGCTGTTGAACACAAATACGTGGTTCAAAACCAAAGCAAAATGTGTCTCCTCCCTTCTAAGCTGGTGCTCATAAAACAAAAATATTCATGCAAATGTTTAGATTTTTTTTAAAGTATTTTGTAAGACCCTTTTTGCTCATTTTAGCCTTATATCATTAGGTAGGTTCTGGCAACATAAGGGACTTCATTTGCAGTCCATTTCATTTTTTGAACGTACATTTTGACCAAGGTAGCCAGTAAGTTTTTCAAGTGCCATGAATTTCAAATTCAGAACTTTATTTCGCAAACCTTTACCAAGTTCATAGTACAAAATGTACCAAACAAATTATTGTCTATAAAACACTCCCCAGGCAAGCTACAAGTCCAACACGATTTGTATTTTGTATTGTTAGGAAATATTAGTTATTTCTTTTTCAAATTGAAAGGGAACCCTTTTACATATCATAGAGTAATAAAGTTCAGCTTTCAGTTGAATGAAAAAACATGAAAACCTGTCATTTTGACAAAAGTAGTCTTGACTTAATAGTTAGGAAGATTTTTCTTGACTAACTTTCCATTAAAGTTGCCTTAATTGGAAAGCAATATTTTGTTAGCTGGCCAATCAATTACTAAAAACTTGCTTTACTTTAAAGTCTCTTACGTTGTCTGAACCTGCCCATTACTTCATACAATCCACCAATCATGCTACCTCAAATGGGGTCTGATGATTATTGGGTTTTGTAACTGCACCCAATTTTTTAACGTCGAAGGATTAGTGAATCCTTTTTGCTCAAAATTTAAACACAGTGCGAGCTTAAGGATAATTGGATATTTTTGTGATGTGTGGTTAAGAAATAATCTTTATATTCATCTTTTCAGTATTATAGGAGGTAAACTATCCGGGACTTTTGCCACTCTCTGGTAGCATAGAATCAACAGAAAACTATGCTGCATGAAAATTGGCTTTATTAATCGAGCTTTCATACATAGGGAGTGCTACCTCATTGCAAACAAGCGTTGGAAGTGGAATCGAGCACGACGTACGTGTTTTACAAATTACCAGAAATTGTGACTACCTTTGGACATTGTAGTACTTTTGCCCTAATTTGTGGTCAAAACTTTAAGTAGTTCAACATTCGCACAAATTTACAGAACTAGAACAAAAGCTATCACATTTTCATCCAGTGGAAATTCTTCTCGAACCTCTGGCGTAAAAATCCTGAACACATTTCTATATATCGAGAGAAAAGCTATACGACAAAAAAAAACAGAAAATTTGAGTATGGACCTCTTTTTGTCCCGTGTGTTTTTATAAATAACTTTATTGTTTTATTTTTCAATTTTAACATTTTTCTTCTGTATTTGTATGTGTATATTTTTGTATAAACCAGGGAAGGGAGAAAATTAAATCATAAAAAAAATAAAGATGAATCAAGACAAAAAGAAAACTTGAATAGATTAGAAAAGAAAATTTCGAACTTAACTTTTGAAAATTATTTTAAATATTCAAAGGTTTGGGAAAATAAATAAAGGGAAGAGAAAATATTTTTGTTTTAACAAAAAGAAAAATCCATTGATTTAAAACAGAAAAGAAAAACAAATAAAGATTTTTAGAGAAGAGAAGTCTCAACATGTTCAGCAGATGATGTTTGCCTTTTTCTATTTGAAAAATAATTTAAAAAAAAAAACGAAAAAAAACACATCTCATTTTATCGCTTTATGCCCCAGGCATTGTTACTCGGCACTGGAACACGCCTTTGTCCACTTTCACGTTGAATAACTTCCATGATACTCTGTGCTGGCAACCAGGACTAAGTCGCAAAAAAAAAAAAAAAACAATCCAAAGGTTAATCAAAAGTCAACCAATTCCATACTCAAAACAAAGTGTCTTACCTTATCCTTATAAGCAGTAGCAACAACATTTCGATTTGGCTCTGCATCATAAGCAACGGATTCTACACCAAACATCTCGCACATCTCATGGACTAGCTGTCTTTTTTCGCGTTTCATAGTTGGAAATGAATGACTGCGCGACTTTTGTTTGCTCTCCTTGGCCAATTTGACGAGAGTGGTGAGCGAATCATGGATGCTCTTGACGAGAGTTGGGTCTTTTTTGGCATAGCCACGGATGAAATCGGAATATTTGGTTGTTAGCTTCTGTGGCAGATCGGGATTACGGATTTGCAAGCCAATTGCCAGACGACGATTGCGTTCCAATGTCCGGCATTCTTCGCTGCATTCAAGTCTGCAAAATAGGAACCAAATGTTAATTCTTCTAAAAGTTTGTATTTATTTTTGACTTACGCTTTGTTGCTATTAATTTTAACAGGACCTAGAATGTCACTAAGCTCGATGGTGTTGCCTCGTTGCACCTCAGCCATAGATGATGCCAATTGAGCCGTAGCTATACGCCTGTATTCCCGAGAGAAATCATGACAACTTCGCGACTGCTTTCGGTTGCCACACTCACACGTTATTTCCACCTAAAAACAAAAGAATTAATTAATTAGTCAAAGGACACACACATCATTTTTTGTAACTTACCATCTCCTTACAAGCTGTTTCTGGGCAATCTCCTTCGTGACATGGTGCCATACACTTGTGGCCACATCCTGGACGAAGAGTGGTGCAACTCTGCTTACAAATCTCCCCGGCCGCTTGACACACTCCCTCGTGACATGGCTTGATGCATTTGTGCCGACCACAGGGCAGCGGCTTGCTGCACGCCAAGCCGCAACTGAAGCTCTCCTGAACGCATGGAATGGTCTTCCGCTGCTCGTGCTGTCCATAACACCACTTCGTGGTGAACATCATACACGGCGGACAAGTGGGCAACGAATGGCAGTTATGTTGAACTGGATGGTCGCAAGGATGCTGACGCGAGCAATGGCGTAAGCACGTCGGCTTCTTTGTGCCACACGGAACTGGTGGATAAATGACCTCGGCACCGCATTCACAATACAACTCCTCGAACGAACTGCGATAGCATGGAGGACAATTACCCCGATGGCAGGGCTGGTCGCACTTGTGTTTGCCACACGACAGAGTATAGTTACAGGGCATCGGACAGATGTGATCGATATCGATGCAGCACTCTTGGTTGCATTTGTGCTTGCCGCAGGAGCGTTTCTTAACACAACGCTTCTTGCAGCGGGCATCATCGGCTCTAGTCGAAAGCTGACGGCATTTTATCATTTGGTCCATGTGTCCGCAGCGACATTTGACTGCTGTTTGTTTGTTGCATGGGGGACAATTTCCCAAATGGCACTTGGTTGTGCAATGATGGGGATGGGCAGCCTTGCCGCAGCGCAGAGTCTTGTTGCATATGCCATCGCACACCGGGATCGGATCTAAGCAGGATTTTCTTTGTTCCAAGACAATTGGCATCTTACCGCAAGGACATGATGTTGTCATTTCAGGACTTAACTTGCATGGACGACATTCGCCAGTGTGACAACAGTCCTTGCATTTGTGATTGCCGCATGCAAGATCTTTGCCGCAGGGTTTGCCACAAGAGTAATATTTTTTCTCGTGCGAGTCACGAGTGCAAGCCACCTGAAGAAAACAAATACATATTTCGTTTTATTTAAAAATGCCAAATTCATTTAATTTAAACCTTTAACTTGCAAAATGAGTTTTATTTTACACTGGCCTTATAAATAATCCCCGTGTTCGAAAATTCGAGCTCTAAATGGTACATGGCTAAAAAATTGGAATGAGATTGGAACTTTATTAATTGAACTCAAAAACCACAATTTTTGACAAGAACTTACTAATAAAATAGATGTACCGTATTGTATAAATATATATAACTTTTGCATAGAAGAAGTTTTTACTTAAGCCGTGGAGGCAGTACCGGAAGAAAGAACCAACATTTTTAATTCGGTGCCAATCACTTGAAATGCTTAAAGAAAGTCACAAATCCCATGACAACATCTATGGGGAATTGTTTGATCGTCACGAATTGCACTCTGGTTGTTACGAACTGTCAAACACTATTCGCTTTACACGTACCATCCACCCAGGAATGAATTAATTTTTCGCACACGAATAACCACAACATTTTCTTGATATTGAAACTAATCAAGTGAATTGTGAATAAAATGTCAAAATGGATGAATGTTCGTTCATTTGCCGGTCGTTGGTCACTCTCATGTGAATAGTTCTTAAGAAAAGCCGAAACATCTAACTTGGATGATCCCTATGATGAAAATTTAAGTTTTTGGTTTTAAGTAAAAACAAGACTTCGCAAAACATCTTCGATAAAAAAAAAAATTGTCTGCTTTTTTGTTCCTATCTCGGTTGTGGCGTCATTCAAAAGGGAAATCAGATTTACTATTCTCTAATGCCGATTCTATTCATGAGGATTCTTATTGAGTTGTGAACTTTAAGATGGCAACCAAGAAGGTCATTTAAGTAGTGAAAGTCTTCAAAACCACATCCACTGGACAGTGCAGTAGAGGAACACCGCGAATCAGGTGGTGCGTACAAGTGGAAAGTGACCTCATCCCACTTGGAGCGCGAAACCGGAGACAAATAGCTAGAGACCAAGCTAGATGGAGAAGTTTGTTGGGTGAGGCCCTAGTTCACACAGGACTGCAGCGCCACCTTAAGTAAGTAAGTAAGAAAAGAGCTGTGATATATGCTTCTAAAGGGTTTTCTAATAGGGACTTGACAACTTTGAATTTCATTCTTGAACGCACTCTTTCACTAGTCCTCGAATCGTCACTGTCAATTAATTTAGTAAATTGAACAATTTTATCATAGCAAAGTACTTAAACCAGCAACGTGTACAAACTATGTAAAATTTCTGCCGAAATTCAGAGTCAGAGACCGCAACTTTAAGAGCGTTAACTCCAATTATTTTTGTAGACAGGCACAGGAAGTGTCGAAGATATCGATGCCACTCAGGTGTCCTTAGCACACGAGCCAAATCAGTAAAATCTGTGGCACAGCATTCTTAAGAATTGTTCATCGCTTAGCCCACATTATGGTATTAGGATTTTGGACTACACAACATTAAGCTGACTCAAAAATTGAAGCAAATAGACCATTTGAAGTGACTTACGTTCTCCGACTGGGCTCTGGAGAAGATTCACCTTGATGATGAATTTCAATGCAAAAATATCTTTAGTGACGAAGCTTTTTTTTGGTCAAAAGGTTTGTCAATAAGCGAAATATTCGTTATAGTTCGGATTTGCAGTTGCTTCATGAATCACAGCTTCATCCAAACTTTTTCTTCGACGGTAACTATAGCCACGGTTTCAAAAGGATTGTTCCACAAGCAAAACAGCAAACCTTAAAATCGATTTATTGAAGAGTAAGTTTGATGAACGTGTTATCATAAGAAATGGTCGATTGGCCGTCTTGTTCGTGCCTCTAGATTTTTTTATTTGGGACTAAGTCTAATTCATTGGTTAAGGCTAAGAACCGACGAACGCTAGAACGTTGTTTGTTAGATACAAAACCTTGTTGAACAGACAAAATAGAAAAGCTCTAAGACTGTGTTAAAACCCAAGTAAAGGAAAAAAAAGAAGCTTTTAAGTAATTAGAATTATGGTAAAAGGCAGATCACCATAGAATAATTTCAATTGATAATATATTAAGTGGTATTTGAGTATTCTCAAGCTTTTGTGAAATGGTCTGACAGCTTTACTTTTATTGTTCATTTGCCTTAAATTCATACTCCTACATAATTGCAGTCGTATTCGTGACACAAACGGTAGTCTTTTTTTTTTGTCAATGGAAGATCAATTGGGGAGATGGAAGGAGCATGTTACCAATAGAATAAATAAAGCCCGTAGTGCATTCGGAATGCTTTCTAAAGTGTGGAATTCCAGGAAAATAGCGCTCCGTACCAAGTTAAAGTTGTTTGAGTCCAACGTAAAATCCGTGCTGCTTTATGCCTGCGAAACGTGGAAGTACTCTGCTGGCATCTCGAGAAGGTTGCAAATTTTTGTCAACCGCTGTCTACGTTACATCCGGTAGCCACAAACCATATATAACGATGAACTGTGGCTCAGGACTGGGCAAATAAAAGTGAATGTTGACATCGCGCAGAGAAAGTGGAGCTGGATTGGCCATACATTGAGGAAGCCGGATGACAATATAGCAAAGCAGTGGAAGCAGAGGGAAACTCGGTCTCAAAACTTGGTCCCAGCTGAGGTATCGTGCTAGGAATAGAGAGAGATGGAAGGAACTGGTTGCCGCCCTATGCTCCACGAGGAGTTAAAGTTCTGCTACTATCAGCCGGAAAGGAAAAAGAAGATAATTGCAGTCGGCGATTGTTTTGACTCGGCCTAAAATTGGATTTGGGAATACCTACGTTTTGTGGCAACTTATGAAGAAACATTTAAAAAAAAATGTTAGTCAAATGTTATATCCTTAATATGTCTGAAACACTGTAAGCACTAGTAAAGAAGATAAAGCATTATAAAAGTGGTTGTAATGTATATGGTTATTAAATCCTTGAATATTTCAATGACAAGAAAAGACAGAGCGGGGAAAAGTATTCTACATTTACGTAGTGTGGCAAAAGAACGAAAGCAGTAGGGTTGAAATGGGTTCAAGGGTAAATTCCGATGGAATGGCTCAATAAAAGGACCTGTGTTCACGTTGAAAAAAAAACTATAAATCAATAGAAGTTCTTATGTGATACCTCAAGTTTTAAATCAATGGCTTTAAGGGCCATTTGTTAAAACGAAACTGAAGTAGTTTAAGCATAACATAAGCTTAGGTAAGTCATTGATGAGCAAAGAGAACAACAGAGGTCCAAGAACTGAACCCTGAGGAACTCCGCTGCCACTTTTTATTGATTGACTTCTATTTAATAAATAGCTCTCAAAGAATTGAATGGCCGTCCTTGAAAATTTGAATTTATTCCTTAACTTGGACAAAAGGACATAGTTGTCCATGCTATCAAACGCCTTTGAAAAGTCAACCAGAACCATTATACCAATTTGTCCACTATCCAGAATTTCACGAAAATCTGTTGTGACCTTCAAAACAGCAAATTCACATCTATGTTTAGCACGAAAGCCTGATTGCCATTTAGTTAAAGGGTTATGAAGTTCCAAAAAATAATTATTTGGTCAGCCAACATTTTTTCTTCAACTTTGCCTTATTTGTTCAAGGCAAATAACTTTATCATTTGAGGATGTTAAGAACATATCAATAAGCTACGGATTATTTTGAACTTGAAAACAAGCTGGCCAAACATTATTGATGACTAAAAGACCAAGTTTATCACAAAAATAACCAAATAATCGAGTCATGGCACTGTTTTCGAGTTGATTAACATTAATATCACCACCAATAAAAATTAAATAAATAAGGAGGGCAGTATGCAACGACTGAAGCTCATTTTTCAAGGCTTAGAAGATGAATATACATATTTGCTTTGATAGAATACTTTTTCTTACAAAAACGATCACTTCTAAACAGTTTAAAACTAGGAAAACTAACAAGTTGAGAAGAAATTCCCTCATGTAACCACGATTCTGACACTATTACAACATCAAGTTTAGAACAACCAATCATTTAATGAAGCAGAGTATACTTCAAAGAAATACATCCTGCATTTAAATCACAAAAATTGAGCTCATCACGCACATCATACAATACATTGAAGACAGATCTAACACTATCAAAAACCATATTTTATATTTAAATTTAAAAAAGCTCACCAGCCCGTTTAAGAAAGGCGTCCTTGTTTTTGCTTCAATTAAGAGTAAGAAATAAAAAAAGATGCGTACAAGGGATATTCCAGTGGATACAAACACTTTCATGGCCACCTTTGCTGATGATACTCCAATACTTGTGTCAGATAGATCCATTGAAGGGGCTACACAAAAATTGCAGAATGAAACAATTTTAATAAATAATGTTCATTTGTGAAAACAGTACAGAAGTACCTTACTAAAATATTGCCTAATGCCTTGGAATGACTTTGGGTGGAAAGCTTAAGAAAAAGCACATCAAAAAGAAAAGAGTAGCGACAAACGTGGAGTACTGAAAAATGTATTGTTTACTAGTAAAGATCTTTGACCCACAACAAACCAATGTTTTATAAAAGGCTTTGGACATAGTACTAAACAAATCAATGCTTAACCTATCAAAAAAACAAAGATTTTCGTGGAACAATAAATGCACCTTGTTACGTATATAAGAAACGGTGATCTACATCGTAAACTTCAAATTGAAGTGGGTAATAAACACGATTGCAAAGTTATACCAACTCCGAAATGGAGGGCGTCCTATATGTAAGAGACAAAGTTCGGAGATTGAGAAGTACCTCATGAGCTGATGGTCTTAAAGCTATGGGAAAGTATAAAAATTATAAACTTTCACTAAATTGAGTGTTAAATTAAAAGCGGCAAATCATTTACAGATCTTTAATAGATCCTGATAAAGTGGTTCACTATTCCTTTCCAATTCTTACCGAAAGTCTTCTGAAGTTCACCATCGGATACTAAAAACAAAACTGTCAAAAATGTACAACAGTCTACTTCTAAATATTGTACTGTTGTACTATTTTGATTTTTAAAATTATTTATTAAAAAACAACACTCACCTGTCTATCGTGTTTTCCACAGTGACACTTCTGATCGACTTTATGTTCGCACGGCTTACACTTTCCCTCGTGGCATTTCTCCTCGCACACGTGCAACTCACAATTGAGCAATTTCTGGCAAATCTCTGCACACTCAATCGACTCCTTCAAATAGCACTGCATCGTTTTCGAAGTCTTGCCACAGCCACATTCACGTGTTACATTTGCCTGACATGGAGGACATGGTCCAGGATGACACAACAAAGTGCAAGCATGCGCACAGCCATCGATGCGCCCACAAACATCGCCACAAGAATGAGCAATGTCATTCCGATTCAGTGGTGGACTCTTGAATTTGCCACAGAAGCAATAGTAGTCCCGAGGAACGTCTTTCTCGACATTCTGGCAAGCTGGACAACGCCAGCCATCGTCCGACTTCGAACTAGAAGCCCATTTGATGATGCAATTCAGATGGAATATGTGGTAGCAATTGTGACATGACCAAACCGAGTTGTGACTCTTGATCATTTCGACGCAGACGAGGCATTCCAGACGACGACCCTCTATCTCTCGAATAAGTTTCTCGCGCTGAGAGAGTTTCTCGTTTTCGGAGTGGGCCGGCTTTTTGTTGGGTGATGGTTTTTTCTCGGGCGAGGCCTGTGGACTGTCTTTACCATTTTCCAACGAGGATTTCTCATCGCGGAAGGCATTCAATCGGTCTCGATTCCTATTCCAGTCGTCACGACGCTTGTTGCTTCGATGATTGTCATAGCGTTGATTTCTCTGATAATCTCGGCCATTCTGCCGTCGGGAAGAGAATCCTGCTCCCCCAGAACCACCTCGAGAAGTGGATTCACGATTTTTACTGGTCGCCCCAGTGTAACGGTGCGGTGGCGATTTTGGCGAGTCTCCATGCCTTTCATTAGTTGACGACGACGACGGGCCATTGGCATTCTCATGGTCAGCCAGATCATTGGAGTTGTTGTAAGTTGCTCCTGTGTCGCCGAGAGAAAGATTCGAAAATCTCGGAACGAATTCGGCTGCGTTGGCATGAAGATTTGAATTGGAGTAATTCGATTGGCGCGATTGGGTGTAGTTGTTGAAGGCGGAGTTGGCCAACCTGCCAGATCCACCTCCGTTCATATAAAAGCTGTTATCGTCAACTTGCTGTGGCTGATAACCACCAACACCACCACCACCGACGAAGCCTCCGCCATTATAATGGAATGGATTAGATGACGACGACGACGAAGCTCCGCGATCAATATCTCCATTGACATTCACCGATGATGATGACGAGGAGCCACCTCCTCCTTGGATGATGTTGTGCTGCATCATGAATTGATTGAAATCAATGTAGTTGTTATTGCCGCTGCTTCCAGGTCCTCTTGGGTCGTGGTAACGGTGATGGAATGCATCAGACATTGTTATTAAAATTGAGACTTCTACTTTTTGTTTTTAGGCAAGGCGAGTGGTGTTGTTGTTGTAGTTCCATCCACACACGGGGTTAAAAGAGGGTTGATAGACTCGTATGAATCCAAACAGAACGCCAAAAAAAACCAGGCGTTCTCTTTCAATTCCAATTTATACAAAAAAAAACTTAGAATAATCGGCCTTAAAGGCCTTCACGGCCTTTGTTGGGTTGTGCTCAGGATCAGGTAGTTGGAGTTGTTCCCGAAGTTCCACCTGGATGATGAAATCTGGAATTAGAATACAAAAAAAATTGAAAATTCTCAGAAACCGAAATCAGCAACGCAAAATTGTGAAATGTCACTTTTTTCACTTTTGCACAAGTTTCTTTTTCTTTTTTTTTTTGACGCGTGTTAAGAAGGTTAGGGAAGTTCAACCGAATTTGCTTTTCACTTTTCACAACGCAATTGGTCGAAAGTTGGGTGAATTTTTATGGAAAAACATAGTTTGATATGTTTTCTATTAGAATTTATTACCTTATTTATAAATTTTCTACTTAAATATGAGTAAATTCGAAGGGATGAAAAGAGGAAAAACCAAAAAAAGATGAGAGTACAGTTTAATGAGCCAACTGTGTGTCTACTTGAACTAAACTGAAGTTGGTTGCAGTTTGGAATTGTGTTGAATTAAAAAAAAGAGTGGTTTAATGTAAATGTCAAAATTGGAGCGCACTCTGTTGGTGGTCGATGGTGAGCTGAAAGTGAACCGATTCAAAAGGCGTTATTTTTGAATGTTTTGATAGGAAAAACTTTAATTACAATGAAATGAGAGTATGTCTAATACAATCGACTTGAAGCGACTCAAAAGATTCCAGTATCGAAATCATTTCAAAACTAATTTGTATTTTTATTTATTTGGTGGTCAGTAAAATACTAACATCGATTTTATTTCACTGAAACTCTTGATGTACCCACTTATTTATTAACTGGGGTTTTCCATGGGTATGTATATTCAGATTTCCGTCAAAAATTGATTTTTTTCAAGGCGCATTTAATACGATTAAGACTGCAGTCACATGTGGCGAAGAGTAATGCTTTCCTAAAATATTTTTAACACACGTGACAGATATTATAAATGTTATATTTTCATAGAGGTCTAAAATTTAAAAATGGAATAAAAAAAGTTACTTGTTTACACTGACATTAAATGTTTTTTATTCGATAATATTCGTGCCTTATAATTACAATTATAATTTGTGACATACGTCCGAATCAACTGTTGTATATTTTTCGGCTGCTTTTTCAATTTGTGGTCATATATCAGCAATAACAAGTCGATTTTTGTCCTTCAAGCAGTCAGATAATATATTGACGTCACATATACATACACAAATATGTATCTCTACATAAAATAGTCAAGCGGCGTAAATCGCATAATCTTGGAATCAAATTCACGGGTATGTAACGTAAAACTATGCAGATACCAAAGGTTTGCTAGAATAAATCAATTGTGGCACGAGCATGTTACGCAACATTTTCAGCCAAAAGTGAGCTTCATCTCTAAACAAAATTTGCTTATAAAAAAAAACATTTTTTAAATTGACAAACCAAACTAAAATCAAATAACTTGACAGCTGACAAAATGGCCGCCAGTTAAAATAGTTTGCCAACTTAATTGCTTCTAAAAATGGAAACATTGGATTAACTATAAACCTTACTAAAGTGGTTAGTTCACTTCCTTTGGCTTGATGTTCAAGAAATATATATACTTCTTCGATTTTAGGGCTTTAACACTTTTGTCAATCTAAGAGCCATTTGTTTACATTTTTAAAACACTTGATAAAATAAATGTGAAAAGTGAACCATAATAAAAATGTTGTCTTTTCTTAATATTGTGACACTGACAGTTCTCTTGATTTAAGGGTGAACTTACCGAAAAAAAAATTGAACTTTTCAAACGATTAGAGCATTATATATGTCAGGAAAACGAGGAGAACCGATAAGTTTCTTATGGAACAACACGGAATATTAAGTAAAATTTGATGCTGGGAATTTTTGAATGTTATTATTTTCTGCGAAGGCCAATTGGTTATCTTAAAAACGTCATTCCACAAGAGTCAAAAAATATTGTGGTATTGTTTTAAAGCACCTTTCGGCCAAGGCGTTATATATCGATACATTGGTTTTAATTGCATTATTTCTTATTAAATAAATATGTTATTAAAAACCCTATACCTGTTCTAAATTAATTAAAATCAAATCGTTAATTCAAAAACCCAAAATGTATTAGTGTGAATTATAGTGTGAACGTTTTGCAAAAATCAATTTTATTTTTATGGGTTTTAATGTTCTACCCAACACATTTAAGTAGCTCTAAAATCTTTAATGGAACTGTAGTCAAAATTTAAACTTGAACGTTATCGACCGAAACATTTTCTTGTAAAAAAAAATACTTCCATTAGCATATATTTTTCTTCACCACAAAAAAACTATAGATTCATTACCATATCATAACTGGAAACAACCAGATTTTTTAAGTTTTAATGGCAATAATTAAAATTATTAACTTAAATCTTCTGACATAATAAAATGTCACATTTTTTCTCAAAAGTAGAAAAAAAATATCAATCTAATCAAACTTTAAAGGCTAAATTTAATTTTAATTAACAACTCATTGTGTTCATCAGAGTGTGATCACAATTCGATCACAACAGTCATATTAGTAACTTGCTTACTATGTATTTTGTTTAAGTTAAAACATTTTGACAATAATTTATACACAAATGCCACATATTTCACACCAACTTCCTAATGAATGGCCATAAAATCTGACAGCTCTGAAATCAATAAATCGAAAATAATTCAATTAGATCATGAGAAACCTGTTTTTAAGATTTTTAAATTTTCAATTCGATTTTTCACTTTTTCCGTAATTGCTCTACCCGATAAAAATAATTTAATCAATGCATTTTATAAAAATCGAAAGTGATTTCTTTTATTGATACTTATTACATAATAAATACTTTTATGAATTTGTTAGGATTAAAATAAAATAATTACTGAGATATTTAAATTACATATTTTTATAAAATCACAAATGTCATCACGCGGGCTTTTTGAAATATGTACATTATGTCTATTTGACACTTTCATTGGAATTTATTTATGCATCATAAGCTAGCACTGGAAAGGTATTTGTTGCATTAACATTGCTTGTTGCATCATTCGTGTTGGTGGTACTGATGGTGGACTTATAGATGGCGCTAGTTGAGTTGAGATGACAGCAGGATAATGAGCTGGTTTAAATTGACATTTCTTAGCATGAGTTCGCATGTTACTCGATTGGGTAAATGCTTGATTGCAATTTGGATGTGGACAGATGTATGGTTTGCAGCCTGTGTGGTAGTTGAGGTGGGTTTTTAAATGATGTTTTTTCGTGAAGGCTTTCGGACAGATGGGACAGTTGAAGGGTTTGATGCCTGTTTAAATCAATTAAAAAAAATAAGTTTTTTAACGTTCTAAAAAGAAATTTTTTGGAACACAACTAACAAATTTCAAAATCATTGCTTAATAATGGCTGAAATTTTGTTATAATAATTATAAGAGAAAAAACTAATTCAATTTCTTACCCGAATGCAATCGATGATGAAGTGTCATATTACTGCGATCGGCAAAAGATTTTCCACAAACAGAACATTGATATGGTTTTTCACCACTATGCGTTCGCATATGTTGTTTCAGGAGCATCTTTCTGGAAAAACGTTTACCACATTCTGTGCACTTGTGTGGCTTAACTCCTGTATGAATGCGAACATGCATATTGAAGGCAACTCTTTGGTTGAAGGATTTGGGACAGTAGGGACATTCATATTCTTTTTTATTTCTGAAAAAAAGAACAAAACATTTTATCATGAGTTAATGCTTAACAAAAGATGATGATAAAACAGTTAGATCTCTGATATCCATTCTACATCTCTCAGTATATGCAATAGATTAATGAAGTAAAAGAAACATGTCTAATTTGTCAAAATAAAACCACAATGCGCTTCATACTTCGATTAATTGGAAGTGGTATATTACAATGAAACGTAAAAAGAAGTTGCCTTAAAAAAAACGATGTGGACAGATTTCAGAATAAATAAAATTGACAGATAGATCGGTTATGTCAAAACTGTCACTTTCTACCAATGTACCATTGAACCCAACTTAAATCATCTTTTTAACAGACTTACCTATGAATTTTCATATGACTGCTCAGATATCCTTTATCGTTGAAGGTTTTTCCACATTCAGGACATTCGGCTGCAAATTCTTTTGTTCCTCTATGAACTGATAAATGATATTTATAATTTCTCAGTTGTGAAAAACCTTTACCACAATCAAGACATTCATATCGTGGCGATTTGTGAGTTTTTTCATGAGACTAAAAATAAATGAAACAAATATTTATTAATTATTATATTATAACACATGTTGCAGGTTTTTTAATTTAAAGTCGAGTTGATTGTATTTGTAATTCTAAAAATAAAACTTTTTCTGGACCATTAATGCTAAAATGGGATTTTGCAATAGTATATTTTTTAGACACAAAATTTAAAACAACCTATTTGAACTCTTTGTTGTTATTGTTTTACGTGTAAAGGAACAACTGATCCAATACTGCTGGGATGTAAAAATAGGAATACAAAGGTATGAAAGATTTTTTAGTCTGACATATGTAAAAGTTGATTGATATATTTGAATATGAAGGGACCCGTAAATGTATTTCAAGCTTGTATAGTTTGGTAAAAATTGGATTTATTGAATTTTATTTCACAATAATTTGTACCATATTCATGATGGCCTACCAGCACGAAGTTGAACGCATCCATCCATTATTTATTTATTTATCTACGGATGTTATATCTTACAGATTACTAACAATTCAATGAGTAATATAACTAAATACATACAATATACATATATGCACATATAAATAAGTATATTTAAATAAACACCTATCTTAAAGCTAATGTACAATATTTTGTAAATTAATTTTAAATTCAAATTTGTTTGTTGAGAGATCAAGTTCATTACATAAAGAATTGAAAAGTTCAATACTCCTAGAAAAGGATTCATTGCAACCATAATTGTATCTAAGTTTTGGATTGTTAAGAAAATGACGTAACCGCAATTCTCAGAATTTAATGAGCTCATCATACGCTGCCGTTGGTAGTCCACATCCGAAGGACAAGGATGAGAATATAAAAATGAATGAGAAAAGCTGAGGGTACTGCACTCAGAGAAAAAATCCTATAGACTGCTCAATAGGACGCCCATTGATGTAAAACATCGTTTTTTACTATGAAATCTAATGAATTTAATGGTTTTGGAACTATTGTTTCAATAGTTTTGAAACTATTAACCATAATAGGGCCCATATTATAAATTTAATTGGAAATACCTTTGTTTTAATAGTTTTGTTTACTATTAATATCTAATAATGCGTACCATTATGTTAATAAAGGGTGTCCCAAAATTAACGCAAGATTTGAATTTGCCGCCATTTGTGCAGTGAAGTGTTGGCAACCCTGAAAAAAAGCAATTTGACAGCTAACAGTATAGGGTTATTAAAAATGGAGCGTTACACGATAGAACAACGTGTCTTCATTATTAAAGAATATTTCAAAAATATTATTATAATATTTCAAAAATAAAAACACTGATTTTTCGAGCAAAATCATCCTAAGCGATGAAGCACATTTTCATCTTGATGGCTTTGTCAATCTACAAAATTGCCGCATTTGGGGTTCGGAGAACCCACATGTGATTGTCGAAAAACAAATGCATCCACAATGCGTGACTTTATGGTGTGGATTTTGGGCTGGAGGCATAATAGGGCCATATTTTTTTTGAAAATGATGCTGGTCACTGGTGCTCGATATCGCGACATGATTACACAGTTCTTTCTGCCAAAATTGGATGATATTGATGTGTCCAATATGTGGTTTCAACAAGACGGTGCCACATGTCATACAGCCCGTGAAATAATTCAATTACTGCATGAGACATTTCCAGGTCGTGTACTCTCTCGTTTCGGTGATCAAAATTGGCCTGCTAGATCGTGTGATTTAACACTATTAGACTTCTTTTTATGGGGTTATTTTAAATCACAAGTTTATGTCAACAAACCCACAACCACCCGTGCATTAAAGGAGGAGATTCAACGCTGCATCAACAAAATTCAGCCACATTTATGCAGAATGGTCATGGAAAATTTCAACGAAAGAGTGCGCATGTGCATGCAAAGCCGTGGAGGCCATTTGTCCGATGTGTTATTCCATACATAACCCTATCCTTTGTACTTTACGAGTCAATAAAAATATAACTATCAAAAGACTAAAAACGGCGTTTTCTATTTAATTCAAATCTTGCATTAATTTTGGGACACAATTTATCTATGTTTTGGATTGTTAAGAAAATGACGTAACTGCAATTCTCTCTCCGTATTAAAGATCTCAAAGTAAGTAAAATTCGGCAGGTACCCATTTCATCCAGAGATGAATGGGAAGACAAAAAAACTCTTGGATGACAAATGCATCCATTTTTATACAGATGGCTCCAAGACAAATGAGGGAGTCGGTAGTGGTGTGTACTCAGAAAAGCTAAATCTAAGCATCTCATTCCACCTCCCTAATCATTGTAGCGTCTTCCAAGCTTAGCGATCAAAGAGGTTCTCTCCTGGCTAAGAGAAAACGTGATATCAACTCCTGATATTCGCATCTTCTCTGACAGTCAGGCTGCTATCAAATCTCTTGAAGTTGTCTCAACCAAATCTCTAACGGCCCTCGATTGTCGATCGTCTCTTATGGAGATGGCGCAGCAATTTAACATTCACCTCTGTTGGGTGCCGGGTCACAGAGACATCACAAGCAATTGTAGAGCCGATGAACGTTAAAAATGGAATCGTCATACCTATTTCACCTGAAAGGGAGAAGATAGGTATACCGATAGCTACATGTAAACTGCGCAGCCACAAAACTCATATGGCCTTCACTGGACCTAAAGCCCTCTAAAGACTTGTTATCTCAAAGCAGACTTCAAATTAGCTCACTAATAGGTGTCCTTATGTGACACTGTCTTATAGGCAGACGCGCAATACGACTTGGTGTAGCCTCAAATGACTTCTGCAGGAGCTGTATGGACGAAGAAGAAGAGGAAACAATCTCTCACCTTCTCTGCACTGTCCCTGCTCTTTCATTAAGACGCAAACTTCATCTGGGAGACTACTTTTTTGATAATCCCAGTGAACTAGCTAAAAGAGATATCAAATATCTCCTACGCTTTATAAAAATATCAAAATGGTTCGACTAGTGGGAAGTAACTCTCTAGATTCATGTGGTATCACAATGGGCCTTTTCTTTCGGCCTAAGTGTGTCGATTATAAATTCGCAGCCACTTTAACCTAACCTATCCCAAGTAATTTTCGGTGGACACTTAATACGAAAAAAAAATACATCATGCACAAACAACAAACACTGAATAGACCGTCTTTTTCCTAATGAATCAAGTCCAATTAAGGCACACCTAGATACATATCGATCCCTTCCCGCCCTTTTATCGTAACCGACATTTCCAATAAAAAAGGCAAATTAAATATTAAAATTTGCTAGTAAAACAAGGAGCCTGAAAGGCTATTGTCATGTCTTAAACCAAGCATAATTCATAATTTACAATACTGACTATGGGTATAAGTTGTTTCAAGGACCAGCAGTATGCTTTTTATTTGTAGTTTACTATACAATTTATTTTTGAGCATACGGGAAGAGCTCCATATGATGGAGTGTCAATTCTCCATTTTAACTGTCTAACTACACATTTAGTAAAAGCCTTTTGCACTCTTTCAAAACGTGTTATCCTTATAGAAGTAAGAGGAGACCATAAGATTCAACAATACTCAAGAATTAGACGAACTAAAGACATGTAAACTGATTTTAAAGCGTAACGGTTAGAGAACTCATTGCAGTTTCGCTTAGCATTGAATTAGCCCTGGCTATAATATAGTCCACATGTAACGAAAATAACAACTTTAAATCGAAAATCACTCGAAGATCACGAATTTCAAATTTGCGATCAAGAATCTGATTGAAAATTTGGTAGTTGTTTAACATTGGAACCAAAGTTCGATGCGCAGTAAAAACATTACATTTTTGTATATTCAAAGGAAGAACATTTCTTTCACACCAAACGAATAAAATATTTAAATCATTTTGAAGGTTTTGACGATCAATTATATTTTGTATGCAATTATATATTTTAAGGTCATCAGCATACATTAAACATAAAGCATTTTTTAAAAGAAATGAGATTACATTAACGAAAATATTAAAAAGCAGTGGTGCAAGGTGACTTCCTTGAGGAACTCCAGAAGAAACTTTATTAATACTTGAAACAAAATTTTCCAATTTCACACATTGTGTTTTGTTCTGTGTAGCTAGATATCCATTTCAAAACCAACCATGAAGATCGAAAACTTCTAGTTTAGCTATGAGAATTTTATGACAAATTGAGTCAAAAGCTTTGACAAAATCAGCATAGATAATGTCAACCTGATAGCCAGATTCAAAGGAATCGGTGACATACATACCTACAATAGCGCATGAGATTTGAATATTTTAGAAATTGCACGATAATTTACTACTAAATTTTTTGCCCCTGATTTGTAAATAGGACTTACATATGAAAATTTCCATTGATTCAGTAATAGTCCAGTAGAAAGGGATTTATTAAAAATTACTAGATGCGATAAAGCTAACGAAAATTGACATTGCTTTAAAACAAAAGATGGAATTCCATCAGGACCAGGATTCAAACTGGGTTTTAATTTTGAGATACCATTTAGGATATCGGATTAAAAAAATTAAGTGTTGAAATATTAGCATTACTACTGGAATAGCTTTCCATTTGATAAACATTAAATGAAGAATAAACCGACTTAAAACATTGAGAAAAAAGTTCACACAAACTTTGTAAATCGTTTGATGTTTGACCATTAAAATCCATATTTTCTTGGAGGGCAACAGATCGTTTTTTATTATTTAAAAAAGTCCAAAAAACTTTTGGATCATTAGAAATGCTGGTTTGAATATTCATTACTTATTGTTGGTGCAAGTATTATCTTTATCACCTAACAACCAAACTAGTTTTGCATTTCTTGTCGTCCCTTTTGAATTGTGCGATGGAGAATTCTTATGAAATTGAATCATACAAAATCCTTTACTCTGATTTTTGACAGCAAAAGTGACAAATTTGTATTAGAAATGTTATGTACATTTCTGAGATAACAGGGGTGGAATCGGCTAAGGTAATTGTTTATAAATGACTGTCAAAATGATCGAACTTCATCTGTGTAAGGTGATAGTCAAATTGATACCTAAAAAGCTGTCACAACAAAAATGTGTCATTTTCCTGCAAATAAGTCTTTTTTGAATAGAGCTACCAGACGCTTACAAAAAAACAAACAAATTTCTTAGTTAGATACCTTTTCTATGTACAAAAACATATTATTGTGAAGGACAAAGCTTTCGACATCTGAAAACCCACATGAATAGTAAAAATGTTATTAAAACACAACCAATTCTATACTTTTTTTTAGATTTGCTTCAGATATCATTTTTAAAGTTCACCATAGCAACAATGAATGAAAATTCTATGCCAATTCTACCCCAGAAGTCTGTGAGATCTTAGTAATATAAACTGTCCAATTGATTAAACTACTTGAACTGTCAGTGTCAAAAAAACACTCTTAATGACTTGTTTTTAGCAGGTGGCTCAAAGTTAATTATAGTAAATAGTTCATTCATATGTGGCAAACTTTACGATTTTAAAATACTATTTCTTATATTTTCTGAATATTTTTATTTCTAGGTTTGAACCTAATTGCATCTATGTGGAAAGGAAATAGTGAAAACTGTTTATCCAAAATATAATTTTAGAAAAACATTATTATCGAATCGACAGGAAACAACATCACCAAATAATTTTAAATATCATACAAAGCTTCATTACAGAAATTCATATGTAAGTCTATAGGTTTCCTTAAAGGATTATTTTGATTTAAGTTATACTTCCAATCAAATTTTAATTTAAATTTGAGTTCCTATTGTGCTATTTCGAAAGACTTGAAGTTATAACTTTTTATAAATTAAATTTTTGTAAAGCTAAGAATTACTCAAGAACTTTTCAACCTTTCCCGACGGCTAAGCATAAATTTAACTTCTACCAGACCACCATCTTTTATATTTCTTACCTGTAGTGTATCTGCACATCCAAAAACTTTTTCACAAATTGAGCACTTAAAACTTGTTTCATCTTCATTATTGATATCCTTAACATTGCCTCGTCGTCCTTGAATATCGCCTTTCACTAATGATGGTGTCAATTTCCCAATAGTACCCGCGGCGGCGGTATTATTATTAACAATACCCATTTGAGTTTTTACAACACTAACCGAATTAACTAATAAATTCTCCGCAAATTCTTGTGAATTTACAAATTGAGCTGCTGCCGCAGCTCCAAACCACACATTTGCCACTGAATTATTATCCTTTGGATATAAAGGATACTTTGGAAAATTTAAATTCTTATAAAACATATCACAATCGTTACAGTTTGGTACACTATTTGTTGTTGTTGACGTTGCAGTAAAATATTTACAAACTCGCGGTCGAATAACTTCACCATTACAGCAGCCAGGATTTCGAGGAGCTATGGGTGGAGGATGTGGTGGAGGTGCAAAATTCAATGCATGATTCACATAAGGATTCAGGATCATAGTGTTTGTTGGGAAATATGGTATCCTTTCAAAGTCATTACTATTGATCGATGATGGGAACTTAAGGAAGTCCTGTGAACTTCTATTTTTAGAAAGATCCAAAATGCCCGCTGATGTAATTTTATCCTTTTCGGAGACTTCTACACTCGATACTGTGTCGCCATCACCGTCACCCAGAATTCGATTGATGCTAAAGTCGGTTATCCTTTTATGTTCCGTGGGCGTATCAAAATTTTGCACCCGTTGCAAAATGACATGTTTCAAACCCATTCTGACATCTGTCATACTGATGATCTCGATCTTGTGTGCACAACCGAAAATTTCAACCGAGTTCCAATATTACGTGTAGTGTCACTTAAGAAGGCGGTCGGTGGTGGTGTATAGAGCTGCCCAGTCCACCTGTCTCGATGGAAGTCAGAATCTTAAATGATTGCTGTTGACATGGACACCAGCGAGTAGTGTCGTCGGTGGTTGGTTAAGTCGCCCATCACAGCCACACTCAACAGATCATTCTCACCATTCGGACTGTCATAAAAAAAACAACAACAACACACCAAAACCTTTTACTCCCCTTATCCGTCGGCTGCGCCACGCTGCCTTGCCTGCCGTTGTCTGCGGTCCAACTACCGTATTATGTGGAAGCTGTGTGCCCGGTGTGATTCGATCTTGTCAACAGAATGCTACAGCAGCGTTACACTGATTCGGATGCTGACTGGTGTAAGTCGTGGTAGTCGATAGGTAGGTACTCAACATCAGTGGCAGTGTGGACGGCCGCGGCGGGACAGGGTTTTATTGCTCTGTTATCACAGATACTTCACACAGGTGCGGTATAGTATAAATGGACAATGGTCAAGACCCATGAGTGACCAGCTGTGAATGTAAATGTGAATGTATATTTTCCGGGCGATGCGTATAGCTGCGAATGTACACAACCGAACACATTCCAATACATTCTCATTCGTCCGAGTTGCAATAGTGTCTAACTTAATGTCTTATAGGTTATGGCTCTGCTTTGATATTCTGTTGTTTTGTACGGATTAACGAAGTAAGAACTTAGAGGTAGAGATTGAATTCTACTCTGGTAGTCCAAGGGGAGGGCTGTAGTAATTAATGAGGGCAATAAAATCTCTCGTCGTTTAAAATAAACAAAATCATTATTTGTACTTGGGAGTTTTGCTTTGATAGAATTAAGAAAGTTATGTGGAAAAGATGTGGTGTGGGATTTTTCATTAAAGAAGAAGGATTCTTAGATGAGATGCGTATCCTTTTTTATGAGATTTTCTTTGATAAGTTGTTATGTGTAATGTGGTAATAATATATTTTGTGGGAAATATTATTATTAAGTGTATAATTATGAAATTATAGCTGTAATGTGACAACATTCATTTAAGTACTTAATTATCTCTTTTAATTTATATTTCTGGGAACTATATATGTATGTAGTTCCTTAGGTTTCACCAATTTACATTAAGAAAGATCTTAAAAATTGAAAGGTTTAGGTAATTGAAATATTATCAATTTTGTAGTTTGGAGAAAATAAATTATAGACGCAAACAATGTTAAAAGGGAGGATGATGAATGCAAAATGGGTTCATTATATTTTTACCAGTGAAAATGACCAACATTTATGTATTAAAGGTTTTATATTTGTTTTAAATATTTTTCCTATAATGTGTACGATAATTTTACACAGAGATATTTGTTTTCTGTACAATGGAAACTTTCAAAGTAACACTCGGTATTAGAATCGTAACCGAATCTTACCGCACTAAAACCACCAATTTATCAAAGCGAATCTATGAAAGATCGAAAAATGTTTTTAACTACCTATAGAAAGTTATCTCTGTGTGTGCGTGTGTACGTACGTTCGGGATATCATTTTTCGTCATCTAAAATTAATCAGGAACTAGTGCAAATGCAAATATCGACTTCAAACACTTGATAATAACATCAAAAGATGCAGAAAGGTCTTTTAAACAAATTTAGGGGATGTTTCTTTTACAATACCAATTGAGAACATTTTGGTTAATTAATTTAATATTGGTTTGGAAATAAAATAAAATATTTTTCAATTAGAATATTTAACGAATAAGAAATTACAAACTCGCGGTCGAATAACGATCTCCAGAATTTTTTTTGCAACGAAAAATAAACTGATGACACTTTGAGAATATTAATCGAGTAAACGGTTTTCTTACAAAAAATAAAAACCTTAGAACCTTAGAAAACATAACTAAAAGTTGAAAAAATTGATTTTCTTTTTTGAGAATAGAATAGGTCTTGACCATTGTCCATTTGTATTGACTTCAAAATTATTTCATTATACTCATTTTTTTTGATTATATCATGATATAATGTTCTTTCAAAAAATAATCGGAATATTTTTTTACAAAAAACAACAAATTTAAACAATATGCTGCTAAAATTGAGAATGCAAATTGTTTTAAAAACAAAAACAGAAATTGAAATTGTTTTATGCAAAATATTATATCTAACTTTTAATTTAATTTGTATAGAAATTTGATTGAGAACTTTTTCACAAAACACTAAAACCCACAAAAACAACAAACACTGTTAAGAAATGATTTTCCACTTAAGTATTATGAGAACAGATAAAAATATGTAGGTTTAGACTTTAAATTAAATATCTCACTATACATAATTATTGTTGTTAATATTTTGTTGAAGGTTTGAAAAAACAATAGCATAACAGCCTCTTTTTGAACTTCCTTTTTGCCAATTGTAAGCGGTTTAATAAGGGACCATCCAACAGAAAGCTGTTTGAAAATCATAAGCAAAATATCATGGAAGTAGCGAATGAAACGTTAGTTTATTTATTATTAATAGTTAACAAGCCAAATATTTCAAAATCATAGGTTTGTCAAAAAGGTTTGTTTAAATATACGAGAATTTCGTCATGTGTTGGATATTGGTTCAATTTCCAGAAAAGACCAAAGCAATAACTTCTAATCTGTTAATTCTGACATTTTATGTATTTTGTTGTTCCTGTTTATGTGGGTAAGTTTTTTTTCCAAATGGGATTATTAGTCCACCAGGAAAACTTAGTTTTTAAGAAAATAAGTTGTTATTTAACTTGTCCAAACATATCTGTACATTACCGTGTTTTTTTTCATTCTATAAATAGTATAGAAGACGATTCCCAAGAAAACGCATCGGCAGTAGCCAGATTTTTGTATTTAAAAGTTGGTACAACTGATAGAAGGCCTGTCAGAATAATTATAAAAAAAAAAAACAAAAATAGAAGAAAGTCTTGTCAAAATTAAATCTTAAAATTAACTTCAGCAAAAAAACTAGATTAAACTAATAAAATGGGAAATTTTCAAGAAGAAATGGTAAGAAAACATCTTGATATTAAGTTTCTATAAAAATAGTTTTAACCAAATAATTTGACATAAAACAAAAACTTCAAGAAGGGGGTTTGTTCGTAGACTACTAAATTAACATGAAGCTTGCCTCAATTCTTTATATATCTGAATCGAGTTGAAATGAGCTTGATTCAAATCGATTCCGGCGGGGCATCGGAGTCGATTCAAAATTTGTGAACAAAAAATATAGATTTATTTTAATCAAATTTAAAAAAAAAATTGCACATTGAGTAGCTAGAATATTCTTATATGGTGCTGAACTATTCAGTTCTTCAATGTTTAACACGAATCAAACTGTTTCACTTGCACTTCATAGAAACATCAAAACCTATTTGCATTTTAGAAAGTTCTGTCAAACTTAATCATTTTTAAAACTTCTTGTGCGGTGGAACCACCAGAAAGATTTATTTAATCTTAAATTGAGATAAGCCTTTGGTGGCAAAACTTAATTATCTTTTCTTTTGTTCTCTCTTGCAAAAAAGGCCCAGTAAGTCCATTTTTATTATCAAAACTAACAGATTGATTTTTTCCCCAATAGAAAACACATGATTCCAAATGCACAACTACTCAACGAACACAGCCATCGAGAGACAAATGCAATATCTATCGTGCCAACATTTGAGAACGAAATCACATTATATCTATCCAAGACTCGTATAAATGTCAAAAACCCATCCGTAGTAAGATTCTACTTTAACTTTTATCGGTAGTCTTCATACTGACGATATTGTTTTTGTTATTCGTGTAAAATCCTACAAAACACGGGTATTTTTCAGTAAATACCTCTTTCGTTATTGTCTTAGGAATATTAATCTATCTTATATATTATAGTTTAAGATTTTTAAAGGTCCTCAAGTTGTCTTTTTACATTATTTCTTGCAAAATCAGAAATGAAATTTTGTCTTTGTTTGCCATTCTACCCCTAAGAATTTTTATTCTAAATAAGGCATAAAAACCTAGCTGTTACTTACATTTTAGTAACAACTAACCAGACAGACGACACATTAAAAGAGGAATCCGAAGAATGTGAATGACAAAATATTGAGCAGTAATTTGAATGAATATAATAGTTCTGATAAGTGAAAATACAAAAATTTCCTACAATGAATAGCAGAATAACGCTTTATATCTTTTCTTAGAATTGTTCTGTGCTTTTGCTTTTTATTGCCTCAGGCGCAAAGTTCAAAATTATCTTCAAATAATGTGTTCCATGCTTATATATTGCACCAAAATAAATATTCCTGTATAATCATTGAAACTCCCCTCACTCTCATCCTTTTAAAATGGATTCAGACACGAAGCCAGTAGATATTTTGGAAGACTTTGGCACGCAACGTTAATACTTAGGGTTACCCGTGCGTTGATTCCAATCATAAAATTGCATGAATTAACTATTTGGACCGTTTGTTAAAATTTTAGCACTTATTCCCGAACTATAACTGTAAGAGTTATTTCAATTAGGTTAAACTAAGTTAGTTGAGGTAGTTTAAATATAGGAAGTATAGTTACAAGTTTGTACATCAGCTCTTTTGTTTGATTTCAAAGTTTGGCAATATTACATTACATTGCATTACATACTACTTAGCACTTAAATGTACTGAGTAGAGACGCATCACCTTGAGCGACTAGACTATGCAAGATGATAATAGCACAAGACAGAAGGACAGAGGAGAAGGAATAACAGACAGAAAGAACACATGACAACAGCATGGTCCTTCATCTGCCTGCTAACCGCGCTCACTGATGCTTAATTTCGGTGATCGATGGAAACCGATGCTTTATCAGTGACTAGGCTGTTGCCCTGTTTGGAAATATATTTCTTTGTTTGCCAAATGATTCTATTTTAACGGAAACTAGCTATCAGTAGCATAACCGGTGCGGCGAGTTAACATACATAGATATTTTATCGAATTTTTCTATACTTAAATTTTATGATACCTTAAATGTGTTCCTGTGCTCAAAAAATCCAACTATCTGACTTAATGATTGTAGAGGCATAGAACTTATACTTGGAGATAAGGACTGTTTTCTGCAAACTAACATCAAAACTTCACATCTCTTGATCTTGATATTTATTAAAAGTGAGTTTTGTTTTTTTCGAATCCGCACCCACAGGACAGCGCAGTAGAGGAAGACTGCGGATCAGGTGGCGCGCACAAGTGGAAGGTGACCTCACCCAACTTGGAGCGCGAAACTGGAGACATCTAGCTAGGGACCGAGCTAGATGGAGAAGTTTGTTGGGTGAGGCCCTAGTTCACACAGGACTGTGTGAACCAAGAGTTTGGTTTTGTTGGTTTTTAATAAAGAATTGAAATTATCACAACGAATGTATTACTTTCTAAAAGTGACTACGTAACCAATTGCCCATGCATTGGTGTTGTATCCTTAAATTTTGTAAGTGTTATCAATTTTTTAATTTTAAGTCTAATGACTTAAAAATACAACAATAAACTTTCATATTTTGAATGCAACATTTTAATAAAATTTACTGTATATTAATTGCTAATGTGCATAATGAGCACAGTTTAGTACGATACAAATACAGTCTAAATAGCTTTCGACTTCAATTCTCGAGTTTACAAATAAACTTGTTATTTTCTGACTAGTAGGACGAGAATTAAGACTTATAATTAGAGGTAGCCCTCTTAAAGTTGCGCGACGGAAAAATCTTACCATTTTTTCAAAGTTTACGCCTACTTATTTGGTACGTTCTGATTTCGATTAAGGATATCATGAAATTGGTTGGAATTAACGGAAATAATAATTTTTTGTTTAACTATTAAAAAAAAAATAGAGCAAAGCAAAGGCATTTGAAATTTCGTCTTAAAAAAAAAACAATGTATTTTAAAAGGTTTACATCAAATACTCTGTATTGTTTTTTTTATATTAAAATATTATCACAATATTTTCATTAGATTTGTAGCAAGTCCGGAAACACGATCTTGTGATGAGTATAAACGATGAAAATTCTTTGTTCTGGCAAGGACGCATAATGAACTTTCGGTAGTAGCTACGGTTACAAGTATGGTAGAAAACACACGGAGAGCAACACAAATGTTGGCCAAAATCGTCTCCAAGTTCTAGGAATAAATAGCATTAAGCAAACTCAATGACGGAAGTTCTGCTTCAAAATTGGTTTCATAAATGTGTTTCAGGTGAATTATTTTTTCTTTCAACTCTTGATACATATGCGAGTTATATTTTTGGATGAACCTTGTAGCGGAGTTTTTATTTTTTTTTAATTTTTCATCGTATCGAACCGACGAGAAATAATTGAATCAACTATGACGTAAAAGGTGTTTCGTCGTCTGTTTCAACTTGCTCTCTGGCTCCTCGATTTTCTCCAAAATATCTCTTTAGTTGCTTTTTTTTGTTCGATGTGAACGATTCTGGAACATCTCCCAGTCCAGTAGCAACTGCTTTGCATTCAGATAAAATTTGACCCCATCTGTTTTGAATCATATTCAAATTGGAGATCGAGTTTTTCATGATTTCGAATTTCAAAGTCAATGGCATGTTTCTGGCTTGAAGAATGATACTCGAAGAATCGAAGACAACAGGACGCATTTAGATTTGTGCATATATTTTAGAACGCCATTTAGCAGTTAAATTAATATCACTTAGGCTTCTAATAATGTTCTTAAATTTGTCAGATGATTTGCAAATGGTTTCACTGCTTCAATTCTAGCTGACCATCTTGTATCGGAAAGTTTGTGAAGGGTCCCGGGACCTGGGCACATTTTTCTTAAGAATTTACCAACGTTGGGCACTGCTGCTAAACAAGTTGAAACACTTTTGAACAACACCAAAAATGTAATTGTGGCAACATTTTGCTATATACACACTTTGAAGTGATTTGATATATTAATATTAACTAATTAATATTACGGAAACCACAATTTTAAAACGTTTGCGTGGAATTTTCCGGTCCCCCCAAACCGAATCAAAGATTTCGGTCCCAGCAGAAACAAAACTAGAAGAAAACAAACTTTATAAAAACAGAAACCGAAATGAATATTTGTGTTTTGGTTTAGCTGCCAGGTCCCTTATTTTTACTTTCAAAATAAAATAAATTTGAAATTTACCTTAAATTAAATAAGAAAAGCCAACAAATTTATTATAATTTTCTTACAATAGTTCAGAGTTGCCCAATTTTTCATTCAATATTAACAAAAATGTACGCCAAAAATAGTCAGGGGCCCAGATCGGCAAGCTTGTGAATGATAGATTGGTAGACAAAGCATGAATGATTTTAAGTTTTTGGGCACCTACAAATAAGTGGTAATAGGTATGTTGATGAGGAATATAGAGTATATTGAAAAAAAACTCACTCTTCATTGCTTTCTATTTTACGGGCCCTAGAAAATCCCGAGACCGGATGGTTTCCCCCCTTCCCCCAACTCGAAAGGGCTGCTTGTTGGTGTACTTTACCAGGATAAAAATGTTGAGTTTATTAAATTAATTGACAATGACAGCACGATGATTTGTGAAAAGGGTGCGTTCAGAAATGAATTAAATTTAAAGATGTCAAGTCCCTATTAGAATACCCCATGTAAACAGGCTTAACCTTAAAACATTTTCGTAAGATTCAAGGATCAACTTTGCCAGCAGATCGACTGTGCGTATGTAGAATATCGTATAAACTTCAACTCTGACTTGTATAATTCTTAACTTAAGAATCAGTTTGCCAATCGCAATCGCATAGCATCGGTAGCAGTCTCAAATAACGAGCCTAATAAATAATCCATAACCACCACTGCACTGCTGATGCTTATAGGTTGCGGTTTACCATTTACCATCATCATTTCGCGGATTTGTCGTCCAGTGGTAGGTTCTATCCACCATCAGCTATATAGAGCTCAGCTGAGCACTCAGCGCAGCGCTTAAAACCACATTTTTTTCTTATGAATCCATCTGACTCTGAGTTGACAATATTTATAACCAAAATACTGCGAGGACAGCATCATATGGTGTGGTTCATATGGTGAGCGTTGATTGCTCGCTGGCTGCACATATCCGCTTAGACCGCCCGCTTTGGTTCACAAAGAACGATCTGTTGATTTGAAGTGAAACATGCCTCGCCACATACTTACAAGAAATTCCCTAAACCATCACAAGAAAAAAAAGAAGACAAATTAGTGCGTTTTGAAGAAGCTCCTCTTTAAAGACGCTGGCTGCTCGCTCAACTCTCAACAAGATTAACCTTTTATTCGGATTTTAATTGCTTTATAAACTGCCAGCAATTAATATTCTCCTCCTTAGTAATCTGGAAAATTTAATCATTTTTACTTGAATAGGCCTCCAGTTTAACTCATACATACAAACCAAACATACAGACACACAAACATCAGTCGTGCATCTTTAGGTTTTGGTTTATGTTTATAGATGCGATGCAGAGATATTGGCAGGCTATAAGTCTTGTAGGCTTTTCGGCAGGTTATTTTGTTTTTTATTTATTTTAATGATGTGATGCTGATGTGTATTGTTGTAATTCGCAGAACACTCTTTCCACGGAAATCCACTAATTTAATCATATGAATAATGATTATTGGTGGGTTAATGGTTTGTTTTACATATTCTTCATAGATGCCGCGTAAAGCTTCCAGCAGAGAGAAGTTTGGTTTGGTTTCGGTGAAGGAACCTTATACCCCAAACCTATTTAACCATAAACGAAAGGCGGCTTTAAAATCAATTCCATTTCTTAAGATTTTTGGTCATTTACTCAAGCCCGCTACCATATGTCAGAGTCAGAGATTCAAAACCTATCAAAAAGTTAGTATGGAGATTCTAATCTTCCATTCGTATTTTATTTCACACTCTTAATTGCATGGCTAGGGTGGCCGGAATCAATCATTTTCAGAAGCTGGGACTGTGGCTGAAGCTGAGGCTGGGGCTGGAGCTGACGAAGCACACACATGAGCATTAGGCATGGGGCAGACTAAACTAACCACAGTCTTATCTTTCAATCGCAAAAGTTTGACTTAATTTTATTTCTGGTTGAATTTTGTTTATAACCTTCTTTCGTTTTTGTTTGTTTGAAATACAAGTTGAATGTTTTTGAGACCAAGACAGGACTACTGTGGGGAATACCTATTAAAATTAACACAAAATTAAAAGTTTGTTTTTTCCAATTTCTAGAAAAAAGTAGGTACTCGTTTTTTAGTGTGCTAGATTTTATGCAAATGTTCATGATACAAACTACACACGTACTATAGTTAGGGAGAGGGGTAACGTGGTGGAACTTGTCGGGCATTAAGTAATTATACTTTTCTTATGCGCTCGAACAACAAAGGGAGTCGCTATTTATTTGTTTTTGAAGCTACCGATTTTGAATGTCTGCTAAGGAATGTTATCCATCAGCCAGAGCTAAAGCAGCGCTTATCATATGAAAGAGAGAGGTTAATGATTGTATTATATTTTTAGTATAGATCGTGTTTCAAATTTTATTGGATTTTGTTTTAATTTAATGTGATTTCGCAGGAGTTATTATCTTTTATTTTTTTAAATATGATAATGTTTTGGATTTTATCATAAAATAACGACTGAAATGGATTTTTTTACTTTTTATATGCTTTTTCATATCTGATATGCTAATTGTGATAAACTTGTAGAAAATTATGCACATAGAAAAAAAAACAATTAAGGAGAGTGTAGGTAACTGTGTTTAAATAATTCACTTTATTTTGTGATAAATTAAGGGGTTTTTTCAATAAGGACGGATTGATTTTCAGAGCCATATTCTTTCTTTTAATTTCTTTCAAATTTCTTCTTTTAATCATACACTAAAGACCTATTTAGAGTTTTTGTTTGTGGGGCTTTCTTAAGTCACAAGTCTGTGCCAATAAGCCGCAAATCACTTTCAAATCATACCATAATCGATGTCATCGGTCAAATTCAACTATCGAAAACTTGAACTTTCGAATACGCACCACAAAGCAAAGACGCGATAGCCATTTATATTTGACACATAATGCCATTATTAGGGCTCTCAAATTGTTGGATGCTGTCATAACGTAGTCGTCAACTTACCATCAATTTAATGTTTATTTGTAAAGTCAACAACTTCTGAACCAATACCTTTTTTGGTTGTTATACCAATTCAATTTCAAAAGTTTATATGGAGGTTAAATATATTAACTTTAGACACTCCCGTCTAATACTTTATTTGAAATAGGTTGTTTTATCCAAATAGTAAGTAAAGATTATTAAAATTAAGGTATTGAAATTTTATATAATCATAAACCAGCATATGTTGTGAAGAACATTTTGTTCCTTCGAGCCGGATATGAACTAGCGAACTAATAATCCACAGTCCTCACTGAAATTTCATATAAAACTTTTCTTATTTAATTTTCAAATCTTATATACTGTTGAATTAAACAATCTAACGCTTGTGTTTTGTTCAGATTTTAAAGTATTTTGATGTTAAGGGTATTAAAACACAGAGTTCGTGTGGTTCCGCCATTACTAAAATGACTGAAGTAATCTAATGCAAATCAAATTTAAACTCCTGATACTTTAGTCAAAAATAATATCTTATCAGTTTTTAGTTGTTTTGTAAAATAAAAGTTTTGAATTGGATTTTTCTAAAAAAATTTACTAAAATATGATTAAATAAGTTAGATTTAAATATCAGTTTTTGCTAACGAGATTTTTAAGCGGAAATCAGTTTTACCCATTATAGTAGCAATTTTTTGAAAGTTTTTATTTCTTTCAAAAAAAAAACACGAATTAAATTTTTACAAGAAAATTTTTGCATGGAATGAAAATCAATTTTTATCCACTTTTAGTAATATTATCTTTGGTTTTTATTTTTGGGTAAGAAAAATGCAATATTTATTATGGTGACTGCTACCGAGGAAACCAACAGCGCTTATTTGGATACGGCCTTGTCATTGGAGCCAGATTTAGGCAACAAGTCTTGAGCTATAGGTGCATCAACGAGCGCCTCATGACTATCCGCATCAAGGAAAAATTAGGCAACATTAGTCTATTATGCGTACATGCCCCCACAGAAGAGAAGGATGACAACACCAATGAGCTCTCAGACAAAACATAAGAGCAGTCCTAGCTAAGACATTAAAATTGTAGTGGGCCATTTTATTGCCAAGCTAGGAAGGGGAGACATCTTTGGTGGAATAATCGGGAAAAACAGCCTGCACGAGAATACTTCCGACAACGAATTAAGGCTCATCGACTTTGCTGTGGGGCGACACGTCACTGTAGCCAGTACACGTTTTCCACACCTCAACATTCACAAATTAACTTGGAGTTCTTCATGTCAATCTACAGTCAACCATATTGACTATATTGCAATCGACGCTAGACACGCTTCCAGCATCATGGATGTCCGAACTTTCCGAGGAGCTAACATCGACTCGGACAACTAACTCGTTGTAGCCAAAGTAGCAAAGGAGATGCTGTGAGAAAATACACCGCAGAACGGCTACAATCGCAAGAGATCGCCAAATCCTTCTCCGATTGAGTTACAAGTAACCTCTTTCGAAGTTCTGTACCTCCAACATAATGTATCGAAAACAAGTGGCAACATTGCCAAGATGCAATCAGAGAAGCCGCATCTGACGTTTCAAGCAACCACTAACAAGGAACCCCTGGTTTGATGAGGAATATCGGAAGGCAAATGCAGACAAACAACAGGCAAGCAAAGCGGCGCGGCGCTGCATAGAAGGACGAAACTGCTCATGAGCTCTATGAGCAGGAGAGGAGAGAGGAACACCGACTTCTCAGAAGGAAAAAAAGAGAGCATGAGAGGTTCAAAAGCAGGAATGAAGTTCGAAAGTTTTTTGAGCAGGTTAAACGGAATTCACAAGTCCACAAACCTAGAACCGAACGCTGCAAAGACGAAAGTGGAAACATCATAGTAGAACCGCAGTCAATGCTGAAGATATGGGAGGACTACTTCTGCAGACTGTATAATGACGAGTGACGACAACGAACCGAATTCCGCTGTTAGGCAGCATGATCCATTCAACATAGACGACGAAAGCCAACGATCCCGTCCTCCCGACTTAGACGAAGTGAAGATCTCTATATCTAAGCTGACGTATAATAAAGCCGCTGGAGCAGATAGTTTAAAGGCCGAGCCATTAAAAGCAGCTAGAGATAATTTGGTTAGGAGCATGCACCAACTTATCTGTAAGATATGGTCGATAGAAAGAATGCCCTATGAATGGAATCTTAGTATTGTTTAACCGATTCTGAAAAGAGGACAACCTCTAAACTGCACCAACTATAGTCTGGTTTTAGACCTGGAAAGTCCACAGTCGATCAAATATTCACATTACACCAGATCCTGGAAAAAACCCAAGAACACCAAACCGACAGCCACAATCTTTTCTTTTCATCGATTTTAAGGCAGCATATGACAGAATGTAGTGGGACAAGCTGTATAGAGCTATGTCTAGTTTTGGCATCCCTGCCAAACTCGTCGGTTTGTGCAGGATGGCCCATAAAGTCTGTCATGCGATTTTTTATCGTACTTGAAAGAATAATGCAGAGCTCCCACGTCAACACTAGAGGCACTATATTTTAGAAGTCTGTCAAATTACTAGCATATGCTGATGACATTGACATAATGGGAAGAACTCAGCCTGATGTCAATTTGGCTTTTGTGAGTATTGAGGCAGAGGCGGCAAAAATGGGTTTAACGGTTAATGAGGGCAAAACAAAGTACATGCTGTCGTCAAGAAGGGACACCTAACACCGACGCCTTGGTCAAAACGTCACTATCGACAGACGTAACTTTGTGGTAGTCAAGGACTTCATCTACCTAGGCTCCGCTATAGGCGCAGAAAATAACACCAGCGCTGTAATCAAACAAAGAATAACTCTTGCTTACCGCTGTTTCTTTGGGCTAAGAAAGTAATTGAGTAGCAAAGCTCTCATCCTCTCCGTCCTGCTATACGGTGCAGAAGGATGTACTATGGCAAAAGCGGATGAAAACGCAACAAGGAACAAGAACGAACTTTATCCAATCTCAAGGTAGTTCCGAGGGCTTGGTTGATTTATTCAAAACCAAAGGATTGTGTTTCTGTATTTTTTTTTATTTTGCAAAAAATACAAATTATCATACTTTGTCAAGCACAGGTAGTTCTGATTAGCCACATTTAAGTTCAATTTTAAAAAGTCACGAGGTTAGTTTTTTCCACTTCGAAAATTTTGAAACAATATTTGAAAGTTCAATGGAACTGAAACAAAGCATTGGAGGGCGGTTTTACAAACACTATTCAGTGTTGTAAAATTTCTTGGTTCTTAGTCATTAGTTTTTCGCGGTTCTTCAGATAAATTGTTTGAGCTCAACAATGGTAATTTTTTACAACTCGTAGAGAAAATAGCTTCATTTGATTTGGTTTAAGGAGAGCACATGAGGAGAATTACGAATCAAGAAACCCAAAATAAGTATTTAAGTAGAAACATACAAAATAAAATTATAAGTATTTTTGCCACAGCCATTAGCAATAAAATTGTTTCAATGCTTAAAGAAAAAATTTTTTTTTGTAGACTCTACAACCGATACAAGTCGCATAGAACAAGTTACTATTGTCGTGGTGGCATATTTATAAGAAAAAAATTCCAAGTCTTACTTTGAAACCCCTTTTCTGAGACTAAATGGGAGAAAAGGTTAGATGCAATTTTGCCTTAAAGACAAATTTAGAAGAAATATATGAAGCCCTTATAGAAATATCTGAATTTTTTCAAAATACTTGATCAAGCCATTCAATCAATTACACAAAGGTTTGAACAGCTTGACACGTATAGTTTTAATTTTTTATTTTTAGGTAACATAAGCGAATGTTTAAAAAATAAAAAGTTACGTGCTTAATGCCTTAATTTGCAGAATGTTTTAACTTTAGGTAGTTTTAAAGATTTATATGGAGAATAATTGTTTCAAGAGTTAACCGTTATATCCCCGCTTGTCACACCACAAAGTTCAAGTTTAGATGTGTTAAATTTTATTTGTATTTCAAGCCTTGAAGATTTTGCTCCGAATTTAGTAATTGCTCTCCAAATTCTTAATACAATCTTGGTCACGGAAGCTTCAGGAGAACGTAGTTTTTCTAAACTTAAAATTATTAAAAATTATCTTAGGACAACCATGACTCAAGAGAGATTGGTAGGCTTAGCAATAATGTCCATTGAAAAGGAATGAATAAATTTATAAACTTTGATGATCTCATTTCTGAATTTGCAAAATGTAAGTTTTTTTTAAACTTTTCCTCTCTTCTCATTTCTTTGTTGCGTTTTAGTTTATCTATTTTGTATATTTGTATGAGTATAGTTTTTTTATATTGTTTTGTTTTTTAATTAATTATTAATTTTTTTTTAAATGAAGTTTTTATTAACTTCAAATAGGAAGTTATTGTAATGGGTCCGATTTGTCAAATTGAAAATTTTGACATTTCTCGACGTTTCAAGGTCCCTAGAGTCGAAATAAAAGATTTTCAAAAAGATGTCTGTGCGTGCGTGTGTACGTACGTTCGTACGTCCGTACATTCGCGACGTTTTTTTCGTCCTCCGTAGCTAAAAAACCAGAAGAGACTTCAAATAAATTTTGTTATGCAGATAACAAGGCAGAAAGATAGCAGTTTGAAAAAAGGTGAACATTTTGATTAACCCTAAATATCTTACGAACCAAAAACGCTAAAGACTTGAATTAAATTTTATATTATATATTGTAACGTGATATGAAAGAAATATATTTTCTGAAAAAAATCCATTTAACGGGGTTTTTTATAAATCAAAAAAACTGAAAAAAAATTTGTCACCTCCGAAATTTTACGACTAAAATATTATTTCATCTCCAAAACAATTTTGTGCAACGAAGAATAATGTTTTTGACATCTCATAAAATTTTGAGAAAAATCGAATTGACAGTTTTTTTATAAAAAATAAAAATCTAAAAAAAATGTTACTTACTATTTTTAAAAATTGAATATCGATTCAAATATCTTTTTAAAAACTTGAAATTTAGGCTTCAAACTTATTTTATCTTATAAGAAATATGGTTTTCAACATTCTGAAAAATGTTGAGAAAAATCGAATTGACAGTTTTTGTACAAAAAATAAAAACCTAAAAAAAATGTATAAAAGTTGGTAAAAATTGATTTTCGATTCAAATACCTTTTCAAAACTTTGAGATATTGGCTTTAATTTACTTTCTTCTTCTTTCTTTCAAAAAATATTGTTGTCAATATTCAGTAAAATCTAGCAAAAAATTGAATTGACAGTTTTTTTTACAAAAAATTAAAAACCGAAAAAAAAAATAACAAAAGTTGGTAAAAAATGATTTTCGACTCAAATATCTTTTCGAAAATTTGAGAAAATAGCTTCTTACTAATTTTTACTTATAAGAAATATTGTTTTCAACATTAGGACAAATTTTGAAAAAAAATCGAATTGACAGTTTTTTACAAAAAATAAAAACCTACAAAAAAAAATGTATAAAAGTTGGTAAAAATTAATTTTCGACTCAAATAGCTTTTCAAAAATTAAAAATATTGGCTCCAAACTTATTTTATTTCACAGAAAATATTGCTTTCGATATTCAGTAGGTTTTTTTCATAAAAAATAGTACGCAAATTTGGTATAAATTGATACGAGTACATATAGACAAACTTTTAAGCAAGACAAATCAACAGTCGGGATGGGAAGTTATCAGTGTGGGTCGCATCCCAGCCTCTTTTTTTATGTTGTTTTTTATTTATTTACATTTTTTTGTGAAAATATCTTAATTACATTTGATACATATAATAATATATGTAAACATTTTTGTTTGTTACTGACGATTGATGGTGATGATTATGCCTACCGGCGCGGCGATACCTCAATAAAAAAAAAGTATTGAAAGTCCACTTCCTGGGTAATGTGGAAAAGGGTTATGCTTGTGTATCAGTTTATGTGTGAAAATATAAAAAAGGGGCGCTTTCTACAAATCCTGCACAAGGCGCAAGTTTGGCTGGGGTCGGACCAGCCTGTACAGTATGATCACCTTACTACGCCGTACACGTCACAACACCCGAAGCCGTTCAGAAAAGATTTTTGCGTTTTTATGCGTATGATATTCAAACATTACCGCCTTATTCACAAAGACTTTCTCTCATAAATCTTCATTCTTTGACAAATCATAGGATATACTTGCAGTTTTGTTTTATTGAGGGAATAATAAACAGACAAATTTTATCACCATCAGTTCTTGGTAGTTAAAAATGTTGGTTTTAGTTGTTCAAGTAAAGGGTGTCCCAAAATTAACGCAAGATTTTAATTAAATATAGAAAACGCCGTTTTTAGTCTTTTGATAGTTATATTTTTATTGACTCGTAAAGTACATATGATAGGGTTATGTATGGAATAACACATCGGACAAATGGCCTCCACGGCTTTGCATGCACATGCGCACTCTTTTGTTGAAATTTTCCATGACCATTCTGCATAAATGTGGCTGAATTTCGTTGATGCAGCGTTGAACCTCCTCCTTTAATGCACGGGTGGTTGTGGGCTTGTTGACATAGACTTGTTATTTCAAATAACTCTATAAAAAGAAGTCTAATGGTATTAAATCACACGATCTAGGAGGCCAATTTTGATCACCGAAACGAGAGAGTACACGACCTGGAAATGTCTCATGCAGTAATTGAATTGTTTCACGGGCTGTATGACATGTGGCACTGTCTTGTTGAAACCACATATTGGACACATCAATATCATCCAATTTTGGCAGAAAGAACTGTGTAATCATGTCGCGATATCGAGCACCAGTGACCAGCATCATTTTCAAAAAAAATATGGCCCAATTATGCCTCCAGCCCAAAATCCACACCATACAGTCACGCGTTGTTCGAAAAATCAGGGTCCATTTGTTGATGTTCAATACTCCATTCAACGAACTCTCTTCTCTGTCCATGGTCATTAGGCTTCAATTGTTGTGTTAATTGAATTTTGTAAGCATGAAGACACAGATCTTTGGTGAGTATACGCTGTAGAGAGGTTCTTGAAATTTGCAATTCTTGTCCACGACGTCGAATTGAGGTTCCTGGATTGTCAGCAACACTCTCACGCACTGCTTCGACATTCACATTTGAACGGCTTGTTTTTGGACGACCAGTGTGTTTGGCGTCTCCAACGGATCCAGTCTACATGAATTTTTCAATCAATCTCTTCACAGTTGACGAAGTTAAAACACTATTCCGACCATATTTTGTATGAAATTTTCGAACTGCAGCCGCCAAGCTTTCACTATTTTTGAAATATTCTTTAATAATGAAGACACGTTGTTCTATCGTGTAACGCTCCATTTTTAATAACCCTATAATGTTAGCTGTCAAATCGTTATTTTTTCAGGGTTGCCAACACTTCAATGCACAAATGGCGGCAAATTCAAATCTTGAGTTAATTTTGGGACACCCTTTATAAGACTCCAGAAAGCATTGAATACCTATTTTAGCAGATCAAACTATGGAGTACATAGCCCCTTAAATAAATTGATTGAAATCTATAAAAAAATTTCACTCTTGTATTAATTCACCAAATGATAATATAAAAAGTATAAATAGCAAATTAATATTTTTCAACAGTCTAGTTTAAGTTTTAAATTTAAGTATTTATTATATTAATAAGAATTGTAAACGTAAGTATTTAACGAATTATCAACATCGTAGCATAACATAATCTCTTAGACAAAAATTCGATTCATAGAAAATTGAAGTTAAAGTTTTTAAAATATATTTTAATTTTTTGTTAAGAGTCGTGAAAACATTGAGTTTAAATTAACAAAACTTTTTTTGACATTGACAGCTTAGGATGCGTTCATAGAGAAAGTTCAAAGTTGTCATCGCATTTTCCTTTGAATAATAACATTTTTGTTTCGCTATCTAATTTCTCTTCACAAATTCATTCAAAAATGGAAATTCTTCGCCAGATCTAATAATAAACCTTCAAAAACATACTCCTTTAGTAAGTAGACAAGCTCTATACATCCGCTGTACTTTATTTCTACCCGAAGTTTTCATATCTCATTTTATAAAATTCCCTCAAAATAAAAAAATAGCAATTTAACTTTGGAATTGTTATTTATATAGTTTTACGCAACTCACATTTTGAGCCGCAATAAAATTCCATTGGATTAAATAGAAGGTGCTGGTGCTTTTTTCTTCGTTGACTATAAACAACGACATCTCAGTCTCGTTTTCCTTTCATTAATTTAATAAAAATATTTCGTAAAAGAAAAAAAAAAAAATAATAAGAAAACATTTAACTATCTTTTCTATAGATACGCATTATGACAGTACGAATGACAACAACAACAAACATCAAAAAATATTTGCAATTGTTTTAAGGTAAACTTCTTGCATTTTTATGTCAATCAAAAACCAACAAAGGGACATTTTACTGTCAGTACGTAGCTAAAATGACATCTTAAAGCCGCCTAATAGATGCTCTAATGAGCTCTAAAGAAGATAAGTGAGGATCTTTAAGATCTCCGAAGGTGATTAGATGTATGTTTTTCGAATTCTTTATACTTTTTCTATGAAATTCCACAGATAGACCACAAACCGAACCGACACATACAGAGCTAGCGAAGTGAGGTTGAAGATTGAAGGAGGAGGGCATTTAAACAAAAAGGTTCCTCTGCACTGCACGCAACTAATAGTCCTCGAGTAATGGGGTGATAATTAAATATCCAATGACATACCCGAACTGTAACTTCTGTGTTTTAGTTTTTAGATAAGTTTTATTTCTTGTTGTTGGAAGAATATGAAATAATAATTTCAAGAGTTAGACAGAGAAAACATTGTTTTGTTACTCGTTATTTTTATATTTTCGTAAGAAACTGATACTGACGATGGTGATGGATATGTGGAGGCATACAGTGGAGGCTGTGACCAGTTTGGTGGACCTGGACATGGACCGGGACCCATTGGAATTGGAGTTTAAAAAATGTCAGAGAGAAATAATTATGGATGTTATTATATATAGACGAACACCACACATTTAGAGAAGTATACAGGAGTACTTAATAGTACACTTTTGCTAGGAAATTACTGTGATTAATATGTGACTGCTTGTTTTATTTCGTAGAAAATTGTTTATTGTTGACAGATTTGTTCAGTCTAATTTTGCTTGTATCTGTATATTCTGTGGAAATGTAATTTTTTTATAATTAAATGTTAAATGCAGTTTTAAGATAAATAAATAGGAAAATGCTTAAACAGAATCATCTAAGTGCCTTTTTTCGTATAGGAAAAAAGGTTGAGAATAAGAAAACAGCGTTTAAAAAGTCACCTATATTCACAAGTAGTTTTGTTGTCAAATGAAGACATAAGCTATGAGGATTATGATGACTAGTGAACAGTTAAATTAAAGTTTAATGAGACAAAGATTAAAAAAAAGTCCTGGTTGAAGTTCAAACTATCGACTAGTTATGAGACGTTTAGAGTTGACTAAGAACTGCAATAAGACTTTGCGACTTTTTCAAATTGTTTGTACTCTCAAATTCATTTCGAATACTGAGGTGGGTTTAAAAATAAGCCCCCATATGTTTTGGAGACACATACATACGTTAATAGTAAACGTGAATTTGACGGATAACCAGATAATGTGACCTCTCAATATTCTCTAAGCTATCTTCCAGATTCAATTTCAAACACGTTCGCAGGTTATTTCAAAACTGCCTTTGAAGATTTTACTTCTGCATGCAGCTCTTCTCTTATTTCTTCTAACACACAAGAATGCAGTAATCTTAAATGAATCGATTTTTTGATTTCTAAGACCTCTATACTCGACAATAATTTAGAGCTAAATGGATGTTTTAGTCCTGACCCTGATGGAATGTGTGTCTAATGTTTCCTATCCATTATTTCTTTTTTTCAACGAGTCTTTCAAATGATGTTCTAAGTTCTCAGATCTTTGGAAATATTCATACTTAACGCCAGTCCATCAAAATCATAGTTCTAAAGCGAAATTGTATTAACCATTCCTGTGTGGGAGTAATTGCAGGGTAGGTCCCCTCTAGTTTTTAATGCCGAATCCGATCGGATAATTTGAAAAAGCAGTTTTTCATGACAAGAATTACTCTTGGAGAATTTGCTTCGCAAGATACTCGTGAATAAAACTTTGGGTGGCACAGGAAGGGATCGAACCCAAGACTTCTCGCATAACAGTCCAACGCACTAACCTTCATGTCACGGGTACTACAAAAAAGCGAAATTGTCTGCTATTCCTTAGAGAAAGCTATATTGTTTGCAAGGCAGTTCGCCAAAAAATCCCACCTTTCCTGATAGTGTCATGGCTCCCTCAGTTATTGAACGCGTTAATGATTCTATAGGACCAATCTTCTTTCGAACTCGAACTGTGGCGAGAGTCCTAAGAGATCTTAACATTAATAATCCGCTGGTCCGGATGGTATCCAAGCTATTTTTCTGAGGAGGTGTTCTTCCACTCTAGCAAAACTCGTTAAAAGTAGTGGAAAAATAGCATTTGTTCAGCCAATCCCAAAAAATGCGAATCTTCTTCTCCCTCAAATTATTGACCGATAGCATCAACGTCCCTTCTTTCTAAGGTCATGGAAACGCTGATTAATTATTAAGAAATATCTTGAGGAACGATAGCTTTTAAATGACCGGCTATACGGCTTTTATACCAATAGGTCTACTGATGATCACATGGTTCATATCACCGAACAGTGCAATAAATCTTTAAATCGTTTTGGAGAAAGTAACATTATTTCACTTAATATTTCAAAGGCATTTTATGAGGTCTGGCACTTTGCTTGCATGAACCCGCAACCCTAAGCCGCCCAGCGTTAGTGTGTTTTCTGTCCCTAACATGAAAAATCCGGCTCGAAGGACCAATGTTTCTTTTGATTAAAATTAGATGAGAAATGAAAGCTCAAATTAGTTTAATAATCAACTTTATAAGTTGATATTAAGAGCTCAAAATTCAAAGCTATTAGTCAGAATGACCTTTTCCATATTTTAAGGTAAAAGAAGCATAATCCATAATTAATTGATTTAGTTGGATCTGATATATTCACAATAATCGAAGTATGATTCTATTACATTAAATATTTATGAATGTATTGTACATTTATATTCAATTATATATAATATTAAGAAAAATGTTAAAGGTGAATTCAAAGCTCAATTTTTCATACTTAACAGTTTTAATTAGCTTCTTTATAAGAACTGTGATGTAATTCTTAATTACTTCACTATATTTCTTAAAACTATTCCATTTAACACCCCAATTTTTTACTTATATAGAAGTTGGAATTTTCTCACAATTTCATTAAACATTTTGATTAAAATAATTACAAGGTATCCTGACTTATTCAATCCCCACCGCCAAACATACCCTCTGCATTCATTTTTGTTAAGTATTCAATAATGAATGATCAAGTGGAACAATAATAATTATTATCATCAGCATTAAAGAACTGATGTTGTAAAAAAGAAGAATACCATGGTTTCCTTTAAAACATCCACAGCAAATGAAGTGCGGGCGCATCGCCCATCCTTTTGACGTCAGAGTCAGCGTCGGAGCTGTAAAACATCCTCTCCTCACTCTATATCAACAAACTATGCGACGTGACCATAAATATTCCCAATTAACCATCGAACAGTTACAAATCGTAACTAATTGACAGAAGAAGGCCGCATCATCGCAGGAGCAAGCAAGCTGCGCGTATAATAAACATTGCGCCTCGCACGTGACCACACTGACCACATCCACTGCGTGCACGACCGCAGAACCGTGCCGCCGCACATTGGAACGGCCGGCCCATGTACAAAGCGATGTGTGTTGCCTGGTGTTCACTGTGCACGCTTCCTCTAAAACAAGTTCCTTTTTGTGTTTACTGCTGCGAGCGGCTACTGCGACACAATATTGCACTTCACCGTTTACGCGCGTTTATCACCGATGCGACTGCTACAAAACGATCGAAAAGAGCCGAAGCCATCACACTGCTAATTGTTTACATCCCACGGGAAGAGGAAGCAATCAGGGAATTCCTGATCGCAGTCTCAGACTTGGAGTGCACGATTCGATTTACGCTGCTCAGTGCACACCATCGATTCTAAAGGCGTACGTTCACGCTGTGTTCGCTGGAATGTAACGCTTTGATTAAATGGGTCGATCGATGAAATTGTTAAGTGGCAAACATTAGCTATAACATGCGCTTAAACGTTTGTATATACGGGTATCGCTTTCATGCGAACAATAAAAAGTAGTGATGTATTTGTTTCTTCATTGTTATAAAATTAGCACCTGCTGACTTGAACCTTATAACACTTTCTATTGAACTTTGACAGCTTCCAAAAGATTGTGATTGTTATTCATTTGTATGGCTATAAAAGTTTGTGGTAATGGAAAATGCTTTACAGTGAAAATGTAAATTTTGTAAAAGTCGCACCCACGATGAGTGATTCGTTATTATAAATCACAGAATTCGAAGAAATGTGTTACATTGAGAGTTGATTAAAGTCATCAAATCTTAGAGGTAATAAAATTGTTTTATTTGTATAAGCAAACGTTAAGATTGGGCCTCTAAAGCTTATGTTTGCGGGATTTCAAATAAAGTAGTAAAGAGTGTTTTTTTTAAACGTTTGGTTTTTAAAAATACATAAGACGTATATACAATTTAATGTTATGGCTAAAAATGTAGCTTTATTAGAGAGATAAGGTTTTACCATTTTTTTTTTAAAAAGACTTTGCTGAAGTAGCTGCCGCGGCTGGATCGAATAAATTCCAGCCGAGAGCCCTAATTTTCGACACTAGCAAAAATAACGCATACCTGGTTAGGCAAATAACTTCGCATAACCCTACAAAAAATTCCAAATCGCACAATCTTGATGCGACACGAGATATTGAACTTACCAAAAAGTTCCTTTAATAAATTGATTGTTTCGTTGCGTGGCGTGGCGTGAACCACACAATTATTTTGGGAATACATTTTTTTATGTGACAGTTGTCCAAAAGACCAACTCCGATAAAAGAATTGAAAGATTCAAAACCACCCATCGTACGAATTAAGGGTTTTTTGATCAGTTGAGAGAAAAAACAATCTATTGTCAATGGATATTAAAGTTCGAGGGCAAAACCTGTCACTTGGATTACACAAGACCGAACGGAAACCCGAAACCAAAAGCTGACCAATTTATTGAACATTTCGGGAATGTTCAACTATTCTCAGCAAATACAGCTATAAATTCCATATAGTTTGTAAAACAGTAATTCACAGTAGCACTATGTAGCTCATATTATATGAATTCTCGATTTATTTGAAAAAATATGCGTCAAGACAGGTGCAATGGTCATCTTCTGATGAGCCCAACCATTACATCGAGACGAAACGCATATATAAACACCATGCTGGTTTATTTTTATATTCATTTTCATGATTTTAAATCATATTTATTAAATCAAACGGTGTTCAGGAAAAAACAATTTGACTGTTAACAGTCAAACATTTCATCTTCAAAGTACATCGAATTACGGATGGTGGTGGAAAAGCATACTAAAGAAAAACCTGTATGTATGCTCGGCTGTATTCTTAATAATATTATGAAAGACTTTGCATTTGGACATATGAAGCAGTACTACGAAATACTAAAATCTTATATTACGAACTGACTATTAAGAGCGCGGTATGAACAAAATTTCGCAAAACTGGTGTACCGCAAGGTAGTGACCTAGGACCAATCTTGTATCTTTTATACGTGAAGGATATTTTAGCGGATACAAACGTTATTTTTTAATCAAAATCCTAAAGCTATTTTAAAGCTAGACAAAAATTCTTAAAAAACTAGCGTAAATTTCAAAAACTTAAACAAATATCTTACTGACCCTATGCGGGTGCTTTAAGTTAATCCATTATCTTATAACTACTGCCTTTCGGCCTAAGAACAATTTTAATACTAAATAACAAGAACTTAATCTAAAACTGAGAAAAAAAAACTTGGTATCTTTATCATTATTTTTTTTGTATTAAACTTAACACGAAATGTTTTTTTTTTGTGTGTTTTGTTTACTTTTTTTTTAATTGCTTTTTATTTTTCCTTAAACCTATGTGATCCGGCCAAGACCAAACACAGTAGACAACTATGAAATTCTCAATTTGAAGCCACCAAAACTGGTTCTCCTGCCTCACCCTATCTCTTCGGTCTGTATCGGAAACAGTTCTACTGAACCAAAGGCGCTCGGCTCCGTCCAGCGCGAGGACATCTCGACTGTAAAGTCGCCTATCTATAGTTTTACGGCTGACGTGGTAGATTAGCGGAACCACCTCCCTATCCTGTATCAGCCCTCGAGCGGCACTCATATGTCTGTCGAAATAAAAGTACTGATCCAACCAGATACCAAGGTGCTTTACTACACTTTTATTCGATAGTGGCTTTCGATTTGGTCCAACGATCACTACATTTGTCCAGTTCTTTCTCGTATCCCTTGAGGCTCCATAGAGCGGAGTCCTTAACCAGAATACAAACGTTCTATCAGGGTTCCTTTGCTAATAATACTGCAACATTGTTGCAAAATAGATCTGTATCAACATAAATGAAACAAAATCGAGCACCAAGTGTGTTTTGAAGATTTCCATCGGATAGGAAATGACACAAAACCATCATTAAAACCAATCATTGGAATTTTTTTGACAAATGTCTTTGAAAAATGTCTGTCATTGAAAAAACTTTCCTGATTGGAATCCACCGACAAATGTTTACTAATAGAAATCTGTTAGTGGAATTGTGTGAAATTAGAAAAGAAACCAATGAAACGATTCGTTTCTTTTCTGAACATAAAAGTATCAGCTGTTTAAGATACTGAAGTTCCGTCCGAAAAATATATAGAAAAATGCATTTTTTCCTAAAATGGCAACCGGTCTAAACGTATAGACATCAAAAACGCAAAAAAAATCTGATATCTGGTTGAAGATCGTTGATCTGAAAACAACGAGTAAAAACCATATTTTTAATTTCGTTTGTCACCTTGTTAGGCAGGATTCGTTTCTTACTTTTCCAAAGATAAACTAAACGTGGGTCGTTGTTATCATAATGTCTGATATTTATTACATATTCTGCCAAGACGATTGTAAAATGATTCATTGGCTCATAAAAGATTCAGCTCTTTTATACAAATTCCGCGACTTTGACACATAATTCTAACCAAACTACGAAATTCAAAATTTAACTATCGCGATCGTAATGTTTACTTGTACAACCGGAAATTCGTTAAGCAAAGCTACATTCACTAATTAATACGATAACGGATACGTTTACCATTTCAAACCAAAGACCTCTCAAAAATAACAGTATATAAATGGTCATTTTTTATTATAACAAACTAACGAATAAAAGTTAAAAAATTTCGCACAAAGCACAAAGTTAGTTTTAATTGTGCCTGACCATAAATAACGCCCAAAAAGTTGTTACAGCAATCACTCTTCCAGACGTTAGTAAATGCATAGTTATGTATATGTTAATTTGGAGATGTCATTTTATTTTATTTTTTCATTGTTTTCTCTCAAATGATGCTGCCGGGACAGTGGACGGTCGGGATGGACTACACAGTTTGAAAGGTGGAAATTTCACAAAACACATGACACGTTAAAAAGTCATTTAAAATGTTTATTCACCTGCGTTGTGCAGTCTTTCTTTCTTTGTTATCGTCGTTCTATACGTTAACTAACCTGAACCTGAACCTAAAACAAAAAATAAATAGCCATGATAAATAGTGACAACACTACAATGACAATATACCAACTTGACAGGTGATTTTGTTTGAGATTTTGACTTTTTATAATGTCAACTATAAATATAATGGCGTTTATGATGCTTGTCTGTCATCAGAATCTGTCATCAGACCTATATTATAAATGAAGTCCACTTATGACCAATTAAATTTAAACCAAAGGGTATTAAGCTTTCAAGTTTTGGAACAGGAAGAGGCCAATATAGGAACATATACAAAGGAATGACCATCAGCTTGATTTGGAGAACGAGATAAATCACTTGAAGTGATGATTTAGTTTAGAGTTGCAATGCTGTGGGGGATATGGTGCTACATGTCCAAATTTCTACCAAAGCGAGAACGAATTGCTGAAGGAGAAATAGGAATCTTGTTGCAGATTATTATCAAAAAGGCTTAAGACTTAAGATTAATGAATCCTTTTAAATTAACATTTTGCTACTGTTCTTGACTTCTCTTTGTCTTGTGGAAGGAGCGAATCAGCAACAAAATGGTTGCATGTATCATAATGGAACTTGATGGTAAATTTTGTAGATTTTAAACCGGAAATCAATACAAAAAAATATAATTTCGAGCTTCTTGTGTTGAGTCTTGTTATAGAGCTTTGATGCCTATGGGTATTTTATATTGCTATGGATGTGCTTGTTCAAGTGGAAGGCTAATTAATTAAATAATTAAATTGTTTTGTAGCCTTGACATAAGGCGTCTACCTAACCCATCTATATGATTATCGTCATGCATACATTTATTATTTGGATTACCATATGCCTGTAGCCTGTCTATGACCTTGAGTGATTTAAAATTGATATCAAATGCAGCGTTAGTTTTTTATGTCCTTGTAAGATGATTTGTTCATTCTTTTTGTTTTGTTTGTGAAGAAATTATACTTGTTTTGTGTCTTATCTCCACCCGGAAGACTTTTCTTCTAATTTATTTGCTTTTAATGCGATTCCAACAAAATTATCTTCAATTTATTTTATTTCTACTAATTGAGGTCTTGTTGATTTGAATCTGGGTGTTAATGCATTTGAAAGCAAAAGCTTTAATTTAAATACTTTTAAGAAAGCAGCAAAAATATTTGAATTAATATCAATTCAGACTAAGGCAAAAAAATGATAATTTTCTTAACGTTGCTTTAGTATTGAGATTAAAATAGGTTATTCATCACACGGTTTCAAGGCTGGAATTTGGTATCTGTCAAACTAAGTTGTTAAACTATTTTTTGTTTCACTTGAAAGCTTGACATTTTACGAAAATGGATGGCTTAACTATCGCATAACGCATACAAATTGTTAAAACCTACTACAAAAATGGTGATTAGGATCAGGAATCAGGGCTGTTTTACCGCACATGATGGCGTATTTGGATCTATACCTACATCCATATAAAGTCCAGATTACATAACAACTGAAGCAAACTAACCATTCACAACATTCGTGATCTGTCGAAAGGTTGCTTGAACAACAGGTGTTGGACGGGGAACAAGATTTTCTTCAGCGATGAAACACATTTCTCACTCGGTGGTTATGTTCATACACAAAATTGTCGAATTTGGGGTTCTGAGAATCATCAAGTAATTGAAGAGAGATTACATCCACAAAAAGTTACTGTATGGTGCGCTATTTGGTCAGGAGGTCGGATTGGACCTTATTTATTCGAAAACGACCATGGAAAGACTTTCACCGTCAATTCGGATCGTTATGTCTTATGATAACCGACCTCTGCCTGCTATTGCTATTGAAAAATACGACTTCGAAAATATGTATCTTAACCTTTCAAAGGTCAGTGCAAGGTGGGTGCCACGAATGCTCACAGCGCCTTAGAAAAAAGTGAGAATAGCATGCAGTAGAGTGCTTTTGGAGATATGTAGTGAAAACGCGGACGGTGTTATGCATCGGATTGTTACTGGGGACGAAACATGGGTTCACCACTATGACCCTGAAAGCAAACAAGAGTCCATGCAGTGGCATAAAAAAGTAACAGACCCCCCGAAGAAGTTCAAAGTCACTCCGTCTGCCGGGAAGCTCATGGCCACAGTTTTTTGGGACTCAAAGGGAATCTTACTCATTGAGTACAAAAAAAAGGTGAAACCATCAACGCCAAATCCTACGCTTCCACTTTGCATAATTTGCGGGAGGAAATTAAAAAGAAAAGACGGGGTAAACTCGCAGCGGGTGTGTTGCTTCTTCATGACAACGCTCCTGTTCATACGGCGCGAGTTTTGAAGAAATTCAACATCCACCCTATAGTCCAGACCTTGCTCCTAGTGATTACTTCCTGTTTCCGGATTTGAAAAAATGTCTTCGTGGAAAAAGATTTTCGGATGATGAAGAACTCAAGTCGGCAATAAATGGGTATTTTGCAGGGAAAGAGGAAACTTATTTTTTTGAGGGTTTAAAAAAGCTTATCTCAAGATGTAATAAATGCATTGATGTTAGGGGAGATTATATTGAAAAATAAAAACAATTTAAATTGAATTCGCATTTTCCTTCATATCGATACCGAGAATATATTGAACGCCCCTCGTAGGTTCAACAAGAGGGTTATGGTTTATTGCAAGAGACATTTTCTGGCCGCGTAATTTCTCCTTTTGGCGATATCAATCATGCGCTGGGCTTTTTTTTTGCGGGCTACGCAAAAGACTGTGTTTATGCAAATAAACCTTCAACTCTTGAGCACTTAAAAGCCAAAATTAGTGTTTTACACGCAACGTTCATGTCAACGTTCAAGCTTTATAATAAAAAAGAAATATTACGATAAAAAATATTTTGTATGTGTTTTATTTACGTTTACTTTTGAAACCGTAAAATGGATATCCTTGTTTAAAGATATAGGTTTGCCATTATGTTTAAAAAATTATTAAGACGAGAGGCTTGATTTTCGGGCCGTAAGTCAGCAATAACACTCCGAATATTCACTTTTAAGGTGTCAATCGTCTCGGGCTTAGCCGAGTGACTTCATGTTCACATAACCCCACGAAAAATAGTGCAGCGGTGTTAAATCGCACGATCTTGGAGGGCACGACACGAGATAATGCACTTGGAGAAACTTGCGTGCTAAATAATTAATGTTGATAATTCCCGAAGGGAGAAAAATATTCAACAAGTGACATGTCATTCGTCATTTAAAATACTATCGAAATCCAGTGCAGTTGAATATTATGTTTTGAGCATTGCGAAGAATATGGGATTAGTTATCAATTAGGGTAAGACTAAGTAAACGAAGACGACTTGGACAAAACGTCACCATGGACAGCTATAACTTTAAGGTAGTTAAGGACTTTGTCTATCTATGCACCGCTATGTATTCAGACAACGAAACTAACTCTAGGAATTCGCGGCTTGTTTGGATTTAGAAGGCAATTGAGTAGTAAACTCCTCTCTCGAGCATCTAAAGTCATTATCTTTAAGACGCTCATCATTCCTGCTCTCATTTATGGCGTTGAGGTCTTGACCCTGTCAAATAAAAATGAGAGGGTCTTAGAATGGTTCGAGAATTTCGTTCGCGTCTGCATAGATGGAGAGTAGAGGAGAGGACTCACCGACGAACTGTACAGGGTGTACAGAGATATTGAACTGGTTAAAAGAATAAAATTCCAACGACTTAGATAGCTAGGTCATGTAGAGCGAATGATCATCAACGTCCCAGCCCAGAAGGTGTTCAAATCCGCCACGCCGCAATAGAGTAAGAACGCGCCTCAGTTGGCACACGCAGGTGAGAGTGGACTTCAACCAACTTGGCGTGTGAAATTGGCAACAGTTTGCTAGTTAGCAAACTAGCTGGAGAAGCATATTGGTTGAGGCTCAGGTCCCTCCCAGGAATGTAGCGCCATCTTTAGTAAGCAAGTATAAACTCAATCCACAAGCCGGACGGAGTACCAGTGTCACGTTTATAAAGAAGGTACTAACATTTATTAAATATTGAAATCAATTGATTGAGCTGACTATTTGCACCAAAGTTTGATCAACTTAATATTATGACACAATTGTTGCTGTAATATTATACCTGTACCACTAAAACTAAAATTTAACTGACTTTAAAAAAACTACAAATGCTCCCTACGATTGGTGAGTGTTGGAAGGTTTATTAAAGCGAGTGTTTGAAAATATGCGAAACTGTATTTTCATGTGACCATGAAAGTAAGTTTAGGCAAAAAAAACTTCTCTAAATTGCTTCAGACTCAATAAGTAAACAGTTGCAAGTTGTTTTTTAATACTCTGCATGTACATAAATAAAATTGGACCTAAATGGCTTCTATGACGGATGCCAGAATTGACAACAAATTAATTTGGGTACTCATATTAAAACACTATAAATTCTATTTTTAAAATACGATGAGCTCCAATTTAAGAAGTTGTTATCAAAACCTAATTGCTTAGCTTTAAAATGAAGGTATTGTGACACTAATTGTCAAAGGCTTTACCAAAATCAGTAAATACACAATCGACTTGTCTACGTTTTTCAAAAATATCTAAACAAAAGGACGTAAACTTAAAAAAATCATTTACTGTAGATCTTTTTTGACGAAACCATGCTAGTTGTCACATTTAATCCATTGGAAGGAAGAAGAACATTACACAATTTATTAAGCTATAGGTTTGTAGTGGATTACTTAATTTTTTGGTCCTATTCTCAAATGAGACTCTTTTAGCTCATTTAAGACATTTTTAAACCCATTGTTTGACCATATTTTATCACAGTGTAAGCATCGAACTGTGAATTGGTATTTCAAGTGACTTATCGATCAATATATTGCCTTTTCAGATGTTTATAATGGTTGCTCTAAAATTATAAAAACGTAATAGTAGGAGTGACCTTTTGAACTGAAATGCTAAAATACTTCAAAGCGTTTGTATCTTGCATCATTGCTGTTTCACAAAAATTCCCAATAATTATAAGAAAAAGCTTAGTTGTTAAAGACTACACTTTTTTCCAAGTTCAATAATTACTAAAAAAGATTGAATCAAATTGGCTTAACTTTGAGTTTGAGAGTGGACTATCGTACAGCAATAAAAAGAATTTAAGTTTTTCCACAAGAATGCAATCAATCCATTCCTATAAAGTGACTGGAGAAAAATGATTTCTGTCGTTTGACATAAAGTCCTAAAAGACGAATTCATAAGTAGTCCCAGATTGAAAGTAGTAGTAGTCCCAGATTGAAAGTGGATGTTATAATACATGTTGAATTGCTCAAAGCATTCGATATAAAACAGCCTTTCTTAAAAGGCAAAGAAGGAATGTAGACATAGGCCTAGTTTCCGAAACTTTGCTCTCTCCTAATAATAGATTAGGTTATCAAGAATATATTTACTATCCTTTATATAGAAAGGAGCCGTGTTTGTCAAAAAAAAAATTCGTCACGAACTTATTCCTATTTTAAATACTAATGTTATTGAAAATCAGTACTTGGGTTGCCTTTACAACAAAGAAATTATTATTTAATCCCGAAAAACGCAAATTGGTATATATGTAAAAGAGAAATGCGATCAAGGTTAAGAATAATGAGCTTATTATTCAACAGATAAATATGAATGTTTCAAACTTTACAACTGCTATCCTCGAAAGTACTGCTAAAGCAATTTCCCAAAAGCAAGTACGCTGTAATTTAGGTAATAACCTCCCTTCAAACAATGTTGCAATTAACAATTCGTAATATCAATCGATGAAGGTGTATGAAATCTAGAGATCCATATTATATCTGGCAAGTTAAGTTTCTTAGTGCATTGATAAAATATCAAATTCTCGCTTTCAGAAACAGAAGTTTAAAAACTGCAAGTTAGCCATTTTGGAACATTAAAAATAAAAAGAATAATGAAAAATGAAAAATGAATTTGTTCCTGCTTTGACAATAGGAACTACAATTACTTTGTCCAATTTTGAAAAAGGAAACGCACTTGCACACATTTTTTCAATTAGCAATCATTTAGGCAATAAAACCGCACAAATAACATTATTGAGTTTTTAGTAAATAATTCAATCAATTATTTGTTTTTTTTTCAGATTTTGTAAAATTTATTAAATTTGTATTTATTTATTCATTACTAATTTATTTACATATTTATTTAAACATTTATTTATTTATATATCTATTTACTAATTCATTATTTATTTCTTCTTTCTAGAACCTTAATGCTTCCCATTAGTTTGGGGTTTTTAGAAGCCTTTCCTTCAATGTATTTTTGTTCCACAATTTAATTTGCTTAAAAAACTCTTATTTTTAACTGTCAGTAGCAAGGTAGTTATATACCATAACTCAGTAAATTGTGAAATGTAAGTTAAAATATCAATGTAATATACAGATAGTTAGATAGATACAAATTTTATTGAATTAAATTAAAATTTACAGTACACACCAAAAATCATTATAGCATGGCGATTGCCGTCTGCCAGATTGACAACAAAACAAAATGAATGTAAAAAGCTCACAATTTAGTTAAAAGGTATTTATAATTTTTTAACTATGAACAGTTCATGATAAATTACAAATAATTTAAAAAACAGTGAACAGAAACATAATCAAATATCTTCGTTCATTATAGCACTTCTACATACATACATATACATACCTAAGCACATTTTTGCAAAATTCGTAAAGATTGATAACATTCATTTCATTAAACAAACTTATCACTTGATCTTCCGATAAAAAGTCTTTTTTGAATATATTCCTTCTGATTTCTCTATAAGAATGGCGCATTTTCCCAAGAAGTGGACAGTATTCTCGCTTTCTGATAGGTTGCACATATTACATTCTAGGGGTAAATCAGGTCTGTTTGGAATGAATCTCTTCAAGGCTATGATTTAATCGGCTGTAAGTTGTTCTGTACAATAAACTATACGCATCACCAATATATTCAGCTCTACATTTATCATCAACCTTTAAAATGACTTCATAAAAGATGTTTTTAGCGGTTGTTAAATCTTCGATGGGTAAATTAAAATTAATTTGAAATTCCCCAGCAAGATCTTGGCCCTCTCGATACCAACTGTTTTGATCTTGTATGGCTTTTTTGGCCACTTTTTTCACGACCCGTGAATCATTCATTTTAAAAACGTTAAGCAAAAGTCCGCTTGCAACTGCAATATTTTTATAAACAGAGGATAGAGACCCGTTTCCAGCATTATTACGTAGTTTGCCGCATTTTTCGGCAAATTAAATATTCTTTTTATAAAGTGCGTTAGAAGTTTTTCAAGCGAATTGTACTTTTTACATCCCCATACCTGCAATCCATATAAAAGTATGCTCTCAGCTACTGCTTCAAATGCTTTAAACTTGCTACTATGTGCTTTACACTTAATTATGAAGCATTGTATCCAGGTCATATTAATAGCAGTTTTCGCTTTAACCAATTTCCCCTTCAAGTGTTTATCCGTATTTAAATTATTTCTAACAATAATGCCAAGGGGTTTGTAGTCTCGCACACATTCATGCATTACGTCCACCACGATATCATCTGCAAACAGAAGTGCCTTAATCCGCATCCCTGCGAAATCCACTCCATCCGGCAGGTAGTCTTAAAGGTCATCTATGAATAATGCAAACAATATAGGGCTTAATGTACAACCTTGTCTCACTCCCGATGAGGTTTCAAACCAGTCTGAGAGTTCTTCACCTGTCTATATAGCCGCCTTTGTTCCTCTATAGTGCTCAATAACGTGGCCGAACCTTAACGATATCCTAAGACTATACAGCTTATAGAATAGTGCATTTCTATCGATTGTATCAAAAGCTACTTTAAAGCCGATAAAAAATACATAAACAGCTTTTTCCTTTGTTTCAAGAAATTCTCTGTCAAGCTGCTGAATAAAAAATGTTTTCTATTGCTGAATATCCTGGTCTAAACCCAGCCTGGAACTAGCTCAGCAAGTTTCCGGTCTCAATCCAACTAACAAGACGCTTGTGCATCATGGTTGTAAATATTTTGAAAGATATCCCTCTGTTGTTCGCTGCATCAAATAACGATCCTTTTTTTGTGGATTAAAAATATAATAGCACTCGAAATTCATCTGGCGACAGTTCTCCTTACAAAACTGTATTAAAAAGCTCTTTGAGTATTCCACTGGAATACCATTCGAACCGGCTGCTTTTCCATCTTCAAACGTCTCCAGCTTTTTTTCCAACTCGCTAAATGTAAATGCACAGTCCAGAAAGTCGACTACGAATCCAGGTGCTGCGAATCAGCGGAGTTCTTACAAGATGCTAATCGAACTACTTGCTTCTCAGCGTATACCTTTTTTGTTTGTCTTTCAAAGCTCTTTAAACTTCTTATTGGCCTCTATATAAAACCCTTAAATAATCTTTTGGTGGAGTTACGGAACATCCTTAACCACGCAAATGATGTTTTGAGAGCCTTTTGACATTCTTCGTTAAACCAGGGTTCTTTTTTTGTAGTCTAGAAATCGTCGATACTTCTGAACCTTAGTTTTTCAATTTCAGGTTGGACAGGAGCCGCATAAAGGTTATTTCCTCATCATGCTTAGTTTGAAGTATTTTCACAACAGCAAGGTGGTCTGAATATGATACTTCACTAATCTCAAAATCTTTTACGAACCAATCTTCTTCATAATCGACCACTGGTGTCCCTTGGCCGCCCACAAACGTTAATTGTTCTAAAGAGTCGCCGGCACTGGTTCCATTAAGTATGCGCAGACCAAACGTATTACAAAATTCTAATGGAGTCTTTCCTCGTGCGTTAGAACAAGGATCTTAAATCATTCATCACTCCTGCCTGCGTTCCAATTCGCGCATTCAAACCACCAATTAACATCACGTTTGACGCATTTATAGCACTTGATGTTCCCAGTTTTTGGATGTGTTTTAAAAACATAATTTTCCAACAAAAAGAGTTTTTTTAAATCATTAAAAAATGTACCTTACCTTAAAAAATATCTACACGTGTGTGACCCAGTGATGAAATTAATTTTCTTTTTTCCTCTATACCTATTCACTTTACCAAATTTAAGTTTTATATCAAACCAAAAGATCAAGTTCCAATTCAAATTATTTCCAACAATGACTAACTCTAATTACATTTATTTCGAAATCGTTTAAAAAATAAAACACCATTAAGGTAGGGTAAAGCATCAACCCACTATATAACATATACACATCCCATATCGTAATTCAAAACGTTTAAACTCCAAGAAGAAACAAAAACATTTCATTAGTTATTTAACCTCAATAAAAATAAAATAAAATAAAAAAATAACATTATACATGTACAATACGTTCAAAACCTAAATCTACAACAAGTATCGAATTTAACAGTTTTTCATTTTGTAACACCAATGTGTGTGCAAGCTTCTGTTTAAATCTTTCCTTCATTTAGAGAAAAAAACGTAATTCCAAAATGTAGGTATATATACTAACACCTTTAATTTGAGCGGACTGCACACCACGCCATCCATCCATCGCCATACATCTGAGATCTATCTGAACTGACTTATGATGTTGGACCGCCAACAAAATGAATATAAAATATCTTTAAGCTTTATTTTTGTTTGGTTCATAAGTCATTTATGTATCTCTCAGTCTCCGCATGTAGGTAGAAGTCCGTCGCAGATTAAACTAACTGGAATGTTCCATTAAAGTAACATTTATTTCCAAGAATCAGAGATCAAAAACTCGGAGATGATGATGATTGGTATCGTTTTACATTTGTTAGTTTTACAAGTAAAGCACTAAAAAGAAAACAGATAATAATATTTTATTGACCCTCAAAATAGGGCGGAGCCAAAAGTAACCCAAGTGTAGTGGTGCTGATGGTGCACTTATTACTTGTTTACCTGAATTTCAATTTGGCCAATCACACTTCACGAGGTGCGGTGGAAGAAAAAAGATACTTTTTTTTATTTATTTATCTGGCAGCACAATCTCAGCGAATTACCACATAGCAAACAGCACCTTAGTGTTAAGACTCTTTGTGCAAACCACCAACCAAAAATTTGTACGCGAGTATCTACCTCCACCTCCGGAAAAAAAACGAAAACAACAACGACAAAAAGGAAAACATCAAAAAGACCAAAAATTAATTAAAAAAATCTCTATAAGCATTTTTCATTTAACTTTAATGTTTGAGTAAGTACCAAACCATAAAACACCATTTTTCTCTTCTTTCTAGAAAAAAAGACAAAATTACTTATTTCATTGCGCACTGTGCAAGTGGACTTTTGGGGTTATCTCAACTTTCCGATCTTATTAAGTTGATGTTAGAAGTTGTAGAACATATTATCTTTGGTTCTTATGGACGGACGATGATGATGCGATGACCGGACAGTTGGATGGAGAGATTCAACTCCATGTGCTCCTCTCACACTTATGCTAATTAGCAGATATAATAAACGAGATATAAACGTGAATAGGAAAAAGTCGGAGATGAGTCTTTGGCTGCATGACCTGTGACCTAGTCCAAAAAACACCTGACAGTATGATGTCGTTGTGCTTAATGTTTTCTTGTTTATTTTTTCTTTTGTTAATGTTTTATGAGTTTGTTTTAGTTGAAACAACTTGCAGCAGGTGAATTTTTTGTTAAATCACGTAAAGCTTGGGAAATTTTGAATGTTGTAAAAGTTTTATTATATAAAATGTTTAAAATGATATTCCACTGAAGATTAAATTCTTAGAAATTTATTATTTTTGTTTAATAAAATCAATATCAACGAATAAATTCTCCACGGATTTTCATGATTCAGAAAAAAAAAGTTTGGACATCAGCTCTTTCGTTTTATTTGTAAAGGATGATTGTTTAGGTATTATCTTTTTGGCAACACTGGTTTTAACAGCTGACGCACGTTTCGTGTTTTGTTTCACTATCAAACATTTTCAGTTTGGTCTATAATTTAACCATGAATCGTCTTACAAGCGAACAACGCTTGCAAATTATTGAATTTTATTATCAAAATGCGTACTCTGTTAAGAAAGTTCATCGCGGGCTTCTTCCATTTAAATTGTGTTCAGTGACGAAGCTCATTTTTGACTCAATGGGTACCTAAATAAGCAGAACTGTTGATTTTGGAGTGAATATCAGCTAGAAGCACTGCAAGAGCTACCAATGTATCCAGAAAAAGTCACAGTTTGGTGCGGTTTGTGGGCTGGTGGCATCATTTGACCCTATTTCAAAGATGATGCTAATCTTAACGTAACTGTGAATGGTGAGCGCTACCGTGAGATGATATCCAACTTTTTTTTTGCTCAAAATGCAAGAGTTTGACTTGCATGACATGTGGTTTCAACAAGACAGTGCCACATACGACACAGCACGCGCAACAATGTGATTGAGTGGCGAGTTCGGTGAACATTTTATTTTACGTTCGGGACCGGCCAATTGGCCGCTTAGATCGTGCGATTTAACGCCTTTACACTATTTTTTGTGGGGCTATGTTAAAGTTCATGTATATACAGACAAGCTTGCTTCAATTGACGCATTGGAAGACAACATTGAAGCATTTATTCGTGAGATACCGACCGAAGTGTTGGTCAACATTTGCATGAAATAATCTTCAAATATTAATTATATGGCTCATACTATCGATTAAAATAAAAATTGCATGCATTTTTCTGAATCTTATGTTTTTTTATAGCTTTTAAAAAATCACAATATCGATCATTTTGATGCGTTAAAAATTAGAACTTGCTGTTTATCGACGACTTTAGTTTTTTTCTTAACTGAATTTTAAAAGCCCCAAGTCTTTCTACAAAACACTTTGTAATGTCGTTTGTGGAATGTTTATTTATAAAGTTAAAACGGGAATCGACGGGTTTCTATCAACATTACCATTTGTAATGCCAGAGGAAGAAAACTGTTAGAATTATGCGATTTATTTGGACTTCGTATTCAAAATGGAACCAGTTCTAGTGGTTTTGAGGGAAATCACATATTTTGTGGGGGCAAGGAGTATCAGTGATAGATTATGCAATTTTAGGTGAAGATTGGGAGCATTTTGTGAAAGAGTTTGAGATCAAAGAAATCTCATACTTGGATCATTTTCCAGTGGTTGTAACCTTTCAATGGCTTATACAATCAAATGAAGTAACCTGTAACTTCCTAGACCCAAATGGAATATCTCAAGAATCCAGGCACATTGATTCGAAAATTCAATCACACCAAAATGCAGACTTCCCTATGTTAGAGCAAATTATAAAGTCATTTTACCCTCATCTACAGGGCAGTGTAAAAAGGAGCCTTGGTTTGATGAAGAATGACAAAAAGCCCGTAAGAAATACTTTGCATACGGTTGAGAAATTTCCGGAATTCCCAAGGACTGTTTCGAAGAAACTACTTAGAGGCCAACCCTCAATATACAGGGCTATGTAAAAACAAAAAGAAGAACTATGGGAACTAAATCATCTAAACTGGCAAACTGCAAAACCTGCACCGATTTTTGAAAACTGGATTGGGAATTTGATGGCAGTGCATACGAAACTATGTGCAAACATTCTATCCACAAACAAATATGCGATACCTGGAATCAACAACGAAATCCTAGATACGGAAATTAACCTTCAAGAAGTGGAATTAACTCTTGGATTTCGAAAAGATAGAAAAGCGATGGGTGCAAATGGTATACCTTTTGAGTTCTATAAATACGGAACAGTCATGTTAAAAGAATATCTGGTAATACTTTTTAATGGAGTATTTGAGGGGCATATTTCCGTAAATGAATTTCGAGATGCTATAATCTTCCCGATAAACAAAAAAGGATCCTTGTTGGATGCAGCAAACTATTGTGGAAATTCTTTTCTTAATTTGAGTTAAAAGATTTTTCAAATCCGTTGCAGAAGAATCTCACAACGTTGATTGCAGATCAGAACCTGTTAAAAGAGATGCAAGCGGGCTTTAGATCAGGGTACTCTACAATAGATAACATTTTCAATTTCAGAAGGCTATCTGAAATCTTTATTAAGCAGGGAAGAAAATTATATGCATTCTTTATTGACTTCAAAGCAGCATTAGACTCAATCGACTGAGGCGCTTTATTTTACATGCTATATGATCTGGGCTTGTCTCTGAAGTTCGGACGCGTTCTCGAAGAGCTGTATAGAGGAACACAGGCTGCAGTGTTGAACGGAGCTGAGCTTTCTGATTGGTTGATAACCACTGCCTTTGGAACCTTACAGTCAATACTCAAAAATCTAAGGTAATGATATTTAAGAAGGGTGATGGGTGGAAAACTGACTTTTAAGAAAAATTTTAGCGAGAAACTACAAAAGGAATAAATTGTAATCAATATTTCATGGAAAAGATGCTTTATGAACGCAAACATAGCTCACAGTAGTAAATATAAGGTATTTGAAGCAATTGCAGAAAGTATCCTTTTGTATGGCTCGCAAGTATGGGGATGCAAAAACTTTCGCTTGGTGGAGAAACTCTTAACACATTATGTGAAGAGAATATTTCGTCTGCCAAAAAAATACGATAAATTACTTGATTAAACTGAAAACCGGACTATCACCTCTATTTATAAAAACCCTTAAGATCCTGCACGTTTTTAGTATGATCGAATACCGATTTGTTAGAAAACTCGTAGTAAAAGCTGTAGAAAACCAAAATCATTGGTACAGTGCAGGATTCAACTCAAATTTTAATTTAAATGTGGAAGATGTATCGCACAGTAAAGCTCTTATGTACAAGGTTATAGCAGCGGTAGATGATAAGTGTAGAGCAGAATATGCAGCTGAAGCAGTTGGGTCCTTGTTGAAAACAACTTACAGTGAGCTCAACCATAATCTCGCAGAAAGGAACTACGTCCATGATGCAAATAATGTAAACGTCATTGCTACAATGGTCAAGTTAAGAAGCGAACAACTTAACCTGAACTTCATACCGCACAGACCGGATTTACCACGAGAGTGTATACTATTTGCTATTTAGCAGAAAGAGAGAACGTCATACATTTCGTCGGAACTTGTCCAACTTTAAGGGAAACTAGAAGATATATTTTTGGAAGTGACTTTTTATCAGAGGAACAAGTTCTTAGTATGCTGAATGAGATGGATGCCTCCAAGCTATATACCTATTGCAAAGATAAGTAACGATATAGATCCAGAATTAAGACTGAAACTTCTGACGCTTTAAATTGGCCAGTTATTTGTTTTTTTTTTCCCGTTTTTGAATTGCCCTTTTTAAAATAATTTGTTTGTTGTTGTTAATTACAGTAATTTAATTTATTAAATTTGTTAATGTTGCAGACGGAAAATGCCATGCTATTATGATTTTTGTAATAAAATATTTATGTAATAATTGTTAAATTAATCTTTAAATCAATAAAAATCTATGTATCTACGATTAGATTAGTTTTGTAAAATATTCATTATTTTTGTTTTGAATAAAAAAGTTGATCCCAATTTCAATAACAACACAAAATACCCTCAGGTATTCAACCCGGCCTGGTTAATTTGGAAAGATCCGTATTTAACTTCCATGAATTGTTGAATTAAATCTCTATTTTAGTGATGGCGAAGTTTTAAATTGTCAAATTTTAAATGATGATAAGTTCAAAAGTGAAAAACTGCCTAAAATAAGGACATTCGAAATTAAACCTTTTAAAAGTAGTTTGATCACACACACTAGGTTCTCATTCTATAAGACTAGGGTTGATGATACTATTAACGAAGATTTAAAGTTACTTTTTAACTGACTGACATAGTTTAAACTGTGAAAAAGGACTATTTTCCATTAGATGAACTCACTTCAAAGTCTAAGTGACCATAAACTATATTAACAGCTGAAATCCTAAGTGAAATATTTTGGACCATGCTGATCGCTTAAAAAACCCGTCAATTCATGTTTAATCGGTAATTTTCGACTTCGAATGGAAACCTGGCTGGAGCCAAATATCTTCTAAAACATTAAATAATTATTACTGATAATTGTTTGCAGGAAAACAATTATCAGTAATAGTTATTTAATGTTTTTATCATACAATCATAATTTCTATAATGTTTGGCCACTTTCCTTTTAAGCCTTCTAGTGTCCACAACTTAAAACTACAACAACTAAAAAGTGAAAAAAGAGGTAGGTAGAAATGGCGATCTCAAGGCAACCTAGCCAGAGATTCAATTAGCGCTGTAGTGCGCCGTTTTCATACCAAAAACTCGTTTGACCTGTGATAGAAAGGGAAAGATTTATAGAGAAGCTTCATAGCGATTATGTTAGAGCCATCTTGTCGCATTTAGAAAAAAGATAAGGTATCTAATCTTTGTCTAAGATAGCTCATCAAGTTCGTGAAAGAATGCTTTTCAAAAGTATTTTTTTCTAGTGTTTGCCGAAGCAGGACATTTGCAGAGGAAATGGATTATCATTTCACTTATTTTTTGGTCACTACAACTAGGGCAAAAGTTGTTGCCAATGACCGGTACAAACCGCAACAATCCTGGCTATGTCTTGAATTGGAGTGCATAGAAGATCGTTTGTACGGGTTTTATTATAGGTGGGCCATATCTTCCTAGATATAATGCAGTTGGGTAAATTGCTCCACCTTCGGTTTGATTCAGTTTGGTAGATAGAAAAGATTTTACCCTTCATAGCACCAAGAGGAATGTTAACCATTTCCGCAAGTGAGCTATGAAGGGCCGATCCTTGCCTGGCTAGCTCGTCAGCCCGTTCATTTCCCACGATACCACTATGGCGCGGAACCCAGATCAGGGTGACATCGAGGTTAATATTCAGGCTCGAAAGCTCATCGCGACATTGCTGGACCAATTTAGAAAATAATTTAGAAAAGAGTAGTTTCACATAACTCATCCAGTTGCTGTAGCAATGTCAAGAATGTCTTATCCAAAGTGACAGATGATGAGGTATCTAGCTGAATTGATGAATGCAATTTCAAGCTTTGAAGACTGAAATGATTTCGACTATGATACCAAATGTTGACAATTTGGATTGCAACGAATTACAAGAAGAGGAAGGAAGTCTTGGTTGTTGGAGTACTGGCCAATTCATTTGTGTTCCGAATGCAATACGAAATTGCGCTCAGGAATTTAATTTTGTATTGTGTGCGAAATAAAAATGTGTAGCTCGACGTAAGAAATTTAACGTATAAAATCTTTTAAAAAACGATTTGATTTGTAACATTACTTTTGAATGATAAATTTATGCAGTGTTTGGTTAATTAAAACTTGGAACTTGATTTTATACCAACAAACAAGAAGTTTGACATTTTTAATTTTCAGGAAGTAATACAGGCCACGTAAAACTAATCTGGTTGCGAAGCACCACCAAGCCTCAGATACGGACGGATTTACTGTTCAGAACCCATGCAAACGAATTAAGGACAATGAACTTCTGATATGCTCATGAAATGTTACGTCGCTTAACAGCAACAAGTCTTGAGCTATATGTATTATATATGCATTAAGCCAAAATTTATCAACATTAGCCCAATATGCACACACGCCCCCACAGAAGAGAAGGAAGACAACACCAAGGATATGTTCTTCGACGCTAGACACGCTTTCAGCATCATGGATGTACGAACTTTCCAAGGACCTAGCATCGACTCGGACCACTACCTCGTTGTAACCAAGGTAGCAATTCGGTTTCCACACCCAAGGCAAAACGGGGAGATGCTGGGAGAAGATACAACGTCGAAAGAGTTACAAGTAACTTCTCTCAATATTCTCTGCCGCCAACACAATGTATCGAAAACCAATTGAAACATTGCCAAGAATCAATCAGAGAAGCCTCCTCTGACGTACTGGGTATTAAGCAACCACCAACAAAGAACCCCTGGTTTGATGAGGAATGTCAGCAGGCAAAAAAGTGAAACGTAATCGATGTTCCATTCAACATAGACGACGAAAGCCAACAATACCGTCTTACCGACTTAGACGAAGTAATAATTGCCATGTCTAAGCTGAAGGCTAACAAAACCGATGGAGCAGATGGCTTAAATACCGAGCTCTTCAAGGCAGCTGGAGATAATCCGGTAAGGAGCATCCACCAACTTATCTGTAAGATATGGTCGGAAGAAAGCAGGCCCGATGAATGGAACCTCAGTATTGTTTGCCCTATTCTATTCTTTCGATGTCAAAAAAGGCTTTAGACAAGGTGATGCGCTGTCATGCGATTTTTTTAACATCGTGCTTGAAAGAATAGTGCAGAGCTACCACGTCAATACTAGAGGCACAATATTTTTTAAAAGTCTGTCGAATTACTAGCATATGCTGATGACATTCACATAATAGGAAGAATTCAGGGTGATGGGTTTAACGTTAATGAGGGCAAAACAAAGTACATGTTGTCGTCATGAAATGACTTACAACACCGACGTCTCGGTCAAAACGTCACCATCGACAGACGTTACTTTGAGGTAGTCAAGGACTTCGTCTACCTAGACTCCGCTGTAAACGCAGAAAATAACACCAACGCTGAGATCTAAAGAAGAATAACTCTTGCTAACCGCTGTTTGTTGGGTGAGGCCTTAGTTCACAAAGGATTGTAGTGCCACCTTAAGTAAGTAAGTAAGTAATGCGGGGCACAATGACAATAATGAGATTTGAAGCAAAGCGCCAGTTCTCCATTTCTCTTCCTTTTCAATAACAATTCGACTATCATTATGAACGGCGGGCTGGATATGAAAAGTTGCATCGAGTTCGACCAACGAACTCTTCGGGTCTGTTTTTGTATACCTACAAAAATGGGGGACAACACTACTCGGCAACATATGGTAGCTAAGCCACATAAATGGGGAATTAGGCTGTTTGTTTAATGTAATCACACGTGTTTCTAATATTCGTTCGAGATTCATTGGGGCAACATTGACCAGAAAATGCAACAGATTTCATAGCTTCATTAAATGTAATTGTTCGTGAATTAAATATAATTCCGAAAAATGTAAACCAAAAGGAGAAACACAATTCAGAAATGCAGACATTTTGCAAAAAATTTAAATTTAAATTTCCATCAACGTTAACGTATTTACATAAGTACTATTAAAAACATTGTTAATTTAATTTTCATATTTTCTTAGTAAACTTTCTTCGTTAGCCATTCAATAAACTTTTTTTAACTTCACCTAAATATGTTTTGCTTTAAGGCAGTGTACATAGTTTTGCCTATAAAATGTCAAAACTTATTTTTTTTGAAAAATAAGTTTCAGATTCATTCTACTCGCTTAGTTTTATTCTATGCTGATTTGTTGAATCAAATACAAAAACTGGGCATCACAGGGTTAGGACTACTACTATTTCAATTTATACAGAAATCATTTTGATCTTAAATCTTTCCGATTTCAATTTTAATTGTTTACATTACTCGTATTTTCATAAAACCAACTTAACTCATTCTGACATTTTTCAACATTAAAATAATTACACCGCCGCGGTAAAGCTGAAAAAATAATTAAACTAAATAACTCAAAATTCCATACACCTCTGCTTGTTAATCACCTGTCAATTACCTCGCAATCATACGGTTATTGCACTCTTGATGCAATCATATAAAATGCCACACACAAGAACATAATAAAGCATCGTGCGCTGCTGACTGAGGACGGTGCTAATGCAAATGGTTGTTATTCTAGAAATTTACATGAATCACATTTCCCATCATCTAGATAAGATCACATAAAATTAACAACAAAAACAACAACAGAGAACTTGCATATTGTCAGAATAAAATATTCATACCTTATACTTTGTTAACTAGTTTGAAAAAGTCTCTTACAAAGAATAAGAAATGCCTTTTAATCGTAACTGTTTTAAGATTTTGTAAAAAGATTACGCCATCTTATCATTACTCATCCCAATCATCATCTTAGTTGTGTTGTCCAGTCGAGTTGAGTTAAGTCGGTCCAGTTTTGTCCAGCAGCAACAGCAGCAGTGGTATTGCGGGAAAGTCTCCTTTTTCCGGTGCGGTGTGGTGTGGTGACTTTGGTTGGGTTGTTGTGTGACATATGACAAATTGTATTTAAAATTTATTACACATTTTTAATGCAGAAACCAGAATCATCGTCATTTTTAATTTATCTCATTTTAATTACTCTTGGTTATGGTTGGTTGATATTTGATAGTATATCGCTACTTTATGGAGACGTAGTTGAAAAGACTGTATGCAGTGCTGTATTGCACTAAACGGACTTTGGGATGATTGAATAGCTTGAACAACCTTAGCTTTTCTGTGCTTCTGAACAGTGTTACAATTTTAAATTCAAATTATTACTAGATTATTAAAAAGTTATTATGTACATAAAAAAATATAAAATATAAAAAACCAAGCTTTTGCCTTTTTTTGCGGAGAATGAATGGAGCCTTCAATTTTTAATTTAAGAATCACTTTTTGTATTAAAATGTATAATCCAATGATATAAGGTTTTCTGCTCGGAAAAATGTCCATCTAGCTGAATTTTGGTAAGCTTCTTTCTAACATCGTTGTATAAACAACATGTGAAAAGTCGCTATCTGTACCATGTATGTTTCTAAGGTTATTCGAGGTAAAAGGTCACGACATTGTCTTTTAATCGATTCCTTTTATAAGTGGTACAATAAAAAATTCTGAGAATAAATTGTACAGGAAGTATTTATTGGCAAAATGGTCTTAAGACATTTTCAAGTAAAAGTTATAATTTTTGCGATAATGGGCCATCAAAATGTACTGTTTTAATATAAAATATGAACTTGTTGCTAAAACCAAGAAATCTTTGCGTTAATATCTCACTTTATACTGGTGCTTGCGGCATGGCAGATCGAAAAGTTGGTGATTGCATAAAACTTGGTTTAGGCCAGGAATGCAATTTTCTTGCCATGTTCCCCCCGGGCAATGATTTGTGTATCCCGATATACATAAGATAGCTTTACAAGGGCGAAGTTCCCTGACTCTTCAGGATACGTTACGGTGATTAGCAATTTCGTAATTGAACTCCATCTCGCTATGGAAACGGAAATTACGCCTCAGATAGATATCCTGTGGTACAGGATAGATATTTTAGGGTTAAGCGAAGTGCGATGGTTGGGATCGGGAAAATACAAATCCCCGTCACGTAACACTGTACTGCTCTACTCTGGTCATGATCAAAGAAAGGCTCGAGAAGCTTATCAAAGCTAGGTTTCAGAGTAAGGTACGACCTCAATGCTAAGGTTTGCAGTAACAACAACGGGCTAAGGCATGTGATGGGTGTTCATGGTGTCGGCAATTGCAATGATAATGGTGAGAGGTTCATTGACTTCTGCAAGGATAATGAACTTGTGATTGGTGGGACTATGTTTGAACACAAACTGTATCATAAAATAAGCTGGGAGTCGACGGACAGGAAAACGTCTTCCACTTACCCGTGACCACCACTTATTAATAGCTACCCTAAGATTTCGTACAGCTACAGTTCAAAGATCCAACGGAATAACACGAGCCCCCAAGTTAAACATCGCCAGACTAAAAGATCCCACGACCCGTCAACAATTCAGGGACTACCTGTCTTACGAAATGAGAACAATCAGTAGCACAGTACATGATGAAATCGAACACCATTGAAATTTTGTGAAAAATGTTTTCATTTTAGGTGCTGACAGAATAGTCGGTCGGAAAGAAGTAAGCAACAACACCTGGTTTTCAGAAGAATCTTGGGCAAGGGTCAACGAACGCAAACAGTTAAGGGCTCGAATAACTGCTGCACAAGGGGAGGAAAGAAATGAGCTGGAGTCCTTGTACCACATACTAATTCCAGAATCCACACCGCACCTCCCAGTAAAGATGAGATCATTGCCGCAATTGAAGCGCTTAAGAACAACAAAGCGGTAGGACTTGATGGAATTCCTGCTGAGCTTTTACAAAGTGCGAAAACTGGAGAGGAATTTTCGTTCTACCTGCCGTTGCCAAAATTGTAACAAAGTATCAGAGAACACCTTGGGCCACACTAACGCCAAACAAGCAGGGTTCCGCCTTGGATGTTCCTGTATTGATCATATCAACACCCTGCGGATCAGGGCTGTATTCTGTCGCCAATATTGTTTTTGTTGGTGATTTGGTAAGCGATGTACTGCGCGCAGCTTTGTCAGGTAGCGGAGGGATCTAATGGACTTTGAAATCCTATTTAAGAACCCTTAAGGGATTCTCAACGGACTTAACAGGTCTGAGGGCCTAAATAAGTAAGTTTATAATGTACAAAAAAATGTTCACATCCCAATTCTAGAGGACGCAATTATCTACAAAATAGTTTTACATACATACATACTTGCTGTATACGAATTTTAACGTTTACCGTACAAAATTACGTTACAACGTATGGCAAGAATAGCTTATTACTAATACATTTTTTTTTTACTGTAGTCCTAGGTAAAAAAAAAAATTATTAGTAGTAAGCTATTCTTGCAATACGTTGCTAGGGCAAAGGACATACAAAACAATCTTGATTGAAAAAAGCCTTAAGAATTTGGTAAAATACCATGTTGAACATATTTGAATCGGTGTTTTTCTTATATAAAATAAAACAGATGCTAGATTATACTTATTCAATCGTCCTGTGTCAACTTCATACAAACTTGTCGACTATCTTGCTGAAGACAAAATTTCATTTTGACAAGTGTGTGGTTTGTTAGTGGTCTGTTCTATTTGTCAATTTGTGTTTTGTCAAAAGTTCAACACTTTCAATTCAATGTAAATTCTTACAAATCATAACTTTTTGACACTTCAAACGACAGTAGTAAACATTTGTTTACAATATTTAGAACAGACTTCACCTCTAGTATATAAAATGTAAATTTAATTGAATTAAGCACATATCCTTTGAAGAAATAATGTTAAGTTTTTCAAATACTGTTGCTTCTTTTCAATAAAGAAACTTTTTTGTTCCTTGATCCTTTTACTTAATAAACATATGATTAGTTCATTACTATTCATGTATAATATTTTATTACCATATTTTAACATATTTTGTTTAATCAAAAATTCTCCCGCAATATTTTATTACGAGTTAAACATTTGAAATTTTATAGCGGTTATATTGTTTAAGTTATATCTACCAAATTTGCTGTCATTTATTCAATCTGTTTTTCCAAATCAACGTAGATGGATATTGACTGCGTTCAAACTCGAATCGGATAGGTTATCCTGGATAATGGAATTTTTAGGTACATACTTAATTGAACGAGTTAGATACTTAAATTGAAACAAAAAGCAGACAAACATTAATATTTCGAAGTCAGAAATTATTGTAAAAAATGTGGCTGGGATTCGATCCACACTGATAACTTCCCATCCCGTCTGTCCATTTGTCTTGCTTAAGGCTTAAACAATTTATTCATAACAATATTTTGTTTCAATTAAATAATTGGAAGTCAACACCTTTATTTATTCTGTTTTTTTTTTCTCCAAAATTTTACTGGTTCGGTATCAAGTCACAGTATATAATATAAAATTTAACTCAAGCTAACGTTACTTGTTCGTGAAATATGTTGGATTGTGCAAAATGTTCACTTTTTTTAAATTGCTATGATAAAAAACACCCAAACAAATTTTTCGAGAGTCTTTTCTGCATTATTGTCTGTGTAACAAAATTAATTTGAAGCCGATATCTTCACTGGTTCTTGAGATATGAACGAAGAAAAAAGCAAGCATAGACATCTTTAGAGAGACTACAGCGCTTCGACCTACGGTAACGTCGATTAGGCCGAAAAAACATTTATTAAATCAAATATTTAGTATTTCTTGTTAAAAGGATAAAAAAAGAGTTCTAACTAACTAACTAACTATTTCCAGTTAAATCTGTTGAATAAGGTTCCTTCGTTCAAGCACAAAAAAACTAGCCTTAGTTCTTTGAAGTGTATGTGCTTAATTCGATTACATTTTAATTTTGTATGTAAGACAATATGTTCTTTTTCTTACTATTGTTATTTAACAATCGCTAAATATTTTCGATAAACACATTGTTTAATAGTCAAATAGGTATGCACGATTCGTAACAACCTAGAGAACAGCTCGAGAGCTGAGTTGAAAATATTGAACTGTCAGAGTAAATCATTTGTTTACAAACAAGAAATTGCTTTTTTTGGCTTACGTGGAAACAATGGAACAAATTTGTAAATATTTAAAACCTACTCTTAATCATTTTTAAATGGGATGTCGACTCTAAAAATGAGTTTTGAAATGAGGGTTGGCGCTTTATTAATTTTAAACGATTTGAAGTATACTTTAAAGCCAAAACACTCGTCTAACTTTAAGGGAATACAAATGTTTCTTTATGTCTTTTAAAGTTACTTTATCTTTGAAAAAAAAAAAAAAAAAAAAAATTATTTTTAAAAGATGGGAAGTTGGTTTTGAGCTTTTTTTTAACACTTGAACATTTTCAGAAAGTATTTAGCTTATAAATCAACAATGGCCAATGGCGAAAGCTGTCTTGGCTTGAATTTGTGGTGTATGCTCATAACAACTGTTACCATGACAAAACAACAACATTTTCCACCCCGATTTATTAGACCACCAAAACAAAGATTCCCAACAAAAACAAAAACTACCATTGTTGCAACAAATCATTTTCCGCTCACAAAATCGCCTGTCAAAGGGGATTAAAAAAAAAAACATGGTAAAAAAGCCTATATTTGAACCGTGGACCTCTCGATCTGCAGTGAATGCTCTACCACAACGTCCATAAAAAACCGTACAAATGCGCTGGGTTACGTTAAAAACCTTCATTAGTTAGAAGAGTTGTTTAAAGTGTTTGAAATTAAGACATATTTACACAAGACCTTTCAAAATAAAGAATTGCTTTCACTAAAGTCGGCTTTATTGCTTAAAAGAGAAGAAGAAAATTTGCGCCAATAAATTTAAACGATATGAATCGAAATACCAATTTTCAATACACAACAAACCTTGCTTTTCTGCATTTTATCTTATCAATTTGTATCTTTAAATTGTCAAGCAAGTTAAGAGCAACTTTAATATTACTTTTTTTTTATTTATTTTTCAATTTAAAGATATAAATTTAATTTTTCTCATTTTATTTATTGTCGTTCCTAAATGAACGAACAAATTGCAACAATTCGTAAGCAACAGCTAACAATTGTTCAAAAAAGAGCATACCACTGATGACATTAATTTTCTAAAAAGAACAAAATAAGCTAAAGTAGAATGTCTTAGAAAATTATTAGGGTCTTGCATTTAATATCAAAACTTTACTGATTCCTTATACAGAAGATAAGATTAATTTATTTTTGATTTATTATAAAATTTTTAGATTTAAACTTGTTAACGGATTTAGAAAAACCAATAAGTTTAATAAAACGAAAAACTTACCTTTATCTTTTTGAAAATTGTGTTTATAATGTTTTTAATCGAGGAGATTAAATATTCACATCGAAAATAAATCAAAAATAGTTGACAGAGACGGAGAGCTTTGATTTTACGTTCTTAACACTTAACACTGAAATAAACTATTTTGAAGAGGACCAACAAATTTTAAGGAAAAGTCTAGGTACTTGAGATATCGCACAAAAATTTAAAGTTTTGCAACAAATTATCAACTATTATTTTAACGTAAATATAAGTGCGAAAAATACAGAGGTCAACAGCAAAAATACTTAATTATTAAGATGAGAATCTTAGACTAGACTGACATTTTGATGTGTATACATGCTTCAGAGAACTAAATGTAAGAAAGTGTGGGTAAAATGATGCAAAAATCAAACACCTTCTCACATGTCGTCCTCAGACCAATCAAATTGCTTTATTTTGAAAGTTTCATAGGCGCGTTCGAAAAATTTCAATCCCTGCCAACAGAGTCTCAATTATTTAATTTTAATAAAAATATTTATATTAATTATAATAAAGTTGAAAAACAAAAACATATTTAATGATTTACATATTTAGTTGACTGTTGGGAACACATTATTCTCTGTAACTGGTTGGTTTTGGAGAATGCAATTTTTCTGAATTGCAATGTTAGCCTAGTAAGTATTCAAATTAGAAATTTTAATACGAAAACAAATTGAAAGAAAAATCACATAGGTACTAGAAAGAATTTCATCATTTTTGTTAATTTAAAATAATTGTTTTCGTCTGAAAGGTTTTCGAAACTGTTAGACGGTAAAAAAATTGAACTGTAAAACACGTCAATTATCTAGTGAATTTACGAGTTTTCAAATGTCAATTACATACAAATATTAAATGAGGATCAAAGTTATTTTGTTGACGTTTTTCTTTTGCGACTAACTCACGTATTTGCTATACTCGTTTTGATTACTTATTTTTGAATCTTAATGTTCCTTTGATATTAAAAATAATATTATTTTTATTCATATTTTAATTACTTGAAAATAGGTACATTTGTATTGTTCATTAAAGAAAATTTAATTTAAGTCAAATAGTTGTGCTGGCACCTTTAATTTTATGAATCGTTGAACGCATCTTTAAATAGTACCAAAATAAATGGGAGCCTCTGAAAAATGGTAATACAGTATTTCACGCTTATTTCCATTTATCCGGGTAGTCAAATAAACGGAATCCCGTTTACTTGGCCAACTTGTTCAATTAAGCTAAACCCGCTTAATTGCACCAGTTTGTCAATAAATAAATACAATTCTCATTTCATTCTCAATTGATGAAGCAACAATAAAACCCAAAATTGCAAATGACAGAAAACAAATAACAGAGAACTGTCAATTTGTAATTTTTTATGAAGTCAGCAGTGCTGCCATTTTCAGTACTTTCAAGTTATGAAAAATTCATTGGATTATTAATACATTTATTAATTTTGAATTCCTTTTTTTAAGATAAATTAAGCGAGTAATTAAATTAAACGGGGTTCAATTAACCGAAAAAGCCCATTGTATGTATATATATGCAATTGATGAACTTCAAAGTGAGCCGCTTTTAAAGAGTTTAATGCAAACAACGTTTGAAAATGTTTTAGAATTTATTTTCATTTTATTGAAGTAACACAAAAACATATTTTATGAAGATAAAATGACGTAAAATGTTTTCCTTTTTTTATTTTTCTTTAATAATATTCATCCCATTTCCATATAATATATTTTTTTTTATTTTTATATACAAAATAAAACGAAGAAAAATAAAATATTATTTAGCCATCAGTAACTCTATATTTTAAAATAAGTTACATACAATAAAATATTAGGAAATTGATTTTCATAAGTATGTAGGTATTACAGATAAAAATTCTATAAATGGCAAGATGAATTGAAGTTTTGTATTTTTGTTTTAAATTTTAAATTTAATGCTTATTCCATTATTATAACAATATAGTCACTTTTAAAAGGAAGGACTCAATTTTCTCGTTTATTATTTCTTTCGACATTTTTGAAGATTTTATTTTGCTTGTTTTTCGTTTGAAATTGGAATGATTTTTTTTAAATCAGAGATGTGATTTTTAGTGTAACCTGTTGTAGTCCGGTATTTATGTACGTTAATAGTTTTTCTATGTCTTTTTCATTTCTGGCCTACAAATAACTATTTTGTTCTAAATCTTAGCAATCTAGATCTTTTTTGAAATGGTTGCTGTTTAACAATTCAGCTTTTTTTTAAATTATTTGTTTTCATAAAATTAACCATTTAATTGCTTTTACATATTTCTCTAAAAATGCATTCTAAATGCTAATTTTTTGTTATGGGTTTCTAAAAAATGTATACTTTTTCTTTTAAAATTAATTTGTATCTATGAATATTTGTCTCTTAAAATGTCGAAGCTTTTTTCTCTTTATGAGAGATGACCTTGTATTTTATGAACTCTTTTGTTTTTGTTTGTGCTTTTTGTGTAAAGTTTGGATGGAATATATTTACAATGTATATAAAGTTATTATTTTTTAAAATTTATTTATAGAGATGGAGTCGTTTATGTGTTTGACTTTAGAAAGATCCTGCTGCTGATCCACCTTTTGGGGGTGATTTCGTCGTTGGTCTAATGTCATCTACTTGTATGAGCTTTTCGATGGGTATGAGAGAAAGCTCACCGCCTGGTTGTGATATTGGTGGAAGCTTTGCTAGAGCCTAAAATTTTATTATTATTAATTAATTATTTTATATTTAATTTTTAAAAAATTACAGAAATATCAAGAAACTTACTTTAGCATGCTCTATTGCAATGTTAGCGGCTTTTTCGGCTTCTCTTTGTCGGCGTTCTTTGAGCTTAAGAGAAAATATTGCTACAGAACGGGCACTTTTGACAAGCTTTTGCTTTAATCGCGATTTCTTAGCTGCCAATTCCTCAGCTGTCAATTAACAAAAAGAAACATAATTATTCAATTGTTCGGTTGAAAAGAAGCATTTTGACATTTAACCTTTCGCTTCATCATCTGTAGTATTCGAACCTTTAACATCACTTTTTCCGTTTTTCAATAATAATGGTGCTAGAATTGGTTGATGTTCTTTATCTGTTTGATGTGATGACGATGATGATGATGAGGTCCCACTGACACTCGGCCTTGAAGGCTGCTGAATGACAGCTGTTGCTGGTAATGCTGATACTGATGATGCTGATGGTGTCGTTGTTGCTGATTGATTGGTTGCTCCAATTATTGGGATTGGTTTGCTGCTGGCAACATTGCTCCATGATGGCGCGGGCTTTAAAATATCCGTTTCTGAATTGTTTGCTAATTCCTAATTTGTTTATTTTTTCAATTGGTATTTTTGTTTGTATTGTAGGTAAAGATGTGCGCGTGTATACAAATATAATTGAGGTGCAAGAAGTTGCGGTTTAGGAAGAAAAATTGCAGAGGAAAGAAAATCGGAGTATGCATAAGTTTGAGGAAAAAGTTTATGTTTTCGTTGTTTTTAAAGTTTAAAGAAAAGATTGACATTATTTAGGAAAAGAGTAACATAGATAGATGGTTATTTATTGCAATTAGTGGATTTGTTGTGCATAAGATTTAAGGAATAATATTGACATTTTAAAAGAGAAATCATTTGGTCAGGGTAACACATTCAAAAAGACTAACATTTTTATTTACCTAAGCTAAAGGTGCTTGGACGGGAAAATGTTTTGATGTAAAATAAAAACTACGATAAATTTAATTTTCGTAATGTTAATCTAAGTTAACACAAATTAAATATCCAAGCCATAGCATATTTAAAATAAGTATCTAACAACTTTAAACTGTTATGTCACTGTGATGGCACCTTTAACTTTAAATGTCAAAAGTGAGCATTTTAATAATCTTTGGTATAAAAAGAAATGTTTCCCTTTCGCGATTCTCAGGAAACAATTAGCTTATGTTGACTAACTTTTTAGGAAAGACGCCCCTTATTGGCTCTCATTCGTTACATACAAACATGAAATAATGTGACATAAGTGAAGTTCTTAACGTCTAGTAACGTCTGCAAGATTTTCGTTTATATTTTGATAGTTACTTAACAAAAGGAAACCAAGGAAAAAAGGTATATATAAATGACACATTGGTAACACTGTTTCCTTTTCACAGTTTTAGAATTATCAAACTTAAACTGAACTAGATTCAAGAATTTAACTATATTTTTAATTTTTTCAAGAATATTTTAAATATGTAGTAGAAGTTATGTATTTTTTAATTATTTTTGTTTCGTTTTAATATTTATCAAAAAATAAAAATATACCTTAACTGCTATGCAATCAATACTCCTATGAATATTTATTGGTTCAGTAACTTTTAAACGTGACATCCATTCGGGGACATGAGTTTGTTGCATTGTTGCTGCTTTCTCCTTAATAATTTTATATATTTAAATAAAAGAAATTTAATTTCAAAAAAGGGTGGTGCTATTATAGGAATTTTAAAAGTGTTATTAAATTTTATAAAAATGTGATGCAAAAATGATGTATGAATTTTGTGGAATCTACGCACCTATGCAAAAATTAAAAGATTTTTGTACTGGGATTCAAAACAGTATTCAAAATTGGAAAAATATAGAGGTTTCAAATTATAAATAAAAGAAAACAAAACCAGTGAACAATTCTTGTGCAATTCTAAGTATAAGTATAAGTATAAGTATAAGTATAAGTATAAGTATAAGTATAAGTATAAGTATAAGTATAAGTATAAGTATAAGTATAAGTATAAGTATAAGTATAAGTATAAGTATAAGTATAAGTATAAGTATAAGTATAAGTATAAGTATAAGTATAAGTATAAGTATAAGTATAAGTATAAGTATAAGTATAAGTATAAGTATAAGTATAAGTATAAGTATAAGTATAAGTATAAGTATAAGTATAAGTATAAGTATAAGTATAAGTATAAGTATAAGTATAAGTATAAGTATAAGTATAAGTATAAGTATAAGTATAAGTATAAGTATAAGTATAAGTATAAGTATAAGTATAAGTATAAGTATAAGTATAAGTATAAGTATAAGTATAAGTATAAGTATAAGTATAAGTATAAGTATAAGTATAAGTATAAGTATAAGTATAAGTATAAGTATAAGTATAAGTATAAGTATAAGTATAAGTATAAGTATAAGTATAAGTATAAGTATAAGTATAAGTATAAGTATAAGTATAAGTATAAGTATAAGTATAAGTATAAGTATAAGTATAAGTATAAGTATAAGTATAAGTATAAGTATAAGTATAAGTATAAGTATAAGTATAAGTATAAGTATAAGTATAAGTATAAGTATAAGTATAAGTATAAGTATAAGTATAAGTATAAGTATAAGTATAAGTATAAGTATAAGTATAAGTATAAGTATAAGTATAAGTATAAGTATAAGTATAAGTATAAGTATAAGTATAAGTATAAGTATAAGTATAAGTATAAGTATAAGTATAAGTATAAGTATAAGTATAAGTATAAGTATAAGTATAAGTATAAGTATAAGTATAAGTATAAGTATAAGTATAAGTATAAGTATAAGTATAAGTATAAGTATAAGTATAAGTATAAGTATAAGTATAAGTATAAGTATAAGTATAAGTATAAGTATAAGTATAAGTATAAGTATAAGTATAAGTATAAGTATAAGTATAAGTATAAGTATAAGTATAAGTATAAGTATAAGTATAAGTATAAGTATAAGTATAAGTATAAGTATAAGTATAAGTATAAGTATAAGTATAAGTATAAGTATAAGTATAAGTATAAGTATAAGTATAAGTATAAGTATAAGTATAAGTATAAGTATAAGTATAAGTATAAGTATAAGTATAAGTATAAGTATAAGTATAAGTATAAGTATAAGTATAAGTATAAGTATAAGTATAAGTATAAGTATAAGTATAAGTATAAGTATAAGTATAAGTATAAGTATAAGTATAAGTATAAGTATAAGTATAAGTATAAGTATAAGTATAAGTATAAGTATAAGTATAAGTATAAGTATAAGTATAAGTATAAGTATAAGTATAAGTATAAGTATAAGTATAAGTATAAGTATAAGTATAAGTATAAGTATAAGTATAAGTATAAGTATAAGTATAAGTATAAGTATAAGTATAAGTATAAGTATAAGTATAAGTATAAGTATAAGTATAAGTATAAGTATAAGTATAAGTATAAGTATAAGTATAAGTATAAGTATAAGTATAAGTATAAGTATAAGTATAAGTATAAGTATAAGTATAAGTATAAGTATAAGTATAAGTATAAGTATAAGTATAAGTATAAGTATAAGTATAAGTATAAGTATAAGTATAAGTATAAGTATAAGTATAAGTATAAGTATAAGTATAAGTATAAGTATAAGTATAAGTATAAGTATAAGTATAAGTATAAGTATAAGTATAAGTATAAGTATAAGTATAAGTATAAGTATAAGTATAAGTATAAGTATAAGTATAAGTATAAGTATAAGTATAAGTATAAGTATAAGTATAAGTATAAGTATAAGTATAAGTATAAGTATAAGTATAAGTATAAGTATAAGTATAAGTATAAGTATAAGTATAAGTATAAGTATAAGTATAAGTATAAGTATAAGTATAAGTATAAGTATAAGTATAAGTATAAGTATAAGTATAAGTATAAGTATAAGTATAAGTATAAGTATAAGTATAAGTATAAGTATAAGTATAAGTATAAGTATAAGTATAAGTATAAGTATAAGTATAAGTATAAGTATAAGTATAAGTATAAGTATAAGTATAAGTATAAGTTCAAGTCAGGTCACTCTTCAGTCTCGCTGGGAAAATCAAATTTTTAATTGTTCACTAGTTCGTTTTCGAATGTTTCAAAAGGTTTTTAAAAATCAGAAAATACGAAAAGATCTTGGGGTTGACATAAAACTAACAAGTTTTTAAATATATACACAAAATGAATGAAATTAATGCACTTATGATAATTATTATTGTTCTTACAGTTATTGGTAAATTATGTGTACTCTCAGCCGATGATTTTCGAATTTTGAATGGCGGAATTTCTTGAATTTTCGGTGGTGTCATTTGTAAATATCTCGATGGTGTTGATCTTGGACTTGGACTGCTCGAACTTGCACATTCAGCTGAATCATTTGATTTTTTTCGAAAAGGTGGAATTTCTGGTATTTGTATAGGTTTCGAGGACATTGCCAAAGTACCAGCACTTCCAGATGTTGGGCTATTCATATTATGATGAATTTGGTATTTTGTGTTTTTAGAAATTTAGATTGTTTTTTGAAAATATAAAAGAAATACAAAAACTTTTCAATAATTTCAATGAAAATAAAAAGAAAAAATATTGTGTTTTTGTAAACATCTGGTGCCTAACATGTAAATTGTAGGTATAAACATTTATACATATGTATTTAAGTAAATATCCATTTTGGTTAAAGCAAATTTGTGTTTTAAGTGTGCCAATTTTTTTTTTCTATTTTTTAATTTTGTTAGAAATAAAAATATAAAACATTCGCATTACTGAAAAATCTACAACTTATTTGTTGGTTAAACATTCATCAGGACACATGTACAATACACAGAGGGATGCATGTTTTTTTTTTAACAATTCACAACAACAATTTCAATATTTGTTTTATTATAAATAAATTACCCTGAAAAAGCTTGCATTCTTTGATTTTGTATTGAGCTTAAATTTCGCACAGAATATCCTCTAAATGAAGGAATTTCCGGTATTTTTACTTTCTGCTTACAACCTTTACATGCGCTAAAAATTTTGATTTGATTTTTTGTTTTGGTTTTAAATATATTAATACAAATTTTTAAAAATTAATTAATTATTCTTTTTTATTATTAACTCAATAATAAATATACCTACAAAATATAATAAATTAAAAAAAGGTCTTAAGTTGTTAATGTTGTAAGTTTTAAAAGTTATGATGTTTTATAGAAAATGATTCGTAGTCACAAATTAAATTTCTTATGATTGTTAGTTTTAAATAAATGATTTTATTTTATGTCTTTTGCATTTAAGAATGCAGAATATGAAAGTTTTTAATATTAAATCGATGCAGGAAGATTTGGCTTAAAAAAATGAATCAAAATTGTACTAGAAGTTACTTCCAATACTTTTTATATTTATCAATGTATTTTTGGAATTTGTTTAGCAACTAAATTGAAAGATTTAAATGTTTACCGAAACAACGACTTCCAAATACATGTACTTTTGTAGCCGTATTGGCGAAAACTCATTGGTACACACAATGGCTTTAGTTGGCAATGAGCCTTGTACTGAACTTTTTCTGCAACATTCGTTATCCTAGAAAAAATAGTAAATACCCTTTTTTAAGGTTTTGAGTGGTTGTCAAATAGAATGAATCAAGCTTATAGAGAAGTTGAGTTGGCTAGCTAAGGAGTTGTTTGATGTCAAAACTACTTTAAGTTAAGAAATTAGAACTCGAGGTTTATGATTCTAGCTTTCAATAGTAGAACGTTTTAGATAACGTGAAACCTTACGAGTTTTGCAGGAATAAAAATAAGCTTAAGCAATAATAAACATATTTTATAGAAGAGGATATAAAAATCGAGATAATTTTTTACATTTAGGTTTAAGAAAACAAGCTAAAACTTTTTGTTTAAATAATTAATGTTTTTTTTACGAAAAATCCTTATTTATAAATTTGAAAAATATGCTTTCTTGTGACTAATTTTTTTTCCAGAGTCAAAGCACCTACATTTTCGGTACAATGACTTTTGACAGTCAATAAATGGAAACAGATATGTTTGTGAATTTAAAATATTTTAAGGAAAAGAATTCTACATTTAATATCAATTTACATTTGTTTGGCTCTTTACTAATGCAAAAGTGGTTGCATACACTTAAACTTATATGTACAGCATACCTTTTAAAATAAAACGTAGTCAAGTCAAAATAGACATACAATTTATTAAGCATAGGAATATGGTTTGTTGACGGAATTTGGTGCAGACACTGGGGACATCGTTAAAGTCACCAAAAATGATCCAAATGAACATACAAAGTTATTTAGGTTATTCTGTTGAACATTTTAGTACTTGGGCTGTAACTTTTGAATGGTAAATGCTGCTGTTTAAGTACGCGCTTAGAAGTTACGGAGGTTTCACAAAATGTTAAAAATAAAAAATTGATCATATTATAAATCAATCCAATCCAATCTGACAATACTCTTTTCGGAGTTAGACTCTTTGAGAGCTTTCCCTTGATTTATGCTCAATTTGGTCTGTCATTTAACTATAAATAGACTTACTCCTCAGCAAAGTTTCGAAAACGTGCAATTTTATTATTAAATGGCGGTTCACGACATACCGCTTTTGTCGATGTTTTGAAATATTTAAACGAGCTTAACATCCAGTTAGGTAAATGGAAATTAATTTGTGATTTAATACGAAGCGTGTCCGCATTTCATCGCAAGCTGAATGTATTGGAAAAAGATATTGCTAAAAAAGAATTTATTTATTTCCCAACAATTCTTGAATATAAAAAGAAGAACTCTGAAGAAGAAGATTTGCGGTGTTTTCAAACTATATATCCGATCTTAAAAGCGCATTTGCTGTAAGATTTTGTAGAGATTAGGAAGCTATCTCAATTCCTTAAATTGCCTTTTGAAGTCACTGCAGTAGCAGAATGGACTGAAGTGGCTGAGAAGTTATTCGATCTTTCAAAATCTACTTTAAAATTGGAATTAATTGACCTTCAAGAAGATATTTCCCTGCAAGACCATCGTTATAATTTTTCTCATTAATTTAATTATTATAACAGTTAATTAAATGAAGCAAAATAAAAATTACAAAACTTTTTTAGTTTTTTTTTCTGGACCTCTATTAAAATATTTTCAACCGTATCGGCACCGCACTTAAAACTACTTGCCGATCCCTGCCTTGGATGAATCAAACCTTGTTAGAGAATATTTGAAGTGTTAATGCTGACATACGGTAATTCTGTCGGAAATCCGGCCTCTTGGCTGGAATTTATCAATTAAAACAAAATAGCAAACCTTTTCTTTTTATCAAAGCTAAATTCTTCGCCATAACTAAAACTACACCCTTAAAATGAAACAACACAACTTTGCTAGTAGATCTTAAATAAAATAGACGCTTTGCTTAGAAAAAAAAAGAGCAACAATGTAAATTGGTACATGCTGTTATATGTTATTTTAAGGAAACTAATAAAATTCACTTAAAAATCCAAAGTGTGCTCATGAAGTTAGTTTTTAATTTATTTTATTTTATGCTAACCTCCATGGTTTAGTACTTGAATTTTAGATTTCGGTAAAATGAACCTGAATTCTTACGTGTTTTTTGCTATTTTTGAAGCAACCTGACTCAAAATTATGATATTTTACGAATAGATAAAAAAGCAATCAGTTTTCGTTGAAGCTTATATTTATGTATTTGGGATATTGATTTCCCGCTGTTTCTTGAAAACTCGAAACATTCATTCAGACATTAAAATATCATATAATGTATACAATAGACATCGAAACTTTGGAAATATGGTAAATTGCAAAAAAAAAACTAATTTTTTGAAATGTTCATGTTTTTTAGATGGCATGAAATGAAATTATTTATTTCTCAAAGAAAATTGTTTGAACTAAGAAACATAAACACATTGTGCCATATTCATAGTTCTTTGATAAGTTCTTAATTCTGAATATTTTTGACCATTTTTGAACAACAGCCTGGAGACTAAAAATAAACACGACGGAACCAATGTTTTTGACTCTATAAAACTAATTGATAAAATTATAGTGCGACACATTTTATTTGACAATATAAAAACAAAAATTGAAATGTCAATGGACTTAAGCATTTATTAAGATTTTATTTTGCTGGATATTGGAATAGTACCCGAGTCAACCCCTTTGAAACGAATTACGACAGTTTCAATGGAAGGTATCAATTCAAACAACAACCTACCAAGTTTATTATTAACCTTCCAAATATTTAAGATTGAACTTCAATGAGACGTTTGCTAACATCTGCGAGTTTTCAAGTCTTATCAGAGCTTTGGAAACTCTCATGAAATTTTTTAACCAACATTCAACAGAATAGTTTTAAGGATTTCAAAGGGTTGGTTAAAATGAAATTTTACTAGAACTTTATTAGATTATACCTTAAACCACTACATACTTTACTGGCTGTTAAATTTAGACTCTAGTTCAATACGATTTAAATTTAAGATATGTATGACTATGAATTTGAATAAAATAATACGAAAAAACGTCTTTATGGGGGTTTGACCAATTTTGATAAACACGAATATTTGTATGTTTGAAATCAACACTAGAAAAAAAGGCCGTAAATTTGTAGAAATACATATGGTATAAAAAAACTGAGGAGACAAAATGTTTATGAAGAGGACAATCAAGAATTTGTATGGCAAAGAAAGGGATTTTCAAAATTGCGACAATTTTTTATCGCAATATTTTGTGTTACTTGTTTCGAAAAAGTCTTTAACTTGTTTGTTGCCAATTATATAGCTATAACAATAAAGTTATAAAATATTTTTTAAATGCATTTAAGACTCAAGATGGAAAACGTTGTCCCGTAGAAAGAAAAGTTACGTCTATTTGAATTAGAATTTACGGTTCAAAAGTATCGGCATTAAAAAGAAAATTTCTGAAGAAACAAATTTTTCTAACTTTTTATGTTCACTTGTGATTTTTGCGGATCTTTTGTGACTTATTTATAACGATGTCCTCATGGTATGCGAAGTATTTCGAGGTGACATGTCTATTTTGACTGCCAAAGCGGGATTGTCGTTTAGAGAAGTTTGCTAATATTACATCAATTATTGTTAAAACTTAGCTTTAACAAATTAACGTTATAAAATCGAAGTTTTCGTTTTGTTATAATACGCTAATTGTTAGTCTAATTTTGGTTGCTATTATATCGTAAGATAATTTTATTTGCTAAACTAGCAACAAAACCATTCGTATCTAAATTATATGTATTTAAGTATGTAAATAACATTGAAGATGTTGGATGTTTTTGATATATGAATGTATCTGATATTGAAATACAAATATTTTGATACATGTATGAATGAAAAAAACTACTCCTAGGTCTACCTACACAATTGTAATGTCGAAATGATTTCGAAATGACAAGAATGTTTACGAGTACATGTTTAAATGTTATTAAAAAAATCAAAAAAGAAAACAAAAACTATCTAAATATATTTTTAAAAAATTTCAAAAGAGCTTAAAAATGTGTGTTTTAGATATAAATTTAAAATTAAACTTTAAAAAACTAAAACTATTGAGTGTGTTAAAAATTGTAATTAATACAAAAATATTGGTCAAACAAATTTTAAAAAATAGCTTAGCTCTTAAAAATAGCATTAAGGCTTTATTAATATTAAATCAAAATGTTGTTTTTTTTTTAAGAAAAATTCAATTTACCTAGCTCCAGCAGCAGCTAATTCTTGTTGTAGACTTAACATTGAAATTCCACTATGAGGTGAAGTTGTTTCATGTAATGGACGAATAAGTATTGTACTTGTTTTAGTTGATAACTAAAATTGAATAAAAAGTGAAAAAAAGTGTTAACAAATTATTAAAAAGATTAAAATAGATATTGTGAATTATAAAACATAAATGGTATGAATTAAAAGTATGAGGTGTGAAGAAAAGCTGCAATATATTTTGTTTACACTGGGGAAAAATCTCAAACAAACATTTGGATTATGTTTAATATTTTTGGAGCTTATTTTGTTATAAGCTAGGGCGGATCCAGACTTTTAATCAGGGGGGGGGGTCACACACTTAGACGAAGTCTTACTCATCGCTTACAAATATTCTTTAATGTTTTGTAAATGAGGCTAACAAAATGTTAATAACATATATTTTCACGTTTCAATTGCTAAACAACTTTAATAATCAAATTATTTTGGAACACTGTTTTCCAGCAAGGAAACGTCTAACTATACATATGAAAACATTCCAAGATCCCAACAGTTTTCTAATTATTAAATATTTAAGGGCTAAATCACAATAGTTTAGAGGGTTTCTAATGCATTTCACGCAGAAATGTAAGAAGTTGTTTTGAAACGTAGCTTTTTTCCAAAAATAAAATATACTTCTGTTGTTTCCATTTCTATAAATAAGATGAACGCTATAAAAATTCAAAAATGCATAAAATGAAAGACGATCTGATATGTAGAAATGTCGGGTTTTTTAAACGTAGTTTTTTCGAACTCAATTTTCGGGAGTCTCTTATTACTATCGTTATCAATCTGAATTTAAGGAAATAGGTGCATTGAAGTACATTATTTCTCTAAAAAGTTAAATCAAAACAAATTAAGGTAGATAAACAAATAAGCTGGGAAGAAACTTTTATGTAGCACTCACAAATTACACGTTTCAGAATCTCTTTTCACTTCAAATCTTAGGACAATTAAAGCTCTTATATATTTTAGATATGAAACGTTTATTATGTTTTTTACTTAGCCATTAGCGTAGTAAAAGTGTCACTTTTGCTTGTTTGGGACATTTGTATTATTGAAATTCGTGTTTAAATCTTAATGCTAGAGTAAATTCACTTCAAAAGTAGGTTTATTCAACAGAAAATCAATTTTGAAAGCAAGCCTAGGTCGCTAGAACTTTAATAATTTCTTCCAAAAAGTCTGTTCTAAAATATTTCCTATATTTAAAGATTTAAAAATGTACCTGAAAAATAAGTTTTTCTCAGAAAGTTAAATGCCATTTTATTTCTCAAAAAATTTAAATTTTTTTTCGAAAATCACTTTAAATTTTGTCTTTAAAATATTTTTGGTAAGTACTAAATAAAGTGCTTATTAATATACATTTCGCATTTAAATTTTCTTAAAAAATGTTGACCCCTTTCTGAGATATCAAGTTTTGTAAATAAAATTAATATTTTTTTTAAATCAAAAAATAAATGCATTTTTTATCATCAAAAATCATCACCAATTTGATGATTTGATCTTTAACAAAAGCTTGCAGAGAACGAGAAGATTATGAAATCGGTCCATTACTTCTTGAGAAATCTAAAAAACAAAATAAAGGTTTTATGAGGGGTACCCTTCTATAGCAATACTAAAATATGTTTTTCTTGAGAAATCTTAAAAACAAAATAAAGGTTTTATGAGGGGTACCATTCTATAGCAATATCAAAATATGTTTTTCTTGTAGAGAGAAGCCATATTAAGAACACAAAATTTAGATAAAGTTTAAAAAAAATCGCATATTTTAACCAACAAATTTGTTTGGAAACTGCTGTTGTTTTTTGTATTTCTAAAATGAAATAAATGCCTTACGTTAGTGGGTTGAAAACCTTAATTTTAATCAACTCAATTGTTTGGACTGTAGGGGCCAGGAAGCCAGATAGACAGAATCGGGGTACCCACTTTTTTCGACTTCTCTGCCTTCATAATGTCATGTTTGATTAAAAGCTCTAGTTCGACATTTTTTACTAATGCAAAACTTGCTATGTAGTTCCTATATGTCACAAGTAAATATCATTTCAATGTTCACTATTTATGTGTGTCAAAAAAAATAAATAATAAAATTGAGGGTTAGTTTTGGGAACTTAAAGGCAACTGAATATAAAATTCATGATCTCTTATTCAAGGTTACTTCTAACAATTACTAACAAATTTTTAGTTAAAATCTTTACTTATATAACTTAACTGTATAAGCTTTATGGCTAATGGGATATCCCCTGGATACTCCATTGGTCAAAAGTTGATGCACTTGTGCTGTGTTTTTGGAATATCCGATTCATATAATGGTATTGGTCTAGCCTTCAGTTAAAAGTAGTACTTTTAGCAACAAAGATTAAGGAAGTAAAATACAAATGTTGTTCTCATATAAAAAAAAAAATTCAAAAAAATAATGGAGGTCATTACCGCCATACGATTAGTTTTGAATTGAAGGGAATTCCTTCGAAAAACAAACAACTTATCTCCCAAGGGGGTTTAAAGACGCCTGCGACTCCCCTCTGGATCAACCATTGGTTGTGAGGTATATCAAATATGTTAAAAACGGAATTATTCTGCATGGTTCATTAATTACTTTGTTCGAAAAGTATTTTTAGATATTTTGGGAGAAATAGTAAACCATGATCAGAACCCCTAGTCGAAATTGGGCAGATTAAAGTTTTATACGTAAAGTATTTTTCAATATTACCAAAAAGTGCAAGACTGTAGCGGTTACATCTCTTGCTTTTGATTTTGTTTTGAGAGCGTGCTTATTTCAAGGTTACAGCCAGTCTACTACACTTTTAACAATTAATATTTGAAACCCATTTTTAAAAGTATGCAACTGGCAAGGGAAGTTTTCGTTCAATTTTCATTCAAACATTCTGTGGCCTTAAATATAATAGTTGTTATTAGGTTGTCATCTGTAAAAAAAATCTCTAATCTGGTTCGACGCTCTACTAAAAGGTCTTGAAATAGATAAATTTATGATGAACCAAAATGGGCCCAAGATCGATCCTTGTGCAATTTCTGATGAAATTTTAAACAACTATGATTGTTCAGATCGTATTGAGGAAAATCGGTTTTCAAGAAAATGTGGTAACATTCGAAAATTAAATTGTACATATTAATTTGTATTGTGTCCCTTATGTCATTGAGAATCAAATGCTTTCTGAAGGTCTAATTTAAATAAAATTTTAAATCTAATTTGATAATTAGGTATTATATGTATGCATATTATGGCAATCTAAGTTTACATGTGAATGCATTTTTTCGAAAACTTTTCCTAGGTTAAAAATGACAGTGATAAGGATTTAAAACTCGGATTATCTTTGGTGGGTTTATTTTTTGCAATTGGTTATAATTTTGATTTTTTCCAAAATGATAGAAAACTGTGGAAGGAAAGGCAGCATTTTCCTAAAACGATATTTCATACACATACCTTAATTTTCTGACGATTCTTAGTTGGATAAGTAAAAGGAGAAGTACCAAAAGAAAACAAATGTTGTATCATGAAACAAACTTTGCTAGTTAAGTTACTATCTAAATTTGTAATCTTTTCTGTGTGTAAAGCTAAGAAGAAATTTTGAAAGGCATTCATTCTTGATTGATTATCAACTAAATCAAGGCTAACTTATTAAGAGATATTGCTACCGAAAAATATTCTACCAGTAATTTTGTCAATTTCTTTAAATGCTTGTGGAGACGGATGCATTTTTTGGAGCTTGTTTTTAAATGCGTAGTTGAGATTAATATTAACTCTTTGATTAATTCACAATTCGAAATGTTTCTATCGCAAGGGACATTTGAGTGGGAAAGGTTGTATTTGTAAACCTTCTTTATGGTGTAAGTGGCAATGGCAAGAACGGATTATAAATGTTTGAGCTTTACAATAATTGTAATACCAAAATGATCCGAAAGTGTTGCAAAAGTTTAGAAGATTTCAGAACTAGCTTCATTTTTAGTCTTTGAAGAAATGGAGACGAAATTAATATATAACTGTGGAAAATAAGGGCTTTACTGGGCAAGAACTAGGAACTAGGAACCACTTATTTTCATACATTTCTTGAAAAACTTCTTAATATTCAAAACAAAATAAAATATGAAGATAAAGTCTGTTGGACCTTAAAATTTTACCATTGGACCCTGTCTCATAAAAGTAACTTCCCTATGAATATTATTATTACAATCAATAAGTGTTTTTAAATATGCTGAGTTTTGTTCTGTTTTTACAACATGTCAGTATAAGTCCCTTTGATCCATTCAATTATTCAGACTCAAACATAATTAACAGTTGTAAGACACTAGGTCTTGAAACAAATAAGTTCAAACATCCTGAATATCATTTCTTCAAGTGCTCATTTATTTATTATTGATTTTCAATGTATACAAATTATATTAATTTCGAGAAAGTTTAGATTTTTTTTAAAACTTACCTGTGATGGTGGTGAATCCGGTGAAGAATCCCTATTTTCAAAAATATTTGCATCAGTATCGAAATTTCTATCCAAACGACCCACAAATGGAATCTCTTCGAATTGCAACAAATTTGTTTGATGCAATAATTGATCTGGTGATTGATATAAAATATCTTCAGCCAATTGGCTTTCCAAAGACTGATCATTGGTTGTTGCTGCATCCATGGGGGTCATTTGTTCGTGATCTTGATGTGAGATAGAGGTTGTCGATGGTGGGGTAGGGGGTGTAGGTCTAGGTGTAGTTCCTTTACACTGCATTTCCCGACGACAATGTTCGGCACGCGCAATTTCAGCCGCCAACCATGATGGCAGTTCAGGAAGAAGCCAAGTCAAAGCTGACCGTAATCCCAGCATTATATGCTTAAAATTAGATTAAGAACAAAAAACATAAACACAGGTTAAATAAAGGCTTTAAGATTAGTGTAGATATACTTAGCAAATACATTTCAAAAAACAAGTAAAACAAACCTCCAATGTAACAATTAAAATAATTGTCTGAGTCGTTGTCAATCCAGGCCATAACCTTGACACCTGACCGGATAAGCCAATCAATGCACAATTGACTATAACCGCTGCCAAACTCAAAACACTCAATGCATTCTGCCATGTCCCAATATTGGCCACTCTCTGGCCGAAGGGCCTCTGATGGACGTGTGCCAGTTTAAATGCATCCGACCGTATCTCCATTAAATTATTAACCAGCGCACAAATCCCAGCCAACGGGAAGGCAGCCGAAAACAACACCACATAGCCCATTTGCACTAACATCTCGAGGTGATCCGAAAATGTGCCGTCGTACTACAAAAAGGGGGGAAAATAGAGAGCGTGTTTTAAATTCACTCAACCTTTAAAATGTCCATGCCTAGCCTATTACTATATACCAGCTATAAAATGCACGGATACACTACCTTGAACAAAGAGCTTTCGATTTCCGCCTGTCCAATATTCCGTTTTGTGGCCGGTGATGACAACGAACCCATTGCTGGTAAATTCGGGCTGGGAATCACCGGACTGGTTCCTCCTCCTGCTGCTTCGACTTTGGTTGTATCATGTCCCCCATCAATGATGGGATCATTATTAGGACTCTTAGGCAATGACGACGACGACGCCGACGACGGCGACGATGCCGACGTTATAGGTTGTTGCTGCAGCTGTGCATCGAGAATTGTTCGATTGACATCCTGTGTCGGGCTGAGGGCTCCCCACATTGTAAAACTCAGCCGTGCCAGTTTCCATTGTTCGATGCAATATGGCAGAGCGGATTCACGTAGATTTCCGATTATTTGACGTGAAATCAACAGCCCAGCTAGTTGCTAAATTGGATTTTACCAAAACAAAAACAACCAGAGAGCATGATAAGGATTCTATCTGTGTGGATTTGAAGATGAAGAAAACGAACCTCTTTAAGCTTCTCCTCGTCACGGAGATAGAAGGCAATGTAGAACAACGATAGGAATGAATTCACAAATTGAAATAGTGCAACCTTGGCAATGAGATGATTCTCATACTTCGACTGAAGACGATAGTTTTCTAGAAGCAAAACAAAAATAAGGAGATGGATTATTTTTAGTTTCAGGAAGTCAAAAGTTCAGATTGTTGTTGTTGTTGGAACTTAGGAGTTACCCCTGTCATTGAGCCAAACAGCCAACTTGTAATATGCTTCGTCCATTAAAGTGATGGCACCGGCAAGTAAAACTTTTGGTATCACACTTAAACAACACAGGACACTTTCTTCGGGTAGTTTTTCATCCCACCAATCCTGTGGAATAAGAGATAGAGAAAGAGAGGAGAGAAAGAAAGAGAGGAAGATACTATACATATAAATTTTATCTAGGGTTAGATTTGTTTTAAGATTTATTTTCTTTTTATTTTATCACGATGATGATGATGATGAAAAATTAATCCTTTTTTCGATTGCTGGGCGCAATTAAGGATTAAGGAATTTTTGTTTTGTTTGTGTGTTTGTGACATTGAACTATTTTTGTAGGTTGCAAAATGACTAAGGCTTTGTTTTTTTAATTTAAAAGTTAAAATATGCGTGGTTTTCTTCTTTATACGAATATATGAACAAAAACAACACGAAAGCTCAAAAATAAACAAAAACTGTATTCATGATGATATTTAATTAAACCTTTTATAAGCCTTCGTCTTTCTCTAAGTATAAAGTCCAGTGCTTTGCCTATATAGGAACTATAACGTTAACTTAACCTATGTATACAGTAGTGCCCTTGGTTGCCGGTCTTATATCTACAAATGTTTCAATTTTCGGCTGGATAAAAAAAAAATAAAATAAATTTTAATCCCTCTGGTCGAAATTAACTTTTAATTAAATAAGACTTGAGTTTATTTATATTCGTATATAAAGAACAAACGAAAAATTATATTGTATGAGAATTGGTTTATTTTTGTGTGTTTTATGGAGTCAGTCAAGTTTCAAGTGTAATTATTGTATATCCCAGAGTAGGTAATGGTTTTTCTTCCTTTGGGATTTCTATCTATATAAATGTGTTTATAATTATTATCATCATAATTATCATCGTATACTAATGAATTTAATTTTTGTTGGTTTCATATTTTATTAAGGGAGGTTTTGTAAATATAAACACTTGAATATAATTTCATTTGGAATTTAAGGCAACAAGTATATTTTGTAATCAAAAGTTAATTCATTAGTAATGCGCTCGAGTTGTTCCTTTGATATATCAAATTAAGGATTTCAATATTAAATAATTGAAATATTTTGGGGATTATGGGACGAATTGAAATAATTACGGTTTCTAATTAATCAAATTCATTTGAATCAGCTTTTTAAAAATATCTTTAAATGGATTAAGGGGCTATGGTATAAGACCAATAGTAAAAAACGATGCGACCCTCTCTGACAACTTCCCATCCGTGGCTATCAGTTTTAAGGCTCTTTGTACTCATAATACTAAAGTCGAAAACCAATTCTTATCATATACTTTATCTTATTCGTGTTTTGTAAAAAAAAAGTTGTCAGTTAAATGTTTCTATAAACTAACTAAAAGTTTGCAATAATAATTTACGTATGAAAAAAGAAGTTCGACTTCCATATCTACTTTTGTTCCTGAAATTTTTAGTCGAAACCCCATTTTTGAATAGAGGCTAAGATACCCAAGCTGATAACTTCCCAGTATCCGTCTGTCGATGTATCTAGCTTAAAATTTTGTAGGTTTTCTTGTTTTGTTCAAAAGTTGACGGATTAATTATTCTTTGAAATTTTAAAATTACTAACAATATTTTTCATATAATGAAAAAGTTTGATTTAAAATCTATATTTGTTAACGAGATTTTTAGTCGAAACCCAATTTTTGAGCAATTGAAGTCGCATTTCTTAAAAGTTTTTATTTTGTACATAAACAAATACAAATTGGATGAATGAAATTAACTTGAAGTCAATATCTTCCACCATTCACGAGATATCGAGAACCAAAAATCAATTTTTACCAATTTAGCATATTCTTTTTTTTGTACATTTTAATTTTTTATAAAAAAAAAACTAACTCTTGGATTTTTATAAAAAAAAATGACTTAGTGTCGAAAACAATATTTTTTGTGAGATAAAATAAGTTTGAAGCCAATATTTTTAATTTTTGAAAAGATTTTTGAAGTACTATTTTTTAAGAAACTGTAAAATCGAATTTTCTCAACATTTTACCGAATGTTGAAAATCATGTTTCTTATAAAACAAAATTAGTTCGAAGCCATAGTCTCAAATTTTTCAAAGGATATTTTAGTCGAAAATCATTTTTTTTACTTTTCGCAATGTTTATTTTTTTTAAGTTTTGATTTTTTGTGATTATTTTCAAAAATATATTCGTGTGGTATCACGTTACAGTATATAATATAAAATTTACCTCAAGCTACTAGCGTTATTGGTTCGTGAAATATTTTGGGTTAACCAACATTTTTTTAAAAATTGCTTTGGTAAAAAAACCACCCACTAAATTTTTTTGAGGGTCTTTTCTGCATCTTAATCCATCTTCCTACATTATTGTGTGTATAAGAAAATTTATTTTAAGTTGATATCTCTACAGGATCTTGAGATATGGACAAAGAAACAAACATCGTGAACGTACGTACACAAGCATGCGCAGAACTCTCTTGAAATCTTTTATTTCGACTCTAGGGACCTTTGAACGTAGAGAAATATCAAAATTTTAATTCGACAAATCGGACCGATTACAATAACTTCCTATGGGAAGTTCAAAATTTAGTACCATTTTTGTAAAGTTTATAATTCTTCTAAAAAAATTGCGATTGATTTTTCTGAAAACATTATAAGTTTGCATAACATAAAATAATTTTGAATTATTCTAGAGATATTCGATTCAAACAAAAGTTTTTACCAATTTTTTTTGTAGATTCTTACTTTTTATAATAATTTTTTGAAAGTTCTTCCTGTATCTTTTGATGTGTTCATAATTAACAGGAACTTAAGGGGTTTTTAATACCCATAAAATGTTTAAAGTTTAAGCATCGAATCGGTGTACGATGGTCTTAAAGTTTTGAATATAAAAATAAGAGGATAAAACTTAGTTGGGTAAAGCATTTCACATTCTCGATGTGCGGGTATAAAAGAATCACTATGATTGGAAGTGGGTCAATACAACTGGATAATTGAACATAACATTGTTTGTAAAAGTAAGTAAGGAGTTCTTTAAATAAGGGCGCGTAGATGTTGAAATGAAAACAAGCTGTGTGTGAGGTTTTAACAAAATTATTTTTTTTATTTGAAAGGCGCATGTATGCCAATAAGTGTGGTATATGACATCATTGAAATGCGCGCCTCGGCTGCTTACAGTGGCATGGATCCGAGTGTTCCAATTTTCAATGACTCTTCCGCATGGATCCGATTGAATTTGAGCATTGGTCTGTGTTATGATCATCTTTAGTCTATCAGTCGATTGTGGTTTATTTGCATAGACCAGCGACTTCAAGAAACCCCACAAGAAAAAGTCTACCGGGGTCAAATCGTATGACGTTGGTGGCCAATTCACATTAACCCTGCGAGAGACAACTTTACCCTCAAATCGTTCATGCAAAATGTCAATCGCGGCGTTTGCTGTGTGGCACGTAGCGCCGTCCTGCTGGAATCAAATGTCGTCTAGGTCCATATGCGTTAACTTGGGCCATAAGAAATTAGTTATTATCGTTATGTAGCGTTCGCTGTTGACGGTGATCGCCTCACTAACGTCGTTTGCAAAAAAGTATGGACGAGGGTAACTTTTTGAGGATGTATTATCAACATGTGAACCTTGCGTGGTTTGTTGTCGTTCTATATAGGGCAATTTTGTTTGTTAACATAGCCATTTATCAAAAAATGTCCTCTTCCAAACTTCAGCGAACAAACGACGTTGTCTATGGTGATGAACTTCGAGCTCCTGGGTCAGTTGGATCTTGTATGGGTGTAGGTTCAAGTCCCGACACAAAGTTCACCAAGTTGAAGACTGCGAAAGGCCGAGTTCTGGTGCACGGCGAGGAATACACTGCCTCAGGTTCTGCTGTAAACTTTCAAGGAACGGTGATGTTCTCGACCGATCTTATCTTCCTTGAACGTACGCGTGTTGTGTTGGCTGATTGTTTACAGAACCGGTTTTCTCAAATTTAGCCACCAAACGTTGAAGAGTCGACTGTGAAGGGCCACCACGTCTACCATAAAATGGGCATAATGCGCGCAACGTTTGCGTTTACGAACACACATTTTAATAATAAAGTTATATCATTTGAATGTGCTGCTTAATCATGTTATTTGCCATAATTTGGTATAAGCAATTGAATAACAAACAAAAAATCTACCCGCTCCAATTGAAAAACCCTTTAGTAATCATGGCGTGATGGTTAGTTTGTTCAACCCCTGCCTGTGCCATCTAAAAACACATGTTTTTTCCCGGGTACTGCCTCTTGCGAGCAATTGACAAATCATTCAAGAGTAATTCTTGCCATTAAAAATTATTTCTCAATAACGCCGTTCGGATTCAGCGTATAAATTGTAGGTCCCTTCATCCCTGAGCTGAATAGCACACAGCAATGCTTGAGAGTTGTAAGCCACTATGCCTTGCTTTCCTATGTTTTGAATTTTTTGTAAAAATATCGATAAAGCAAAGAAAGACAGGAAACATTGCGGCGGTGTTCGAGTGATATAAATGTTTCGGTTGTAGTTCTATCAGATATTATTTACAAAGTTCATTTACGGGTTCTATCAATAGGACTTAAACTTACTTTAGAGGCCCAAACATACAAGTTATATTCAAGTTTTGAAGGAATGAAAGCTTTGTAAATTAAAATCCTATTAAATTTCTTGAACCGTTTGAGAAGTTTAAGCATTTTTCGCAATTTCGAATATATTTTCATTCCATAATGGGTGATCTTTCATACACTTACCGAGTACTTAACGAAAAATAGTTTCCTCAATGCAAGCGCCACTCTTGGAAAGCACCATTGGATTCACATAAGTTAAGCACGAACAACAAGAGACAATAAATTTAGACAGTTTATAATTCAACATGTGACAATACTGTCGAGATCGGAATTTAATGAGCTAAACATACGCTGTCATTGAAGTTCCCCATCCGAAGGACAAAGATGTGAATCTAGAAATGAATAAGAATAGCTGGGGGTTTTTCGTTGGCCAACCAATTTAATGGATTAGAAGTGATAGACATGATATATGAATATAAGGAAGAGTGTCGGAGACAAAATGGAATTTTGAATTCCTGAATTAAAACCGCACAATACAATTTGTATTGAAGGGTTAGAAAGGTAGTTATTATCCCAACGAAGGAGATCATCAATACCATAAGCTTGGTATCAAACTTTTCCAAAAGCTTTCAAAATATCAAATGCAATAATCTTACTTTCTTTACAACGATGTAAGAATTTGTTAAACTGTTTGTTTAGTTTAGATAAACCATCAAATCACCGGTGGATCTATTGCTACGGAATCCGTACTGCTGGTCATTAAGAAGCTTTCTTTCTTCGAGCTATTTTTTAAGCTGGTAAATTATTCAGCTTTTCCATGACTTTGCAAAGAAGGGACTTAAGTGCATTTGGACTATAGTTAGAAGGATAGAAGGAGGATTCGCCTTTTTAAGGGACAGGCTTGACAAATGCTGTTTTCTATTCACTCAGAAAGAGAGCTGTAGATTAGAAAGGATGGAGAGTTAAGCAGCACTTTGGCCTCTTTAGAAAAATGGGGAAAATGCTATTCGGATCTTTACTATCTATAAAACAACATTTTTTTTAATTGATACCTCCACTGGTTCTTAAGATATGAACTGCGAGATTCATTACACTATCATTTAAGGTGGAATTGTCGTCGAAATGTTTTTTATCTCTGTTCATAATTGATACTGAGCAAGTACATACAAAAAAAAGGTCCTTGTTATAACACTTAATTACAATCATTTAACAACGGAAATTTCCTTATTATAATGTACATAAACAAAAAATAATTGCAGAACTACTTCTCTTTGCAAAATATGATTGTTTGCAATTAAAGAATATACAAGTGCCTAGACCCCCAGACCTCTTTCAAAAATTAAACAAACACGTTCCTAAACACAATTATCGAAGCACTTGAAATAATGACACTCGGTGATATAAAACCTTAAAAAAAATGTGAAAAATAATTGTAGTACTGTGCTATATATGTATATTTGAATCTCTTTACTTGGGTACTATGGCGTATACGTAACACAAAATTAAGTAAAATATATTTTAGAGTGAACAAAGTATATGCGCATAGGTATGCCGAAATCTAATTAAAATGTATTCCCCATGATATACCAACAGTTTTCTGTTTATGTATATACATATTTTAAGTCAAGAGAGGTGAATGATTCAGCACTTTTACCTTCCACATTAACCTCTTTTCTAAGTTTTATTTTATTACTTACTGGTTTACCTCTTTCTGTATTTTATGGTGACCAACTGTAAACTTGTGTTTTTGAGGTTATTTTCAAAAGAGTATAAACTATAAAATATGGAGTATGAAGAGTTTAGACCTTTAACTTTATTATTGATATTAAGTACAGGGTGCGTAAGAGAAATAGAAAGGATTTAAGCAATTAATAGCTCCATCTCTGTTTGATAACAGAAAATAAATCTCAAAGCTTTCAAGAGAGGAAGGATAAACAATGTTATCTTTTTTTTGTCATAGCGATTCTTAAATTAGTTAAATCCTTACAGACGCGATTATTTTAGCCGATGAAGGTCATTTAAAAAAAAAAGAAGCCTCTTCATTCGCTGAAGCTAGGTAAGGTTAGGCAAGGTTATGTTAAAGTTGGACACACTAAGGCCAGTTTAATGCCACATGAATCTTGAGGCTATCTTCTAAGCTTAATGAAACTTGTTTAAGTCCCTTTACGAAACGCGAGATGTTGCTTATGTTTATATGATTCAAATGGTGTAGATCATTATAAAAGAATTTTCCTAGTTAATTCTTGCGTTTTTGGGATAGAGCAGGACATGTACATGTGTTTCTTCCTTTTCCTCGTCCATACAGCTACCGCAAGTCATTTCAGAATACGCTTAGTCGAGTGGCGTGCTTTTCTATTAGACAGTGCCCTGTTATGACACCGATTATCGAGCTTATATGCGATCGGCAAGCACCTTGATCGCTTTAAACCTGGTGTAGGCCAGTGTTAAGCTATAGAGTTTGAAGGCATAGAGTCCAGAGACTTAAAATTGGCTTGACTTACTGAAAAAATGTGGATATTAGATGTTGATATCATGTTTTCTTTATGTCAGGAAAAGACTTATTTTATCGCCAAAGTTCCGCCTGGAACACGCTACTCGTTCGGAGTATGCACCTCCACCAACCCCTTGTTTTTGATCCATCTTTGTAATAGTGGATGTCCTACCTTTCCAGAAAGCTCTGGAAAGTATAGAAATCTAGAAGTTTCTGTCGAATCTTAGTTGGGGAATGTAGTCTGTGTGCTTTGGAATTGATTTTATATACTTAAGAATTACCGAGTGGGCAGTGTTGTTATTAACCTACAGCGCTGAAGCTTTTAGGTTAGTAGAAGAGCTTACGGTTTTTTGTTTGCCAACTTTATTAAGAGGTGTAAGGTAGAGTAGGGTGTCTAGTGCCACAGATGGGGTCGTGTGAAGCGATTCGCTTAAATAAAGACAAGATGAACGTTGGGCTTTATTTAGTTTGTCAAGGTCTAAAGCATTCCACCTTACTGCCACAACGTACATTTAAATCGGCCTGATTATTGATGTGTGTAGTCAATGCTGTTCTGGGTTGTAAGCCTCATTTAATACCAATATCTTTTATTTTCAAGAAAAGAGAGCTCCAGTATCTTTTTGGACTCTTTCTTGAGTATTGCGTTTTAAATTTAGTTTTTTGTCTAAAATGAGACCCAGATACTTAGCCTCTTCGAACAACTTTAATTAGATTATTTTAATATTGGGAGGATTAACAAATGGAATTTTGTATCTCCTTGAAAATAGGACTAATTCGGTTTTGTGAGGGTTCTTTAAGGGTGTTAAAATGCCTTCCTGAAACCGCTATAGCAACGCCGCCGTTTGCACATGCAATCATTCTAAAGCTCTCCGCATCCAGACCGGTAAGGATATCATTTTCCACTAGGCTGCAAAGAAAAGGGGATAGATCGGTGTCCCTCTACTACGAATCTTCTAGGAGAAAAGTTTCCCAGTTTTAGGTTAATTATTCTGCTAGTTAGCATTAAGTTAATAAACTTCCCAAGCGAACTCTCTACGTTCAGAGATGTTAGGTCGGATGTGATTGCACATAGATATGTCTACGTTGTTAAAAGCGCCTTTGAGGGTAAAGAAAGCAACCAAAGTGAACACCGTGTCCACTAATTTGGCCTTACAGTAGGCATGTTGAGACATATACAAAAGTTTTGTATCAATACTTGCCCTTAATTGAATATCAATCAATCTTTTTAAGGTCTTAAGAGGAAATGACGATAGACTTATAAGTCGTGGATCTTTCGGGTTGACTTGATAGCAAGCGAGGGGGTAAGCTTTTTGAACAATTAACCGCGACCGCTACAAACAGCTGTTAAACGAGAAGTACCTGATTCCAGCAAGACTGTGCGATGTGTCATGTTTTTTTTTTAGGTAGTGCAACTGTCCGTAGAGAAGAAGGGTCTAGTGTCTTATAACTCTCAACAGTTTCTGTGACTGAGTAATTTCTGGGAAGTAGGTAACCTACAATTTGTATGCCGAATCCATTGCATTTCAGCAAAATTTTCAGCTGAAATAAATTGTACAACATCTGGTAACACTAATTATGTAAAGCTTTCGTTTTAAACAAAAATATTTTCTCCCTTGTGTTGTATACTTTTTTTTCCTTGCCCTCCCTTATCAAACCTTTGGTCAATTTATTCGTTTATATAATTATAGTCATAGTGTTATAGGAGACCCATTAATTTTATATTATAGTCTAACTTGTAGCACTTTTGTCGCGACAGGACTATTAAGATAACAGTGGGATGATGTAGTGTAATAAATGGAATTTAATCAACAAGGAGTTAAGTTTGCTATATTATGGCTTTGTTTTGGTTTTTTGAAATGTTGTTTGTTAAAAAACCATTTTTATATCAATAATTTCAAAACAAAAAAATAATCACTGGCACAACTTTTATAAAGGAAGTGCTCAGTCAAGAGGAATAAACAGTGTTGGAAAAAATAATAGAAACAAGTATCTTCATCATTTTCAATACACAATATTTTGTTTAGCAATTAAGTCTTTTGTCGTTAGTCTTTCTATATTTAAATCATTTATAATGATGCTCTTAAATGGTAAAATTGTCTTGCGAAAATGGTGAAAAGTTTGAGGTCAATGATGATTTCAGCTGGAAAAAATAATATAAACAAGCTACTTTAACTGCTATTCTTACGTAAGGACCAATATTTTTTGAATGCGAATGGACAAATTTTTAAAAGTCATTATTAATTTTAATAAATATGGATCGTGGATTACATTATACTCGCTTTAAACGCAAAGTGACGAAAAAACTAAGACAAGCTGGAAAAACGGTGTTTGAAATTGCAAAAATCTTAAACTAATCTAAAAAAGTGTTTGAAACTCTACATTCAAGCCCAAAAGAAGGAAAAGATAAACTTCTCCCGTTTTTATACACTATCGGTAAGAATAGGTAAGAACAAGCCATTTCTTTCTTAAAGAGAACTCAGAAATGAATGCAACGGACCAGTGACAGCTAAAACAATAAGAAACCGAGTATTAGAAACAAGTCTTTTTGGTAGAAGTCCACGAAAAGTGACGTTTTGGAGCAAGAAAAACATTATACAAAGACTTGCTTTTGCAAACAAATAGTTGCACCGTTCTTATTCGAATGACGATTTGTGGTCTGATGAAACGAAGTTCAATTTGTTTACTTCCGATGGAAAAATGTATGTGAAGGAGGCCAAAAAAACAAGAAGTTTACCTCAAAATGTACACAGAAGACAGTGAAACACGGTGTTGGGAATATAATAATTTGAGGGTCTTTTTGAGCATCTGGTGCAGGTCCAATATTTCGTATCAAAGATAATATGTGCGCTGTGGCTTATGTCTACATATAAGATTCAATCATGCTACCATTTATTGAAGAGGAAGTAATAATGAACTAAATGGGAGTTCATGTTAATGACACGAAGCACAAAACAAAATCAATGTTATGGAATAGTGATCACAATTCTAAGGCGAACGATCGGATATTGTAAAACCAAAAGAAAGATGAGCTGTGGTTGAAAAATCAAAGGGTATTCCATACCCGTAGAGGCATGTGAAAAATTAAAGAATTCCATGGGGCGAACAGTGGAATCAGTTATTAAAAATAAGGATGTCACTGCAAAATATTCTTAGAATTTGAAATACTTTTACCGTCAAGTTACTTTCTCACTAAAAAAATGTAGCATTCTAACATTGCTGCTAATATATTTTCAGGATGAAACAACATAATTATCATTATTTCTAATTATTATATTTAAAAAAAATGTTTCCATTCAAACAATAAATTATTAAAAATCTATCTGTGTAGCATTTATTTTCCACAAATACCTTTTTGTGTTCTTAAAAGAGCGAACATGAATACTGTTTCTATTATTTTGTCCATATCTGTAATTTCTTCTTAATCATACTGAATAATTTTCATCTGAGTTGATTTGTTATTCCGAGGGTTATCATGGTAACTCTCCTCAATAACAAAGTAAATAATCATTCATTTTTTAAAGCAAGAAAAAAATAATATAAATAGATATTAAGGTATTTACAAACTTTAACTCAATGGCAAAACACACCTAAATAAGGACTTGTGTCATATCTAATTGGCATATAATGAACACAACATTGTAAAAAGTCCAACGAACCGTAAAATTCCCGACCTTTTGCCAATTTTCGTAGATATTTATCATGAAGAAAAGGAAAATGAAAAGGTACTGCATTTTTAAGAGATATCTTGTGTCCAAATTCCTTGCCAAAAAGAAATTTAAGTGGATCTAAATATGTACATATGTTTGTAGAAGAGTAATTTATAGATATGAAGGTATGAAGGCATTAAATCATTCATAGATATGAAGGTATGAAGGCATTAAGTGCTTCAAGCCCAACAAATTCTAATCTTATATTAAAGGTTGTTATTAAAACACATTATTAATATTTTGGCATTATGCATGATGACTTTGAAGTCCTCTGAAAGACTTTATTCGCATTTTGACTAATGAGTAATTCAAGACTGTGTATTTTTTGACGTTTCTAGTCTAACTTAGCAAAAAATAACTGGAACTAAAACTCTTGCCGTTTATTTCAAATTATACACATTAACAAAAGAAATAACGTTTAAAATTAGTTTCATTTAATATGAAAAGTAAGTTTAAGTTGAAAATTTTGCTGTTGCTGTAAAACATTTTACTGGATTTTATGACATCCCAAAAAAATCAAAGGTAACGTCATATCGCCTAAAAAAAGCCCAAAATCAATGTCCTACTGCTCAAATTAGTTTTAAGATATCATAATACTTAAATTAATAATTGACATATCGCCCAAAAGATGGCATATGTTTCAAAATTTGGGCATTCTGTCAAAATGTTTGTTTATTTTTGCCATTATGACATTTTGAGTTCTTAATTTATCTGTCAGATCGCCAAAGAAACGTCAAAAAAGTTTGACAAATATGTTTAGCTTTATTTAACCTCTTTCAAAAGCGAAATATGACCAATTTTCAAAGTGAAATAAAAAGAAATTTTTGCTTGCTTACAGATATTTTTTACGAAATTTCTCTTTTGGGGCTTTAAGCCATTTTATGATTTGGTTTATATGTCTTTGGGTGATAAGACATAAGGAACAAAAGAAATCATACTAATCGCAATGATTAAAACCACAATCTCTATCTTATGTCATAAAGCCCAAATTCAAAATTCTTTTGGGCAAAATGACAACTAACAATTTGGGCGTTGCCACATTCAATTTGGATTTTCGGTGATTTTTTTTTAACTTTTTGAGCTTTGTGTCCAATTTTGGGCTTTATGAAATTTTAGGATCTGGACGTTATGGTTTTGGGCGAAAAGACCTAACGCACGTTTCAAAGAACCTTTATTTTATAATGGAGTTTTTTCTTAGACATGTGCTTTTCAAGAAGAAATAGAAAACGCATAGGTAAAAATTAATGTCATGTCCAACAATTTAGTATTATTATAGATGGAATAAATTTCAGCCGAGAAACCCAATTTTCGACCACTTTTTGCCGTATGTCAGCAATAATACGACCTGTTATTCTCTTATATATCGTCAATCGTCGCAGGCTTATCTGTCTTTTTAAGGGACTTTACATAAGCCCACGAAAATTGTCCAGCGGTGTTGAATCGCACGATCTTGGAGTCCACGCCATCTACAGGAATCCGACGAAAGATAATGCGCTCATCAAAAGATGAATTTAATCAATTGATGCATCGACCGAATAGAACCATAATTTTGGAGATAAATTTGCAGGTAAGTAAGTCTATGCATACATCAAGTGACAGCTGTGAAAAAGACAGTCCAAAAATGGATTGCCAGATTGAAAACCACACGACTAAAACAAAATATTTGAAATGTTTGGATTGGTTATAATAAATCACAGTCGAATTCATAACTTCGCAAATCATTACAGCTAGTTCATTGCAAACTGAGCGAAAAACGAAAAGTTATTATTTTGACATATCCAAACATAAAACAAAAAAGAGATTGGATGTCATCAATGTGCTTTTTGAAAGTAGACAAACCTGAACAATATCAGGTGTGACATAAGGATTAAGGACATAATTTAGCTTATGATAGAAGATGTCATCTTCCATTGTGAAATCTCTGTGAACGTGTTTAGTTTCGTCCAATTTCTCTACATTACTTGTTCCACTATAACAAGTTTTATTGTCAAAATATAATGAAAAATTAAATTAATTCTCTGACATATCCTTCAACAGTGCCCGCCGCTTTTAATTGATTAATTCATTTCGCGACTACGGTAGTGAATGAATTATTATCATATCGTGGATGTAACACCAGCTTTAAGTGTTTGAACAAATGTAGATGACAGCAACAAATTCTATTCAATCGAAAAGAATTTAAGAACAGACAACAAAAATATACCCTCTTGTCCCGCCCTACAGAAAAAAACCTAAAAATTAAAATGGAAATTATGTCACATATCCCAGAGGTGTTCTTGAGTGAAGTGTTCAACAAAATATTATATTTTTTTATATAAATTTTGGTCTCTAAATGAGAGAAAGAATATAATACACTTCAACTATTATGCCTCATAGTAAAGAGTGCGGTAGCGGTATGCCTGATGGCGGTATAAACACAAAACCTGACAGCTGCCACAATGACACAGCGCAATGAATGCATTTAGTATTTCATTCATTTATAATGATGACACTTTGCAGCAGCATCATCCAGCATCACATCAGTGTTGTTTTCAGCTATGATGATGATGATGATTCTATAGCACAACAGTTAGCAAAAAAACAGCTCCAGGGACATTTTTGGTGAATTTCGTGGCATACCAAACAACGACACAGAAACACACACTCATACCATTTCTTCGTTATGCGATTGCATTTGTGTCGCGTTATTTAACTGACAAAATCGACAACGACAAAACACAGAATTCCATATTTGCTTATATTTTATATTTGCGTGTATTTATACTTTTGGTTGACAGGTGTTGGAAAACAGCGAGACGAAAAAGGAGGTATGTTTTGTTTTTTCAAGAGACAGAGAAAGAGAATATAGCCAGCTGAACTTCTGAATGTCAATATAACCTGAGGTAGTATTTAAATAAATAATAATATTATGCAGGAAAACATTTAAAATATTTGCAAAAGGATCAAGGATATTATGCTCTAGAAGCAAAGAGGGACGATGAGGAGGCAAGGACGATATTGACGAACGACGATAACGATAATGATGATGATGATAATGACGACGATGACATGGAGATGGCGTGGCGGATGCCGACTGGCAATGAAAATGTGGGTTAGGTAAGCATTCTCAAAATTTAATAGGATATTTTATCATTATACCAAGTGGAAGGATATGTCTGCTTTCATGTATATGTCTCCTTATATACGCCCTACAGTCTACAGTATGATAAATAAATGGTTTATGGTTATTTAATGAGCAATAAGGATATTAATTCAACATTGGTAGGCAAAGAGAATATATTATTATTATTGCCGTATATAATGACAAGTTTGTTTATGGTAGCTCGTCTATCTATCCGCCTGATGGCTAAAGTTTTTGGCTTCCAGCTTTGTCTCGTTGTGAGGTTTGTGACATCTGCAGTAAAGCAGCTTTTCCTTCCATTGGATTAGCTAAGACGAGTGCGGCTAAGGGAGGAACATAAACATAACTAATTTAGTTTAAGGCAACAAGATTTCGACGGGGCATATGGCGCGAGGAAGTGAAGGTATAGTTAGGTATATACAAGGAACTGAATTGTCTTTAGCTGTTTTATCTAGGTCTTGAGGTTTGATGATAATAGCCGAGTTTTTTTAGGAGTCCACATATAGTGCAGTGAGAAATTTCCAAAACAAACGATCAAAAATATTCAAAAGTTGTTAAAATTAAACATTTTTTAGAAAATCGTAAACAAAATTAGCGATATTCAGGCCAGAAATTATTTTTAGTTAAAAGAAATTATGTTAAGAAAGTATCAGGAAGAATTTAAATTTAGTTTGTGTTCATGTTTTCCATATTTTAAATTGAAGCTGAATAAAATAATAAGTGAAGTAAATGGGTTTCTATGTAGATCAATGTTTTGCTGTGTGTTGATTTTCACGTGCAACAGATGGCGCTATTTTGGAGAAGACGTTGATAACAAAAATATTTGATAAATTGTTATCATGGCGCAACACACGAAACATATGATTATAGTTGAGCGATGGTAAGGGATGAGGAAAAGCGGGACGGGTCTGACACAGCTGCAATTAATTTTGAAAGAGACTCAATTTAACAGAGCAGAGAAGTAATGGTTCCTAGTTAACAAATCAAAAATAGAAATAATAACTTTGGTTGTACGTTAACTTTCAAGATATTGAAGACCAAACAGTTGAAAGGCAGATTACGCATTAACAATCTTAAACACCTACGTTGAACTGCTTCAATCCTTTTAATTTGAGTAGTTTAATAGGGGGACCAAACTTGAGACGTATATCCAAGTGTTTATTGTTCATGTGGCTGTCAACGTGGCAGCGAAAGTTAAGTTCTTTATCACAAATGACAAATTAATCACTCGCAAAATCGACTATTGGCACTAAGTCCCCATTGATAAAGTAAATTCTGGGGGAGGAGGGAGGCTTTTGCCTGAGATTTTCAAGATGTGGTACTTACCGACATTGAGTTCAAGCTTGTTTTTGTACACCTTTTTTACACCACGGAGGAATAATATACTAATATCAGAAGATCACGAGATGCGCTTATTAATTTTTATATCGTCCAAGTAAACAGACAAATCACAATAGAGCATTTGATTAACATTATTGATAGCTATAAGATAATTAACAGTGGCGGTACACTGAAAGGTGCATGATAAATAATAGACTGAAACGATGTCAAATGGACAATATTTTTTTTTTAACAAACAGGAGTTCAGTCAATTTATGAAGAGAGGATTACAATTTAAGTATCAGTGACAAATTTAAAAAGATTGGTAACATTTACCAACTTATTAACCATGTTAAATCAAAGAAAGAATGGATTTGCATTTTAAAGAAAGCGATTCGAAGACAATGCTTTCGAACATTTCCTGTAGGAAATGTTAGGGCGATGGATGGCGATAGCGTTCTTTGGACTTCTTTTATAGGCTGGAATAACATGCGATACTTTCTTAGACTTCGGAAATATGACTTGCAAATAAGACATTTTGAGTAAGTGAATCAGGGGAAGAAGAAAAGCATTTATACATTTTCTACGGACAATAGTTGGAACTCCATCAGGTTCGATAGAGTTATCTTTTTAAGTTTTCACTTTAACATGATTAGTAGAATATTTATAGTATTAAATGAAACTTTGGCTGAGTTTAAGAAATGTAAATATTACGAGTAAGTATCGGGCAGGTAAATGATTGCTTCAAACAAATTAGCAATCACCACAAAAGGGTCTGAAGATGGACAGTTATTCATATTCATCAACTGTTTTCTGAGCAAAGTCAAATTCTAATTTAGTGAGAAGGATGCTTAATTCTTGAATTCTTGTTAGTGGCCTTACAAAAATTTAAATTGTATTCAGTAACAGTAGTTGTATTAAATGTAAAATGTTTAATACAAGAAGGACATAATTAGAGAAGTTTTAAAACGATCCAGAGCAGAAACAAGTGGACCTCTTTCAACTTAAATCGACTTATCAGGATCGGGTGCAAAAGTTAAACAAAGTTGTCTGACAAGATTTGAATTTTGTTATCTTTTAAAGAATTGCTAAAAAATTTATTTTACTTTAGCTTTTACATATCTACATCGATTCTTCTGCAGATGTTTTATTTGTTATGCATATAATTTTCCACTGTACTACGGATGGCTTTTCCAACACTAATATTGAAACTTATTTTGTTTCGAAATAAATTCATGCATTATTAAAACTTTTCTTTTTCGAAAAGATGTTAAATTGAAAATTGACATGATGATTAAATCCTTAAGCTTATGCGAATAGCTCCGTATGTTCATATGCATATACATTATTTTTCTCGGCTTAAGTTTTAGCCCCCACATAATGTGTACATACATGCATTGGATATTTATTTGTATGTATACATGTATTTATGTGAATGTAAGCAAATGTTTCCTTTCTTTGAACAATTTTATTTGATGAATGAAAATGTCAAATGAAATGAGTTCTTTTGTTATATCAAGACAATAAAACAAACAAGTTTGTGTAAAACAATTGAATACATTCTGTTGTACGGTTTCTCCTAAAGTTAAGCTAAGTGCTTTATCGTAAATTTAATATAATTTTTGGAACTTGACCCTAGTGATCTAGGTCACTAAGTAATAAAAAAACAAATGTTTTATTGATTTTCAATTGAATTCAATTAAAATACGGAAATGTACCTAGACTTTTTCTGGACTTATGGCTTCCTCTGTTAGCCGACAAAAAAAATATATAATAATGTTCATGAAAGGACATTATTATTTGAATACTTTCGGTTTTAAGAAGTTGTGGACTTGCGTATTCCAATGTCTTTCAAAAATGAATGTACCATATTTTTTTAATTAACTAAACAAGTTTTTTCAGATACATCCACTGTTTTTAATTTCCTATCTTTTATAGATTGTTACAGTTAAGAACTTACGCCTTATGCTAGGATGTGTACCACATTATTGGAAAACTGCGAAGACATTGTTATACCAAAACAAGATCAGCCACCAACAGTAGGAACATCTTACAGCACCTAACCAGCGACTGCAACGTCATACCAACTGCGAAAGGAGACTGTACGACAACGTTCAGAGATTAAGAAGAACCAAGCCTTAACCAAGCTGATGGTCAAAAGAAATGGGAAAGTATTACAACTATAAACTTACCCTAAAGTTAATTTAGAATTAAGAAAGACAAAATCTTTTGTCGGTCATTCTTGGATTGGGACAGATCTACTGACAGTTTTAGGGCGGTAAAAAAATGTTTTGTGTTTCCTTCGTGTTCCAAATTTTAGCAGAAAGTCACAATCATGCCTCCACCGAAAGAAATGATACCTTAACTTTTGAACAACTTTGGAACACATTGAAAACATTGATTACTACCAGTACAAACATTGTGTGTTTTTGGAATGATAGTTTTGGCCAAAATGAAGAATGACCTTTCGCTATGAATTGGCAAACAACATTGTGCGAAAAATCATCTTTTCTGATGAGGCGCATTTTCATCTCAGCTGCTCCTTTAATAAGCCGATTGAAAATTGGATTTTATTGAATGTCTTTACAAGTAGTTTCACAGCAAAACTAAACTTTAAAATGTTTCGAGCTTTAAATTTTTCAGTTTTAATTCAATTTGAGTTAAATTTTAACTAAATTAAAATAGCGTTTGAAAATCTTTAAACATGAAACTCAATACAAATATGAGCGTAAGGAGTTCACGATTAATCTTTGTCTTTTATGTATATTATTTATTTTTGCAATTAATTGCTCTAATTTAGTTTGTAATTAAGATTTTTTTTATAATAAGCGCACACTTAAGGGGATATTACTACCCTTATTATGTAAAAACACAGTGTGAGCACTAAGAAAGGGAGAGAGGGGTTGAAAGGAGGTGTCGGTGCACATTGGTTTTGAATTCCTGAATATTGCAATGGCTGGGAAAGACAGAGTGTGGTAAGGAACTCCACATTCGCGTAGTACGGTTAAAGAACGAATCTATGAACTTGAGAAGGAATGCAACTGGCTATTTCTCTAGAGCATAAACCGTTAAAATAACGGTAAAAGAGGATGCTACAGAAAACTTTACGACGACATCGAGCAAAGGAAACGATCTTATGATGGTATTATCACCAATAAATCTAAATGCTCTACGTTCAATACTGTCCAAGAGGCTTAAGTAAGTTGCATTAGCACCAGCCCAGATATGGCAGTTACACTCAAGCTTTGGACGTATAAGTCTTGTAAATAACAGTCAGATCAGAGGGGGAGACAAATTTTTTGCATCGCCTTAGAAAACTCAACCATCTTTCGGCATTTTTGGCAACATCGCGTATGTGATCATTCCACAACAGGTTGTTGGTGGTAGACATACCGAGAATATCAAGATGATCAGTCTTATGGATGCAAGTGCCAACCATGGATAATGGCAAGGGGGGTATATCACGCTTTATCGATACAAGACAGCATTGGGTTTTCGAAGCATTAAATTTTACGCGGTTTTTATTCCCCATCTTACAATGCTATTTAGGTCAGAATTTAATGATCTTATCATATTTTCTCGTTGCAGTTCCACATCCGAAGGGGTGAGGGATGCGATTCTGAAAGCGAATATGAAAAGCTAAGAGTAGTAGATCGTCAGCGAAACAATGTATTGCATTAGAAGTTGCAGACAGGAGGTCATTAATAAAAATGAGAAAGAGTGTTGGAGATAAAACGGAGCCCTGGGGCACACCAGCATTTATTTTGTAGTTCTAAGACTTGAACCCATCCAATACTACTTATATTGAACGATCCGAAAGGTTTGTTATCACGATTAAGTGCTTAGCTTCCAGACTCATGGTCATTCAAAATTATTTATTGTTTTGGGTTTTAAATTATCAATAAATTCAACAACATTTTTTTAGACAAGGCGAGTATTTAATCGAGGTTTCTGGTCTTACATTTCTATGCATCATGCGTCAGCTGTCTAAAAGATCAATTTCGAAATAAGGATTGTCATATTGAAAACCACACGTCTAAAAAAAACAGATTGGTTCAAACTGTGGGCTAAAGAGTAAATGTCGACTTGCCTTAAAAACATTGTTTTCCATCTTAAAAAATGTTTATTACATTTTTTTTTTAATTTCTTAATATTTTATACATATTTTTGTTTTCGAACCCAATAGTGATTGTTGATGTGACACCGGAAATACCTTTCTTTTATAGACCCAATATTTTTGGAACCCGAAAAATTGTAAGCAAAGAACTTATTCAGTGGATTTTATTAAGGAGCTTTTGGACTTAATGCTTTTGAGAACAAAATCCTGTCTGAGCTTTAAAAAGCGACGCGCTTACTTAAAGCAGTTCAATCAGGGTAAGAAGCTGACTATTTTTTTTTTAATAGAGTATAACCATATCTAGCCCTTTCCGCCATTTTATTGTAAGCGACATTCTCAATAAAAAAAAGACAACTTAATTATTAAAACTTGCCAGTAACACATAGATCCTTGAAGAATATTCACATGGCTAAACTTAAGCATTATTAATTTCCAATACTGACTATTGGCACAAGTTGTTTCAAAGGCTAACAGTGAGCTTTTGATTTGTCGTTTAAGATACAATTTATTTTGGCGCTTACGATAAATTGGCGGGAAGGGCTCGATATTTAAACTGTTCTCAAATGTGAAGAAGTTGTCTTCTTAAAAGCAACATTTTCCACTGATTTTGTATTTTTAACACATAATTATTTAACTCTTCATTAAAAATATTGATCAATAAGTTATTTACTTTAACTGTACATAAGTATTTTCACAGACAAATCTTAAGCAAAATTTTCATTTTGAACACACAAAGGGTTTTTTTTTAGATGTTTGGTTTTCAAGTGGAAATAAAACGCATATAACTTAATGTTATGCCCAAGAATTTAGAACATATAAAGACAAGGATTTGCCATTATGTTTTAAAAATGATTTCAGGTAAGTAGCCCACTCGGCTGGCTCTTATAAATTTCAACTGAGAGGTTCACTTTCAATTACTTTCTGTAATATAATATATAATATAAAGCACTCATCAAAATTTGTCTTCAACAATCAATATTTTGGTAATAAATTTGCGTGATTTATAATTGTTCAGGAATGTGAAATATCAAACCGAAATGAGCATACAATAAGTAATAGCTGTCAAAAAGACCAATTTCGAAAAAAATATTGAAAACCACTCGTCTAAAAAAACACAGATTGGTTCATTCTGTTCTTCTTTTGGTAGACCCGATTTTTGGTCGACCCCTAAAAAATTAAGATTCTCCTTATCAAAGCCAAATATATGTAAATTAGTCTCAAAGCTTTCTTAAAGTTATATTTTTTAGATTTTTAGTTTTGAAAGAAAAAGAAAGGAAAATTACTATTATGTTAACATTTTGGTGTCTAACAATCATATCATCTATATAGAAACCAGTAAAATAACTTAACTATTTTGTACTACTATTATGTAACAAAAAGCTGTAAAAGCAAATTATACATAATAAAATTCATAAATTTAAATATAAAGAAAATTAAATTATTATACTTATAAATGTTTTGTGAAAATTTAATAAAATTTAATTAAAAAAATCAATCAACAAAAACCTTTTGCATGGTGTTCATGCAATGAACGAGTCCAGTTTCAGAGAATATATTTTGATCCATCCATTCCTAAAAAGATAGGAGAAAATATTTTGTTTTGTCTTGTGTGTTTTTTTCTATTTCTATTTCTATTTCGTTGTTCAACACTATTTTGTGAAGAGTGTAGGTAGAAGATATGCAAATTAAGTTTTGCAATTAAAACAACAAAAGAAGAAAAAACAATAAAAAAGGAAAATTTAAAAGTTGTAAGCAGAATTAATTTGAGTCAACAAATTACAAAACCAACCAAAAACGAACGCATGCCAATTAAAGGACTCTACAACAAGCTTTATGTGTTCATAAGGACATGCAAATCCTGCGGTGGCAACCAATTAACAATTTTCATCACACACTTTTGAGGTGACGATGAGGAGTGAGCAGCGAATGACTATGACACGCAAGCAGAATTACAAACGACTACATTTTGAACACATACTATTTTTAAAGTTGCAAAAGAAATAAAATAAAAAAATACAATTTATTTAAGCTGTTCATCAAATTCACACACTTCTGGAGATGGGTATTTTTATGATAATTATTATTTATGTTTATTTGAGTTTTTGTTTTTTGGTTTTTTGAATTGAAATTGTTTTGAACTTACCTGAAATCGTAGCATGAGAAACATTACAACAAAAACCATAAACAAACAAAGAGCGATTATAGGAAAACTGACCAAGTACCGGAAGGCACGTCGCTTCCACGCAGGTGCTTCCTTTGGTTCCAAACGTCCAGTAACATTGCTTTCAACCAAAGGTCCCTAAAGTATATGTAGGTGAAAATCAAATGAAATAATTAACAAAAAATTCCTATTTTGTATCTGATATATTTACCTTATATAATGGCCTTGGAGGTTCTAAAAGTTCTGGTGGCGTTGATAGTGTACCCCAACGAAAAGCTAATTCAACTGAATATCGTTTCCATGCTTCTAAATACAATGAAGCCCAGGCAACGTTGAACAATGAAAATAGGACATGACCCATATCTTGAGCTGTTTGACCTTTGCCCCATAAAATAGCATAAAGGATGGAACCAAAAACAGCAGGTACTCCTAGAGCACACGTATAATGGCCAAGCCAGGCAAAATATAATGCCACCTTGACGCCAAAATATTCAGCAATGTCATCTTGAAATTTAAATAAAAACATATATAATAATTTTTGTAATCGAATTTTACGAAAATAAAAGAATAGAGGCACAAAAACACTTACCTAAAGGCTGTGGAGCAAATATTTGCTTTACCCAACTCGATTGTAGATTTGTTAAAGCACTTGTCTCATGCAATGGAAAAACCTGAGTTATCAGGCCTAGTTCTTGCCAGGCAGCAACTAAAAAATAGCGATTTTTGAAAAATACAGAAATGCTGATTAAAGTCTGGAATAAGGTCTGAAGAAATAATTTCTTAAATGTCTAAGATTTTCAAGATAACTTAAAAGGTTTGGTAGAGAGTTTAATTGGGCACCCACAGTTTAAGTTCTATGTTGTCAAATTGATATTTAAAGTATGTTTATTATGTTTGCCTAGTATGTTTCTCTTTTTCAATAGGTGGTGCAAAGGTCGATGAGTAACCGAGGCCTATTGACGACTCTCAACTATTCCTTTTTATATAATAATAAACTTACACTACAGGGTTTTTTTTTTATCTAAATAAATAGAATTGAAAATTCCACTTAACCGATCGATTAATGGAGAAGTTTATTAGGTGAGGCCCTAGTTCACACAGGACTGCAGCGCCACCTTAAGTACCTAAGTAAGTACTTAATCGATCTTTTCTCAAACAAACAGAGCTTAATGAATCTGAGGTCACTTTTGATTCGATTGCCGAGTTCCAAGCTATTGTCACTTCAAAAAAATAGTCAATTTTAAAAATATAACATTTTTCGAGAAGTATTTACAGAAAATTAAATGATCTTAAAGTTTTTCAGAGATAATACTCTTTTTTGTTTAAATAATTTACATGAACTCAAGGGGCTGTAATATTAAAGGATTTAAAAAGAAACACTCTTGCATATTGGTTTTAAGGTTTTGAATATCAAAATTGGAGGAGAAAACAGAGTTGGCTAATACATTTCACATTCTAGATGTGCGGTTAAAAAAACAATCTCTTTGCCTGACAGTGTGTCTGAAATTGAGCTCAAGGGCATATTATTGAGCATTCTGGGTTGTGCTAGTATTACGACTGAATTGTTTCAGGGGGCAAATGCAAGTGGATAGTTCGACAGAATATTGCTTGTCAAATATAAGTAAAACAACCAAATTAATAAAAAAAAATACTGTGGTGTACAAGCGATGTAAATGTTTTGTTAATTATTATACTTATTATACTTAAAGTTGCCCAAATACTCAATGGACGTATTAAAGCAGTTCAATAGATTAGAATCGCCAGACAAGAGATCCTTTATGAATTTTTCATAAGATAGCTTGATGCCAAACTATATCAAATACTTTTGAAATATGAATCGCATTAATTATACTTTCTCCAAAATAATGTAAAGATTTATCAAACTGTTTAGTTAGATAAACCATCAAATCACTGGTAGACCTATTACTATGAAAACCATACTGCTGATCTTTAAGAAGCCTTCGTTATTCGAAATTTTTTACGCTGATGAATTTATCCGCGTTTCTATTATCTTGAAAAGAAGGGACGGAAGCTAAAATGGACGTTACGAGGAGGATTCGCCTTTTTAGGGATAGGCTTGATAAATTCTGTTTTCCATCAACTCGGAAAGAGACATGCAGGAAAGACGAGAAAGCTTATGCAGTAATTTTACCAGCATTCAAGAACACCTCTTCCGAACAATAGGAGCGTTATTATCCGGCTAAAAGGATTTGTACACGTCAAGATCTTTCAATACTCTAAAAACTACACTAGTGCGAAAAAAGATGCGTATTATAAAATCAAATGTGCTGGAAGACTAACAATACTCTCTGGTGTTCTCGAATGAACAGTTGGTGAAATCAAATATATAATTTGAGCTCACAAAGGGACTGTCGACTGACTGGAAATATTTACTACCTTAAGGACGTTTTAGTATTGTTTGCCGTACTTAAGGGTCATGTAAAGGCTTTGTTAGACTACATAAAATAAATAGAAGTTAGCGTTAGTGAAATAAAAAGCTTCACACTGTCTGTCAAGTTGCATTTAAGCCAGAATTTATTATCCCAAAATATAGACGGATTCATTCAGTAAAATTGTCCTTTTGCTTTTCGAAAAAGTTTTAAGTCAGATTATTGTTTTCCGTAAAGCGTATGCTGTATTGTGTTGTATTATAGTTTACGTTATGTTCTTCAACGTCAAATACGTTGCAAGAAAAATTGACTTTGGTAAAATGATGATCAAATTGATATTGATTTGACGTCTTACAACACCTGTCCACAAACTGTTAACATTTGAAAACCTTTGAAAAGGATATCAAACAAAGAGCTTTCAATTGGTAATTTTTCTTTCGCTCATCAATTCTAAGTGTCTCTAATTTTGTATGGCTTTGATATTTTGTTAAAGTGTTAATTTATCAAAGTAAGAAGATATTGAACTCATTCTTATTGACATTATTAAAATAGATCTAATCGGTTCGGAAGTTTCGGAAGACAAAAATGCTTATACAATAAGTTTGACAGCATTGAAGAACACAGAACAAGCAAATTTGTGTATGTCAAGATCTTTCAATACTCTAACAACTACACGAGTGCGAAAGAAGATTCGTCTCATTAAATCTAATGTGCTGGAAGACCAATAATACTCCCTGATATTCTCGAATGAACAACAAACGGTGCTGAAATCAAATTTGTCAATGGAGCTCACAAACAGACTGTCGACTGACTAGAAATGTTTACTACCTAGAGGACGTTTTAATATTATTTGTCGTAATTTATGGTCATGTGAAGGCTTTGTTAGACTACATGAAATAAATAGAAGTTACCATTCGTTACTTGGTAATTGTTAATTTTTCCTTCGTTTACCAATTCAAAGTGTCTCTAATTTTGTATGGCTTTGATATTTTGTTGAAGTGTTAATTTCTATCCAAATAAAAAGACATTGAACTCATTCTTATTGACATTATTAAAACAGATCTAATCGATTTGGAAGCTTTTTCACATTCGTTTCATACAGATTTGGACATGTCAAAATCTTTGAGTTTTTCACTTCGATTTAGAAGAAGGCTGCTAAAAAAACCAACAAAACAAACAAAATTTTGCGAGAGATTAAAGGTTTTAAAAATTAAAGGAAAAAGGGATTAAATAATTTAAATAGGCAAATAATCGAAAGGATTATTAAACAGCTGAGAAATTCCTTATTAATAAAAGTATTCTAGACAGTAATTTAGAAATTCATTTCTAAGAAATTTCCAGTTATGCTTCGTGTTGGGACTGGGATTTTCCAACTTAAACAATCAAATCGGGTATTGATACTTTTTTTTAAATAGATAGGTTTTATGGCTGAAACACAAAGACGCTTCAGCTTCGGCTTCGTCTGCATTATGTTGGGACTGCTTCGAGGCTTCTTTGAATGACACTTCCAGTATGACATTTCTAAAATGGCACTTCTGTCACTAGCAGCTGTTATTTTTTCACAAAATAAAAAAAAATTAAATCGAAAAAATGAAATTTATCGCGGAAGTAGCAAAATGTAAAAGAAAATGTGCTTTGTTTGTTGACATTTTTACAGCTATTGAGCTGTCAAACAAAGTAAATTTTAAGCAAATTTGAATTAGAGCTTTCGTTTGGAATCACATTACGTTATTTTCTTACGATTGTCATATGAAACGTGAGGTCGAAGCTACATTGTGATAGGATGCATTGAATTCCTATGGCTGAGCTAGTAAACGTTAGGCGAAGCCGCAGCGGAAGCGTGTTTGTGTTTCAGCCATTACGGTTTTCTTGATCTTTGAAAAATATTTTAGTATGCATATCCAACTTAATAGCTTAGTTACACATTACGCCATACAAAATAGTATATCATCATTATTAGTTGCTTGATTGTCTTTCGGCTTTAATTCTTGCAAGAGTTAAATTGTGTAACCTCGAAAACCAAAATGCTTCCGCAAAATCTTCCATACAGCGGATGGGCACAGCTGCAATTATTGTGCACTATGACGGATAGAAACATTAGGGTCTTCTTTGATACTCTGCTCCACAGCAGCAATAGCGTCTTCGGTGCGCACTGTACGGGCGGCGGCGCGGCGCGGCGTCTCAGAGGATGCGCTTTATCCACTATAGAGTTAACTTGGTGAGAAACCGATTCATAATTTTTCAATGATGAAATCGTTTTCAACGACCTTTTTATTTTTTATTTCATTGTTCGGAACAAAATCTTTCCACTATAAGCGATCCAATTTCTTTGAAATCCTATCTGTCTGTTGATCAACTCTAACCTCTAATCCTTGAATCCAATCAGAAAGCTCTTAAACTAATAAAGAAATACTATTTGCATGACAGAAATGCCAAACTTGTCAAACAAATTCCAATGATTAGTTTTAGTGATGAAAACCAACTGGGCTTAGTGAAATGGCCAAACTGAGCATAAATCAAGTGACAGCTTTTAACAAGACCAACTTCAAAAAAAGAATCGCCATATTATAGAAAAGCACAAATTCCAAAAAAACACTAGTTGTATATTTGAGACTATTTGTTAAGCGGCATTTTGGGTACGTTCAACGCAAGTTCCAAAATTCAAGAAAACCTTTCAGTACTTTCACTTCTAACTTACTAACTTAAAAAAATGTTTGAATACCCGATTTGATTGTTAGACAATTTTTCCGAATCTTTATGTGTTATGTAGGATTATCTAGTTGCACAACATTTGTAAAGTTGAAAATATTTGACAATAGAATAAAAACAACACTTACCTATACTTTGTCCTTCTTCAACAGCTGCTCTACCATGCAACGCATCCAAATCACTTTGTCCTGCTCTTAATCCCTGCAGTACTTGCAATACCAGCCATTGGCGTTCTTGTGATGTAAATAACGATGCACTTCCATCTTCACATTTCGTTTGTAAAAAACAATGCGATTCGCGTGTTGTAAATTCTTTTAAGGCACCTCCTAGATCAGTTCGCAAACGTTTGGGTAGGCGGGCTTCTTCGGCGGCTTTATAAAGGCTGATGCGATTTCAAATAAAGACAACGAAAATCCTCATAGATATTTAAATTTAATGGGAAAATTTAATTAGAAACTAAACTTACATATTTGTCGGAGCGCTTATATAAAACGCATTACGTTTTGTACTCTCGTGTGCTTTAACTTGTGCTACCAAACCTAAACCTGAAGGTGGCTGTGATCGAATACGTGCCAACAGCCATCGGAGAGCCTCATCGGGAGCATCTTCTATAGGGGTATAGAGAAAGATTGGTGTAATGTATTATAATGTGTTTTACCCAAAAGTGAAATCACGTATAAAAGTAAATTAAAAATTAATTAAGCTTAACGATAGAAATAAAAAGAAGAAAACCATACATACATCTCAAAAATAACAAAAAATAAACACTACTTTGCAAACTTAAGTTTAATTACCTGGAAACTCAATTACAACATCACATTGAGTTGGAATTTTATTTAACCACAATCTACGTGGTGTCATTAAGTGTCCAGCATAAGGAAGCTTGCGACGTAACTGGCGGGATGCTGCAATGAAAATATGTTATGGTAAATTAATACAAAAAAGAAAGAAAATTGTATTTTGTAATTAAAAATTTAAAATCGAATCTTTTTAGAAGATTTTCTTTGGCTAATTGAACACGGTTTTATGAAACTGATTGATACAAAAACAAATTCATAAGCAAAACTACATTGCAACTTTTGCAGCGTTTTCAATCTTTTATTTTTTCTAGAACTTTGCGAATTAATTCATTGAACTCAACATTATCATCATGGTAAAGTAAAAATGGTTTTAAAATAGGGATGAGTTGATTTTGACAGCTCGTGCCGGCCATATTGTTTCTTTTACTTTCTGTCAAAATATCTTTAATCAGTCACTTAAGACAAATCATCATGCAAGTTAGAGCGTCGAGTAATACATGACAATAAAACTTTATTAGTAAAATAGAGTATATATGGTCGTCTTGGACGAATAACTCACTTAACAGAAGGAACATTCAACTTTTAAGGGGTTTGCCAATCAAATCTTGACAACTTTGCTTTTAATTTGTGAACACACCCTTTCACAAATCATAGAACTGTCATTACGAATTAATTCATAGAACTCAACATTATCATCATGGTAAAGTAAAAATGGTTTTAAAATAGGGATGAGTTGATTGTGACAGCTCGTGCCGGCCATATTGTTTCTTTTACTTTCTGTCAAAATATCTTTAATCAGTCACTAAAGACAAATCATCGCGAAAGTTACAGCGTCGAGCAACACGTGATAATAAAACTTTATTAGTAAAATAGAGTATATATGGTCGTCGTGGACGAATCACTCGCTTAATAGAAGGAACAGTCAACTTTTAAGGGGTTTGCCAATCAAAACTTGACAACATTGTATTTAGTTTCTGAACACCGTTTTTGGATAAATGGGTACGTGAATAACCAAAAGGTCCAGATTTGGGACGACACGAATTAACGAGATGCCGATTCATCCAAATAAAGTAACCGTTTGGTATGGCTTTTGGGCTGGAGGCATCATCGGATCGTACTTCTTCACCGTCAACGGGAATCGCTATAAGTCGATAATCATCAACTTTTTATGGCCTGCAATATAGATACCGAAGACTTACAGTTTTAACAGGATGACGGTACCGTGCCACACATCTTAAGACACAATCGATATTATGATTAAACGATTTTAAAATGGGCCCGCATTAAATAAAAGACCCTTGAAATTTGTGACCTCAAATTTATTTATATGAAAATCTACAGTTGCTTCATGAATGACAACTTCATCCACAGATAATTATTGTGCGGTTTGCACCGGCGCTTTTTTGGGCTATAACGATAGATGATTACGGATTTTTTTGGCCTGGATTGGAAGCAGAACTTATAATCGAATTATTCAAGAGTAAATTTAGGGCACCGGCTTGTTGACATAAACTGCGACGTTGAAACAACCCAGAGCCGACATAAAAATAAATAAATTAGGTGGCGCAACAGTCCATGAAGAACCAGGGCCTAGTGACTTACAACTCTCAACCATTCCTGTGTGCGGGTTTTATTATCAGGAATGGAGGTGACCCACAGTTTTTCATTCCTTTCATAAATTTTTTGATTGCAGGGTTGTCCATTTTGCGGTTTCAAAAGTAAACGTTCATAAAATTTTATAAAATATTTTTTTCATGATATTTCTTTGGTCTTATTACATCATTTAAATGACCACAACGCAAATTGTTGCAAGCATCGATTCTTTTGAGGTAATGTTTGACACATATTTGAGCGGTATTTCAGCCATAACTTGACGAGTGTTGGTTTACAAGTGTTCTTGCGCGTAGCCCTACAAAAAAAGTCCACCGGCATCATATCCCACGTTGATATCGCCACGAGGAGAAATTTCCCGGCCGGGAAATATGCAATGAAATGATATTCGATCGAGTTGATCGGCTACAAGTCGCTGGCAAAAACAAATCGGTTATTCTTTGACCATAAAGCTTCAAATTGACGGTGATAGACCTTCGAAGAAGTAATCACACCTCTGCCGGCCCAAAAAGCGTACACAAACAGTGATTTTTTGTGGATGTAATGACCCCTCTTCAATTACTTGAAGATTCTCAGAACACCAAATACGACAATTTTGTTTATTAACATACCTACCGAGGGAGATATGTGCTTCGTCACTGAAGAACATTTTGTTCGCCCAATCTTTGTGAATGGTAAGCTGTCTTCAGTTTTCGTGTGAGCTTGACTTTATATGGATGTAGGTGAAGATCCAAATGAAAAATAAGCCACAATGTGCCGTAAGACAGTCCTAATTCCTGAGAATGATGAGGAATCTACACATTCGGGTTTTCGGCAACACTTTCACTTACAACAGCGATTTTTTCAGTGGCACTTGTGAAAGGCCTTACAGTATCTGAAACCAATCCAGTCTCTTCAAATTTCTTTACAATTTTGCCAATTGCTTGCTTAGTTGGACGCTTATATAAACCACATTCTTTTCTTAAAGCACGATATGTGGCTGTGGCAGAATCACCGTTTTTGTAGTAGGGTTTAACATTTGTCATGCGTTGTGCGATAGATAAGCGATAAATTTTCATAAATGTCAGACTTTCAACGGAAAAAAATTGGTTAAGCAACTTAGTTTGACAGATGTCGAATTTCAGCCCTAAACTTTTGAAACAGCAAAATGGATAAGACATTACAGAATCAAAAAAAGACGGCCGTAGGCCTATTTAACATCGTATACGAGAGGCCCTCCTTTATGAATTGCCTTTCGGGCTTTCTCCTATGTATAAACATTTATATAACAAAATGAAAAGCTTATTTTCGAATCACTAAAATTAAATAAACACTTCTTCCAACATCGCATCAGTATTAGGTACCACAGATACAGAAGAAGCCAAATTCAACAAAAAGTTTACTTTAAGCACCTTTAATTTATTCAACCTTAACCATTTTATTATGGTTGAAATATTTTTAAATATTCTCAAGCACAAACTTTGAAGAAAATTTTAAAATAAAAAACATCGTTCTTTCATCCTTCCTCTCAATTTTATCTTGTACTTAAAAACAATCCTTAAACTTATCGCACCGGAGAAATTTAAGACGCGCCTTTAAAATAATTTTCAAAACAGTCATACTTGTATACAGACTCTAAGACCGAAACATTTATCAATGTTTAATTTATACATATATATATTATATACAAATTGAATACCGAAAAAATATACAAAAAAGAAAAACCATCAGCATCGTTTCACATTTAAAGTGTTTTCAAAGAATTTTTCAAGGATTTTTCATCAACTATAAGAATATTTCTTAAAAATGTTCAAAACACAAAAACAAACAGAAGACAACAAAAATAGAAGACATCATCAGAGAAAAGATAGAACAAAGAGACATTAATTCATCCCTTTTATTTTATTTTACCACTTTTTCATTGTTGACTAATTATTTTCTTGAAGCGTTTAACTGGAAAGACCTGGGGTGTTCGTGTTCGGGTTATTCAAGGACATTTTCAAAAGAAATAAGCTTTTAAAAAATCAAAAAAACTTTTGAAATACAACACAAAAATTCACAAACACACACACACACACATTATACCCCAAAAAGGACATTCTGTATATTTTTCTTTTTTGAGCATCCTGTATTTTGTATGAGTTTTCTCCTTTGTTTTTTGAACTCACACATTTTTGACAAAGAAAAACTTGAATACATCTAACATTATGTCAATGGGTCAAGTGGAGGTTTCTTCTTCCTTTCTATTATGTACCGCTATTTGATGAGCAATTTTACAAAGCAACCAGTGCACTCTGAATGACATATAGCCTGTGGATGAAGAGAGAAAACCATCTTTTGAACTTTATGGCAGCGTTCAGTGCAACAAAAAACAAAAAATTACACTTTTATTTCTACTATCTGGGTTTTGTGTACATAATTAGCTAAGGGTATATCCTTTTTAATCCTTTTTCTGTTGCTGCTGCTGCTGCAATCTCCCATCTCATGTGTATCGTGGTTGTTTGCCATTTACATACATCACTCATTCAACAAGAATTTTATAACATAAAAGATGAAAGTGAAGAGTAAAGAGACTCTTCATTGTGCCATCAATTAATCTTGAATAGAGCTTTAGTGGATTTGAAGGGTTTCACTTGGTTGATATAGTGTTTTGAGGTTGTGTTCACATCATATAGATAAAGATAGATGGGTACTTTGGTAATCTAAAACAACCAACTCTTTTGTGACATTTAACACAGTGTTCGTTAGGTTAGTGTGACAGACACAAGAGCGTTGTCAAATGTCAAACAAAGAGTGTTTTACACAGATTTAACATAATTTTAATTACATATGCATTAAGCTTTTCTTTGACAGATTTTATCACGCACTCATGACGTATCATTAACATTGATTGATATATTTATCATAAATTTAAAATCGTAATCCTTTCTCAAAAGGTTAAATCCCTGCGATAGAAAATGATCTAGAGAATGACTTTAAATAGCTTCTGTTATTTTCTTTTTGTGCGGAAAACTTTGATTTAAGATGTTCATTTTGTGCGATGGAATGTTTTTCGTCTTCGCTGAAATGTCGTCACACCTACCGACATCATAAACCATCATACCGGATGTTCATGTACAAATTTAGACGGAAGGATTAAAGTATTTCGTGTTTTTGGAGATGGATAGACGAGGGAATCACTTTAAAACATTCGTCAGTTGAAATTTATCTTCTTCTTTTTTGAAGAGGAAGTGGAAAATGTGTAGGAGTGAACTTTATACGATAAAAGATGATTTCATTGCTCCCGCAGTACCCGTAATTTATGATATGCCAAACGGATGAGGAATCTTTTGAAATACAAAAGGTCGAAATGAAGCATCAGTGAATTGGAAATTGAAATGAAATCACGTTTAGACATTTTAAGGTTTTATTCCTTTTTTATTATTATGGAATTTATTTATAAGACGATTTATATTTTAGATTTGTCGTGATTAGGTTTTGAAATTTTAAGGGCATTTAGGTTTATATTTTACATGAATTGTTGTATTTTTCTTCTTTATTTTTTTTGTGTTAATTTGTAAGCCTAAGCAAACCGTTCTGATTGTATTTAGATTTTGATTCGGTTCGGTTCGTGTACCTACCCCAAAATGTCCTTTTATGTTCGATTGAATGGATAAAAAGAAGGTTTTCAATTTGGACTTGGATTTGTGTGGGCGAAAGAAACTTTAATGGAAAAGCTAAACTCATCCTTACGTTTTTTAAAGACAAAAAGATTGATATGGAACTGGTCGATATAATTCCCGTCCAGTGAACTTAATTACATTTTCCCAAAGGTTTGTGTTATGTGAATAGAAATGTGAAGGGGTTTTTAGGAATCTTTCAATGAAAGGTGATATCTGATATACACATCTAAGACAAAAGGAAAAGTGCCGAAAGAATTCGCACTGGAAGAATATTAATTTTGATAACTTGCGGAGTTGTGTTTTCCAGAAATTTGAGTTACTTTCTGATTTCTGAGTGATCGCATTATAGCTTTTTGCCTTTACCCTTATATCAGAGTTGTCTTAAATAAGCCACCAAAAAGTAAGCATTATTAAAATTCAAACAAACAAAGCCGACATTTTAGGTCATTTGTATTATTTTGATAGTTAGTCTCATTTTCCTGGCTCTAGTACCTTTCAATTTTTATAATTATTTATTTAAAAAAAATAATGTGTCAAAAGAAAAAGCATTGTCTAGAGATTTTGTAAATTGTATTTTTACTGAATATAAATCTAGAATTTGTTGTAAACTAGGAAATATCTTATCAAGAGAAATGGTTTGTGTATTGGGACAGAATAATATAATGCACAAACCATTTCTTTCGATAAGCTAGTTTCCCGGTATTTCACGTTTTATGAGTTCTATCTTTCGTAATAAGCGCTCTTAGGATGAAATCAGACAGGATACGAGATGTTTTTTCTCATTGGCGGTGTAAATGGTCATCAAGGACATTTCCAAAGCAAACAAAAACTAATCCCGAGAAAAATTTATCATTCGGAATAAATGTTATCGAAGATTGGCTGGTCTCTATCCTATAATTCAAATGATTCTTCTAAGTGTCGTCAATTCGATTAGTAATTTAGAATCCAATATGAATGTCTCATCTTAAATTTAATCGTAACGGGTTATATATTTTGCGGTTTCAAAAGTATAGGGCTGGAATTCGAAATCTGTTAAACTAAGTTCGCAAACAATTTTTTGTTCAGTTACAAGTCTGCATTTACGAAAATGGATTGCTTAACTATCGCGCAACGCTTACAAATTGTAAGAACGTACTACAAAAATGGTGATTCTGCCACAGCCAGACATCGTACTTTAAGCGGAGATTATGGTATACATAATCTTCCAACTACGCAAGCAATTGGCAAAACTTTAAAGAAATTTGAAGAGACTGGATTGGTTTCAGATACTTTAAGGCCTTTCACAAGTGCCACTGAAAATATCGCTGCTGTAAAAGAAATTGTTACTTAAGACGCGAATGTGTCGATTAATAGTCGTTACCAGGAACTAGCACTGTCTTATAGCCTCAAGTAATTGAAGAGATGATATTACATCCACAAAAAGTCACTGTTTGGTGCGCTCTTTCGTTGTGATTGAATCTAATTTGAACGTCACCGTCAATTTGGAGCTTTATGGTCGTATAATAACCTACTTTTTTTTGCCTGCTATTGAAGAAGATGACTTGGAGAATATGTGCTTTTCACAGGACGGTGCCACATGTCACACAACTCGAGCGAATATGGCTCTATTGTAAGAGACATTTCCTGGCCGGATAACTTACAAACCAACATTCGTCAAGTTATGACTGAAATACCCCCCAATATGTATTTGCGTGGTGGTCATATAAATGATGTAGTGTTGTCAGTCAAATAAAAAAGAAATATCATAAAAACAAATATTTTGTATGTGTTTTATTTATCTTCGTTTACTTTTGACACCTCAAAATGGATAACCCTGTATTATTACTTGATTAATATAAGCTCTGTTCCTTTTTTATGTGGTTTAAGTGAATTTTAGTTTTGATATCTGTTAACCCTAAAAAATAAAATGGAAGAGGCGTGCGTTGAACGTTCCTAATAAAGTACGACTGTTTGATAATCAAATTAAATAATTTGCAGGCGTTGTTCGTTTGTTAGGTGATTCATGATTAAATTAGAGATTAAACTAAAGATATTTGAAACTGACACAAAACACGAAACGTACGTGAACTGTCAAAACGAGTTTTGCCTAAACAAATAAAAATACTATCAATGGAAGACTGGCTTGTAAATTTTATTCAATTACATTGGTTTAATAATAATTTTGGACATAAACAGAGATGCACATTAATACCAAACCAAAACTTTTTTTAATAGTCATAGGACTCATCAAGTATTAAGTCTTAGCAATTAATTCGGAAGGGTGGATGTTTAAATTAGCTCAAAACAATTTTGTGTCAAGAAATTATAAATAAATAAATAAGCTGGTGCAACAGTCCATTGAGAACATTGCGGGCCTAGTGACTTACAACTCTCAACCATTCCTGTGTGCTAGTGCTGTTGTCAGGGATGCTGGGGACCTACATTTTTAAGCCGATTCCGAACGTCTTATTTGAGAAAGCACTTTTAATGAGAAGGTTTACTCTTGGAGAATTTGTCAATTATTTTTTTTTAGATGGCACAGGCAGAGATTGAACCCAAGACCTCTGGCATGACAGTCCAACGAACTAACCGCTCTTGAAATTATAAAACTCAATAAAAATGAGAACTGAACCAATTCTTTTCGAACACATTTCATATTCCCAATCCAATTCTATATTTTATACAAGTGTTAATTCAATACGTGTTCCGTGTTCAGTGTTCACACATATAAGAAATAAGGATAACGCTCTCTATTGAAGGTACAGTCTGGTGTCGTCCTTGCTTAAGGCAATGATAAACACTACAGACGTCAATGTAGGTTGAAATAATACTCTATATGTGCACCGATTCTTAACAATCAGATGAATATCATAAAATCATACTGAAAAATGTGCATTTGAAATTCAGAAAAAGAAAAAAGTAATAAAATGCCAATCTTTGGAACGCCATCGTAGTCATCATCCCTGTCATAATCATCATCATCATCATCATCATCATCGATTGGTTGGTGGTGAAAGAAACGCTTCAACATTCAAACAAAAGAATGAGGAATACCAAACAATGATTTTCTACATTTCAAACTGAGGTATACTGAGACTGACAAACAAATAAAACAACAAATCGATTTAAATGACTTTTCTCAATCCAGTTGGCAGGATAATACGGAAGCATTCGGACTTGGCCTGGAATTCAAATGAAAATATCACACTTCATATTCGGTCGGGAAGTTCCAGAAGTGGTTATTGATTTTTTGTTTTAGGGGATCCCAATTCTGGGGGGAGTAGAGGACTTCAATAAATACTTTTTACTCTGATAAAGAATATTTTAAGGAACATAAGGTTACTATAGACTATGGTTAAATACATAAGTTTAAGTTTTTCTTAAGCTTGAATGTTAGAAGAAGGCCAGTTCAAGTTAGTTTGAACTTATAATAGGGATTCTACGACATATTCTAAATCCAGGTCTATAAGAAGCGGTTTGCCCGTCCCGTCCCGTCTTGGAGTTTTACTAAGGATCTGGCCCTCCGGGTTACGGACGGATTTACTAAAGACGAACCAAGCAAACGAAATAAGGATAACGAACTTCGAATCTGTACGTGGAATGTTACGTCCCTTAATACACCAGATGCAGCCAACAGTTAGCTTAAACTGAAAGCCCTAAACTGCCATGCAATAAGTACGATGGGATGAACCGGACAAACGCAAATTACTGCGATGTATACAACGGCGACTGCTACCGAGAACAAAGCCAGCGTCTTTCAGACTCAAGCAAAAAGTCTTGAGTTTCAACAGTGTGAGCGAGAGCATCACGACAATCCGCATCAAGTCTTAATTCGCCAACATCGCGTATGTCCTAACAGAGGAGAAAAATGAAGACACCAAAGACATATCCTAGGTGGTCTTGGAAAAGGCATATAAAGCAGTGTTCTGGCTATGACAAATTGTCTTAAGAGATCTAAATGCCAAGCTAGGAAGAGAAGACAACTTTGGTGGCACAATCGGAAGATACAGCCTGCATGGCACCACCTCCGACAACGGATTCAGGCTGCTTGATTTCGCTACGAGGCGTTCGCTACGGGGCGAGCCGTTTCAGTAGGTAGTACGCAGTTCACACATTTTAATATTCGCCAGGGGACATGGAAATTTCTTGCGAGCTCTACGAACAGAAAAGGATAGAGGAACACCGGCTTCTTGGATGGATGGCATGATGGTTAGTGCGTTGGACTGTTATGCAAGGGGTCTTGGGTTGAATCCCTTTTAAAAAAAAATTATTTTCGCGGGTACTGCCTCTTGCGAGGAATTGACAAATCCTTCAAGAGTGATTCTTGTCATGAAAGAATGCTTTCTCAAATTAGCCGTTCGGATTCAGCCTTAAATTGTAGGTCTCTTCCATTCCTGACAACAGTACTAGCACACAGGAATGGTTGAGAGTTGTGATTCACTAGGCCCTGGTTCCCAACGGACTGTTGAGCCACCCAATTCAATTCATGAGAAGCGCCCGATTGAGGAGAAAGTGTGATGTCACAATAGGAATAAGGTTCGTAAATTTTACTAAAAGGTAAAGGGTACCAGTCACGAACCGAAGCCTGCAAGGACGATCAGGAGAATATGGAAAAACCAATTCGTTAAATTATATAACGGCGATGACGAATCGAATTCCGCTGCAAGGGATATAAAACCACTCAACCTATATGACCCAGATCAACAATTCAGCCTACCGAAACTAAAGTCCAACAAAAACTAAAGAAAACATACCCGATGAAAGTGAATCTCAGCATAGTTTGCCCAATACACAAGAAAACTTGATGGCTTATACCTAAAGATGAGGCCGTTGAAACGGACATTTTTGGAGACGAAGAAGCAAGAAGTGAATTGAAAAAAGTTATAATTTAAATAAACAGGTTTATGAAGAAGATGAAGTTTTAAAATGAGGACATGTAATAGAGCCAGACAGCAGATAATGGAATATGTCTAAGATCGTTCACGGTCTTGAGATAAGTTAATTTAAGGCTGTCTTGATACTGAGGAAGGATTAGGGAATCATGACAAGGTATGCTTTTAAGGGCAAACTAAGCGAACGTATTTGAAAGCTTTTAATTATTGAAATATGTATGCCTTGGTAAGGGGAACATACTTGAGAGGCGTATCCAAGGAGGGACTGGAAAATGATGCTGTAGAGAGATCGGGAAACAAAATTCTCTTTGACAACGTTTTACAAAGCCAAATTTTGAGTTGGCCGTGACTATAATATGATATATATAATAAGCATGGTCACAAAAGACCCCAAGGTCACAAATAACCTCAACAGAGTTAGATGTGTTGGTTATGGAGAAAGCATTGGCTGGTGAAGTTTGTACTCGCTTTCGTCAAAGAGTAATTGACTGAAATATGTTTATATTTATAGATCAGCTCTTTTTACACCAGAATGAGAAATTTTCGAGGCCTAATTGAATTAGGTAAGAATCATGCATCGACGTTATGGACCTAGAAATGTTATGTTTTCAGCGTAAAGTGAAGATGAAGAAGTGAAATGAAGAGGATAAAAAGGAGAGACCCTAAGTGGCTCCCTTGTAGTACCCTAAAATTTGCAAGAAAAAGATAGGAGAAATAGACATTGTATACGCGGCTTTCTAGGTATGGAGAAATATGTTGTAACAAATATGTTCAAAGCTTAAAGGGCGTAAGGGACCTAAATTGCACAAGACTTACATTTCTGAAAATCATTTTGTCCTGGAGAAAATGAAAAGTTTGATTATTAATTTTTTACATAAAACATTTAACTTGAGTTAAATATAAACAAATATGAATTTGTCAACTAGAACCGAAGACAGAACAAAGTTCAGTGCAAAAGAAAACTGGTATTACTTCAAAGCTAAAAGTTTAATGTTTATAAATCTTCAAGGGGATGGATGATGATGGAAATCCATTTGGATTTGATCAGATTAAATAAGCCTTTAAAATAAGCACAAAGATGGCAGTTGAAAATGACTGGCTGTCGATGAAATGATATCTGTACAAAAATTTAAGGCCCGAGTGCTGTTGACTTTGAAGAATTTTAAGTATACATATATATTAATAAAATATAATTTTATTAATTTATTGTTCAGACCAATTATTAAAATTAATATAAAAACTGTCAATTGGATCAATATGAAATGATGCGACGTCAAGATTAGTGGCCTCAGGCATTTTTAATGCATTAAGCGCAACACGAAATCCTCAATCCATACATAAATTTATTCGCAATACACTAGTGATGAAAAAAAAAACACAATAAAAAAGTCTATTTGGACTTGCTTAGTGTGACATTTTATTTCTCAGAAGCAGACATACCCGCTAACCACATTAAGTACTTGACATTTCTTAGGCTTTTGGTCTAAACAGAAGTAGTTCTACAAAAAAACAGCATAGCTTTGACTAGAACTGTCAGTCTGGAATTCATGCGAAACAATGTTTAATTTTGAAATGCGTTTAGATAAATGAAGGACAACAAGAAAGAGCGAGGGTGAGTCCGGGTATGAGAACAATTTGTTTTATTTTTTTGCATCGACCCTAAGTATCCTGATTTAAAAATAAAACACTTATTCAAAATGGTGTCATGCCTCTAGTAGTGGTGAGATTGACAGAAAAACAAGAGTGTTTTTCAGAAAAAACTTCTAAGAGTAACACTTGAAACATCAACTAGATATATGCATGCGTGTGACACAGTTCTTCTTGAGTGAGTCAAAGATACAAAAATGTATAGAATCTTAGATCTAATCTCGTGACATATGTTGAAAACGTGATTTTTCATTACCAAACATCATCTCCTCTAAGAACACTTTCATGTTTTCCTATCTGCCAAACAAAAAGCTTTCATTTATGTGACGATATGTTGTGACTTTTAATGGAGTATAAGTGCCTCTTTAAGTATATAAGTTGTGCTAAATATTAATGGATTGAACATTTAAATGCATAAATGAATTCTTAACGTTCTTTGCGTGCCCGTCTAAGATTTCCGGATTCATAAAAAAAATTGAAACAAACATGTCTTCTTAACATGAGCGTCTGTGTTGTTTAGTGTTTATTTGTATGTATATGTATCTCTGCATGTCTTTTTGTATTTTTATTTCCTTGCGTCAATTTTCCGCCATTTTTATTTTGTTGGGCAGCCATGAATTCCATTAGCATTTAAATAAATTGATCTAATTTTTGGCGAATGGTGTAAGAAAAAGTTATTTGTTATTTTCCTCCAAATCTCCACCTCACGGCCGTCCATTTATCAGTTCATTGGATGAAGAAGCAATTTATTCGAAAAGCCAAAACTAACGAATAAAATAATGTCGTGATATTCTATTTTTAAATTAGATAATAAATCAATGGTTTAATGTCTTTTTTGCTTCTTCAGGGCTACTTATAAAATGGAAGATTGACTATTTTGTGCTTCTAGCCAGTCCAATCGAAAACAATGGAGTTAAGATAAAAAGAAGCTCTTTTATTTGACAGAAATAAAAGAATACTTTCTTCATTGTGTTGGAGATGTCATCTTTTAGAAGTACTATAATGTACGAACTTGTTTCATTGCAATTGCCATTGTTAAAATATAAAATGGCGTCACCATTGTGTGTGTTTTTTTAGTATTGTAAAAGTCCGGAAGATGGGTCAGGAATAGGGATAAAGAAGGTGCAAGTGAGCTACCCAGGACAACGAGACAGAAAAAGGGAAAACAATCATGATTCCTTTTTGCATACAACAGAAAAATGACAGGAGCAGACACAATGTCGAGGTTCACATTCAATGATTGTATTGCAATTGTCTAGGAAAGAATTTTTTAATATACTGTCAGGGTTGGATTCATAGGTAAACTGAGCTAGTGAAAATGTATGATGACATTAAGGGGTTATACTAGTAGCTGTCATTGGTTTTCATCGTTGAAACCAACCATTGTAATTTTTTTTGACGGGTTGGCTGTGGCAATGGCTGCGTTCAATATCGTGTTGAATAAGTTATGCTGGACAGGCGAATTTTAATATACCATATTGAACGAGTTGAATTGCTTTTAACTAAGATATATAGCAAAGTTTTGTATAAAAAGTAGGCAAACACTTAAATTTTGAAGTCCAAAATTATGGTATGTAACATTGGATAAATTGGGTTAGGGTCACCGAGTGTTTTTTGAGCATTTCCATCTAATAGAAAAAAGTGTAGACTTTTTAAACCTTATTTTCGACTTTTGATTAAAATTAATATTTCTGATATAAAATGTTAGTTAGTTTACAGTACAACTTATTAAAGGCTTTTTCCTCAAACTATAATAATTTAAGGGCAAATCCAACACCGAAGCAAAGTTCCCATATTTTGAAGTGTTTCTGCCTCTATTTTTGTTCCACTAGGTGTATAACAATGGGACTAAAGCATCATAACGCACTTATTATTCATTAAATTCCAATGAACCCACTTGTGTATATGAATTTCTTTATTCATTTATGATTTAATGTGATTCTGATGTAAATGATTGTATGGAAATCTATGAACCTGTATTGCTATTGACTATTCTATAAAAACACATATAAATGTCATTCATTATATGTAATTGGCAGGCAATAATATTGTGGTTGCCTTCTTCTGCCTCCAGCCTCTACCTCGTACCTCTCTATCACAATTTCTAAAGGACCATCAGGCTTCATAGAAGGACAGGCTCACGCGACTTGCTTTGATTAATGTCATTTTTATTTGTGATTTTCTTTTTTGTTTTTGCTTGCGTGATGGTATGGAATGATTGGTGCTGTGGTTACACCAATTTGGGTGCAAATGGAAGCTTTAATTAATTGACACTTGTTGATAGAACTATGCCAAGCAGAAAATTCGATTTCAATGGGTTTTCTTTTTTTCTTCGAAAAACTTGTGTTTGAAGTGCGTTTCTGGTTTTCTGGTTCTAAATAAACGAGTATACCAATTTTGTATTTTGCTATTGGTTTCGTACCCTTATCTTGAATTTGGTCAGTGGGAATCCTTTGTTGATATCATTGTGTCGACATCAAAAGCGATATTTTTAGTGAAATGATTTTACAAAATACTCGTGGTTTAAAAACTATAATACTAGTTACAAGTATTTATATTTTAAGTGTCTCGAACATGATACCAATTGAGACCATAAGCCTTTTCCGACAGGAATGAATTGTTTTATGCCAGTATCAATATGTAATTTGAAATTCAAACGTATTTTTGTTTGTGGTTTGTAAATTTATACTTTAAAGATGAGAACATTAAAGTACAATACTAAACTTGAATCACTGTCCTTTCAAAATAGATTTTCACTGTACCTTCAAATCCAAAGATCGCTCGTTCATATCCGGCTCGAAGGACCAAAATGTGTATTTAGAATTAGAACTCAAAAAACAACTTGTTTTTATAAATTGTACTTATTAATTAGACTTAGGCAAGAAGTCTTGAGCTATAGGTGTATCAATGAGCGCCTCATGACCATACGCATCAAGGCTAAATTCGGCAACATAAGCCTGATATGCGCGCACGCCCCCACAGAAGAGAAAGACGACAACACCCAAGATATGTTCTTCGAGCTCCTAGACAAAACATGTGAGCAGTGCCCTAGCTACGATATTAAAATAGTCCTGGGCGATTTTAGTGCCAAGCTAGGAAGGGAAGACATCTTTGGTGGAATAATCGGGAGGAACAGCCTGCACGACAACACTTCCGACAATGGATTCAGGCTCATAGATTTTGCTGCGGCGCGAAACGTCATGGTAGCCAGTACGCGTTTTCCACCCCTCAACATCCACAAAGGAACTTGGACTTCTCCAGATCAATCTACCGTCAACCAGATTGACCATATTGCGATCGACGCCAGACACGCTTCCAGCATTATACATGTACGAATTTTCCGAGGAGCTAACATCGACTCGGACCACTACCTCGTTGTAGCCAAGGTAGCACTTCGGATTTCCAGACCCAAGGCAAAACAGGGAGGTGATCGCCAAATCCTTTTCCGACCGAGTTACAAGTAACCTCTCTCGAAGTTCTCTGCCGCCAACACAATGTATCGAAAACCAGTGGCAACATTGCCAAGATGCAATCAGAGAAGCCGCCTCTGATGTGCTGGGTTTCAAACAGCCACCAACAAGGAACCCCTGGTTTGATGAAGAATGTTGGCAGGCAAATGCAGCCAAACAACAGGCACGCAAAGCGGTGCTGCTGTAGAGGCGAAAGGAACGCCGACTTGAAACGGAATTCACAAGTCCATAAACCTAAACCAAAGAAAGTGGAAACATCATAGTAGAATCGCAGTCAATGCTGAGGATATGGAAGGACCACTTCTGCAGACTGTATAACGGCGACGAAGAACTGAACAGGTGAAACGAAATTCACAGGTACATAAACCTAGAACCGAACTCTGCAAAGACGAAAGTGGAAACATTATAGTGGAACCGCAGTCAATGCTGAGGATATGGAAGGACCACTTCTGCAGACTGTATAACGGCGACGAAGAACTGAATTCCGCTGTCAGGCAGGATGATCCATTCAATATAGACGACGAAAGCCAATAATACTCCTCCCAACTTAGACGAAGTAAAGATTGCCATTTCTAAGCTGAAGTCTAATTAAGCCGCTGGAGCGGATGGCTTGAATGCCGAGCTCTTTAAAGCAGCTGAAGATAAGTTGGTTAGGAGCATGCACCAACTTATCTATAAGATATGGTCGGAAGAAAGGATGCCCGATGAATGGAATCTCAGTGTTGTTTGCCCGATCCTGAAAAAGAGGAGACCCTCTAAACTGCACCAACTATAGAGGAATAAGTCTACTTAAGATCGCCTATAAAATCTTCTCTGCCGTAATATGTGAACTTCTAAAGCCCATCGTCAACAACCTGATAGGTCCTTATCAGTGTTGTTCTAGACCAGGAAAGTCCACAGTTGATCAAATATTCACATTACGGCAGATCCTGGAATAAACCCAAGAACACCAAATCGACACCCACCATCTTTTCATCGATTTCAAGGCTGCGTATGACAGCATCTACAGGGACGAGCTGTATAGAACCATGTCTAGTTTTGGCATCCCTGCCAAACTCGTCCATTTGTGCAGGATGACCATGGAGAATTCACGCTGCTCCATAAAGATTGGAAACAACTTAACAGAACATAACGATGTCAAAAAAGGTTTTAGACAATGTGATGCGCTGAATAACTCTTGCTAACCGCTGTTTCTTTGGACTAAGAAAGCAATTGAGTGATAAAGTCCTCTTTCGAGGGACCAAAGTGTCCCCGTCCTGCTATACGGTACAGAAGCATGGACCATGACAAAAGCGGATGAAAGCACCTTGGGTCGCTTCGAGAGAAAAGTTCTTCGTGTGATCTACGGTCCCGTATGCATCGAAGAGGAGTGGAGAAAAAGATGGAACGACGAGCTGTACGGGCTGTAGACTTAGCCAGAAGGATAAAAGTCCAACGACTAAGATAGCTGGGTTACGTAGAGCGCATAGAAACCAATGCTCCGGCCCGGAAAGTCTTCGAATCCGCACCCACAGGACAGCGCAGTAGAGGAAGACCGCGGATCAGGTGACCCGCATAAGTGGAAGGTGACCTCACCCAACTTAGAGCGCGAAACTGGAGACATCTAGATAGATGGAGAAGTTTGTGAGGCCCTAGTTCCCACAGGACTGTAGCGCCACCTTAAGTAAGTAAGTACTTATTAATTTAATACTGACACTGTGCGCGTTGAAAATGGTGGATAAGCTCAACAAGCTTCACTTCAGAATAGCCACGAAGTTTATGTGGTTTGGTGTGCATAACTCAAGAAAGAATTGTCATAGGAGGAGTGATACACACTTCAGAATGTAGTTGGCGTGGACAAATACCATCAAAATCTTATGATGGTTGTTGTAATACAATTAAAAGTTCTATTAATGAATGGATGTCTAATACAACAAACTAGTAAATTGCTTCAGAGGAACCCAAAACCATTCGAAAATTAAATCTTGAAGTTTCGATTTCTTTCTTCTATAAGAATGAGTGGCCTATCTCCGGTTGTGGAAATACGTAAGGTTAGTTTTTGAAACTGCAACAATATCATCGTTGTTTAAAAAGTTCAATCATGTACATAATTTTTAAGAAAGACAATTCTAGTGTGGTGTCTAACTTGTCTTTTCTGGACCCTGTTATTTCGTACCGTTCTCTCAAAAAGACAGGCGTCTTGGCTTAAGGGAGTAACTGTGCAAGAAGTTTACAATCTTTTATGTTATGTACAGCCTCAACTAAGTCAACGAAATTATTATTACAAATTTTGTAACTCGAAGATAATTGTAAAATGTACAGTCTAAAAAAAAATAAATTGTGTAGAGCAACAGTCCGATGAGAACTAGGGCCTAGTGACTTACAACTCTCAACTATTCCTGTGTGCAAGTATTGTTGTCAGGGATGGAGGGAACCTACAGTTTTAAGCTGATTTCGAACTGCTTATTTGAGAAAGCACATTTCATGACAAGAAATACTCTTAGAGAATTTGTCAATAAATTAATTTATTATTAGAGAAAGACATGACTTACCACCAGCAACGCTCCACAATCTTAATTCCATGATAAATACTGTAACTACTGTCCTACGAAGTTTCAAACTATGTTGATAAATTGAACTACCGCGGTAAGATTTCCATCATCTTCAAAGACCGTTGTGGGATTTAGTAATATTGATGTAAGAGCGCAGTCCATAACAAATGTTTACCAATTTTATTAGCATTTCTTAAATTTTTACTGATTGGATGAATGAAATTAATTTGAAACATATCAAGAACCGAACATCAATTTTCACAAAATTTGTAAGTTAAAATTAGCTGGAAGTCATGATCTCAAAGTTTTGAAAAGATATTTTAGTCGAAAATCAATTTTTATTAACTTTTGTTAAATTTTCTTTCGAGTTTCTATTTTTTGTAAAAAATCTGTTAGTTCGATTTTTCTCAAAGTTTTACTGAAAACAATATTTTTTAAAATATTTCAAAGTTTTTAAAAGATATTTGAGTCGAAAATCAATTTTTATTAACTTTTGCACAATTTTCTTTCAAGTTTCTATTTTTTCAAAGTTTTACTGAATACTGAAAACAATATTTTTTAAAATATCTCAAAGTTTTTAAAAGATATTTGAGTCGAAAATCAATTTTTATTAACATTTGTACAATTTTCTTTCAAGTTTCTATTTTTTGTAAAAAATCTGTTAATTCGATTTTTCTCAAAGTTTTACTGAATATTGAAAAGAATATTTTTTAGAAGATAAAAGTAGCTTAAAGCCAATATCTGAAAGTTTTGAAAAGATATTTGAGCCGAAAATTAATTTTTGCCAACTTTAAGTAATGTTTTTTTTTTAGGTTTTTATTTTTTATAAAAAATGTCAATTCGATTTTTCTCCAAATCTTACCACATGTTAAAAACTTTATTTTTCGTTGCACAATATGTTTTGGAGATAATATAAGTTTGTATTCGTAAAATTTTGGAGCTGGCAATTTTTTGTTTATATATAAAAATTCGTTAATTTGATTTTTTTCAAAAAATATATTTGTTTGGTATCACGTTACAATATATTATATACAATTTATTTTAAGTCTCTAGCGTCATTGGTTCATGAGATACTATACTAGTTTTTGAGCTATGGACAACAAAAAAACGTCGCGAACGTACAGACGTACGAACGTACGGACACACGCACGCACAGACATCTTTCTAAAAATCTTTTATTTCGACTCTTAGGATCTTGAAACGTCAAGAAATGTCAAAATTTTCAATTCGACAAATCGAACCAATAACAATAACTTCCTATGGGAAGTTAAAATGTTGGATTTTAAAACCGCAAAAAGAAAATAACTTCTTTTTTATTCCAAAGATCACAATCGTAAAAGTTCAATACGTGAAATTATTGAACCATCAGCAGCATGGTCTTCCAAAACTTCATGAAAAGGATATGGACATTTGGATGATATCGTTTTCCATAGATACTTTCCTTTTTCCAGTTAAATTCAATTCTCTTAAGAAATACCTTAATATTTTTATTATCAAAATGAAAATTCTTATTGAAAGACCCTTCATATACTGCACACGTCACAATGGAAGGTGACAGCTAAACACTTACAAAATATTTATATTTCTAATCAGACTGACACATTTACACAACTGAAATGTCAATTGCGAATAAAATTAGTTCAAAATTTGGTTTTTCAACTAAGTTACTACTTAGAAACCCTTTTAATTCACATGTTCCTGAATTGTATCATGTAATTACAAAATATAAACTCTTATTTACAATTATAAGTGTTTACTAGAAGACTGTTAGACATTTTAGCAACTTTCATAATCATTTGAACAATGATGTAAATACAAGTTGAAAGTTCTATTAATATAACAGCACTTTAAAGTTTCCATAAACTGCACATAAAATCAGAGAAATAAAAAATTCAGATAAGCTTGTAATTTAAAATCGACTTACTTGCTTGAAAAACTCTAATCTAGATTAGACCGAGACTAATATACCAATTATAATGGTATCAATATGTGTCGATATTCTGCCTCAAGCCTAACTCTCTTTGCTCGAACCTTAATAAAATTAAAAATTCTAGGTTAATAGCACCTGCCTCATTAAGTTGTCCCACTTAAAAAACTGATTTTTGTAACTTAGCTAAGCGATTAAATTTACAAGAACAGAAAAAAGAAAAGTTTTAAATTGGTGTGACACCCTTTTAATTCTGCCACAATTGATTAAAATTTCTTCTACTTTTGCTGCGCTACTTGAGCCTGTTCCCAATTTCATATATCCCAAAGGTAAAGAGGCGATAAACATTCTTAAAATATGTTGCTCATTTTTAAGAAAAGAATCAAGAAAAAACAAAGCAACCATGATTGCGAACATCATCATCATCAACTTCAACGTAACGTAATGTAATGATACAGCTATCATTTCGGTCTTATATTTTTCATGCAATTGTTGTCTCTTGAGTAATAAGGACTAAGGATGTAGACTGTCGGTCCTGTCGGTGTGTGGATGGCATGTGCTTGCCTTTTCCTTCAGCGTCGTCGTCGTTTTTAGGTTGGAAATTTATATTTCATTTAAAGGAAACAATGAAAAAAAGACGTGGACAACATTTTTCACTTGTGAACTCTCAAGTGGTTGAATATTATAACCTTTCGTTCTTGGCGGATTCCGGTGAGGCTTTTGTTAAATATGTATGTATGTAGAAAACATACGTACCTATGTCCTCGCAGGATGTTCGTTTTGAAGAAAGATATATGTACATACATATTTTTATTCTTATTTTGTTTTTGTTTCTATTTTTTTTTTCTTCTTCATATTCATTGAGCTTTCATATTATAGATCTCGAACCTTGAACAAGTTACAACGAAATATGAACCTAAACTTCATTTAGGCATGTGGCTGTAGTTATATACGTTCATAATTTTATATGTGGTTTTCATATTTTTCCTTACGTCAACAAAAGACCATCCTCTAATGATTCTCCTTATTACATCATAGGGTATCGGTAGCCTATAAACCATAAGTGGTATTTGAAACAAGGTGTTCCAGGGTCACTTTGCAACGCAGGCATTTTGCAAAATTGATGTATAGAATTTTCTAGAGTAACATTACAGATTAGACTAACTGCAAATTATTTACGTTTTTGTTTGCTATTTTCTTTCTGGCAACATTGGTTTTGACAGCTCACATAAGTTTCGTAATTTGTGTCAATGTCAAAAAGCTTTAGTTCGTTCTACAATTTAACCATGAATTCATATAATTTAATGTTTGAAGCTTATTTCATGCCAATGTTGACCTTAGCTACGCCTTAAATGGTCCATCCGCTAAGTCCAATTTGGACATACTCTTTCCAACATTTCGGTTGGTATCTCACAAATAAATGTTCAATGCTGTCTTTCAATGCGTCCATTAAAGCGGGCTAGTCTCTATAGATATGAGCTTTAAATAAGCCCCACAAAAAATAGTCTAAAGTCGTTAAATCGTACGATCTAGGCGGCCAAAAGTACGATCCCGAAAGTGAAATAAAATGTTCACCGCCTCTCAATAAGTCCATTGGTGCTCGTACTGTCTGGCATGTGGCACCGTCTTGTTGAAACCACATGTAATGCAAGTCAAACTCTTACATTTTGGACACAAAAAAAAAGTTTTATATCATCTCACGGTAGACCTCGCCACAGTTACGATACGATTTGAAGAAGTTCGGTCCAATGATGCCGCCAGCCCATTAACCGCACCAAACTGTGACTTTTTCTGGATGCATAGGTAGCTTTTGCAATGATTCTGGCTGATATTCACTCCAAAATCGACAATTCAGCTTATTTACGTACCCATTGAGTAAAATGAGCTTCGTCGCTGAACACAAATTAATGGCAGAAGCGCGCGATGAACTTTCTTAACAGAGCACAAATTTTGATGATAAAATTCAATAATTTACTAGCGTTGTTCGTTTGCAAGACGATTCATGGTTAAATTACAGACCAAACTGAAGATGTTTGACAGTGAAAAACAAAACGAAACGTGCGTCAGCTGTTTAAACAATTGTTGCCAAAAAGATAATAGCTAAAAAATCACCCTTTGCAATCAAAATACGAGCTCTGCTAAGAAAGTTCAACGCGTGCTTCTTCCATTTTATCAGTTTAATCGACCTACAGGATCGGCTATTGGGGCTATTGGGAATACGCTTCGCACTAAATTTCTGGAAACACAATTTTGGAATGAAGTAGTTATCATCGAAAGAAATTCTACAAAGTTTCGCTGATAATATACATTTCAGGCAGAGATGTGTAAATCAACCGATATATCGAAAAAGCAATGTATTTTTGATAATATGTTGTAAAATGAACAACGTTTGCGTTTTAAACCATGAAAAATCGGTGAAATAGTGTAATTTTGTTTGCTTATGAAAAGTAATTTTTAACTTCCCATAGGAAGTTATTGTAATGGGTCCGATTTGATTGAAAATTTTGACATTTCTCGACGTTTCAAGGTCCCTAGAGTCGAAAAAAAAAGATTTTTAGAAAGATGTATGTGCGTGCGTGTGTACGTACGTTCGTACCAAAAACCAGAAGAGATATCGATTTCAACGAAAAATAATGTTTTAGACATCTAATAAAATTTTGAGAAAAATCGAATTGTCAGTTTTTTTATAAAAAATAAAAATCTAAAAAAAAACAATACTCAAAGTTGGTAAAAATTAAATATCCATTTAAATATCTTTTCAAAAACTTGAAATTTAGGCTTCAATCTTATTTTATCTTATAAGAAATATTGTTTTCAACATTCTGAAAAATGTTGAGAAAAATCGAATTGACAGTTTTTTTTACAAAAAATAAAAAGCTAAAAAAAAATAAAAGTTGGTAAAAATTGATTTTCGACTTATTGGCTTTAATTTACTTTTATCTTTCAAGAAATATTGTTGTCCACATTCAGTAACCTTTTGAAAAAAATCGAATTGACAGTTTTTTTACAAAAATTTAAAAACCGGAAAAAATCAACAAAAGTTGGTAAAAAATGAATTTTGACTCAAATATCTCTTCAAAAATTTGAGATAATAGCTTCTAACTAATTTTATCTTATAGGAAATATTGTTTTCAACATTCGATAAAATTTTCAAAAAAATCGAATTGACAGTTTTTTTACAAAAAATAAAACTCTAAAAAAAACAATACTAAAACTTGGTAAAAATTTACTTTCGACTGAAATAGCTTTTCAAAAATTAAAAATATTGGATTCAAACTTATTTTATTTCACAGAAAATATTGTTTTCGATATTCAGTAATTTTTATATAAACATCAACAATCAGTTTTTTCATAAGAAAATAAAATCTACAAAAAATAGTACGCAAATTTGGTAAAAATTGATACGAGTGCATATAGACAAACTTTTAAGCAAGACAAATCGACAGCCGGGATGGGAAGTTATCAGTATGGGTCGCATCCCAGCCTCTCTTTAATTCTATTGCTATAGCTTTCTTAAGAAATGTAATAGATGCGCCGGTTTTCAATTGTATGTGTCCATTTGAAGTGTCAAAAAATAATAAATAGAAACGAATGTACACCTAACTTAACTTTATATAAGCAATAATAGTTAGATATGGAAAGTGTAGTGTAATTTCTGGGCGCTGAATCCAACAAGCTAAGGACACGAAATACGCGAACTATCTAAAGCGGAGTAAGTAAACTTATCTTCTAATTTTACAATTATATTGTTTTCCAGATTCAATAAAAAACTTTCGCTTAAATAAGAATTCTTTTGATTTAGTTCTAAAGCAGATTAAACGTAAATACGAAGCAAATAATAATTGGTGCCAAAAGCAGTTTCGGAAACAAGAACATTTTGGAGGAATTCGGAGAAAAATTTGTATGTTAAAAATAAAACCATTACAATGACTTAATCCCAAAGCATCACATTTAAATGACATGCGTTGAATTTTGTCAGAAGGAATTTCCTATCAGCTAATCGAAGTAAAATGTCTTCGATTCGCAGGAAGTCGGAGACAATTTCACTCCGATGTCGGTTATCAAACCGATAAAACGATTGCTTGTATATGGACCAGTGATAGCTTGGAGCCTGATTCGGATTCGGCGACTTTCGTAAATAAAATCTGTTAATTCACTTCGTGGAAAATAATGGAGAAGAATTAAGGTGTGAAGCTTTTCCAAATACAGCTGGTACAATAATTTAAGCTGAAAAACTTAAAACAACGTCAAATTTTCGGTTAATGACCGAAGATTCACTTTATTTATAACTTAATGTGTTTAGCGACTAAGCTTATTTTTCGTGACGTGTACAAGCAAAACAGCCGTATTTGGAGTGAATATCACCCAGAAGAATTGCAATAGCTATCAATGTCACTGTTTGATAGGGATTATGGGCTGACGGAATCATTGGTACGTATTTCTTCAAAGACGATTTGAATCGCAACGACACGTTATAAACTTTTGATGGCAAAAAATGGAAGAGCTTGACATGCATGACCTGTGGTATCAGTGCAACAATGGACCAATTAAGGGTCGAGTTCGGTGGACTGTTAATTTCACGGTTGGGCCGGTCAATTGGCAGCGTAGATCGTGCGATTCTATAGCGACAAGGCCGCTTTGATTGAACGAAGCATTAATTAAAAAACTATTTGCTAGGACCGATGCGTTGATTTTCATTTGTATGGTACTACGCGTATCAATTCATTCAGAGCTGTCCGTTATTTTTCTTGAAACTTAATGCCAAACATCATCGTTTAACAAATGTTAAGCGACGCAAATGATAAGTGGATTCGAAAATAAAATGCACGACTGGGTCGCATGAACTTGCTCCTTGATGCAAAGAGTCTGTTTAAAAAAGTACCAACATATATAAGATTTAAAAATATCCCTTAAAATAAGTTTGTCTTCAAAGATATAAATGATATTTGATTTGTCAAAAACCTGTGATTTATACCAAGACATAACTCATCCTAGGATAACTCATCCCGGAAATAAAAAATACTTGAAAGCATACTTAACGAAAACAATTCTTTGTGTATTCAATTAGTTCGTTCAAAGCTTTTTCCTTTGGATAGCTTTATTTAAATTTCATATTAGAAGGACCAGGATGGAAAGTAGATTATCTGAAGATAAGAAAGAGGAAGAACATGTATGTTTAAATTGTAAAACGATTGAATATTGGTTGTGTAGTTAGGCAGGTATCTAAAACGAATGAAGAATAGTTCATTGGTGTGCTCAGCCATGTTAACGATGATAATGAAGGAATGTTATTAGTAGGTAAAAAGTACTAACTACAATCTAATCGAATTCCTTCTTTCCTATAAGTTTTCAGCGCAAACATGGAGTTAATACGTTCAGTTTATTTTTTTCGTTAAATTTTAAAAGAAACAAGCACACGAACAAGTACAAGAAATTGCTATTCAGATGTTGTTCACAGTCAGGATTTTGTTCGTTTTGGATTTTAGTTATGAAGTGACACTTAAGCAGTGGACGTTGAAGAAGGGATTCTTCTAAAATACATATACTCTTTCTGGCCCGTTTCTTTAACTTGTACTAGGTATTTATTCTTTTAAATAAAAGAATAATATTTTCAAATCATATATACAAAGGTACCAAATTCGTTAATCCGATACAGTGGCGCTACAGGGACGGCCATCGTTGGTATTTACAATAGCTATAGTAAAAAAAATACATAAATATGTACCAAATACATTAATTTATATAAAAAATAGGAATGTATTTAAAACTTTGTCAAAATAATGCGCTCTTTCGGTCTCATGCACAGTTAAAATAATTTAAAAAAAAAAGTATTTTAAGATTCAAAATTTTGCCCGAAAAATAACTTTCTCTTCAAAAATTTAATTGCAATTTTATAAATCAAAATAACCCTTGATTTTTCAATTTTTTTTTTTTGGAAATCGTTAGAGTCGCTTTTTTTAAAATAATTTTTTATTATTGTATTATAAAATTTTTCAATTTTGTTCTAAAAATATTTTTGGTATGCACTTGTTTAGAGCTTAAAAATATACGCTATACATATGAATTTTGTGAGAAAATGTTGACCCATTTTTGAGATATAGAATTTTGAAAAATAAAAATTCAATATTTTTTTTAAAATCAATACAATAAAAAATGTCATTTTTGATAACCAAATATGAGAAAATTAAAAAACAAAATAAGGGTTTTATGAGCGTTTTTTGACCTAAAAAAATGTATGGGGGCCACTGTTTGTATTGATCTTTAAAAAAAAAATAAAAAACGCCTAACGCCAATCTGCTCAAAACCTTAACTTTCAAGTTTGAACTCAATCGACCGAATGGTTAAGGCTGTAGGAGCGTAGACAGACAGACAAAACCGACCGGACGGAATCGCGGAACCCACTTTTTTCGACTTCTCTACCATCGTAATATCATGTTTGATTAAAATCTCGAGTTTGAAATTTTGCACGAATGCAAAACTTGCCATACGTGCCTATATGTCGCAAGTAAAAATTATGTACCTCGTTTAAAAAGAACGTTAAAAATGTGAAATTTAAAAAATATATGCGACTTATTTGCATATTTTTTTAAATTTCACATGATTCTCCCTCAAAAGTGGAATAAAAAGTGCTTTTAGAAAAACGTTTGCAAGGCAAAAAGAACTGAATCCCATTGAACCTATAGATTCGATTCATTGAGAAATCATTAACTCCCTGGGTTCTGAAATTTTTGACTTATGAAAAGATGAAGTGCTAAAATTTTAAGAATTACATTAAAGAAATGTGTTCTCAAGACTAAAAATAACGATTGTTCCCATACAAATTATTTGGTCAAATATGGAAATTTCGGATTTTCTCAAAAACAAACCACAAGATTTTTTAAAATTTTCGTTAAAATATGTTTTCTTCAATTAGCTTCTTTCGATATGAAAAAAAAAAATTGTATTGCTCCAGAAGGGTTTCCCCATAGAAATTTTCATTTTGTTTTTAAGTTTTCTCAAGAATTAATCAACTAATTTTAATAACTTCTGCACAAGTTCATAAACTGTCATATTTGATGATCAAAAATGTCATTGTTTTTATTTTTAATTAAAAAAAAAATGTTAAGAATTTGATTTCGAAATTCGATATCTTGGGTTAATATTTTTAAACAAAATTTTAAGGGAAACGTGTATTCATTAACACCAAATAACTGCATACCAAAATCATTTTAAATACATATTAATAAATTTAATATATACAAAATTAATTCAAAATAACCCGCTTAGCGATTTCCAAAAAACATTATTTTTTATTTGTGAAATTAAATGACTAAATTTAAATTTTCCTAAGGTACTATTTAAAAAAAAACTTTTGAATACAGCTCGTGCATTTTATTCTGAAGCTAATTCGCTCTTGTTTCCTCGATATAGATACCAAGAATTTTGTATTTCTGTCCTTGAATATGAAACTCCCTGTTTACAGAAACATTAAAGATAATAACCAAAGTATGACGAGAGCTATAAATAATGATTGTTTATTAATGGCAAGTTATTTTGAGGCATAACAACGATACCTAGGTTGTATTTTTATTTGATGTTGGTTCAATATGAAAGTTCCAATGTGAGAATAAAATGAAATAATGATATTTTATTTTGTTTTTATTTTTTATTTAATTATAATAAGATGTGTGTTACAAAATAAATGAGTGGAATATGAAGTTAAGTCTTGGTCACACTTGTCTATAATAATAAAATTGATTAAAAGGAAACACGAGAAAAAAGGAAAAAGCTCACATTTGTATCTTTTTCTCGAGTTTTGAAAAAGAAACTTTGAACTCGATACCAAAAATATAATTTAATTAAATTCAGGTACAATATTTTTTTGGTGAAGGATAGAGAAATTATTAGCAGACAAAGTTTCAAAAATAATTGCTTTTAAGCTATTAAAAGGAACTCTACCAATAGTCAAGAGCCAGCATAAGCTATAAAGGTACTTAATTCTAGTGAAATAAACTGTATTTCACCTTTGGTCAATTATAACGGGTTATCTATTTTGAGGTTTCAAAAGTATAAGGGTGGAATTCGATATATGTCAAACTAAGTTTTTAAACCAATTTTTTTTTCTGTTGGAAGTCTGACATTTAAAATCGATCGCTTAACTATAGCACAACGCATATACATTGTTAAAGCCAACTACAAAAATGATGATTCTGCCACAACCACATATCGTGCATTAAAATAAGATTATGGTTTACATAATCGTCCAACTACGCAAGCAATTGGCAAAATTGTGAAGAAATTTGAAGAGACTGGGTTGACTATCGATATTATAAGGCCTGTGCATTGTCGTTTCGCTCGTAAGTGAAAGTGTTGCCGAAGACCATAATGTGTCGATTATGGTTATGGCTGAGATACCGCCCAAAATGTGTCAAACAAAAAGTGGTCGAAATTTACCTCAAAAGAATCTATGTTTGCAACAGTTCGCGTGGTGGTCAATTAAATGATGTAGTGTTTCACACATAAAGTCAACGTTCAAAATTTATAATAAAAAAGAAATATTATGAAAAAAATATTTTACATGTGTTTTATTTACGTTTACTTTTGAAACCCTAAAATGGACAACAATGTAACAAATCTTATCAAAAGTAAACGAAGGCAGAAATACGAAGTCATAAGCATTTTACTTCGAATCCCCTTGTTTTCAGTCGTCAACTTCAAAATCACCCTGGAAATTGATGAACTTACTCAACCGCTTTGTTTATGGCAATTGTCCAACTAGACTTGACTTTCCCGTAAAGGAATATAACAGGTAAAAGACATTTTGTTGAGAATAATACTAACCTTTGAGAACTTAATAATTTGCATATATACGTATACCTAGGTTAAGTATAAGTAAGGTTTAAGTTAGACACACTTGGGCCAGTTTTTTTGTACAGAAAAGTTGAAGGATTGTTTTCACATTTCCTTTTTCTTACAGCTTCTGCAAAAATTATCTGAACTTATAAGACAGTGCTTGGTTATGACACCTTAATTAACGAACTTTAAGGCAATCTTCTTGGAGATATTAAGAACCTGGAGCACTTTAAATCTAGGGTCGGCCAAATGTTTTTAATTGCCTGACAGGTGGTTATATTTACTACAATTTGTACACTAGAATTAACCACTCGTTTAAGAATGTGTATTCTTGTACCATTTTTTGCAGAGTTCATTTGATTTACAGTTTCCTGGAATAGCCATTCATCTATTTCCGACACACAATAAAGCTGCCTGGTAAACTGCTGTGCCTTTCTTAGATATAGAGTCCGGAGATTCATTAGCGGACTAACTATCTAGGAAAATACATATATCCGAATTTAAAATCACATTTTTCTTTCAGCCAGGACAATAGTTCTTTTATCGGTAAAAGTCCTGCCTGAAACATGCTACAATTATAAGAAAGGCGGAATAAAAGACTTAGTTTTAGCCGCTCAAAGCTTATGCATGAACCAACTTCGTCAGTAGCTTTTGATACATCTCTATATAAGAGATCGTGTTCCAGGAATGTCCTATTTACTCAAAAAGATCTTGACGTTCCTGTCGAACTGAAGTTGGAAAATTGTGCAGTCTGTGGGCTTTACTCTTGATTGTAAGAAATTAAGAATTATGAAGAAACTACTGTTGATGTAGCATTGATGGGAATAGCAGAGCTTGCAGCTATTTGTTTGGTTTTTGTTGATAAAGAATTTTTTATTGTTATTGAAAAGTCTGATTTGCCGCTTATACAAGAATATATAGAACGTTCAGATACAAAAGAGTAAGATGTACAGTGACTAGGCTTAGGGAGACTTTATTCCTTTGCACATTTTATTCCTTTGCCTAAAGTAGTCCACCATACTGCCAAACAGTACAGTCTAAACGTTAAACAAAAAAGAGGCTGGGATGCGACCCACACTGATAACTTCCCATCCCGTCTGTCGATTTGTCTTGCTTAAAAGTTTGTCTATATGTATTTTTACCAAATTTGCGCACTATTTATTTTTTATATAAAAATTACTGAATATTGAAAATAATATTTTCTCTGAAATAAAATAAGTTTGAAGCCAATATTTTTAATTTTTGAAAAGCTATTTGAGCCGAAAGTAAATTTTTACCAAGTTTTAGTAGGTATTGTTTTTTTTTAGAGTTTTATTTTTTGTAAAAAAAAACTGTCAATTCGAATTTTTTAAAAATTTTACCAAATGTTGAAAACAATATTTTTTATAAGATAAAATTAGTTTGAAGCCAATATTTAAAATTTCTGAAGAGATATTTGAGTCGAAAAACAATTTTCACCAACTTTTATACATTTTTTTCAGGTTTTTATTTTTTGTAAAAAAACTGTCAATTCGATTTTTCTCAAAATTTGTGCTAATGTTGAAAACAATATTTCATATAAGAAAAAATTAGTTAGAACCTATTATCTCAAAGTTTTTAAAAGATATTTGAGTCGAAAATCATTTTTACGAACTTTTGTTAATTTTTTTTCGATTTTAATTGTTCGTATAAAAACTGTCAATTCGATTTTTCTCAAACTTTAACTGAATGTTGACAACAAGATGTTTTGAAAGATAAAAGTAAATTAAAGCCAATATCTCAAAGTTTTGAAAAGATATTTGAGTCGAAAATCAATTTTTACCAACTTTTATACATTTTTTTTTTAGGTTTTTATTTTTTGTAAAAAAAACTGTCTATTAGATTTTTCTCAAAATTTTATCAGATGTCAAAAACATTATTCTTCGTTGCACAAAATTGTTTTAGAGATGAAATCATATTTCAGTCGTAAAATTTTGGAGTTGACAATTTTTTTTTTCAGTTTTATTGATTTATAAAAAAAACCGTTATATTGATTTTTTTCAAAAATGAATATAAATAAAATATACCTGCTTGGTATCACGTTACAATATATTATATAAAATTTTTATTCAAGTCTCTAACGTTTTTGGTTCGTAAGATATTTAAGGTTAACCAAAATTTTCACCTTTTTTTCAAACTGCTATGGTAAAAAAACCACCCACGCAATTTTCTTGAGAGCCCTTTCTGCATCTTTCTGCCTTATTATCTGTATAACAAAATTCGTTTGAAGTCGATATCTCTTCTGGTTCTTGAGCTATGGACGACGAAAAAACGTCGCGAACGTACGGACGTACGGAAGTACAAACGTACGTACACACGCACGCACAGACATCTTTCTAAAAATCTTTTATTTCGACTCTAGGGACCTTGAAACGTCGAGAAATGTCAAAATTTTCAATTTGACAAATCGGACCCATTACAATAACTTCCTATGGGAAGTTAATAAATTAGGTGGCGCAAGAGCTCGTAGAAAACCAGTTACTAGTGATTTACGACACTGAACCATTCATGGGTCCGAGTCATGTCAGGGATGGGAGACATCTACTGTTTTATGCTAAATTTGAATGGCTTATTTGAGAAAACACTTGGAGGATTTGACATTTCCTCGTAAGAGGCAGTACCGTTGAATACTGGTGTTTTTTGTATTGTTAACCCTATTAGGGGTTATTAATACCCTTTACATGTTAACGTTCAAACAGAGTGCGAGTCTTAGAAGGATTGGGAGGGGAAGAAAGAGTTGGTTAAATAAATCCAAATTGAGCTCAAGGATAAACTGATGACCATTGTTTGAAGTTCGTGAATTACTCAGCCCTATCATGAATTCCATCGTAATCGGAAATTTTTAAAAATCCCGAAAAACTGTATCATGAAATCCGTTCGTAATGCAAAATTGTATGAGATTTTCCGCTACGAACGGATTTCATGATACAGTTTTTCGGGATTCGTAAAAATTTCCGATTACGATGGAATTCATGATAGGGCTGACTGTCTGCATGCAAGTCCCAATCATGGGACAGAAGACAGAATTTTGTTTTTGAAGTATTAAATTCTACATTCTTCATTAGACAATGCTGTCGAACTTATCATCCGCTGCCGTTAAAGTCCCACATCCAAAGAACAAGGACAAGATATGAATCTGGAAGCGAATATGAAAAGCTGAGGGTACTGTCGTCAGCAAAATAGTTAAATGGATTGAAATTGGAAGAAAAGCGCTCAATTATGACCAAAGGAAGAGAGTCGGAGATTAGACGGAGTCCTTACAAACGTCAAAATTGAAAAATTCAATACAACTTAAGAATATAACCAATGCGTAATTTAGGGTTAAAAAGTTGTTTGTCCTTAAAAACAAAGACAACTTAAAGCTCATGCTATAAAAATATCGGATTTAAAATTAATTTATATTAAAAGATAAATTTACGAATTGAAGGATCTCAATTTCTCTCTTCAAAGATTTTTAAATTTATCGCGCCTGTTTATAAAAAGTTCCAAGAACCGATTTGACAAGGATTTGACTTACAATAATAAATATTGAAATGAATACTTCAAATTCTCAAATTTTTAACTTCCCATAGGAAGTTATTGTAATGGGTCCGATTTGTCAAATTGAAAATTTTGACATTTCTCGACGTTTCAAGGCCCCTAGAGTCGAAATAAAAGATTTTTAGAAAGATGTCTGTGCGTGCGTGTGTACGTACGTTTGTACGTCCGTACGTCCGTACGTCCGTACGTTCGCGACGTTTTTTTCGTCGTCCATAGCTCAAGAACCAGAAGAGATATCGACTTCAAATAAATTTTATTATACAGATAATAAGGCAGAAAGATGCAGAAAGGGCTCTCAAGAAAATTGCGTGGGTGGTTTTTTTACCATAGCAGTTTGAAAAAAAGGTGAAAATTTTGGTTAACCCTTAATATCTTACGAACCAAAAACGCTAAAGACTTGAATTAAATTTTATATAATATATTGTAACGTGATACCAAACAGGTATATTTTTTGAAAAAAATCAATATAACGGTTTTTTTTTAAAATCAATAAAACTGAAAAAAAAAATTTGTCACCTCCAAAATTTTACGACTGAAATATGATTTCATCCCTAAAACAATTTTGTGCAACGAAGAATAATGTTTTTGACATCTGATAAAATTTTGAGAAAAATCTAATTGACAGTTTTTTTATAAAAAATAAAATTCTAAAAAAAAACATTACTCAAAGTTCGTAAAAATAGAATATCGATTCAAATATCTTTTCAAAAACTTAAAATTTAGGCTTCAAGCTTATTTTATCTTATAGGAAATATTGTTTTCAACATTTTGAAAAATGTTGAGAAAAATCGAATTGTCAGTTTTTTTACAAAAAATAAAAACCTAAAAAAAAAATTTATAAAAGTTGGTAAAAATTGATTTTCGACTCGAATATCTTTTCAAAACTTTGAGATATTGGCTTTAATTTACTTTTATCTTTCAAAAAGTCTTGTTGTCAATATACAATTAAAGTTTGAAAAAAATCGAATTGACAGTTTTTTAACAAAAAATAAAAACTTAAAAAAAAAATTATAAAAGTTGGTAAAAATTGATTTTCGACTCAAATATCTTTTCAAAATTTTGAGATATTGGCTTTAATTTACTTTTATCTTTCAAAAAATATTGTTGTCAACATTCAGTTAAAGTTTGAAAAAAATCGAATTGACAGTTTTTTACAAAAAATAAAAACCTAAAAAAAATGTATAAAAGTTGGTAAAAATTGATTTTCGACTCAAATACCTCTTCAAAAGTTTTAAATATTGTCTTCAAACTAATTTTATCTTATAAGAAATATTGTTTTCAACATTCAAACTTCAAACTTATTTTATTTCACAGAAAATATTGTTTTCAATATTCAGTAATTTTTATATAAAAATCCAACAGTCCGTTTTTTCATAAAAAATTAAATCTACAAAAAATAGTAGGCAAATTTGGCAAAAATTGATACGCGTACATATTATAGACAAACTTTTAAGCAAGACAAATCGATAGACGGGATGGGAAGTTATCAGTGTGGGTCGCAACCCAGCCTCTTTTTAACAAAGAATTCCAAAAGAAAATTCCTTTCGGCAAAGTTTAACACTATCAATCATTTACATACACTGTCTCTCCCTCTTATAATCTTTCCTTCCCCAAATATACCGCAACCTTTTTAAAACTTGGAGGTAACAACTATATAAAATAAAAGTTATATAAATCTCACCTCATGATGATGGGAAGTGATTTTCGCATAAATCTCAGGCGATTTATTTACTCGGCTTTATTTTCTTTAAAAATACATCGATACTTGCCTACAACAAAAAGAGGAACAGCAAATATTCATTCACATCATTAAATTAAATATTGATTTTATTTTTGTTTGTCCTCCCCAAAATAAACCTCAATTTAAAGGGGATACTTTATGGGGATGTGGTTTTGTAGGTTGTATGGAACTAATTTCGGTAACTACGATTTATTTGAGGCTTAGGAAATTTTTGTTTTCCTGCAATAGCATGTGAAGAGCTGACAAATTGGTTTACTTTTGGTATTGCCTACTTCTGGGTAAAATATATGTTAAACAATAGTTTCCAAAGTTGAAAACAAAATTATATTATAACCATGATTGAAGTGACGTCGTCTGTAGATATTATACCTACATCTTTCTGCCTTTACCATTTGGACTGTTCCTTCGACTCTTTCATCTTGAAACTTCTTTTAGAATTTTCTAGAACCGAAAGGTATGAATTCAAAAATTGGACCAATGCCAATAAAAATAAATCGACGACTTCTTGCCAACAAATTCAAGCAAAAATAAATAAATCACTTATTATTTTTCTAGAATGTTGATATTCTTAAGTCCTGTGTCGCATCATTATCACAAAACGATAAAATGTTCCCTACCATATTTTTAAATTATAGATTCGGGTGCTTGCCTACCTACTTAAGTTTGAAGAAATACAAATTGTCATTTTTGATCGTAACAGGGTGACTCAAAACAGACTGTTAAAAAAGGTGACTCTTGAAAAATCGACATTGTATTTATTTGTTTTAAGATGTATATGTGGTGGTAGAGACTTGCTGAACTTAAAAAAAAAAAAGTAACGAGTTTTTTTTAGACGTGTGAGTTGGAGTTGGTCTTTTTGACAGCTGTCACTTGATTTATGGTTAGTTCGGTTTGTTATATTTCATTAATAAATGTACTTACTCCTGAACAAATTTTAAAAATCGTGCAAAAGGATTACAAAAATAATAGCATTTTCGCTCCACGTTTTCTCTAGTAAATAATACTCATCTTCAGAGACGTCCAGTGTAAACCACTAGCGAATTTTGCGCAGGTATCTGAATTTTGTTCAGAAATGAATGAACGGTTGAATGGATTCGTTAAAAAACAAAATTTAAATATCTAAATAATTATACTTTTGCTGAGACGCCACCCGCAGGCCCTTACATTCTCAAAAAGCCACAGATGGGTGTGCTCTATGGACAGACAAAGGGAATAATTGGCCCATATTTCTTAAAAAATGAAGCCAGCCATTATGTTACAATCAATCGGGAGCGCTATATAGAAAGGATTTTTGACTTCTTTGTGCCTGAATTGGAGGATGTTCATGTGGACGACCTGTGGTTTCAAAAAGAGAGTGCTACATGCCACACAGCCAATGAAACAATCCATTTCTAAAAGGAATCTTTTGGTTGGTAATTTCGTTGTGGGCCTGGGACGTGGCTTCATATATCGTGTGATTTAATAAAGGTGAACTATTTTTTGTAGATTTATTTAATAAGCCCGAAACGTTTTATTTGTTCTTGAAACACACAAGTCTTAAAAAAAAAACCCTTTGTAAAAAAAAGTAATGGCATTTTACAGCAACGCGATTGCACTGTAAAAATTTAGAATTCTTAAAACACGCGCATTTTAAACAAGTTTAGAAAAGTGTAGAACAAGAGTGGACTTTCATCATTATATGCCAAAGTTTTAGCATCTACTTTTAATAAAATTTGCACATACTATGAACTGATTTGAAAAGTTTCCTTCTAAGAAGTCTTAAGTAAAGATTTTGTAGAATTTTTGAATACTGCAATGACATCAGGGAAAGACAGAGTTTGATTAGGCATACGACATTCGCGAAGTACGGCAAAAGAACGAATCTCTGACAATTAAATTTGGACTTTGAGTATAAATGTTAAATTGATCAATATTTAATATTTTTCTAGAGAATAATCCGTAAAAATGTAGGAACAAAAGACATTATAACTCGGTGTTCATGCAATATAAATTATTATTACTGTCAAAAATCATTTTGGACGCTCTTCATTAAATACTAAGTTAGTTACTATAGCACCAGCCCAGAGATGAGATTTATACTATCTCTTTGGATGATTCATGGGTGTTTTCATAAACATATTTTTCATAAAGGTATTTCTGGTTTGTTTCATTAAGTTCAATTTTAATTATATTTATAAAATGTTTATAAACTTCAGACAAAATTCAGAAATGGCCGCCGCGACGCTTGAAATCTTGTCTTTGATTTTCAAAACATTAATGAAGGAATGCATAAACGTTCTTTTTTTTTCGGTATCCTTCAAAATGATACCGAAATAACACTGATTAAATAGAGAGAGAGAAGATATGATCAAAAATGTTGACAGACCTTAAAACTGCAGATTATAGGAAATTTGATGAAGATTATATCAAATACGAACATGTTCCTGGATGTACCAAGAATCAAATTTTCTTCCTCCGTTTTTTTGTTTACTTTTTTATCTTCAAATATGAATAATGTCAAAAATAGGATAATATAAATTTTTGTCGTCTTCCATTTGCTAACAATATTTTTAGCAATTTTAATTTTTTAACAAATTTTACCAAAATCATCAAAAAAAATATATGGTTTTGACAGCTGTGGCTTTATAGAAAATTATTTTATTTATTTTATTATTATTATTTGTGTACTCTCTATGTGTGTTGTAAAACATATATTTAGCCGGACCACTTTATGGCTGAAACACAAACATGCTTCAGCTTCGGCTTCTCCTGACAACTACGAATTGAGCCCTAGGAATTCAATGCATGTTATCATAATGAAGCTTTGTTCTCACATTTTGTTTGACGCTCGTAAGGAAAAGAACGTAATGTGACTCCAAATGGAAGCACTAGGTACAATTTGGTGAACAAAAGAGAAAGTCAACTAACAAAATACATTTGCTTTTTGAGGGACAACCATTGGTTATTAGAAAAAGGTAAGTTATTGAAATATACATAGAATAAGTGTACAATTCTTCTTGAAAACGTTTTATTTTTGTAGAACAAAAAATTAATTTTGAAGAACTCTTCATATATTGAAGAACTCAGTGCATTGATCTCTTGGTCCATGAGCTGAACATACCCACGATAGGCTGTGTAAGCTTCATCAGCCATACATTTATAATTTTTTTTTTTCGATTTACTTTTGAGACAATTAACAGCAGCTAATGACAGAAGTGTCGTTTTAGAAATGTCATTCAAAACAACCTCGAAGCAGACCCATCGTAATGGCTGAAACACAAAGACGCTTCGGCTTTGTCTGCGTTACGTTTGGCCTGCTTCGAGGTTGTTTTAAATGACAGTTCCAATATGACATTTCTAAAATGGCACTTCTGTCATTAGCAGCTGTTATTTTTCTCGAAATAAAAAAAATATGAGTTTTAAAATCGAAAAAATTAAATTTATAGCTTACACATTTACACAGCCTATGAGAACCAATGGGAATCCCTCCAAAAAAAAAAGGTATTTTGTTTGCTGACTTTTTTACAGCTGTTAAGCTATCAGACAAAGCAAATGTTCAGAAAATTTGAACTAGACCTTCCGTTTGGAGTTACCAAACATAACGTTATTTTCTTAGGATTGTCAAATGAAACGTGAGGTCGAAGCTTAATTGTGATAGCATGCATTAAATTCTTCTGGCTGAACTTGTAAACGTCAGGCGAAGCCGAAGTGTGTTTGTGTTTCAGCCATAACGCAGTAGAAGCCGAATCTGAAACGTATTTGTATTTCAGCCATTACTTTTCTTAATGTCTGCAATGTGGATACATGTAAATATACTTTAACAGTTTATATGCTTTTGATCGGAAATGTTTGTCTGCACTTGTCCTTGACAGTTCATTAAGTTAAAGGTCGGAACAACCAAGCAAGTGATGAAAATGTTAATAATACATATTAGTTTGTGGTATAACATACTTAAAGTTGTAAAACTTTTTCGGATACGTACTTTTAATAGAAATGGTCATTAGGTTAGAGAAAACATCTGACTGATGTTTCACGCCATTAATTTCTTTATTATTACTCCTCATCTAGTGCAAATCACCCTGTTTCTAAAGTATTTTATTCGAAATGCTCTTAATCTATATTTAAACATCCCAACAAAAATAAACATTCTTATAGAAAATGAAAAATCTCCACGGATATTGCTTAAAAAAAGAACTTACCCAGGAGTGATGATGATTGATTGAATTTTTTTTCGGCTTTTGATTTTGTTTTCTCATCTCAAATATACCAAACACAAAATACGTACACACATATAATATTAAATTGAAAAGGAAATTTGTTTAGGGAAAAGCTTAGTAGAGATATTTTAAGGATTTTATTAACATTTCATGAAATCAAAAGTAAATATCTACACACATGAAGGTAGACATGACAACGTAAGCCGCCCTTTGGGTTTAGCTGCTGTCACATTGATTTAATTTAAATTTTTATTTTGATAAATTGACTGTATCCCTTAAAATATGTAAATAGATAAATAGCTGTCGGTTATATGAAACAGTTAATTGTGTCTCTCAAATAAATATTTAAATTGCCTGTGAAACTTGATTTTTACACTAATTGAAGATATAACATATTTAATTTGATTGAGATTTGAATTTGTCGGTTAATGGAACGCGTCCTCATGTTATGGATTCAATGTTTGACAGTTCGCATATAAAATAAATGTTACAAGAGGTTTAATTTTGCTATTTAATTTAACGAGTATTAATTTCGAAAAATCAATTGATATGTGTATACAATGAAAAAAGATAGACATGTCCTAAATAACCTTATGAATTCCTTCTTTAAGGTCTAATGTAGAGCATTGTCAAAGGCCTTTTTTCACTTCGATATCAAAATTTTGATGACCAATTGTGTTAGGAAATTTTCCTAAACTACGAAATCTCGATAGTCTATGATGGGGCTATAACATTGACTCGGACCTCGTTGTAGGCAAGGTACGGGTTCGAATATTCCGATCCAAGGCAAAGCAATAAAGTACTGAGAGGCTTCTAAGTTTGATAGCACTAATGGCAAGAAATTACCACTTTTTTTATCATGTTTCTAACAACCTTTTAAGAAGCATTGAAAACTGGTGGCAAGATTGCCTAACATCCATCAGAAATGCCGATAGGCAGGGCACCACAGAAAAGCCCCTGGTTTGATTGCTAGTGCCAGTAGGCGCAAGCAGCTAAACAATAATAAAATGTAGAGCCAGAACTGCCCGAAACCTCTACGAGCAAAAGAAGAGAGAGAAACACCTGCTTCTTATGAGGAAAATAAGGGAGCACGAGAAGTTCACTATCGAGGTTTGTAATTTATACCAAAAAGTACAAAAAATACATCACATCTCCAAACGATCGCCCCTGCAGGAAAGACAACACCACTTAACTTGGGCGATGCAAAATAACAAGCCCGCTACCCTACCTTGACGAAATGAAGAAGCTACATCCTATATATAGTCCAACAAAGCTTCTGGAGCCTCTCTGAAGACCCTCTGCTTTACAACCGTATTATGTGAACGTCTTAATTCGGTCGTCAAAAACTGATAGGTTCATATCAGTGTGTCTTCAGACCATGAACTTATAACATTGATCAAATAATGGCGTTCAGCAGATCTTGGCAAAAAAAAACCATGAACTTCAAATCGATACCCAGCATATTTTCATCGATTTCAAGAACGCATATGACAACAGCTATAGATTAAAACTTAACAAAGGAATGTCTAGTTTTGGCATCTCCTTTAAACTTCTCCGTATGTGCAGAATGGAAATGGAGAATGCAAACCTGGAGAAGAACTCGCCGATGCTTTTGATGTCAAAAAAATATTTAAGACAAAGCGATACACTTTTATGAGATTTCCTTGAAATCTTTCTGAATTGTTCTGAAAGAATTGTATCTACAAAGCTCAATCGTTAACACTAGAGGGAGGCACAACATTCCCAAGGTTCTTTAAATAACCGTCTATGACATCGACATAGTTGGAAGATCCAAACGTGATGTCAGTGGCGCCGTTTTGAACATTGTTACGAAAACGGAGTGATCATTGAGGGCGCTGAAGGATCAACGTTTCGGACAAAACGTTACCATGGACAGCTATAACTTTGATATAGTTGAGCACTTTGTCCAGCGGTGAAATCAAATGGTTGCAAATTAATGGTTCTATAGACTTAGCAGGTAGGTGAGTGGTAAAGTCCCCTCTCGAGCAACTAAAGTCACCCTCTATCAGACCGTCGTATTCCATAATCTCATATGAGGCTTGGAACTTATTAAGGCAAGATAAGAAAGTCTTAGGAATCTTCGAGAGAAAAATTCTTCATGCGATTCTTGTTTCTGTCTGCGTAGATGAAGAGTGAAAGACAAGATACAACGATAAACTGTAATGGCTGTTTAGCGACACTGACTTGGTCAAATAAAAATAGGTCCAAAGACTTAGATGGCTGGGTCATGTAGATCTAATGGACATCAAGTCCGAAGATTCTTTGAATCCAATCACGAGGGAAGACTCAAAAGAGGAACACCGCGACTCATGTGGCGCACTAAGGTGGGAGATCACCTCAGCTAGATGTAGACTGTGGTGGCAGCTGAAGTAGAATCTATAGTTCATTTCGAAGTCTCGATAATCATTGCATATATCCTCACATAATTCAAGAAAAAGTGAAACGGTAGTTGGCTTACAAATGATAAGAAAATGAAAGCAATATTTGAAAACATTTTATTGGGTCAATTAAGGCCCAGAAATGTGATGTAAAAGTTCTCCAAAGAATTATTTTAGAGAAACAAAAAATTGAAAATTATAGTGATTCAAGTTGCTGACACTTAATTTGTAGATTTGAGTTTATATCACAAATGTCAAATTAGAAATCACACTTGGAAGAATTGCAACGCGTTATTTGTATACAACCTAAATTTTTTTCAACCAGCTTTAAGCAATAGAAATATAAAATACTACTCTAATGGTTTGCATTTTTTAAGCCCAATACAAAATTTTTACTTGTTAAGGGAATCTAGTTCAGATTCACAGCAGTAGAATTAATTCATAGGCCTTGAAAATCCATTGCTACGGTCAAGGTCACAGATTTATTTCTTCATTCCCTTTTTGAAATCATACAAACGTGCTAACAAATAAGTTAAGTTGTGCAACCATCCCTCAAACACTGTTAAAATTCCCTTTGCTCAAGCGGAATTAAACATTACGGGTTTTCAAGGTCAATTCTTCACTTGACCCGATTTACATGCCTACAAGAAAACCTTGTCATCTCATGATAAACATAATACAATTTTAACGCACAGTCATAATATATATTCTCTCCACTCAACAGAAACTTAAAAGGTTTTACAAAATATATATGTATACATAAAATTAAGACTTTTTTAATTACCCTGCGGCCTATCTGATGCTTACATCACAATCCTTCCTGTTGTATCAACTGTTGTAAATGACAATAAATAAACAAACAAAAAGGAAAGTCATCCTTTAACCACATGACACAGTTTGCTTGCTGCAAATAACCTTTCCCATTTTATTTTGCAGAAGCAACTCGTCCTTATCTTCGTGTCGTCTTCTCCTTCGCTTTTGTTTATTTTAGTCTGATTTACTTGCTTTTCCTAATTAAAAGAAGTGTAAAGGGTCTCTCCAAAAAGATACAACAATAATACAAAAATATAACATAAAATATAAAAGAATCATGAAACACGTTCGAGGAAAGGAAGTACCAAGGTATAAAGAATTAGGAGAAATGTTATTTAGCAGACATCGTTATCGGTTCGTGACATGCATTTTCTTTCTTTCATTCTTTACTAACAACCCAACCATTGGGGCCTGAAATTGTCCTGTGAAATTTCAAGGGCTTTTATTCCATTTCATTTAATTTCACTTGACTTCTTGTATGCACTTCTATTCTATAGATACTCGGAACTTAACTACTGTTTCCATCTGTTTTTTTTTAAATAAGTCATTGCAATATACCGAAAAACAGGAAAATGACAATTCCTCCCGACTTGCTTAGACGATACAGACCAACCGCCTTCTGTAAGTTTTTAAGCTCATTACATGAAATAAATAAATAAAACTTACAAAACTTTTAATTATAGAAACTTTTTTGTTGTTTGGAGACTAAAGTTGAAGTATAAGAAAAATCTAGACTTTATATAAGGCCATAAAGGCACAGATAGGGGAGGCCAATGAGTTGGGAAATTGTTCCCTATTGAGACCCCATTACTAAAAATCTTTTGAGAAATTACTCTGTAACTTTCAAAATTAAATCAGGACAGAAGTCTACAATCGTTATAAATGAAACTCATATGTATGAATGTAGCTCCTAATAGGGCTTGATTTTCTATTTTATTTGCCACATTTCAGAAAAGACAGTTTTTACATTTAATTTTTAAAATATTTAGAGTTCTTAAAATAATTTTGCTATCGAATTATTCACTCACCCAGAAGCTTTTGAAAGATGTAATTAAATATAAAAAAATAGACATATTAAGAAATTACAAAAGCAAACAGTCTTTGGTTGCGTAATGTAACGTAATAATATGATTATAAAAACATACAGACTGCTGTCAGAATCTCCGATTTATTAACGATTTATTAACGTATGTGCTTACATATTTGCTGTTTATTGTTTATGGAACATGTCAAATCATTTACATTTTGTTAGTTATTTAATTTACTAAGCTTTTATAAATTCTAAAAATGCAAACCAAATTTAAGAAAAAATGCTCATTTAAATGCGTTTTTCCTATTTCCTTCATAAAGCGTTCTAACCAAACAGATTTGAATGCAAACATTTGACAGGTGAATTAAATGAGACATAGTTAAGTGTTTTATAAAATAATTTCGAGCACTCAGAACACAATTTTTTCTGAGAACGTTAAGAGCGTGTTTGAAATGCTCGGACTCTATTCAGACTAACTACATTAACTTCAATTGTGTACAAAGTTTCACTAATTTGGATAGGTGCTGCCGGTTACTTAATTTTTAGTTTTCACTTTGCAATAGAACAAAGAAAGTTTGACAATCAACAATCGCCTTGCGCTATTCCATCCTAGGTCGTGATTCTGTGTTTTCATTGAACTTAACTTTATTATTATACAATTAATTTATTTTCCTCATATTTTATTTAAGGTTTTGCTGGTCAAATTTAAATTAAAAATCGAGTGAATCTGTTTTAAGGGTTTTCATAAGTTCATCCATTACAGTTTGGTGCGTTCGGGACCGTTCAATTGGCCGCCTAGATAGTGCGATTTAACTCTTTTAGACTATTTTGTGTGGGGCTATGTTAAAGCTCCTGTCTTTACAGACAAGCCTGCTTTAATTGACGCATTGGAAGACAACATTAAAGAATTTATTCGTGAGATACCGGCCGATATGTTGGAAAGAGTATGCCAAAATGGGACTAAGCGGATGGTCCGTTTCAAGCGCAGTCAAGGTCAATATTTGCATGAAATAATCTTCACATATTAAATTCTATGGGCCGTACTATCGATTCAAATAAAGATTTCACGCATTTTTATGAATTGTATGGGTTATTTTTTTTTTGAAAAAAAACCTTCCTATAGCTTTTAAAAAATCACCCTTTATAAATATTAGTGCTTTTTATTTGCACTGTTGATGCCACATTTGTTGCAAATTCACGGTTTATTGCGATCAAAAGATAGTTTTTGATTAAGCCTTGAAAGTTTTTGAAAGAACATTGTTTTTAGTGGCAAATGCTTTGTCAATAACCTTAAAGGAAAGTAGAAGCTGCAACTTTATTAAGAGAAACTGTCTCTATTTTTAAACGATTTCCTCTTGTCGAATTCAAATTATAAAAACCTAATTTGGTTGAATTCAAATCACTTGAAAATCGCAAATATCGAAATGTAGAACACGGAAATTCACTTTGTTTTGAGTTCGAAAAAAAGTAAAATCGATATCGATAAAAGTAAATTTCAGAACTCCAATTTACATTTTAAATCGATTTCAATTTCAATATTAAACTAGAACCTCACCCAACAAACTTCTCTATCTAGCTCGGTTCCTAGATAGATCTCCAGTTTCGATGTCCAAGTTGGGTGAGGTCACTCCTGTAGGTATGGATTCAAAGACTTTCCGAGCAGGATCATTGGTTTCCATGCGGTCTACGTGACCCAGCCGTCTCAGTTGTTGGACTTTTAACCTTGTGGCTAAATCTCCGTCGTTTCTCATCGACTCACCTTCTATGCATACGGGACTATAAATCACAAGAATAACTTTTCTCTTGAAACGACTCAAGTTGCTTTCATCCGCTTTTGTCATAGTCCATGCTTCGGCACCGTATAGCTAGGCGGGGATGTTGAGAGAAGGCTTTGATACTCAATTGCTTTCTTAGCCTAAAGAAACAGCGGTTAGTGAGGTTTATTCTTCGTTTGATCTTAGAAGTTTTTCAGAATCGTGCAAACTATAGTGAAGTTCCATTCATCTGGCATGCTTTCTTCCGACCACATCTTACAGATAAGTTGATGCAAGCTTCTTACCAAATTATCTCCAGCTGCTTTAAAGAGCTCGACATTGAAACCATCTGCTCCAGCGGCTTTGTTCGACTTCAGCTGCGATATGGCAATCTTTACTTCGTTTGAGTCGGGAGGACAGGATTGTTGGCTTTCGTCGTCTATGTTGAATGGATCATCCTGTCTGACAGTGGAATTCCGTCGCCGTTATACAGTCTGCAGAAGTGGTCCTTCCATATCCTTAGCATTGATTGCAATTCCATTTTTCCACGTTTCCTTAAACTTATAGCAGATTATGCTTATCAACAACACTCTTCTGCATGATTTAATTTAGTCAAAGATTTCTGAGGGAAGGTTTCATGCTTTAAATTTAACAACCAATTGTTAAGGGCTTAACATTTTACTAAATAGCAATTTTCGAAATACTTAACAATTTCTAGCATCTGCAAAATTTTAAACCATTTATTTCGCTTCACTGACTAGTAAATTACAAATGCACTTTTATTCAAAAACGGACATCCGAACATGTCTTAAAAGTGACAGTTCTTGAAAACAAGCAAAGAAAACAAACTAGAACTGACCTATTATTTGGAATTCCCAACTGCACACTAGACCATACCTACCATTGATCTAATAAGATCAATTGACAGAAGCCATATGGATTTATCAAATACTGGAACGCGTTCTGTTTGACCGGGCATTTTAAGTTAAGGAAGCCATTCCGTGATTGGAACTTTAGCAAAATATTAAGAAATAGTTAGATGTTATAATCATTTTAAATGATCTTCTTAGCTAAGTAAATTGCTAAAAACGGCTCTAATATTTTACTAAATCGATTAAAATTCAATCCAGTTGTTAAATCTCTTGAGGCTCCTGATCTTACCCACTGTCACACAACAACAATTAAATACACTGATAGATTCAATGAATGCTACATTAACAAATGAAGTGTTTGCACCATTAAAAAAAACATGTTTCAAAATATGTAAACAAAACTACAAAGATTTCTTTAATTCAAAATTCTTAAGTTGGACGATTTCCTCCAGTTTTTCAACATTTTGACTGTCTTTGTTTTATATATGCACATCAGCCTGACTTTTCTATTACTTTTCAATACTATTTACGTTTATTTGATAAGTTTTATCAAAAGAGTAAAATGTGAAGGTGTGTAGCTTTACTTAACTACCAGAATCAGACACCAGTCATTAAGGAACTCTAGTAAGTAAATAAATTAACAGTCCGTTGGGAACTTGGGCCTAGTGTCTTACAACTCTCAACCATTTCTGTGTGCAATTAATGTTGGTAGGGATGGAGGGGACCTACAGTTTTAAGCCGAATTTTAACGGCTAATTTGGGAAAGCACTTTTTATGACAAAAATTACTCTTGAAAGATTTGTCAACAGGCAGTACCCGTGTACAAAAAACTTTATATGACACAGACAGGGATTGAACCCAAGACCTCCGGCATGACAGTCCAACGCATTAACCATCACCTCACGGGTACTACACTATAGTAGTGACCTTTAAAAAATGATAAATGTCATAGTCCCATAATTAAATATATTTCAACTTTTAACCTACAAGCTGTGTTATATTTTGACACTTGTGGGTTTGTTTAGCTTTTCTTATATACGAGTAAAAGACATTTGGTTCGTTTAATACACAAACTTAACGACGTTTTTTTAATGTTCTATACCGAATTATACAATTTTCTACGATTTTATGATTCAATTTGAAAACAAACACCTTTTTTCCGATTCCTCAAAATTCCTAAATGTCAAATTTAGAACATTAAATCCTTCAATCAAAGATTTAGTGAATTTTTTAAATCCTCAATAATAAAACCTTTTGTCATAAAACCAGAATCGTAAACAATACTCCAATGTTAAAATAGTCCACAAAACAACAAAAAAAAACCCCATCGACTTCAGAGTCATTTGCATGGGATTCAGAGCTTAGGAATTTAGGGAAAATCACAAATGTTATTTTTCTTGTTGAATTTTATGCTGAAAATGGGGATGTTTTGAGTAAATTAGGTTATTCATATTACTTAGTGGAATTTATAAATCAAATTTGAATTTTTAGTAAATGTTAATTTAAGTGACTATGCTGTATATTTTTATTGGCTTAAAAAACTTGTTTTAGCTGTACTAGCTATTGAAATTGAATTTTGATTATGTGTATTGAACGCCACGAAATGATGAAATTAAACATATTCGAAACAAAATTATTTTATTTGATTCTTAAACAAGGGCCTGTTGCAATTTGCAATATGATTGAGAGCGATTCTTCATTTACAATGAAAGCCCCGCACACGAATTGCAATATGGGAAGACTTTTTTTTATAGCTTTTTTAGCTCTTCCTGTTGTTTTACTGAGCTCGTGATAACAGGTCAAGTATCGTTTCCTGGTTTTGCGGTTGGTTCTGTCAACCGTTTCGAATTCCTTCAGATGGTGGTTAGTTATACTCACATGTTTAGCTTCTTGAACCCCTACGCCACAAAGACTTTCACAATTTGTATCTTGTGGTACCAACGAATTGTTTATTTAATCATAATTGGTTAAATACTAACGTTAACAATTCTTAATATACATATATGTACTTAAAATCTAAAAACTTAAACTAGACTGTTGAAAAATTTTAATTTGCAATTTATACTTTTTATACTATCATTTGGTGAATTAATACAAGAGTAAAATTTATTATAGATTTCAATTAATTGATTTAAGGGGCTATGTACACCATAGTTTGATCAGCAAAAATTAGTATTCAATGTTTTCTGGAGTCTTATACTTGAATGACTAAAACTAAAACGCAAAAATCTTTTCTGAATGGCTTCGAGTCTTGTGACGTAAGGTGACCAACTGTACAGGCATATTCCAAGAGTGGTCTCACAAAAGAAACAAAAAATAATTTTAAAACATATGGATCACGGAAATCACGGCCAAATCTTTTACTAAAACCCAGAACTCTGTTTGCTTTTTTAGCTATGAAGTTAATATGTATGTTCATTGAATGTAAGCTTAGGATCTAAAACAACACCTAAGTCAGAAAATACATGTACTCTGCTTAAAAAACAAGAATCAAACAAGAAACTAAAAACGTTCACAGTTGACTTAAGCCACATGAAGACACACCATCTGTTAATAAAAATTCATTGGAAGATGACGCGTTTATTGGAACGTAGAAGTTGTCGTCATCAATTTGAATACAATTGGGATTGGGTGAATTAAAATCACCAACAACCAGTAATTCGTCTTCAGGCTCCAAAAGCACATAAGTACTTTCTATACAATTGTTTAGTTTTTCATAAACCTCGTTCTTGGAGCTTGGAGGTATATATGCCGATACAATAAATAAATGTTCTGTTGCCATTTCAATTTTTAAGCATAGTATTTCGATGTCAGTTGATCGAAAGTCGTCAATCAAGTAACTATTAAGAGTATTGTTGATAGCGATAAGAATTCCGCAACCAACGAACGACGCGCGTTTGAATCGTCTGAGTTATTACGATCATGTCTAAAGTCTTGATAAGAGGAGTCAAAAATCTCCGATTCCGAGACAGAGTTGTTGAGCCATGTTTCCGTCAATATTATGACATCGTGAGGAAGATTTTTAATGTTTTATTTTAATTTTAATGTAAACCATGTTGGTCTTTGTCCGAAGTCCATTTACGTTTTGGCAGTAGATTAATACCTTTTTGAGCTGCTTTGACGGTGATTTAGCGTTGTCTGATACTGACGAAAAGGGTTGTTCGACTTATTCATAAATTCATGAACTATTACTTCTTAAGGCCAAACTGATGGTGAATTTAAAACATGGAAAATTGAGTCAGGTGCACGTATTTTAAAGGACGAATACTTTTAAAGGAGGAGGTACTGAGGTATAAAAATTGTCTGTAGCAATTGTTCTACCCTTGTCTAAATAGTTTTCTGCGAAATCTATGACGATTCTTGTGCTGTAGGAAGTTGAAGGTGTTAGTTTTCCTGTCTGATGACTGTAAGAATAATTTTTCCCGGCGGAAATACAGCTTGTGTATGTGTAACCACTCGGGTTACAGGGTTTATACACTTTGACTCCATATTTGTGTGCTTTTCCCGGATTGCATTGGCGAAAATTTAGTCTTCCACGCCAAGAAATCATTGATTTGTCTACAGCCAGTACTTCTCCTGGGGCCTTAGCCCTTACAAAATTTTGCTCCAACATTTCCAGTAAGCCACTTATTTTTCCCAAACGGTTGCTTTCGCTTGCTGAATAGTTTGCAAAATGAATGAATTTTAGAAGCAATTGGAATCTGTTTCGCGACATTGTTCCCGCGATAAATGTATTTTTAAAAAGTTGTCTTTATTCCAATATGCCAAGAAATTTTTTTATTTCCGAAACTTCAGTGTCCTTTCAATCCTTAGCTCTAGAATTCTTAGTTATAGTATTATTTTCCATATACTTTTTTTCGTTCAAGTTAGTCTCGGTTACAATCAACTGATATACAAACATCATCTGTTACCATAAGACTAAAAAATCAATAGGCTTCATTTTGGATACATTTATGTTTAGCATAAGTTCGATTTCATTTGGCTCAAAATAAATTCTTCTAAGAACTTCCTCTTCTTCAGTTTCTGATTATACGTCCTCCGTTAGAATATTTTTATCAGAATCGCTAGAATCAGCATCGGGTGGTATATATTCTTCAGAGTCAGAAGCCTCGAAATCTTTATCTTCGTCGTCAGAATGGTTTCGAACTGGCCGTAAAATACCTTAGGTGTTATAGTGATATCTAACAAACGAAAAAAGGTGTGACCCACCGGTGGGTCACGTGGCACTAAACACAAACTCTTAACACAAAACAAAACAAGCAGAGAAACGTTTTTCTGTACGATGCCAGTCAACGTGTTAAACGGAGCTTTTTTTGGGAAACGGGCACTCTCTTAAACAGACCCATCTATAACCTCTTTTAAACGATTTCCAACGGGACTCTATTTTGCGGCTTCAAAAGTTTAGGGCTGGAATTCGACATCTGTCAAATAATTTGTTTTCAGTTGAAAGTCTGACATTACGAAAATGGATCGCTTAACTATCGCAGAACGTATACAAATTGTTAAAACCCACTACAAAAATGGTGATTGGAGGGCCTTGTGACTTAACTGTGAGCGTTCTCAACCACTTCTGCGTGCGAGTAATGTTGTCAGAAATCTCGACTGAACCTGGCTATATTGCAAGAGACATTTCCTGGAAAGTAATTTCTCGTCATGTCTATATAAGCTGTCCACCAAGATCATGCGAGTTGACACCGCTGGACTTTTTTTCTGGGGCTACGTAAATGACTGTGTTTATGCAGATAAACTCTTCATCACTTAAAAACAACATTCGTCAAGTTATGGCTGAGATGTCACTCAATATGTGTCAAAAAGGAGTCTAGAGGTCTCTGTAAAAAAATGTAATTCGTAACGCAATTCTTTGACTACCTCTGCACCTAGTTAAGATGTATGCATTAAGGTATGTCCACACCAAAGACACATTCCATAGTTCAAAAAAAAAAAACAATTTTGAAATGTTTGCCATTCGATAAAAAAAATCATTTCAGTAGTGTTTTTCTGTTTCTGAAATGTTTTTTAAATACTTCAAAAATGTTTATTTTATATGGTTCTTTTTGTATACAATATACATAAATACATATGTAACTTAAACACCATTTTTAATTAAGACTTGATTCAATTTGTTTAAATAAGACATTTCCCAACCTTCATCAGCACAAGCTATGTACATCCATCACAAAATATTATGGTGTCTGTTCAAGTGAAGCCTTATCGAAATACCGACCGGAGTGAAGAAGAGGACTTTATAGTCTGCTTATCCAATGTCACTCTAGAGTATGATAAGCGAGAGTGGTCTAACTTTGATGCTATTAATCTTTATCCCTTTCCATATTATAATATACTCACAAAGAATTACAATCACACCTTCACATCAACATCAACATCAGGATCAAGGACTCTCACAGAGTTCGTTAGTTTGTTATGTGAGGATTGAGGAATAAAATAAAAATAAATCGAGGTGCCAAAGCACCGAATAGCAACCTCTAATTCCCATCAAAGAAGTCGAGAATTGCAAATTATTTACACTACAAGTACTAAACCCTAATGGTTACACTTTCTCACTGAATTTAAAAATATAAAAACTTCAATGGACGACGTTTAACGAGGAGAAAAAGGTCAAGTGTGAATATTTCGGATTAGTGCAGAGAAAAAAAAAACGTTTTCAATTCTCGACATCGATACTCTTTGAGAGCTATAAAAGGAAACACCAAATCCATTGCACACGGTGGTAGAGTTGTATGTAGGTGTCGTAAAATTTCGTCACGATTTTGTCACTAATATACATAATATTATGAACCCAAGCTTCCAAGTACAGCATTATATAGAGAGGGTTACACAAGTAGATAATCCTTTTTGGAGAAAGCGAGTTCATGATTGAGCTTAATGTACCGATAACGGTGGTGCCACCTAAAGTGAAGTGACAGCAACAATATTGAAGGTTATTTTTGGTTTTACGTGGATATTCGAGAGGGATATAAAAATAATTGATGGGGATTTTGTTATTATATGTATTGTACATCTGTTTTGTTGTCAATTTTAATATCTTTATGGACTCTGATGATTGTTGCGTTGATGTAGTAATAAAGCAAAGTCCTTTCGAAATAATTTGAGTGCAACATAAAATACGAATTATTTTGAGTTCAACAATGAACAGGAAAACTTATTTTTCTTTAACCTTGAGTATCAACATTGTGCACAACGGATTTTTCCAGAAAAAAGAATTCGTTATAAATAATTAGTTTTTCTTAATGGTTGAAAATTCGTCGTCGGTTAAAGCTTTTGAGCTCGAACTATTGTACATAAGTATATACTTCTGTTAGTTTAAATTTACCCCTATTGAAATTGTCTTTCTTGGCAACTTTAAGGAGTAGTTTATATCAAGGGTATTCATGCAAGGATATAGAACACTGGATAAGTTTACCATTTGGTAAATTAACTGTCAGATTTGGTTAAAATTCTCCAGGTGGATAAGATGGATAATATTATTCAAATTTTTCTGTAAAATTTATCCAAACGTCATTGTGACTTTTCAAATTAGGTTTTTGAAGAAAACTATAGTTTAGACCGAATAATTGAATATGTACATTTCTTTTTGTTGCTTATTTTTGACATATTTAAATATTAACTTTATAAAATTTGCTACGAATTTTTACAAAACGAAATAAACAAATCGCAAACAAATTTGTTTTTTTTTGACGTTTAAAGAACAGCTGATTCAATTACACAACATTCAACGAAATGAATTAAAAGGGCGTTCTTGCTTGTGTAAACTTATAATTTTACACAATAGCCATGTTTTTATGTTATGTATAGTACAGTGAGAAATTGCCAAAAAAAACGTAGTAGTACAGTTTTTATATTTGAAAGTTAATATAATTGAATATTTGCCAGAATAATTGATCAAAAAATTCTAGTAAAAAATAGCGAAATTCAGACCAGGTGTGAAATTGTGTAAGCTGATTTTTCATAGTTGACTATCAAAATCAAGAAAATACGACTGTGTAAGGATGATAATCGATTTCAGAGTTTTAACCAAACAAATTGACACAAAATAAAATCTTCAAGAAGGACTTGTAGACTACTAGGGGAGAGTGGGGCTTAAAGTAACAGGGGTAAGAAGTAACAGCTAAAAACAATAGGGTTCCCCTTAAAATTAAGAATCGCGTAAAGGAGAAAAATGTGCATCCTTTCCATATCTATCAGCGTCACTACTACAGTTGTCAATTGGACGTCAACGAGAAAAGTTCTATGTGTGGTCCCAAAAAACAGCAGGTTTCTAACTTTTTTTTTGTTTGTATTTTTGGACTTCCTGTTCACACAGAAGAGACAGCGTGGTGGTTGTTTTTTTAAACATCCATCATAGTTTTTGTTGTTTTTGTATGTATATCTTATATATGTGTGATATTCGGTTTTTTGTATATTAATTTCTTTGTGCGAAATTTCATGGTGAGGCAAGTTGTAACGTTTTTGCGGGGTAAATAGTAACATTTTAAAACTTACCCCCGATTCTTCTTTTACTGATCGTTGTGATCGCGCAAGATGCCTGGATGCGAAATAACTCCAGAAAGCAATGACAGTGCATGATATTCCGTCAATCGTAAGCAAAGCTCTGCCCTTAGCCCTGAATCCGACAAACATACAAAATGGATTTAAGAAGACTGGAATCGTTCCCTTGAACGAATACATTTTTCAGGATCATGATTTCTTGTCGGCGTTTGTAACTAATCGGCCAAATCCAACAGAATCTGATAACACACTTCCTTGTGTGGAACAACAAGCTGAAACAGTAGGAGCCATTTACGAGGAGCAACCTGACCAAACATTACCTGCAGTGGCACAGTCTTCAGTTACTGAACCTGTTTTATCATTGGACCCTGTTCCGATACCTACATGTTCACCGGGACCATCCGGATTCGAACTACAAATAAATAATTTCCCACCCGATCATATAAGGCCTTTACTAAAGGCAGGGCAGCGAAAAAAAAATATAACTCGTATGGTTAGAAAAACGGCAATTTTGACGGATATACCCGAGAAAGCAGCCATTTTGGAGGAAAGAAACAAAGTTCTGGCCAAAAAAAAAGAACCAAGAACGCAGCTAAAAAGGGGTCTAGGAAAAAACAAAAATAACAGTTGAAGAAAAAGGTAGGAAGCCTCTCCAATAGAAGATGATAATGACCAACAAAGTTTGTATCTCGTTTATTGTGGGGCATTTTCTGAAAGCTTGCCAGGGGAAAATTGCCCCCACCAAGTGCGTAAAAAGATCTCTTCGTGTATACGTATGCCTCAACTGTGACACGGATAAAGATTCTTCTTCCTAGTCCTATATACATATTTTGATGAATGAATTGTGATTTTTTATTTTTTTGTTTTGAATTTATTTTTTTTTAATTAAAACTAGGGCTGCTTTATTACAAAACATATTTAAATAATATATTTTCCTTAGCATCAGTTTTATATAATTAAATTAAGAGTTATGTTTTTTATAAGATTTTAATAAAATAATAATGTTCATTAAAAATATTTCTTAGTTTTTTATAATTCGTGTTACAACTTACCCCTACTAATGTTACAACTAGCCCCATGTGGGGGTAAGTTGAAACAACACGTTATTTTTTTCAATGTAATATCTTGACATCTTTCGAGCATTCTTTGTTTAAATTTGTGTGTGGATCTTGTAGCTGAAACATTGTTTTTAAATTTAAAAAAGTTTTGGCAGACTTATTTTTAAAATATTAGGATCTACAGAGGTTTTCGTATAAAGTGTTACTTTAAGCCCCACTCTCCTACATTAACATGTTCACATAACGCAAACCATTATTGTATAGTTTGTAAACAGTTTTCCAATGTAGACTTGACATTTTCAAATGGTCCACCGGCTTCAATTCTCGAGTTAGCTCGATCTTCTATGGGTGTAAACCAAGATCCTTAAAAAAAATACTCCATATTGTGGTCTAAGTGATGTCCAATTCTTGAGAACACCGCCTCCGTTAAGTTGAATAGTTTGGATAGTTTTCTACATACGCTTGAACAACAGCGATGTTTCTGACATTTCAACCAACCACTTGTCTGACAAGACAACATCACACAACGAATCTGTAGACTCACTCACTAAATTTTTCATTGCCTTCCTACGAACTACAACCGAAAATCGGAATTAAACCTCTTAAAATTGGGGCCAACAACTCCTAATTTCGGTAAAACATTTTAGCAGACGTTGCTTGTTCGTCTACTTTACCTTGATGAAAATATTTATTTTACTAAATAAATTGAAAATGACAATTCCGTTATAAGTAAAAGGGTGCGTTCACAAATAAAAATCGAAGTTGTCAAATTCCTATTAATAAAACGGTATTTGTTTATAAAGGCACTGATAGTTACATAAGCTAGTTTAAGTATCTGGCAAATCAGTGGCTTAATATTGACCAGCGCCATTGAACCAGAACCTTCAAAACTTATGTTCAAAACCTAAACCACTGCAAGCAAACGCCTTATCATATAGTTATCAAAACAATAACTTGCTCTCGAGGTTCTTAATTGAACAAGAGTTTCTAATTTGTTGATAACATTTAAACAATACGTTTTGTTTGAAATATAAAAATAATAATGTATAAATAAATTTGAACGTCTTTAAATGTTGGTGTTTTTGTTTTTAAGTCTGAGTACTTATAGTACTATTTCAAAAATAGATATTTTGTCCACAGCAAAATTTTGTTCAATATACATATAATGTTTGTTTGATTGGGCTTTAATGATCAATATTCTTGATGGAATTAATAAAAAACTAATTCATCTTCTGTTACCCGACGTTTCGCTGGCTATTTTCCAGCTTTTTCAAGGGATTTTTCAAATTTATTAGCTGAAGATTTAAATTAATTTAATTAAATTCTTTCAACCTCATTTATTTTTGGAAGATATTTCGTGGCTTTAGACTTTATAGAATTGTCAAACTTTAAAAAGGACAGTTTTCTTTTAGCCACATCAAATTTCTCATAAGGAGCATAGCTCCAACAAAATTAAACTATTAATTCTAATTCACAATGTATATATGTATATATATTATGTTTATTCAAATCAAAATTGAAAAATTCAAATTTTAAATTTCCAACCGCTTTATTCACAATATGGATGACACTACAGGTTTTGGAAACACTTGAAAAATCAAACTTTTAAAGTTGTCCGAAAAGTGTTCGTAAAATATCAAGCAAACATAAATTTCAAGCGATATGTACAATGTACATCTTTTTAGTAGAAACATTCCCGCCAAAACTATTATACGAATAAAACAGCTTAAGGTCTGCAATATAATTGAAACGAGAAGTAATGAAATAATCACAGTATTTCTAGAGGGGTCATATTGTAGTAACACCTGCAAGTATGCTATGAAAATAAAATGCCATTATCATTACTCATACATTTTACTGATTTTCAATAACAGTTTCCCATAACTCTCAATGACATTAATTGTGCCCAAGCCCTATACATATGTTCGAGCTTTGAACTTTTCATGTTCAATTGAACACGATAAGAAAAGGGTCTTTTTGCTGTCATTGTTTTTGAGTTCTTTCTTGTCGGTCGAACGAAAGTATAGATGTCAAATTTCCACTTATAAATGCTTTAAGCTTGATGGACTTCAGAAGATGAAAATCAAGCATTTATTTGATTTTTGTTTTTCATTCTATAAATCAAAAATCATATAGAACATATTGACATATACAAATTGTATTGATTTGATAGGAGGGTTAAGTCTCGAAAAATTAAATTCTCCAAATATCACTTTTCGTTGACAGGTTTGTAAAGTTTTCTATAGGCAAAGATAACTACATATAACTTAATTCACAAGGGAAACACTGAGGCAGTTTCTGCTTAAAAATCATTCCCAAATTAATTTCCAAAATTTAACTGACAATTAATATTTCTCAGTACAGATATGCTTTTGGATCGACAATTTCATTCAAGGAACTAGTTCAGATCCTCTTTCGACTTATTCATTCAACTCTGGGCCAAATTCAAAGAATGTTGGTGCTTATTTAAGAGTACGAGTATGGGCTGGAATTTCTCAGCACTTTTTAGTAGTTGATATTAGTGTTTTTGGCTTACCAATTATGATTTTACCACCTGACACTAATCATCGAATTGTCATTGTCAATTGGAGCATTCATTAAGCTAGCTTAATTAAGTAGGTGGTCAAAATTCCACTAACTTTGTGAATGCAAAATTGCACGACAAAGCTAGTCAATTTGGAACTGTCATATTAATGACAAATGCAAATATATAAAATAAGAAACATTCGGTTTTTAAGAACTTTAAATAATCTTTTTTGTTTTTAAATTCAATAAAATCAAATTTAAGATATTATTTCATTAATTTCGTTTTGCTTTTTTGTGTAGTTAACGAGCGTCTGGTAGTGAAACGTCAAAATCAATGCCCACTAACTTTTTTGCCGAAGTTTGTACACTACGCCGCGCGCCGCCCGCCGGTTGGAGGGGAATTTTCACCTAATTTTGTAGTTGCTTCAGCCAATTGTAAAGGGTGGTTTAATTCAAAGGGCCGATGTTGAATGTGAACCACACCTAAACGTCAAGTTATTATTTCCATTTTATTTGACATTTCTCAATTTCGGACTAATTCGATTTTAACTATGGAAACTATTTTCAGTCAATTTAATCGTCCAAATGCGCTCATAATCGTAAAAATCTTGCCAAATTTGAGCAAACCGGGTTCTTGTATTTACACGCTTACAAGGTTCAATTGACTCAAGCACTAAAGCCTGTTGACCATTTCAAGCGTAGTCAGCGCGCAGAATGGTGTCAAGCAATGGCAAAAGTGGATGATCATTTTTCGAAGGAATGTGATGGATGAGGCACATTTTCACCTCAGTGAACTTGAAAATAAGCTGAATTGCGGCATATGATAATGTAAGAAGAAAAATCAATGTTCCCACAAGGAGTGACTGTTTGGTGGAGTTAATGGGCTATCATCGTCATCGGAACGTATTTTTTCAAAACGAGGCCGATCAGAAAGTTACTGTGAATAGTGTTCGCTATCGTGAGATGGTAACGAACTTTTTATGGCCTGATTAAGTAGATATGGATGTGAACTATATGTGATTTTAAAAGAACGGTGCCACTTGCTACACAGCTAACGAAACAATAGCTCTGTTCTGCGACAAATTCAATGGCCGTGTTATTTTACTGGTGGCGATGTTAATTGGCCGCCGAGATCATGCAATTTGACATCACCAGTAACATTTCAAGAACTGGATGAGATAATTCGGTACATAAACGGCATAGCACCGTCATCGAAAATTTGGGCAACCGGAAAATTTGCCATTTGGATTCCGAGTTGTAGCTCACGAGGCACTAGTTCCCTACTGACTGTTGCGTCACCTTATTTTTACCATGGTAATGTATACATACTTTTTTTTGAGGATTTGTCAACTCTTCCCAAGAGGCAGTACCTGTGAAAAAAACTTTAGATGGCATAGGCAGGGATCGAACCCAAGACGCCTGGCATGACAGTCCAACAGACAAATCCTCGAAGAGTAATTCTTGATTCTTAATTCAGGAATGATTGAGAGTCGTAAGTCACTAGGCCCCAGTTGTCAATGGTATACGTACGAGAAAAATGTCCACACATTTTCTACCGATATTCGGAGTCGTCAACCGCACCTTTGAGAGCGTTAATTCCAATTTTTGATCTCAGTCCTCGATCTAGTGGACAGCCAATTACAAGTTTAGTGCACAAATGTTAAACTACGTATTCGTTGTGTGATATTATCATGTAAGTAAGACAACGGGTGTGTCAAAAATGTCACTGCGGTTCAGGCGTCCGTCTGGTCTGTAACACCATCCAAATCAGTGAATTTCACGGCGGCAGCAGCGGCTTTCTCAGACCACATAATGGCGTATTTTGCGTAAGGATTATTGGAAAACATACTAGATCAAGCTTAAATGAAGACGATGGTGGATGCACCGTACTCGCATCCGTTCTCCAATTGGGCAAGTTGTCAAGTCCTTATTGGAAAACCTTTAACCTTCTTCACAAAATTCAAGATGACATCAAAAATCGTCCTTAACAAAATAGTCTAGAGCGTTATAATCTTCTAGAATATGCGATTTAGCCCTAAAGGAATAACATTAATATTATGTTTCTTACCGAGGGACATTTTAGGCCCCAAACCAAAGTTTTATCTCGCACCGGATATCAAAGCCAAACAGTTCCAGTCATTCATTAACCACCTTAATTTTATATCTGTCTAGTGTTGTGTTAGATGTAGTCTTTTTACGGTACGATAATAAACTATTTATTATACTACATTGACCTTTAAACCAATCTTCGCTCCGGAAAAAGTAATGAAAACAAAAATGGAAAGGTCAAAATTGCCTCACGCTATAAAACTAAAACCATTCTCTTATGATATGAGGTTGTTAGTAGGTAAGGTAGTTGCATGGGTCTTCTTTTATTTTAATGCAATTTTCCATAAAATATTTATTTATTCTCAAAAGGCGCGGTATTGGTAGTCGATTAATTTTTATTTTATTTCATTTTATTTTTTCCTACAAAGCTTTGAACCTTATTTTCATCATACCTACGTTAGACTCCTTCCGAACTCATATCCGAGAATAATAATGGAATTTCATTATGGTTTGGTCATTTTGTAGTCAGCACAAACGACTGAGACCGACGGACGATGGCGATGCACTACGCAACTGTCATGTCGACAGACAGGACGAATAAAGTGCCCACTTCCCAGTCCTACCCAAAGTACTCGTATTTCTACATATACATACATATATTCGTAGTTATGAAGAATTTCTCACAGTCATCATCATGTCTGTATTATGTAGGAACCTATCGAATTCCACTTGGATTAGATCATTCCGAAACCTCCTAACAAGGTACTGGAATTGGAAGGATATGGGTTGGTTGAATATTCTCAATCAAAATATTCATAGGTAGAGCTATAACTACAGAAAACCAAGGATAGCAAGTAACAACTCGTACCAACATCAAAATAGAGGAGTCGATTAGAGGAGTGAAAGGAATCTATAGAGGGCTATTAGGTTTTTCAAACATATTTGCACTTAGCTTTTAATGCTGTTAAAACTATAATATCTGTCGAGAGAGAAAAATAGATGAGCATAGATGGTGGCGATAT